>NC_072827.1:15534533-16734533 GCF_027744805.1 Dunckerocampus dactyliophorus
GGCGGAAAAGTGTCGTTTCAGCAACTTGAAAAAAATGCGATTTGGCGACAGTGCCGGCACTGTCGAAACGGGTGAAAATCGACCCCTCGGAAAAGTTGGGTTTTTTGCCATCTTTGGGTCCTGCCGGGACCCCCGATGAATGTTTGGGGGGTTTGGCCCACCTCCCGGGGCGGAAAAGTGTCGTTTCAGCAACTTGAAAAAAATGCGATTTGGCGACAGTGCCGGCACTGTCGAAACGGGTGAAAATCGACCCCTCGGAAAAGTTGGGTTTTTTGCCATCTTTGGGTCCTGCCGGGACCCCCGATGAATGTTTGGGGGGTTTGGCCCACCTCCCGGGGCGGAAAAGTGTCGTTTCAGCAACTTGAAAAAAATGCGATTTGGCGACAGTGCCGGCACTGTCGAAACGGGTGAAAATCGACCCCTCGGAAAAGTTGGGTTTTTTGCCATCTTTGGGTCCTGCCGGGACCCCCGATGAATGTTTGGGGGGTTTGGCCCACCTCCCGGGGCGGAAAAGTGTCGTTTCAGCAACTTGAAAAAAATGCGATTTGGCGACAGTGCCGGCACTGTCGAAACGGGTGAAAATCGACCCCTCGGAAAAGTTGGGTTTTTTGCCATCTTTGGGTCCTGCCGGGACCCCCGATGAATGTTTGGGGGGTTTGGCCCACCTCCCGGGGCGGAAAAGTGTCGTTTCAGCAACTTGAAAAAAATGCGATTTGGCGACAGTGCCGGCACTGTCGAAACGGGTGAAAATCGACCCCTCGGAAAAGTTGGGTTTTTTGCCATCTTTGGGTCCTGCCGGGACCCCCGATGAATGTTTGGGGGGTTTGGCCCACCTCCCGGGGCGGAAAAGTGTCGTTTCAGCAACTTGAAAAAAATGCGATTTGGCGACAGTGCCGGCACTGTCGAAACGGGTGAAAATCGACCCCTCGGAAAAGTTGGGTTTTTTGCCATCTTTGGGTCCTGCCGGGACCCCCGATGAATGTTTGGGGGGTTTGGCCCACCTCCCGGGGCGGAAAAGTGTCGTTTCAGCAACTTGAAAAAAATGCGATTTGGCGACAGTGCCGGCACTGTCGAAACGGGTGAAAATCGACCCCTCGGAAAAGTTGGGTTTTTTGCCATCTTTGGGTCCTGCCGGGACCCCCGATGAATGTTTGGGGGGTTTGGCCCACCTCCCGGGGCGGAAAAGTGTCGTTTCAGCAACTTGAAAAAAATGCGATTTGGCGACAGTGCCGGCACTGTCGAAACGGGTGAAAATCGACCCCTCGGAAAAGTTGGGTTTTTTGCCATCTTTGGGTCCTGCCGGGACCCCCGATGAATGTTTGGGGGGTTTGGCCCACCTCCCGGGGCGGAAAAGTGTCGTTTCAGCAACTTGAAAAAAATGCGATTTGGCGACAGTGCCGGCACTGTCGAAACGGGTGAAAATCGACCCCTCGGAAAAGTTGGGTTTTTTGCCATCTTTGGGTCCTGCCGGGACCCCCGATGAATGTTTGGGGGGTTTGGCCCACCTCCCGGGGCGGAAAAGTGTCGTTTCAGCAACTTGAAAAAAATGCGATTTGGCGACAGTGCCGGCACTGTCGAAACGGGTGAAAATCGACCCCTCGGAAAAGTTGGGTTTTTTGCCATCTTTGGGTCCTGCCGGGACCCCCGATGAATGTTTGGGGGGTTTGGCCCACCTCCCGGGGCGGAAAAGTGTCGTTTCAGCAACTTGAAAAAAATGCGATTTGGCGACAGTGCCGGCACTGTCGAAACGGGTGAAAATCGACCCCTCGGAAAAGTTGGGTTTTTTGCCATCTTTGGGTCCTGCCGGGACCCCCGATGAATGTTTGGGGGGTTTGGCCCACCTCCCGGGGCGGAAAAGTGTCGTTTCAGCAACTTGAAAAAAATGCGATTTGGCGACAGTGCCGGCACTGTCGAAACGGGTGAAAATCGACCCCTCGGAAAAGTTGGGTTTTTTGCCATCTTTGGGTCCTGCCGGGACCCCCGATGAATGTTTGGGGGGTTTGGCCCACCTCCCGGGGCGGAAAAGTGTCGTTTCAGCAACTTGAAAAAAATGCGATTTGGCGACAGTGCCGGCACTGTCGAAACGGGTGAAAATCGACCCCTCGGAAAAGTTGGGTTTTTTGCCATCTTTGGGTCCTGCCGGGACCCCCGATGAATGTTTGGGGGGTTTGGCCCACCTCCCGGGGCGGAAAAGTGTCGTTTCAGCAACTTGAAAAAAATGCGATTTGGCGACAGTGCCGGCACTGTCGAAACGGGTGAAAATCGACCCCTCGGAAAAGTTGGGTTTTTTGCCATCTTTGGGTCCTGCCGGGACCCCCGATGAATGTTTGGGGGGTTTGGCCCACCTCCCGGGGCGGAAAAGTGTCGTTTCAGCAACTTGAAAAAAATGCGATTTGGCGACAGTGCCGGCACTGTCGAAACGGGTGAAAATCGACCCCTCGGAAAAGTTGGGTTTTTTGCCATCTTTGGGTCCTGCCGGGACCCCCGATGAATGTTTGGGGGGTTTGGCCCACCTCCCGGGGCGGAAAAGTGTCGTTTCAGCAACTTGAAAAAAATGCGATTTGGCGACAGTGCCGGCACTGTCGAAACGGGTGAAAATCGACCCCTCGGAAAAGTTGGGTTTTTTGCCATCTTTGGGTCCTGCCGGGACCCCCGATGAATGTTTGGGGGGTTTGGCCCACCTCCCGGGGCGGAAAAGTGTCGTTTCAGCAACTTGAAAAAAATGCGATTTGGCGACAGTGCCGGCACTGTCGAAACGGGTGAAAATCGACCCCTCGGAAAAGTTGGGTTTTTTGCCATCTTTGGGTCCTGCCGGGACCCCCGATGAATGTTTGGGGGGTTTGGCCCACCTCCCGGGGCGGAAAAGTGTCGTTTCAGCAACTTGAAAAAAATGCGATTTGGCGACAGTGCCGGCACTGTCGAAACGGGTGAAAATCGACCCCTCGGAAAAGTTGGGTTTTTTGCCATCTTTGGGTCCTGCCGGGACCCCCGATGAATGTTTGGGGGGTTTGGCCCACCTCCCGGGGCGGAAAAGTGTCGTTTCAGCAACTTGAAAAAAATGCGATTTGGCGACAGTGCCGGCACTGTCGAAACGGGTGAAAATCGACCCCTCGGAAAAGTTGGGTTTTTTGCCATCTTTGGGTCCTGCCGGGACCCCCGATGAATGTTTGGGGGGTTTGGCCCACCTCCCGGGGCGGAAAAGTGTCGTTTCAGCAACTTGAAAAAAATGCGATTTGGCGACAGTGCCGGCACTGTCGAAACGGTGTGAAAATCGACCCCTCGGAAAAGTTGGGTTTTTTGCCATCTTTGGGTCCTGCCGGGACCCCCGATGAATGTTTGGGGGGTTTGGCCCACCTCCCGGGGCGGAAAAGTGTCGTTTCAGCAACTTGAAAAAAATGCGATTTGGCGACAGTGCCGGCACTGTCGAAACGGGTGAAAATCGACCCCTCGGAAAAGTTGGGTTTTTTGCCATCTTTGGGTCCTGCCGGGACCCCCGATGAATGTTTGGGGGGTTTGGCCCACCTCCCGGGGCGGAAAAGTGTCGTTTCAGCAACTTGAAAAAAATGCGATTTGGCGACAGTGCCGGCACTGTCGAAACGGGTGAAAATCGACCCCTCGGAAAAGTTGGGTTTTTTGCCATCTTTGGGTCCTGCCGGGACCCCCGATGAATGTTTGGGGGGTTTGGCCCACCTCCCGGGGCGGAAAAGTGTCGTTTCAGCAACTTGAAAAAAATGCGATTTGGCGACAGTGCCGGCACTGTCGAAACGGGTGAAAATCGACCCCTCGGAAAAGTTGGGTTTTTTGCCATCTTTGGGTCCTGCCGGGACCCCCGATGAATGTTTGGGGGGTTTGGCCCACCTCCCGGGGCGGAAAAGTGTCGTTTCAGCAACTTGAAAAAAATGCGATTTGGCGACAGTGCCGGCACTGTCGAAACGGGTGAAAATCGACCCCTCGGAAAAGTTGGGTTTTTTGCCATCTTTGGGTCCTGCCGGGACCCCCGATGAATGTTTGGGGGGTTTGGCCCACCTCCCGGGGCGGAAAAGTGTCGTTTCAGCAACTTGAAAAAAATGCGATTTGGCGACAGTGCCGGCACTGTCGAAACGGGTGAAAATCGACCCCTCGGAAAAGTTGGGTTTTTTGCCATCTTTGGGTCCTGCCGGGACCCCCGATGAATGTTTGGGGGGTTTGGCCCACCTCCCGGGGCGGAAAAGTGTCGTTTCAGCAACTTGAAAAAAATGCGATTTGGCGACAGTGCCGGCACTGTCGAAACGGGTGAAAATCGACCCCTCGGAAAAGTTGGGTTTTTTGCCATCTTTGGGTCCTGCCGGGACCCCCGATGAATGTTTGGGGGGTTTGGCCCACCTCCCGGGGCGGAAAAGTGTCGTTTCAGCAACTTGAAAAAAATGCGATTTGGCGACAGTGCCGGCACTGTCGAAACGGGTGAAAATCGACCCCTCGGAAAAGTTGGGTTTTTTGCCATCTTTGGGTCCTGCCGGGACCCCCGATGAATGTTTGGGGGGTTTGGCCCACCTCCCGGGGCGGAAAAGTGTCGTTTCAGCAACTTGAAAAAAATGCGATTTGGCGACAGTGCCGGCACTGTCGAAACGGGTGAAAATCGACCCCTCGGAAAAGTTGGGTTTTTTGCCATCTTTGGGTCCTGCCGGGACCCCCGATGAATGTTTGGGGGGTTTGGCCCACCTCCCGGGGCGGAAAAGTGTCGTTTCAGCAACTTGAAAAAAATGCGATTTGGCGACAGTGCCGGCACTGTCGAAACGGGTGAAAATCGACCCCTCGGAAAAGTTGGGTTTTTTGCCATCTTTGGGTCCTGCCGGGACCCCCGATGAATGTTTGGGGGGTTTGGCCCACCTCCCGGGGCGGAAAAGTGTCGTTTCAGCAACTTGAAAAAAATGCGATTTGGCGACAGTGCCGGCACTGTCGAAACGGGTGAAAATCGACCCCTCGGAAAAGTTGGGTTTTTTGCCATCTTTGGGTCCTGCCGGGACCCCCGATGAATGTTTGGGGGGTTTGGCCCACCTCCCGGGGCGGAAAAGTGTCGTTTCAGCAACTTGAAAAAAATGCGATTTGGCGACAGTGCCGGCACTGTCGAAACGGGTGAAAATCGACCCCTCGGAAAAGTTGGGTTTTTTGCCATCTTTGGGTCCTGCCGGGACCCCCGATGAATGTTTGGGGGGTTTGGCCCACCTCCCGGGGCGGAAAAGTGTCGTTTCAGCAACTTGAAAAAAATGCGATTTGGCGACAGTGCCGGCACTGTCGAAACGGGTGAAAATCGACCCCTCGGAAAAGTTGGGTTTTTTGCCATCTTTGGGTCCTGCCGGGACCCCCGATGAATGTTTGGGGGGTTTGGCCCACCTCCCGGGGCGGAAAAGTGTCGTTTCAGCAACTTGAAAAAAATGCGATTTGGCGACAGTGCCGGCACTGTCGAAACGGGTGAAAATCGACCCCTCGGAAAAGTTGGGTTTTTTGCCATCTTTGGGTCCTGCCGGGACCCCCGATGAATGTTTGGGGGGTTTGGCCCACCTCCCGGGGCGGAAAAGTGTCGTTTCAGCAACTTGAAAAAAATGCGATTTGGCGACAGTGCCGGCACTGTCGAAACGGGTGAAAATCGACCCCTCGGAAAAGTTGGGTTTTTTGCCATCTTTGGGTCCTGCCGGGACCCCCGATGAATGTTTGGGGGGTTTGGCCCACCTCCCGGGGCGGAAAAGTGTCGTTTCAGCAACTTGAAAAAAATGCGATTTGGCGACAGTGCCGGCACTGTCGAAACGGGTGAAAATCGACCCCTCGGAAAAGTTGGGTTTTTTGCCATCTTTGGGTCCTGCCGGGACCCCCGATGAATGTTTGGGGGGTTTGGCCCACCTCCCGGGGCGGAAAAGTGTCGTTTCAGCAACTTGAAAAAAATGCGATTTGGCGACAGTGCCGGCACTGTCGAAACGGGTGAAAATCGACCCCTCGGAAAAGTTGGGTTTTTTGCCATCTTTGGGTCCTGCCGGGACCCCCGATGAATGTTTGGGGGGTTTGGCCCACCTCCCGGGGCGGAAAAGTGTCGTTTCAGCAACTTGAAAAAAATGCGATTTGGCGACAGTGCCGGCACTGTCGAAACGGGTGAAAATCGACCCCTCGGAAAAGTTGGGTTTTTTGCCATCTTTGGGTCCTGCCGGGACCCCCGATGAATGTTTGGGGGGTTTGGCCCACCTCCCGGGGCGGAAAAGTGTCGTTTCAGCAACTTGAAAAAAATGCGATTTGGCGACAGTGCCGGCACTGTCGAAACGGGTGAAAATCGACCCCTCGGAAAAGTTGGGTTTTTTGCCATCTTTGGGTCCTGCCGGGACCCCCGATGAATGTTTGGGGGGTTTGGCCCACCTCCCGGGGCGGAAAAGTGTCGTTTCAGCAACTTGAAAAAAATGCGATTTGGCGACAGTGCCGGCACTGTCGAAACGGGTGAAAATCGACCCCTCGGAAAAGTTGGGTTTTTTGCCATCTTTGGGTCCTGCCGGGACCCCCGATGAATGTTTGGGGGGTTTGGCCCACCTCCCGGGGCGGAAAAGTGTCGTTTCAGCAACTTGAAAAAAATGCGATTTGGCGACAGTGCCGGCACTGTCGAAACGGGTGAAAATCGACCCCTCGGAAAAGTTGGGTTTTTTGCCATCTTTGGGTCCTGCCGGGACCCCCGATGAATGTTTGGGGGGTTTGGCCCACCTCCCGGGGCGGAAAAGTGTCGTTTCAGCAACTTGAAAAAAATGCGATTTGGCGACAGTGCCGGCACTGTCGAAACGGGTGAAAATCGACCCCTCGGAAAAGTTGGGTTTTTTGCCATCTTTGGGTCCTGCCGGGACCCCCGATGAATGTTTGGGGGGTTTGGCCCACCTCCCGGGGCGGAAAAGTGTCGTTTCAGCAACTTGAAAAAAATGCGATTTGGCGACAGTGCCGGCACTGTCGAAACGGGTGAAAATCGACCCCTCGGAAAAGTTGGGTTTTTTGCCATCTTTGGGTCCTGCCGGGACCCCCGATGAATGTTTGGGGGGTTTGGCCCACCTCCCGGGGCGGAAAAGTGTCGTTTCAGCAACTTGAAAAAAATGCGATTTGGCGACAGTGCCGGCACTGTCGAAACGGGTGAAAATCGACCCCTCGGAAAAGTTGGGTTTTTTGCCATCTTTGGGTCCTGCCGGGACCCCCGATGAATGTTTGGGGGGTTTGGCCCACCTCCCGGGGCGGAAAAGTGTCGTTTCAGCAACTTGAAAAAAATGCGATTTGGCGACAGTGCCGGCACTGTCGAAACGGGTGAAAATCGACCCCTCGGAAAAGTTGGGTTTTTTGCCATCTTTGGGTCCTGCCGGGACCCCCGATGAATGTTTGGGGGGTTTGGCCCACCTCCCGGGGCGGAAAAGTGTCGTTTCAGCAACTTGAAAAAAATGCGATTTGGCGACAGTGCCGGCACTGTCGAAACGGGTGAAAATCGACCCCTCGGAAAAGTTGGGTTTTTTGCCATCTTTGGGTCCTGCCGGGACCCCCGATGAATGTTTGGGGGGTTTGGCCCACCTCCCGGGGCGGAAAAGTGTCGTTTCAGCAACTTGAAAAAAATGCGATTTGGCGACAGTGCCGGCACTGTCGAAACGGGTGAAAATCGACCCCTCGGAAAAGTTGGGTTTTTTGCCATCTTTGGGTCCTGCCGGGACCCCCGATGAATGTTTGGGGGGTTTGGCCCACCTCCCGGGGCGGAAAAGTGTCGTTTCAGCAACTTGAAAAAAATGCGATTTGGCGACAGTGCCGGCACTGTCGAAACGGGTGAAAATCGACCCCTCGGAAAAGTTGGGTTTTTTGCCATCTTTGGGTCCTGCCGGGACCCCCGATGAATGTTTGGGGGGTTTGGCCCACCTCCCGGGGCGGAAAAGTGTCGTTTCAGCAACTTGAAAAAAATGCGATTTGGCGACAGTGCCGGCACTGTCGAAACGGGTGAAAATCGACCCCTCGGAAAAGTTGGGTTTTTTGCCATCTTTGGGTCCTGCCGGGACCCCCGATGAATGTTTGGGGGGTTTGGCCCACCTCCCGGGGCGGAAAAGTGTCGTTTCAGCAACTTGAAAAAAATGCGATTTGGCGACAGTGCCGGCACTGTCGAAACGGGTGAAAATCGACCCCTCGGAAAAGTTGGGTTTTTTGCCATCTTTGGGTCCTGCCGGGACCCCCGATGAATGTTTGGGGGGTTTGGCCCACCTCCCGGGGCGGAAAAGTGTCGTTTCAGCAACTTGAAAAAAATGCGATTTGGCGACAGTGCCGGCACTGTCGAAACGGGTGAAAATCGACCCCTCGGAAAAGTTGGGTTTTTTGCCATCTTTGGGTCCTGCCGGGACCCCCGATGAATGTTTGGGGGGTTTGGCCCACCTCCCGGGGCGGAAAAGTGTCGTTTCAGCAACTTGAAAAAAATGCGATTTGGCGACAGTGCCGGCACTGTCGAAACGGGTGAAAATCGACCCCTCGGAAAAGTTGGGTTTTTTGCCATCTTTGGGTCCTGCCGGGACCCCCGATGAATGTTTGGGGGGTTTGGCCCACCTCCCGGGGCGGAAAAGTGTCGTTTCAGCAACTTGAAAAAAATGCGATTTGGCGACAGTGCCGGCACTGTCGAAACGGGTGAAAATCGACCCCTCGGAAAAGTTGGGTTTTTTGCCATCTTTGGGTCCTGCCGGGACCCCCGATGAATGTTTGGGGGGTTTGGCCCACCTCCCGGGGCGGAAAAGTGTCGTTTCAGCAACTTGAAAAAAATGCGATTTGGCGACAGTGCCGGCACTGTCGAAACGGGTGAAAATCGACCCCTCGGAAAAGTTGGGTTTTTTGCCATCTTTGGGTCCTGCCGGGACCCCCGATGAATGTTTGGGGGGTTTGGCCCACCTCCCGGGGCGGAAAAGTGTCGTTTCAGCAACTTGAAAAAAATGCGATTTGGCGACAGTGCCGGCACTGTCGAAACGGGTGAAAATCGACCCCTCGGAAAAGTTGGGTTTTTTGCCATCTTTGGGTCCTGCCGGGACCCCCGATGAATGTTTGGGGGGTTTGGCCCACCTCCCGGGGCGGAAAAGTGTCGTTTCAGCAACTTGAAAAAAATGCGATTTGGCGACAGTGCCGGCACTGTCGAAACGGGTGAAAATCGACCCCTCGGAAAAGTTGGGTTTTTTGCCATCTTTGGGTCCTGCCGGGACCCCCGATGAATGTTTGGGGGGTTTGGCCCACCTCCCGGGGCGGAAAAGTGTCGTTTCAGCAACTTGAAAAAAATGCGATTTGGCGACAGTGCCGGCACTGTCGAAACGGGTGAAAATCGACCCCTCGGAAAAGTTGGGTTTTTTGCCATCTTTGGGTCCTGCCGGGACCCCCGATGAATGTTTGGGGGGTTTGGCCCACCTCCCGGGGCGGAAAAGTGTCGTTTCAGCAACTTGAAAAAAATGCGATTTGGCGACAGTGCCGGCACTGTCGAAACGGGTGAAAATCGACCCCTCGGAAAAGTTGGGTTTTTTGCCATCTTTGGGTCCTGCCGGGACCCCCGATGAATGTTTGGGGGGTTTGGCCCACCTCCCGGGGCGGAAAAGTGTCGTTTCAGCAACTTGAAAAAAATGCGATTTGGCGACAGTGCCGGCACTGTCGAAACGGGTGAAAATCGACCCCTCGGAAAAGTTGGGTTTTTTGCCATCTTTGGGTCCTGCCGGGACCCCCGATGAATGTTTGGGGGGTTTGGCCCACCTCCCGGGGCGGAAAAGTGTCGTTTCAGCAACTTGAAAAAAATGCGATTTGGCGACAGTGCCGGCACTGTCGAAACGGGTGAAAATCGACCCCTCGGAAAAGTTGGGTTTTTTGCCATCTTTGGGTCCTGCCGGGACCCCCGATGAATGTTTGGGGGGTTTGGCCCACCTCCCGGGGCGGAAAAGTGTCGTTTCAGCAACTTGAAAAAAATGCGATTTGGCGACAGTGCCGGCACTGTCGAAACGGGTGAAAATCGACCCCTCGGAAAAGTTGGGTTTTTTGCCATCTTTGGGTCCTGCCGGGACCCCCGATGAATGTTTGGGGGGTTTGGCCCACCTCCCGGGGCGGAAAAGTGTCGTTTCAGCAACTTGAAAAAAATGCGATTTGGCGACAGTGCCGGCACTGTCGAAACGGGTGAAAATCGACCCCTCGGAAAAGTTGGGTTTTTTGCCATCTTTGGGTCCTGCCGGGACCCCCGATGAATGTTTGGGGGGTTTGGCCCACCTCCCGGGGCGGAAAAGTGTCGTTTCAGCAACTTGAAAAAAATGCGATTTGGCGACAGTGCCGGCACTGTCGAAACGGGTGAAAATCGACCCCTCGGAAAAGTTGGGTTTTTTGCCATCTTTGGGTCCTGCCGGGACCCCCGATGAATGTTTGGGGGGTTTGGCCCACCTCCCGGGGCGGAAAAGTGTCGTTTCAGCAACTTGAAAAAAATGCGATTTGGCGACAGTGCCGGCACTGTCGAAACGGGTGAAAATCGACCCCTCGGAAAAGTTGGGTTTTTTGCCATCTTTGGGTCCTGCCGGGACCCCCGATGAATGTTTGGGGGGTTTGGCCCACCTCCCGGGGCGGAAAAGTGTCGTTTCAGCAACTTGAAAAAAATGCGATTTGGCGACAGTGCCGGCACTGTCGAAACGGGTGAAAATCGACCCCTCGGAAAAGTTGGGTTTTTTGCCATCTTTGGGTCCTGCCGGGACCCCCGATGAATGTTTGGGGGGTTTGGCCCACCTCCCGGGGCGGAAAAGTGTCGTTTCAGCAACTTGAAAAAAATGCGATTTGGCGACAGTGCCGGCACTGTCGAAACGGGTGAAAATCGACCCCTCGGAAAAGTTGGGTTTTTTGCCATCTTTGGGTCCTGCCGGGACCCCCGATGAATGTTTGGGGGGTTTGGCCCACCTCCCGGGGCGGAAAAGTGTCGTTTCAGCAACTTGAAAAAAATGCGATTTGGCGACAGTGCCGGCACTGTCGAAACGGGTGAAAATCGACCCCTCGGAAAAGTTGGGTTTTTTGCCATCTTTGGGTCCTGCCGGGACCCCCGATGAATGTTTGGGGGGTTTGGCCCACCTCCCGGGGCGGAAAAGTGTCGTTTCAGCAACTTGAAAAAAATGCGATTTGGCGACAGTGCCGGCACTGTCGAAACGGGTGAAAATCGACCCCTCGGAAAAGTTGGGTTTTTTGCCATCTTTGGGTCCTGCCGGGACCCCCGATGAATGTTTGGGGGGTTTGGCCCACCTCCCGGGGCGGAAAAGTGTCGTTTCAGCAACTTGAAAAAAATGCGATTTGGCGACAGTGCCGGCACTGTCGAAACGGGTGAAAATCGACCCCTCGGAAAAGTTGGGTTTTTTGCCATCTTTGGGTCCTGCCGGGACCCCCGATGAATGTTTGGGGGGTTTGGCCCACCTCCCGGGGCGGAAAAGTGTCGTTTCAGCAACTTGAAAAAAATGCGATTTGGCGACAGTGCCGGCACTGTCGAAACGGGTGAAAATCGACCCCTCGGAAAAGTTGGGTTTTTTGCCATCTTTGGGTCCTGCCGGGACCCCCGATGAATGTTTGGGGGGTTTGGCCCACCTCCCGGGGCGGAAAAGTGTCGTTTCAGCAACTTGAAAAAAATGCGATTTGGCGACAGTGCCGGCACTGTCGAAACGGGTGAAAATCGACCCCTCGGAAAAGTTGGGTTTTTTGCCATCTTTGGGTCCTGCCGGGACCCCCGATGAATGTTTGGGGGGTTTGGCCCACCTCCCGGGGCGGAAAAGTGTCGTTTCAGCAACTTGAAAAAAATGCGATTTGGCGACAGTGCCGGCACTGTCGAAACGGGTGAAAATCGACCCCTCGGAAAAGTTGGGTTTTTTGCCATCTTTGGGTCCTGCCGGGACCCCCGATGAATGTTTGGGGGGTTTGGCCCACCTCCCGGGGCGGAAAAGTGTCGTTTCAGCAACTTGAAAAAAATGCGATTTGGCGACAGTGCCGGCACTGTCGAAACGGGTGAAAATCGACCCCTCGGAAAAGTTGGGTTTTTTGCCATCTTTGGGTCCTGCCGGGACCCCCGATGAATGTTTGGGGGGTTTGGCCCACCTCCCGGGGCGGAAAAGTGTCGTTTCAGCAACTTGAAAAAAATGCGATTTGGCGACAGTGCCGGCACTGTCGAAACGGGTGAAAATCGACCCCTCGGAAAAGTTGGGTTTTTTGCCATCTTTGGGTCCTGCCGGGACCCCCGATGAATGTTTGGGGGGTTTGGCCCACCTCCCGGGGCGGAAAAGTGTCGTTTCAGCAACTTGAAAAAAATGCGATTTGGCGACAGTGCCGGCACTGTCGAAACGGGTGAAAATCGACCCCTCGGAAAAGTTGGGTTTTTTGCCATCTTTGGGTCCTGCCGGGACCCCCGATGAATGTTTGGGGGGTTTGGCCCACCTCCCGGGGCGGAAAAGTGTCGTTTCAGCAACTTGAAAAAAATGCGATTTGGCGACAGTGCCGGCACTGTCGAAACGGGTGAAAATCGACCCCTCGGAAAAGTTGGGTTTTTTGCCATCTTTGGGTCCTGCCGGGACCCCCGATGAATGTTTGGGGGGTTTGGCCCACCTCCCGGGGCGGAAAAGTGTCGTTTCAGCAACTTGAAAAAAATGCGATTTGGCGACAGTGCCGGCACTGTCGAAACGGGTGAAAATCGACCCCTCGGAAAAGTTGGGTTTTTTGCCATCTTTGGGTCCTGCCGGGACCCCCGATGAATGTTTGGGGGGTTTGGCCCACCTCCCGGGGCGGAAAAGTGTCGTTTCAGCAACTTGAAAAAAATGCGATTTGGCGACAGTGCCGGCACTGTCGAAACGGGTGAAAATCGACCCCTCGGAAAAGTTGGGTTTTTTGCCATCTTTGGGTCCTGCCGGGACCCCCGATGAATGTTTGGGGGGTTTGGCCCACCTCCCGGGGCGGAAAAGTGTCGTTTCAGCAACTTGAAAAAAATGCGATTTGGCGACAGTGCCGGCACTGTCGAAACGGGTGAAAATCGACCCCTCGGAAAAGTTGGGTTTTTTGCCATCTTTGGGTCCTGCCGGGACCCCCGATGAATGTTTGGGGGGTTTGGCCCACCTCCCGGGGCGGAAAAGTGTCGTTTCAGCAACTTGAAAAAAATGCGATTTGGCGACAGTGCCGGCACTGTCGAAACGGGTGAAAATCGACCCCTCGGAAAAGTTGGGTTTTTTGCCATCTTTGGGTCCTGCCGGGACCCCCGATGAATGTTTGGGGGGTTTGGCCCACCTCCCGGGGCGGAAAAGTGTCGTTTCAGCAACTTGAAAAAAATGCGATTTGGCGACAGTGCCGGCACTGTCGAAACGGGTGAAAATCGACCCCTCGGAAAAGTTGGGTTTTTTGCCATCTTTGGGTCCTGCCGGGACCCCCGATGAATGTTTGGGGGGTTTGGCCCACCTCCCGGGGCGGAAAAGTGTCGTTTCAGCAACTTGAAAAAAATGCGATTTGGCGACAGTGCCGGCACTGTCGAAACGGGTGAAAATCGACCCCTCGGAAAAGTTGGGTTTTTTGCCATCTTTGGGTCCTGCCGGGACCCCCGATGAATGTTTGGGGGGTTTGGCCCACCTCCCGGGGCGGAAAAGTGTCGTTTCAGCAACTTGAAAAAAATGCGATTTGGCGACAGTGCCGGCACTGTCGAAACGGGTGAAAATCGACCCCTCGGAAAAGTTGGGTTTTTTGCCATCTTTGGGTCCTGCCGGGACCCCCGATGAATGTTTGGGGGGTTTGGCCCACCTCCCGGGGCGGAAAAGTGTCGTTTCAGCAACTTGAAAAAAATGCGATTTGGCGACAGTGCCGGCACTGTCGAAACGGTGTGAAAATCGACCCCTCGGAAAAGTTGGGTTTTTTGCCATCTTTGGGTCCTGCCGGGACCCCCGATGAATGTTTGGGGGGTTTGGCCCACCTCCCGGGGCGGAAAAGTGTCGTTTCAGCAACTTGAAAAAAATGCGATTTGGCGACAGTGCCGGCACTGTCGAAACGGGTGAAAATCGACCCCTCGGAAAAGTTGGGTTTTTTGCCATCTTTGGGTCCTGCCGGGACCCCCGATGAATGTTTGGGGGGTTTGGCCCACCTCCCGGGGCGGAAAAGTGTCGTTTCAGCAACTTGAAAAAAATGCGATTTGGCGACAGTGCCGGCACTGTCGAAACGGGTGAAAATCGACCCCTCGGAAAAGTTGGGTTTTTTGCCATCTTTGGGTCCTGCCGGGACCCCCGATGAATGTTTGGGGGGTTTGGCCCACCTCCCGGGGCGGAAAAGTGTCGTTTCAGCAACTTGAAAAAAATGCGATTTGGCGACAGTGCCGGCACTGTCGAAACGGGTGAAAATCGACCCCTCGGAAAAGTTGGGTTTTTTGCCATCTTTGGGTCCTGCCGGGACCCCCGATGAATGTTTGGGGGGTTTGGCCCACCTCCCGGGGCGGAAAAGTGTCGTTTCAGCAACTTGAAAAAAATGCGATTTGGCGACAGTGCCGGCACTGTCGAAACGGGTGAAAATCGACCCCTCGGAAAAGTTGGGTTTTTTGCCATCTTTGGGTCCTGCCGGGACCCCCGATGAATGTTTGGGGGGTTTGGCCCACCTCCCGGGGCGGAAAAGTGTCGTTTCAGCAACTTGAAAAAAATGCGATTTGGCGACAGTGCCGGCACTGTCGAAACGGGTGAAAATCGACCCCTCGGAAAAGTTGGGTTTTTTGCCATCTTTGGGTCCTGCCGGGACCCCCGATGAATGTTTGGGGGGTTTGGCCCACCTCCCGGGGCGGAAAAGTGTCGTTTCAGCAACTTGAAAAAAATGCGATTTGGCGACAGTGCCGGCACTGTCGAAACGGGTGAAAATCGACCCCTCGGAAAAGTTGGGTTTTTTGCCATCTTTGGGTCCTGCCGGGACCCCCGATGAATGTTTGGGGGGTTTGGCCCACCTCCCGGGGCGGAAAAGTGTCGTTTCAGCAACTTGAAAAAAATGCGATTTGGCGACAGTGCCGGCACTGTCGAAACGGGTGAAAATCGACCCCTCGGAAAAGTTGGGTTTTTTGCCATCTTTGGGTCCTGCCGGGACCCCCGATGAATGTTTGGGGGGTTTGGCCCACCTCCCGGGGCGGAAAAGTGTCGTTTCAGCAACTTGAAAAAAATGCGATTTGGCGACAGTGCCGGCACTGTCGAAACGGGTGAAAATCGACCCCTCGGAAAAGTTGGGTTTTTTGCCATCTTTGGGTCCTGCCGGGACCCCCGATGAATGTTTGGGGGGTTTGGCCCACCTCCCGGGGCGGAAAAGTGTCGTTTCAGCAACTTGAAAAAAATGCGATTTGGCGACAGTGCCGGCACTGTCGAAACGGGTGAAAATCGACCCCTCGGAAAAGTTGGGTTTTTTGCCATCTTTGGGTCCTGCCGGGACCCCCGATGAATGTTTGGGGGGTTTGGCCCACCTCCCGGGGCGGAAAAGTGTCGTTTCAGCAACTTGAAAAAAATGCGATTTGGCGACAGTGCCGGCACTGTCGAAACGGGTGAAAATCGACCCCTCGGAAAAGTTGGGTTTTTTGCCATCTTTGGGTCCTGCCGGGACCCCCGATGAATGTTTGGGGGGTTTGGCCCACCTCCCGGGGCGGAAAAGTGTCGTTTCAGCAACTTGAAAAAAATGCGATTTGGCGACAGTGCCGGCACTGTCGAAACGGGTGAAAATCGACCCCTCGGAAAAGTTGGGTTTTTTGCCATCTTTGGGTCCTGCCGGGACCCCCGATGAATGTTTGGGGGGTTTGGCCCACCTCCCGGGGCGGAAAAGTGTCGTTTCAGCAACTTGAAAAAAATGCGATTTGGCGACAGTGCCGGCACTGTCGAAACGGGTGAAAATCGACCCCTCGGAAAAGTTGGGTTTTTTGCCATCTTTGGGTCCTGCCGGGACCCCCGATGAATGTTTGGGGGGTTTGGCCCACCTCCCGGGGCGGAAAAGTGTCGTTTCAGCAACTTGAAAAAAATGCGATTTGGCGACAGTGCCGGCACTGTCGAAACGGGTGAAAATCGACCCCTCGGAAAAGTTGGGTTTTTTGCCATCTTTGGGTCCTGCCGGGACCCCCGATGAATGTTTGGGGGGTTTGGCCCACCTCCCGGGGCGGAAAAGTGTCGTTTCAGCAACTTGAAAAAAATGCGATTTGGCGACAGTGCCGGCACTGTCGAAACGGGTGAAAATCGACCCCTCGGAAAAGTTGGGTTTTTTGCCATCTTTGGGTCCTGCCGGGACCCCCGATGAATGTTTGGGGGGTTTGGCCCACCTCCCGGGGCGGAAAAGTGTCGTTTCAGCAACTTGAAAAAAATGCGATTTGGCGACAGTGCCGGCACTGTCGAAACGGGTGAAAATCGACCCCTCGGAAAAGTTGGGTTTTTTGCCATCTTTGGGTCCTGCCGGGACCCCCGATGAATGTTTGGGGGGTTTGGCCCACCTCCCGGGGCGGAAAAGTGTCGTTTCAGCAACTTGAAAAAAATGCGATTTGGCGACAGTGCCGGCACTGTCGAAACGGGTGAAAATCGACCCCTCGGAAAAGTTGGGTTTTTTGCCATCTTTGGGTCCTGCCGGGACCCCCGATGAATGTTTGGGGGGTTTGGCCCACCTCCCGGGGCGGAAAAGTGTCGTTTCAGCAACTTGAAAAAAATGCGATTTGGCGACAGTGCCGGCACTGTCGAAACGGGTGAAAATCGACCCCTCGGAAAAGTTGGGTTTTTTGCCATCTTTGGGTCCTGCCGGGACCCCCGATGAATGTTTGGGGGGTTTGGCCCACCTCCCGGGGCGGAAAAGTGTCGTTTCAGCAACTTGAAAAAAATGCGATTTGGCGACAGTGCCGGCACTGTCGAAACGGGTGAAAATCGACCCCTCGGAAAAGTTGGGTTTTTTGCCATCTTTGGGTCCTGCCGGGACCCCCGATGAATGTTTGGGGGGTTTGGCCCACCTCCCGGGGCGGAAAAGTGTCGTTTCAGCAACTTGAAAAAAATGCGATTTGGCGACAGTGCCGGCACTGTCGAAACGGGTGAAAATCGACCCCTCGGAAAAGTTGGGTTTTTTGCCATCTTTGGGTCCTGCCGGGACCCCCGATGAATGTTTGGGGGGTTTGGCCCACCTCCCGGGGCGGAAAAGTGTCGTTTCAGCAACTTGAAAAAAATGCGATTTGGCGACAGTGCCGGCACTGTCGAAACGGGTGAAAATCGACCCCTCGGAAAAGTTGGGTTTTTTGCCATCTTTGGGTCCTGCCGGGACCCCCGATGAATGTTTGGGGGGTTTGGCCCACCTCCCGGGGCGGAAAAGTGTCGTTTCAGCAACTTGAAAAAAATGCGATTTGGCGACAGTGCCGGCACTGTCGAAACGGGTGAAAATCGACCCCTCGGAAAAGTTGGGTTTTTTGCCATCTTTGGGTCCTGCCGGGACCCCCGATGAATGTTTGGGGGGTTTGGCCCACCTCCCGGGGCGGAAAAGTGTCGTTTCAGCAACTTGAAAAAAATGCGATTTGGCGACAGTGCCGGCACTGTCGAAACGGGTGAAAATCGACCCCTCGGAAAAGTTGGGTTTTTTGCCATCTTTGGGTCCTGCCGGGACCCCCGATGAATGTTTGGGGGGTTTGGCCCACCTCCCGGGGCGGAAAAGTGTCGTTTCAGCAACTTGAAAAAAATGCGATTTGGCGACAGTGCCGGCACTGTCGAAACGGGTGAAAATCGACCCCTCGGAAAAGTTGGGTTTTTTGCCATCTTTGGGTCCTGCCGGGACCCCCGATGAATGTTTGGGGGGTTTGGCCCACCTCCCGGGGCGGAAAAGTGTCGTTTCAGCAACTTGAAAAAAATGCGATTTGGCGACAGTGCCGGCACTGTCGAAACGGGTGAAAATCGACCCCTCGGAAAAGTTGGGTTTTTTGCCATCTTTGGGTCCTGCCGGGACCCCCGATGAATGTTTGGGGGGTTTGGCCCACCTCCCGGGGCGGAAAAGTGTCGTTTCAGCAACTTGAAAAAAATGCGATTTGGCGACAGTGCCATGCGATTTGGCGACAGTGCCGGCACTGTCGAAACGGGTGAAAATCGACCCCTCGGAAAAGTTGGGGTTTTTTGCCATCTTTGGGTCCTGCCGGGACCCCCGATGAATGTTTGGGGGGTTTGGCCCACCTCCCGGGGCGGAAAAGTGTCGTTTCAGCAACTTGAAAAAATGCGATTTGGCGACAGTGCCGGCACTTGTCGAAACGGGTGAAAATCGACCCCTCGGAAAAGTTGGGTTTTTTTGCCATCTTTGGGTCCTTCCGGGACCTCCGATGAATGTTTGGGGGGTTTGGCCCACCTCCCGGGGCGGAAAAGTGTCGTTTCAGCAACTTGAAAAAATGCGATTTGGCGACAGTGCCGGCACTGTCGAAACGGGGTGAAAATCGACCCCTCGGAAAAGTTGGGTTTTTTGCCATCTTTGGGTCCTGCCGGGACCCCCGATGAATGTGTTGGGGGGTTTGGCCCACCTCCCGGGGCGGAAAAGTGTCGTTTCAGCAACTTGAAAAAATGCGATTTGGCGACAGTGCTGCCACTGTCGAAACGGGGTGAAAATCGACCCCTCGGAAAAGTTGGGTTTTTTGCCATCTTTGGGTCCTGCCGGGAACCCCGATGAATGTTTGGGGTGTTTGGCCCACCTCCCGGGGCGGAAAAGTGTCGTTTCAGCAACTTGAAAAAATGCGATTTGGCGACAGTGTCACTGTCGAAACGGGTAGAAAATCGACCCCTCGGAAAAGTTGGGTTTTTTGCCAGCTTTGGGTCCTGCCGGGACTCCCGATGAATGTTTGGGGGGTTTGGCCCACCTCACGGGGCGGAAAAGTGTCGTTTCAGCAACTTGAAAAAATGCGATTTGGCGACAGTGCCGGCACTGTCGAAACGGGTGAAAATCGACCCCTCGGAAAAGTTGGGTTTTTTGCCATCTTTGGGTCCTGCCGGGACCCCCGATGAATGTTTGGGGGGTTTGGCCCACCTCCCGGGGCGGAAAAGTGTCGTTTCAGCAACTTGAAAAAATGCGATTTGGCGACAGTGCCGGCACTGTCGAAACGGGTGAAAATCGACCCCTCGGAAAAGTTGGGTTTTTTGCCATCTTTGGGTCCTGCCGGGACTCCCGATGAATGTTTGGGGGGTTTGGCCCACCTCCCGGGGCGGAAAAGTGTCGTTTCAGCAACTTGAAAAAATGCGATTTGGCGACAGTGCCGGCACTGTCGAAACGGGTGAAAATCGACCCCTCGGAAAAGTTGGGTTTTTTGCCATCTTTGGGTCCTGCCGGGACCCCCGATGAATGTTTGGGGGGTTTGGCCCACCTCCCGGGGCGGAAAAGTGTCGTTTCAGCAACTTGAAAAAATGCGATTTGGCGACAGTGCTGCCACTGTCGAAACGGGTGAAAATCGACCCCTCGGAAAAGTTGGGTTTTTTGCCATCTTTGGGTCCTGCCGGGAACCCCGATGAATGTTTGGGGTGTTTGGCCCACCTCCCGGGGCGGAAAAGTGTCGTTTCAGCAACTTGAAAAAATGCGATTTGGCGACAGTGTCACTGTCGAAACGGGTGAAAATCGACCCCTCGGAAAAGTTGGGTTTTTTGCCAGCTTTGGGTCCTGCCGGGACTCCCGATGAATGTTTGGGGGGTTTGGCCCACCTCCCGGGGCGGAAAAGTGTCGTTTCAGCAACTTGAAAAAATGCGATTTTGCGACAGTGCCGGCACTGTCGAAACGGGTGAAAATCGACCCCTCGGAAAAGTTGGGTTTTTTGCCATCTTTGGGTCCTGCCGGGACCCCCGATGAATGTTTGGGGGGTTTGGCCCACCTCCCGGGGCGGAAAAGTGTCGTTTCAGCAACTTGAAAAAATGCGATTTGGCGACAGTGCCGGCACTGTCGAAACGGGTGAAAATCGACCCCTCGGAAAAGTTGGGTTTTTTGCCATCTTTGGGTCCTGCCGGGACCCCCGATGAATGTTTGGGGGGTTTGGCCCACCTCCCGGGGCGGAAAAGTGTCGTTTCAGCAACTTGAAAAAATGCGATTTGGCGACAGTGCCGGCACTGTCGAAACGGGTGAAAATCGACCCCTCGGAAAAGTTGGGTTTTTTGCCATCTTTGGGTCCTGCCGGGACTCCCGATGAATGTTTGGGGGGTTTGGCCCACCTCCCGGGGCGGAAAAGTGTCGTTTCAGCAACTTGAAAAAATGCGATTTGGCGACAGTGCCGGCACTGTCGAAACGGGTGAAAATCGACCCCTCGGAAAAGTTGGGTTTTTTGCCATCTTTGGGTCCTGCCGGGACCCCCGATGAATGTTTGGGGGGTTTGGCCCACCTCCCGGGGCGGAAAAGTGTCGTTTCAGCAACTTGAAAAAATGCGATTTGGCGACAGTGCCGGCACTGTCGAAACGGGTGAAAATCGACCCCTCGGAAAAGTTGGGTTTTTTGCCATCTTTGGGTCCTGCCGGGACCCCCGATGAATGTTTGGGGGGTTTGGCCCACCTCTCGGGGCGGAAAAGTGTCGTTTCAGCAACTTGAAAAAAATGCGATTTGGCGACAGTGCCGGCACTGTCGAAACGGGTGAAAATCGACCCCTCGGAAAAGTTGGGTTTTTTGCCATCTTTGGGTCCTGCCGGGACCCCCGATGAATGTTTGGGGGGTTTGGCCCACCTCCCGGGGCGGAAAAGTGTCGTTTCAGCAACTTGAAAAAATGCGATTTGGCGACAGTGCCGGCACTGTCGAAACGGGTGAAAATCGACCCCTCGGAAAAGTTGGGTTTTTTGCCATCTTTGGGTCCTGCCGGGACCCCCGATGAATGTTTGGGGGGTTTGGCCCACCTCCCGGGGCGGAAAAGTGTCGTTTCAGCAACTTGAAAAAATGCGATTTGGCGACAGTGCCGGCACTGTCGAAACGGGTGAAAATCGACCCCTCGGAAAAGTTGGGTTTTTTGCCATCTTTGGGTCCTGCCGGGACCCCCGATGAATGTTTGGGGGGTTTGGCCCACCTCCCGTGGCGGAAAAGTGTCGTTTCAGCAACTTGAAAAAATGCGATTTGGCGACAGTGCCGGCACTGTCGAAACGGGTGAAAATCGACCCCTCGGAAAAGTTGGGTTTTTTGCCATCTTTGGGTCCTGCCGGGACCCCCGATGAATGTTTGGGGGGTTTGGCCCACCTCCCGGGGCGGAAAAGTGTCGTTTCAGCAACTTGAAAAAATGCGATTTGGCGACAGTGCCGGCACTGTCGAAACGGGTGAAAATCGACCCCTCGGAAAAGTTGGGTTTTTTGCCATCTTTGGGTCCTGCCGGGACCCCCGATGAATGTTTGGGGGGTTTGGCCCACCTCCCGGGGCGGAAAAGTGTCGTTTCAGCAACTTGAAAAAATGCGATTTGGCGACAGTGCCGGCACTGTCGAAACGGGTGAAAATCGACCCCTCGGAAAAGTTGGGTTTTTTGCCATCTTTGGGTCCTGCCGGGACCCCCGATGAATGTTTGGGGGGTTTGGCCCACCTCCCGGGGCGGAAAAAGTCGTTTCAGCAACTTGAAAAAATGCGATTTGGCGACAGTGCCGGCACTGTCGAAACGGGTGAAAATCGACCCCTCGGAAAAGTTGGGTTTTTTGCCATCTTTGGGTCCTGCCGGGACCCCCGATGAATGTTTGGGGGGTTTGGCCCACCTCCCGGGGCGGAAAAGTGTCGTTTCAGCAACTTGAAAAAATGCGATTTGGCGACAGTGCCGGCACTGTCGAAACGGGTGAAAATCGACCCCTCGGAAAAGTTGGGTTTTTTGCCATCTTTGGGTCCTGCCGGGACCCCCGATGAATGTTTGGGGGGTTTGGCCCACCTCCCGGGGCGGAAAAGTGTCGTTTCAGCAACTTGAAAAAATGCGATTTGGCGACAGTGCCGGCACTGTCGAAACGGGTGAAAATCGACCCCTCGGAAAAGTTGGGTTTTTTGCCATCTTTGGGTCCTGCCGGGACCCCCGATGAATGTTTGGGGGGTTTGGCCCACCTCCCGGGGTGGAAAAGTGTCGTTTCAGCAACTTGAAAAAATGCGATTTGGCGACAGTCGAAATGGGTGAAAATCGACCCCTCGGAAAAGTTGGGTTTTTTGCCATCTTTGGGTCCTGCCGGGACCCCCGATGAATGTTTGGGGGGTTTGGCCCACCTCCCGGGGCGGAAAAGTGTCGTTTCAGCAACTTGAAAAAATGTGATTTGGCGACACTGTCGAAACGGGTGAAAATCGACCCCTCGGAAAAGTATGGTTTTTTGCCATCTTTGGGTCCTGCCGGGACTCCCGATGAATGTTTGGGGGGTTTGGCCCACCTCCCGGGGCGGAAAAGTGTCGTTTCAGCAACTTGAAAAAATGCGATTTTGCGACAGTGCCGGCACTGTCGAAACGGGTGAAAATCGACCCCTCGGAAAAGTTGGGTTTTTTGCCATCTTTGGGTCCTGCCGGGACCCCCGATGAATGTTTGGGGGGTTTGGCCCACCTCCCGGGGCGGAAAAGTGTCGTTTCAGCAACTTGAAAAAATGCGATTTGGCGACAGTGCCGGCACTGTCGAAACGGGTGAAAATCGACCCCTCGGAAAAGTTGGGTTTTTTGCCATCTTTGGGTCCTGCCGGGACCCCCGATGAATGTTTGGGGGGTTTGGCCCACCTCTCGGGGCGGAAAAGTGTCGTTTCAGCAACTTGAAAAAAATGCGATTTGGCGACAGTGCCGGCACTGTCGAAACGGGTGAAAATCGACCCCTCGGAAAAGTTGGGTTTTTTGCCATCTTTGGGTCCTGCCGGGACCCCCGATGAATGTTTGGGGGGTTTGGCCCACCTCCCGGGGCGGAAAAGTGTCGTTTCAGCAACTTGAAAAAATGTGATTTGGCGACACTGTCGAAACGGGTGAAAATCGACCCCTCGGAAAAGTATGGTTTTTTGCCATCTTTGGGTCCTTCCGGGACCTCCGATGAATGTTTGGGGGGTTTGGCCCACCTCCCGGGGCGGAAAAGTGTCGTTTCAGCAACTTGAAAAAATGCGATTTGGCGACAGTGCCGGCACTGTCGAAACGGGTGAAAATCGACCCCTCGGAAAAGTTGGGTTTTTTGCCATCTTTGGGTCCTGCCGGGACCCCCGATGAATGTTTGGGGGGTTTGGCCCACCTCCCGGGGCGGAAAAGTGTCGTTTCAGCAACTTGAAAAAATGCGATTTGGCGACAGTGCCGGCACTGTCGAAACGGGTGAAAATCGACCCCTCGGAAAAGTTGGGGTTTTTGCCATCTTTGGGTCCTGCCGGGACCCCCGATGAATGTTTGGGGGGTTTGGCCCACCTCCCGGGGTGGAAAAGTGTCGTTTCAGCAACTTGAAAAAATGCGATTTGGCGACAGTCGAAATGGGTGAAAATCGACCCCTCGGAAAAGTTGGGTTTTTTGCCATCTTTGGGTCCTGCCGGGACCCCCGATGAATGTTTGGGGGGTTTGGCCCACCTCCCGGGGCGGAAAAGTGTCGTTTCAGCAACTTGAAAAAATGCGATTTGGAGACAGTGCTGCCACTGTCGAAACAGGTGAAAATCGACCCCTCGGAAAAGTTGGGTTTTTTGCCATCTTTGGGTCCTGCCGGGAACCCCGATGAATGTTTGGGGTGTTTGGCCCACCTCCCGGGGCGGAAAAGTGTCGTTTCAGCAACTTGAAAAAATGCGATTTGGAGACAGTGCTGCCACTGTCGAAACAGGTGAAAATCGACCCCTCGGAAAAGTTGGGTTTTTTGCCATCTTTGGGTCCTGCCGGGAACCCCGATGAATGTTTGGGGTGTTTGGCCCACCTCCCGGGGCGGAAAAGTGTCGTTTCAGCAACTTGAAAAAATGCGATTTGGCGACAGTGTCACTGTCGAAACGGGTGAAAATCGACCCCTCGGAAAAGTTGGGTTTTTTGCCAGCTTTGGGTCCTGCCGGGACTCCCGATGAATGTTTGGGGGGTTTGGCCCACCTCACGGGGCGGAAAAGTGTCGTTTCAGCAACTTGAAAAAATGCGATTTGGCGACAGTGCCGGCACTGTCGAAACGGGTGAAAATCGACCCCTCGGAAAAGTTGGGTTTTTTGCCATCTTTGGGTCCTGCCGGGACCCCCGATGAATGTTTGGGGGGTTTGGCCCACCTCCCGGGGCGGAAAAGTGTCGTTTCAGCAACTTGAAAAAATGTGATTTGGCGACACTGTCGAAACGGGTGAAAATCGACCCCTCGGAAAAGTATGGTTTTTTGCCATCTTTGGGTCCTTCCGGGACCTCCGATGAATGTTTGGGGGGTTTGGCCCACCTCCCGGGGCGGAAAAGTGTCGTTTCAGCAACTTGAAAAAATGCGATTTGGCGACAGTGCCGGCACTGTCGAAACGGGTGAAAATCGACCCCTCGGAAAAGTTGGGTTTTTTGCCATCTTTGGGTCCTGCCGGGACCCCCGATGAATGTTTGGGGGGTTTGGCCCACCTCCCGGGGCGGAAAAGTGTCGTTTCAGCAACTTGAAAAAATGCGATTTGGCGACAGTGCCGGCACTGTCGAAACGGGTGAAAATCGACCCCTCGGAAAAGTTGGGTTTTTTGCCATCTTTGGGTCCTGCCGGGACCCCCGATGAATGTTTGGGGGGTTTGGCCCACCTCCCGGGGCGGAAAAGTGTCGTTTCAGCAACTTGAAAAAATGCGATTTGGCGACAGTGCCGGCACTGTCGAAACGGGTGAAAATCGACCCCTCGGAAAAGTTGGGTTTTTTGCCATCTTTGGGTCCTGCCGGGACCCCCGATGAATGTTTGGGGGGTTTGGCCCACCTCCCGGGGCGGAAAAGTGTCGTTTCAGCAACTTGAAAAAATGCGATTTGGCGACAGTGCCGGCACTGTCGAAACGGGTGAAAATCGACCCCTCGGAAAAGTTGGGTTTTTTGCCATCTTTGGGTCCTGCCGGGACCCCCGATGAATGTTTGGGGGGTTTGGCCCACCTCCCGTGGCGGAAAAGTGTCGTTTCAGCAACTTGAAAAAATGCGATTTGGCGACAGTGCCGGCACTGTCGAAACGGGTGAAAATCGACCCCTCGGAAAAGTTGGGTTTTTTGCCATCTTTGGGTCCTGCCGGGACCCCCGATGAATGTTTGGGGGGTTTGGCCCACCTCCCGGGGCGGAAAAGTGTCGTTTCAGCAACTTGAAAAAATGCGATTTGGCGACAGTGCCGGCACTGTCGAAACGGGTGAAAATCGACCCCTCGGAAAAGTTGGGTTTTTTGCCATCTTTGGGTCCTGCCGGGACCCCCGATGAATGTTTGGGGGGTTTGGCCCACCTCCCGGGGCGGAAAAAGTCGTTTCAGCAACTTGAAAAAATGCGATTTGGCGACAGTGCCGGCACTGTCGAAACGGGTGAAAATCGACCCCTCGGAAAAGTTGGGGTTTTTGCCATCTTTGGGTCCTGCCGGGACCCCCGATGAATGTTTGGGGGGTTTGGCCCACCTCCCGGGGTGGAAAAGTGTCGTTTCAGCAACTTGAAAAAATGCGATTTGGCGACAGTCGAAATGGGTGAAAATCGACCCCTCGGAAAAGTTGGGTTTTTTGCCATCTTTGGGTCCTGCCGGGACCCCCGATGAATGTTTGGGGGGTTTGGCCCACCTCCCGGGGCGGAAAAGTGTCGTTTCAGCAACTTGAAAAAATGCGATTTGGAGACAGTGCTGCCACTGTCGAAACAGGTGAAAATCGACCCCTCGGAAAAGTTGGGTTTTTTGCCATCTTTGGGTCCTGCCGGGAACCCCGATGAATGTTTGGGGTGTTTGGCCCACCTCCCGGGGCGGAAAAGTGTCGTTTCAGCAACTTGAAAAAATGCGATTTGGAGACAGTGCTGCCACTGTCGAAACAGGTGAAAATCGACCCCTCGGAAAAGTTGGGTTTTTTGCCATCTTTGGGTCCTGCCGGGAACCCCGATGAATGTTTGGGGTGTTTGGCCCACCTCCCGGGGCGGAAAAGTGTCGTTTCAGCAACTTGAAAAAATGCGATTTGGCGACAGTGTCACTGTCGAAACGGGTGAAAATCGACCCCTCGGAAAAGTTGGGTTTTTTGCCAGCTTTGGGTCCTGCCGGGACTCCCGATGAATGTTTGGGGGGTTTGGCCCACCTCACGGGGCGGAAAAGTGTCGTTTCAGCAACTTGAAAAAATGCGATTTGGCGACAGTGCCGGCACTGTCGAAACGGGTGAAAATCGACCCCTCGGAAAAGTTGGGTTTTTTGCCATCTTTGGGTCCTGCCGGGACCCCCGATGAATGTTTGGGGGGTTTGGCCCACCTCCCGGGGCGGAAAAGTGTCGTTTCAGCAACTTGAAAAAATGTGATTTGGCGACACTGTCGAAACGGGTGAAAATCGACCCCTCGGAAAAGTATGGTTTTTTGCCATCTTTGGGTCCTTCCGGGACCTCCGATGAATGTTTGGGGGGTTTGGCCCACCTCCCGGGGCGGAAAAGTGTCGTTTCAGCAACTTGAAAAAATGCGATTTGGCGACAGTGCCGGCACTGTCGAAACGGGTGAAAATCGACCCCTCGGAAAAGTTGGGTTTTTTGCCATCTTTGGGTCCTGCCGGGACCCCCGATGAATGTTTGGGGGGTTTGGCCCACCTCCCGGGGCGGAAAAGTGTCGTTTCAGCAACTTGAAAAAATGCGATTTGGCGACAGTGCCGGCACTGTCGAAACGGGTGAAAATCGACCCCTCGGAAAAGTTGGGTTTTTTGCCATCTTTGGGTCCTGCCGGGACCCCCGATGAATGTTTGGGGGGTTTGGCCCACCTCCCGGGGCGGAAAAGTGTCGTTTCAGCAACTTGAAAAAATGCGATTTGGCGACAGTGCCGGCACTGTCGAAACGGGTGAAAATCGACCCCTCGGAAAAGTTGGGTTTTTTGCCATCTTTGGGTCCTGCCGGGACCCCCGATGAATGTTTGGGGGGTTTGGCCCACCTCCCGGGGCGGAAAAGTGTCGTTTCAGCAACTTGAAAAAATGCGATTTGGCGACAGTGCCGGCACTGTCGAAACGGGTGAAAATCGACCCCTCGGAAAAGTTGGGTTTTTTGCCATCTTTGGGTCCTGCCGGGACCCCCGATGAATGTTTGGGGGGTTTGGCCCACCTCCCGTGGCGGAAAAGTGTCGTTTCAGCAACTTGAAAAAATGCGATTTGGCGACAGTGCCGGCACTGTCGAAACGGGTGAAAATCGACCCCTCGGAAAAGTTGGGTTTTTTGCCATCTTTGGGTCCTGCCGGGACCCCCGATGAATGTTTGGGGGGTTTGGCCCACCTCCCGGGGCGGAAAAGTGTCGTTTCAGCAACTTGAAAAAATGCGATTTGGCGACAGTGCCGGCACTGTCGAAACGGGTGAAAATCGACCCCTCGGAAAAGTTGGGTTTTTTGCCATCTTTGGGTCCTGCCGGGACCCCCGATGAATGTTTGGGGGGTTTGGCCCACCTCCCGGGGCGGAAAAGTGTCGTTTCAGCAACTTGAAAAAATGCGATTTGGCGACAGTGCCGGCACTGTCGAAACGGGTGAAAATCGACCCCTCGGAAAAGTTGGGTTTTTTGCCATCTTTGGGTCCTGCCGGGACCCCCGATGAATGTTTGGGGGGTTTGGCCCACCTCCCGGGGCGGAAAAAGTCGTTTCAGCAACTTGAAAAAATGCGATTTGGCGACAGTGCCGGCACTGTCGAAACGGGTGAAAATCGACCCCTCGGAAAAGTTGGGGTTTTTGCCATCTTTGGGTCCTGCCGGGACCCCCGATGAATGTTTGGGGGGTTTGGCCCACCTCCCGGGGTGGAAAAGTGTCGTTTCAGCAACTTGAAAAAATGCGATTTGGCGACAGTCGAAATGGGTGAAAATCGACCCCTCGGAAAAGTTGGGTTTTTTGCCATCTTTGGGTCCTGCCGGGACCCCCGATGAATGTTTGGGGGGTTTGGCCCACCTCCCGGGGCGGAAAAGTGTCGTTTCAGCAACTTGAAAAAATGCGATTTGGAGACAGTGCTGCCACTGTCGAAACAGGTGAAAATCGACCCCTCGGAAAAGTTGGGTTTTTTGCCATCTTTGGGTCCTGCCGGGAACCCCGATGAATGTTTGGGGTGTTTGGCCCACCTCCCGGGGCGGAAAAGTGTCGTTTCAGCAACTTGAAAAAATGCGATTTGGAGACAGTGCTGCCACTGTCGAAACAGGTGAAAATCGACCCCTCGGAAAAGTTGGGTTTTTTGCCATCTTTGGGTCCTGCCGGGAACCCCGATGAATGTTTGGGGTGTTTGGCCCACCTCCCGGGGCGGAAAAGTGTCGTTTCAGCAACTTGAAAAAATGCGATTTGGCGACAGTGTCACTGTCGAAACGGGTGAAAATCGACCCCTCGGAAAAGTTGGGTTTTTTGCCAGCTTTGGGTCCTGCCGGGACTCCCGATGAATGTTTGGGGGGTTTGGCCCACCTCACGGGGCGGAAAAGTGTCGTTTCAGCAACTTGAAAAAATGCGATTTGGCGACAGTGCCGGCACTGTCGAAACGGGTGAAAATCGACCCCTCGGAAAAGTTGGGTTTTTTGCCATCTTTGGGTCCTGCCGGGACCCCCGATGAATGTTTGGGGGGTTTGGCCCACCTCCCGGGGCGGAAAAGTGTCGTTTCAGCAACTTGAAAAAATGTGATTTGGCGACACTGTCGAAACGGGTGAAAATCGACCCCTCGGAAAAGTATGGTTTTTTGCCATCTTTGGGTCCTTCCGGGACCTCCGATGAATGTTTGGGGGGTTTGGCCCACCTCCCGGGGCGGAAAAGTGTCGTTTCAGCAACTTGAAAAAATGCGATTTGGCGACAGTGCCGGCACTGTCGAAACGGGTGAAAATCGACCCCTCGGAAAAGTTGGGTTTTTTGCCATCTTTGGGTCCTGCCGGGACCCCCGATGAATGTTTGGGGGGTTTGGCCCACCTCCCGGGGCGGAAAAGTGTCGTTTCAGCAACTTGAAAAAATGCGATTTGGCGACAGTGCCGGCACTGTCGAAACGGGTGAAAATCGACCCCTCGGAAAAGTTGGGTTTTTTGCCATCTTTGGGTCCTGCCGGGACCCCCGATGAATGTTTGGGGGGTTTGGCCCACCTCCCGGGGCGGAAAAGTGTCGTTTCAGCAACTTGAAAAAATGCGATTTGGCGACAGTGCCGGCACTGTCGAAACGGGTGAAAATCGACCCCTCGGAAAAGTTGGGTTTTTTGCCATCTTTGGGTCCTGCCGGGACCCCCGATGAATGTTTGGGGGGTTTGGCCCACCTCCCGGGGCGGAAAAGTGTCGTTTCAGCAACTTGAAAAAATGCGATTTGGCGACAGTGCCGGCACTGTCGAAACGGGTGAAAATCGACCCCTCGGAAAAGTTGGGTTTTTTGCCATCTTTGGGTCCTGCCGGGACCCCCGATGAATGTTTGGGGGGTTTGGCCCACCTCCCGTGGCGGAAAAGTGTCGTTTCAGCAACTTGAAAAAATGCGATTTGGCGACAGTGCCGGCACTGTCGAAACGGGTGAAAATCGACCCCTCGGAAAAGTTGGGTTTTTTGCCATCTTTGGGTCCTGCCGGGACCCCCGATGAATGTTTGGGGGGTTTGGCCCACCTCCCGGGGCGGAAAAGTGTCGTTTCAGCAACTTGAAAAAATGCGATTTGGCGACAGTGCCGGCACTGTCGAAACGGGTGAAAATCGACCCCTCGGAAAAGTTGGGTTTTTTGCCATCTTTGGGTCCTGCCGGGACCCCCGATGAATGTTTGGGGGGTTTGGCCCACCTCCCGGGGCGGAAAAAGTCGTTTCAGCAACTTGAAAAAATGCGATTTGGCGACAGTGCCGGCACTGTCGAAACGGGTGAAAATCGACCCCTCGGAAAAGTTGGGGTTTTTGCCATCTTTGGGTCCTGCCGGGACCCCCGATGAATGTTTGGGGGGTTTGGCCCACCTCCCGGGGTGGAAAAGTGTCGTTTCAGCAACTTGAAAAAATGCGATTTGGCGACAGTCGAAATGGGTGAAAATCGACCCCTCGGAAAAGTTGGGTTTTTTGCCATCTTTGGGTCCTGCCGGGACCCCCGATGAATGTTTGGGGGGTTTGGCCCACCTCCCGGGGCGGAAAAGTGTCGTTTCAGCAACTTGAAAAAATGCGATTTGGAGACAGTGCTGCCACTGTCGAAACAGGTGAAAATCGACCCCTCGGAAAAGTTGGGTTTTTTGCCATCTTTGGGTCCTGCCGGGAACCCCGATGAATGTTTGGGGTGTTTGGCCCACCTCCCGGGGCGGAAAAGTGTCGTTTCAGCAACTTGAAAAAATGCGATTTGGAGACAGTGCTGCCACTGTCGAAACAGGTGAAAATCGACCCCTCGGAAAAGTTGGGTTTTTTGCCATCTTTGGGTCCTGCCGGGAACCCCGATGAATGTTTGGGGTGTTTGGCCCACCTCCCGGGGCGGAAAAGTGTCGTTTCAGCAACTTGAAAAAATGCGATTTGGCGACAGTGTCACTGTCGAAACGGGTGAAAATCGACCCCTCGGAAAAGTTGGGTTTTTTGCCAGCTTTGGGTCCTGCCGGGACTCCCGATGAATGTTTGGGGGGTTTGGCCCACCTCACGGGGCGGAAAAGTGTCGTTTCAGCAACTTGAAAAAATGCGATTTGGCGACAGTGCCGGCACTGTCGAAACGGGTGAAAATCGACCCCTCGGAAAAGTTGGGTTTTTTGCCATCTTTGGGTCCTGCCGGGACCCCCGATGAATGTTTGGGGGGTTTGGCCCACCTCCCGGGGCGGAAAAGTGTCGTTTCAGCAACTTGAAAAAATGTGATTTGGCGACACTGTCGAAACGGGTGAAAATCGACCCCTCGGAAAAGTATGGTTTTTTGCCATCTTTGGGTCCTTCCGGGACCTCCGATGAATGTTTGGGGGGTTTGGCCCACCTCCCGGGGCGGAAAAGTGTCGTTTCAGCAACTTGAAAAAATGCGATTTGGCGACAGTGCCGGCACTGTCGAAACGGGTGAAAATCGACCCCTCGGAAAAGTTGGGTTTTTTGCCATCTTTGGGTCCTGCCGGGACCCCCGATGAATGTTTGGGGGGTTTGGCCCACCTCCCGGGGCGGAAAAGTGTCGTTTCAGCAACTTGAAAAAATGCGATTTGGCGACAGTGCCGGCACTGTCGAAACGGGTGAAAATCGACCCCTCGGAAAAGTTGGGTTTTTTGCCATCTTTGGGTCCTGCCGGGACCCCCGATGAATGTTTGGGGGGTTTGGCCCACCTCCCGGGGCGGAAAAGTGTCGTTTCAGCAACTTGAAAAAATGCGATTTGGCGACAGTGCCGGCACTGTCGAAACGGGTGAAAATCGACCCCTCGGAAAAGTTGGGTTTTTTGCCATCTTTGGGTCCTGCCGGGACCCCCGATGAATGTTTGGGGGGTTTGGCCCACCTCCCGTGGCGGAAAAGTGTCGTTTCAGCAACTTGAAAAAATGCGATTTGGCGACAGTGCCGGCACTGTCGAAACGGGTGAAAATCGACCCCTCGGAAAAGTTGGGTTTTTTGCCATCTTTGGGTCCTGCCGGGACCCCCGATGAATGTTTGGGGGGTTTGGCCCACCTCCCGGGGCGGAAAAGTGTCGTTTCAGCAACTTGAAAAAATGCGATTTGGCGACAGTGCCGGCACTGTCGAAACGGGTGAAAATCGACCCCTCGGAAAAGTTGGGTTTTTTGCCATCTTTGGGTCCTGCCGGGACCCCCGATGAATGTTTGGGGGGTTTGGCCCACCTCTCGGGGCGGAAAAGTGTCGTTTCAGCAACTTGAAAAAAATGCGATTTGGCGACAGTGCCGGCACTGTCGAAACGGGTGAAAATCGACCCCTCGGAAAAGTTGGGTTTTTTGCCATCTTTGGGTCCTGCCGGGACCCCCGATGAATGTTTGGGGGGTTTGGCCCACCTCCCGGGGCGGAAAAGTGTCGTTTCAGCAACTTGAAAAAATGCGATTTGGCGACAGTGCCGGCACTGTCGAAACGGGTGAAAATCGACCCCTCGGAAAAGTTGGGTTTTTTGCCATCTTTGGGTCCTGCCGGGACCCCCGATGAATGTTTGGGGGGTTTGGCCCACCTCCCGGGGCGGAAAAGTGTCGTTTCAGCAACTTGAAAAAATGCGATTTGGCGACAGTGCCGGCACTGTCGAAACGGGTGAAAATCGACCCCTCGGAAAAGTTGGGTTTTTTGCCATCTTTGGGTCCTGCCGGGACTCCCGATGAATGTTTGGGGGGTTTGGCCCACCTCCCGGGGCGGAAAAGTGTCGTTTCAGCAACTTGAAAAAATGCGATTTGGCGACAGTGCCGGCACTGTCGAAACGGGTGAAAATCGACCCCTCGGAAAAGTTGGGTTTTTTGCCATCTTTGGGTCCTGCCGGGACCCCCGATGAATGTTTGGGGGGTTTGGCCCACCTCCCGGGGCGGAAAAGTGTCGTTTCAGCAACTTGAAAAAATGCGATTTGGCGACAGTGCCGGCACTGTCGAAACGGGTGAAAATCGACCCCTCGGAAAAGTTGGGTTTTTTGCCATCTTTGGGTCCTGCCGGGACCCCCGATGAATGTTTGGGGGGTTTGGCCCACCTCTCGGGGCGGAAAAGTGTCGTTTCAGCAACTTGAAAAAAATGCGATTTGGCGACAGTGCCGGCACTGTCGAAACGGGTGAAAATCGACCCCTCGGAAAAGTTGGGTTTTTTGCCATCTTTGGGTCCTGCCGGGACCCCCGATGAATGTTTGGGGGGTTTGGCCCACCTCCCGGGGCGGAAAAGTGTCGTTTCAGCAACTTGAAAAAATGCGATTTGGCGACAGTGCCGGCACTGTCGAAACGGGTGAAAATCGACCCCTCGGAAAAGTTGGGTTTTTTGCCATCTTTGGGTCCTGCCGGGACCCCCGATGAATGTTTGGGGGGTTTGGCCCACCTCCCGGGGCGGAAAAGTGTCGTTTCAGCAACTTGAAAAAATGCGATTTGGCGACAGTGCCGGCACTGTCGAAACGGGTGAAAATCGACCCCTCGGAAAAGTTGGGTTTTTTGCCATCTTTGGGTCCTGCCGGGACCCCCGATGAATGTTTGGGGGGTTTGGCCCACCTCCCGTGGCGGAAAAGTGTCGTTTCAGCAACTTGAAAAAATGCGATTTGGCGACAGTGCCGGCACTGTCGAAACGGGTGAAAATCGACCCCTCGGAAAAGTTGGGTTTTTTGCCATCTTTGGGTCCTGCCGGGACCCCCGATGAATGTTTGGGGGGTTTGGCCCACCTCCCGGGGCGGAAAAGTGTCGTTTCAGCAACTTGAAAAAATGCGATTTGGCGACAGTGCCGGCACTGTCGAAACGGGTGAAAATCGACCCCTCGGAAAAGTTGGGTTTTTTGCCATCTTTGGGTCCTGCCGGGACCCCCGATGAATGTTTGGGGGGTTTGGCCCACCTCCCGGGGCGGAAAAAGTCGTTTCAGCAACTTGAAAAAATGCGATTTGGCGACAGTGCCGGCACTGTCGAAACGGGTGAAAATCGACCCCTCGGAAAAGTTGGGGTTTTTGCCATCTTTGGGTCCTGCCGGGACCCCCGATGAATGTTTGGGGGGTTTGGCCCACCTCCCGGGGTGGAAAAGTGTCGTTTCAGCAACTTGAAAAAATGCGATTTGGCGACAGTCGAAATGGGTGAAAATCGACCCCTCGGAAAAGTTGGGTTTTTTGCCATCTTTGGGTCCTGCCGGGACCCCCGATGAATGTTTGGGGGGTTTGGCCCACCTCCCGGGGCGGAAAAGTGTCGTTTCAGCAACTTGAAAAAATGCGATTTGGAGACAGTGCTGCCACTGTCGAAACAGGTGAAAATCGACCCCTCGGAAAAGTTGGGTTTTTTGCCATCTTTGGGTCCTGCCGGGAACCCCGATGAATGTTTGGGGTGTTTGGCCCACCTCCCGGGGCGGAAAAGTGTCGTTTCAGCAACTTGAAAAAATGCGATTTGGAGACAGTGCTGCCACTGTCGAAACAGGTGAAAATCGACCCCTCGGAAAAGTTGGGTTTTTTGCCATCTTTGGGTCCTGCCGGGAACCCCGATGAATGTTTGGGGTGTTTGGCCCACCTCCCGGGGCGGAAAAGTGTCGTTTCAGCAACTTGAAAAAATGCGATTTGGCGACAGTGTCACTGTCGAAACGGGTGAAAATCGACCCCTCGGAAAAGTTGGGTTTTTTGCCAGCTTTGGGTCCTGCCGGGACTCCCGATGAATGTTTGGGGGGTTTGGCCCACCTCACGGGGCGGAAAAGTGTCGTTTCAGCAACTTGAAAAAATGCGATTTGGCGACAGTGCCGGCACTGTCGAAACGGGTGAAAATCGACCCCTCGGAAAAGTTGGGTTTTTTGCCATCTTTGGGTCCTGCCGGGACCCCCGATGAATGTTTGGGGGGTTTGGCCCACCTCCCGGGGCGGAAAAGTGTCGTTTCAGCAACTTGAAAAAATGTGATTTGGCGACACTGTCGAAACGGGTGAAAATCGACCCCTCGGAAAAGTATGGTTTTTTGCCATCTTTGGGTCCTTCCGGGACCTCCGATGAATGTTTGGGGGGTTTGGCCCACCTCCCGGGGCGGAAAAGTGTCGTTTCAGCAACTTGAAAAAATGCGATTTGGCGACAGTGCCGGCACTGTCGAAACGGGTGAAAATCGACCCCTCGGAAAAGTTGGGTTTTTTGCCATCTTTGGGTCCTGCCGGGACCCCCGATGAATGTTTGGGGGGTTTGGCCCACCTCCCGGGGCGGAAAAGTGTCGTTTCAGCAACTTGAAAAAATGCGATTTGGCGACAGTGCCGGCACTGTCGAAACGGGTGAAAATCGACCCCTCGGAAAAGTTGGGTTTTTTGCCATCTTTGGGTCCTGCCGGGACCCCCGATGAATGTTTGGGGGGTTTGGCCCACCTCTCGGGGCGGAAAAGTGTCGTTTCAGCAACTTGAAAAAAATGCGATTTGGCGACAGTGCCGGCACTGTCGAAACGGGTGAAAATCGACCCCTCGGAAAAGTTGGGTTTTTTGCCATCTTTGGGTCCTGCCGGGACCCCCGATGAATGTTTGGGGGGTTTGGCCCACCTCCCGGGGCGGAAAAGTGTCGTTTCAGCAACTTGAAAAAATGCGATTTGGCGACAGTGCCGGCACTGTCGAAACGGGTGAAAATCGACCCCTCGGAAAAGTTGGGTTTTTTGCCATCTTTGGGTCCTGCCGGGACCCCCGATGAATGTTTGGGGGGTTTGGCCCACCTCCCGGGGCGGAAAAGTGTCGTTTCAGCAACTTGAAAAAATGCGATTTGGCGACAGTGCCGGCACTGTCGAAACGGGTGAAAATCGACCCCTCGGAAAAGTTGGGTTTTTTGCCATCTTTGGGTCCTGCCGGGACCCCCGATGAATGTTTGGGGGGTTTGGCCCACCTCCCGTGGCGGAAAAGTGTCGTTTCAGCAACTTGAAAAAATGCGATTTGGCGACAGTGCCGGCACTGTCGAAACGGGTGAAAATCGACCCCTCGGAAAAGTTGGGTTTTTTGCCATCTTTGGGTCCTGCCGGGACCCCCGATGAATGTTTGGGGGGTTTGGCCCACCTCCCGGGGCGGAAAAGTGTCGTTTCAGCAACTTGAAAAAATGCGATTTGGCGACAGTGCCGGCACTGTCGAAACGGGTGAAAATCGACCCCTCGGAAAAGTTGGGTTTTTTGCCATCTTTGGGTCCTGCCGGGACCCCCGATGAATGTTTGGGGGGTTTGGCCCACCTCTCGGGGCGGAAAAGTGTCGTTTCAGCAACTTGAAAAAAATGCGATTTGGCGACAGTGCCGGCACTGTCGAAACGGGTGAAAATCGACCCCTCGGAAAAGTTGGGTTTTTTGCCATCTTTGGGTCCTGCCGGGACCCCCGATGAATGTTTGGGGGGTTTGGCCCACCTCCCGGGGCGGAAAAGTGTCGTTTCAGCAACTTGAAAAAATGCGATTTGGCGACAGTGCCGGCACTGTCGAAACGGGTGAAAATCGACCCCTCGGAAAAGTTGGGTTTTTTGCCATCTTTGGGTCCTGCCGGGACCCCCGATGAATGTTTGGGGGGTTTGGCCCACCTCCCGGGGCGGAAAAGTGTCGTTTCAGCAACTTGAAAAAATGCGATTTGGCGACAGTGCCGGCACTGTCGAAACGGGTGAAAATCGACCCCTCGGAAAAGTTGGGTTTTTTGCCATCTTTGGGTCCTGCCGGGACTCCCGATGAATGTTTGGGGGGTTTGGCCCACCTCCCGGGGCGGAAAAGTGTCGTTTCAGCAACTTGAAAAAATGCGATTTGGCGACAGTGCCGGCACTGTCGAAACGGGTGAAAATCGACCCCTCGGAAAAGTTGGGTTTTTTGCCATCTTTGGGTCCTGCCGGGACCCCCGATGAATGTTTGGGGGGTTTGGCCCACCTCCCGGGGCGGAAAAGTGTCGTTTCAGCAACTTGAAAAAATGCGATTTGGCGACAGTGCCGGCACTGTCGAAACGGGTGAAAATCGACCCCTCGGAAAAGTTGGGTTTTTTGCCATCTTTGGGTCCTGCCGGGACCCCCGATGAATGTTTGGGGGGTTTGGCCCACCTCTCGGGGCGGAAAAGTGTCGTTTCAGCAACTTGAAAAAAATGCGATTTGGCGACAGTGCCGGCACTGTCGAAACGGGTGAAAATCGACCCCTCGGAAAAGTTGGGTTTTTTGCCATCTTTGGGTCCTGCCGGGACCCCCGATGAATGTTTGGGGGGTTTGGCCCACCTCCCGGGGCGGAAAAGTGTCGTTTCAGCAACTTGAAAAAATGCGATTTGGCGACAGTGCCGGCACTGTCGAAACGGGTGAAAATCGACCCCTCGGAAAAGTTGGGTTTTTTGCCATCTTTGGGTCCTGCCGGGACCCCCGATGAATGTTTGGGGGGTTTGGCCCACCTCCCGGGGCGGAAAAGTGTCGTTTCAGCAACTTGAAAAAATGCGATTTGGCGACAGTGCCGGCACTGTCGAAACGGGTGAAAATCGACCCCTCGGAAAAGTTGGGTTTTTTGCCATCTTTGGGTCCTGCCGGGACCCCCGATGAATGTTTGGGGGGTTTGGCCCACCTCCCGTGGCGGAAAAGTGTCGTTTCAGCAACTTGAAAAAATGCGATTTGGCGACAGTGCCGGCACTGTCGAAACGGGTGAAAATCGACCCCTCGGAAAAGTTGGGTTTTTTGCCATCTTTGGGTCCTGCCGGGACCCCCGATGAATGTTTGGGGGGTTTGGCCCACCTCCCGGGGCGGAAAAGTGTCGTTTCAGCAACTTGAAAAAATGCGATTTGGCGACAGTGCCGGCACTGTCGAAACGGGTGAAAATCGACCCCTCGGAAAAGTTGGGTTTTTTGCCATCTTTGGGTCCTGCCGGGACCCCCGATGAATGTTTGGGGGGTTTGGCCCACCTCCCGGGGCGGAAAAAGTCGTTTCAGCAACTTGAAAAAATGCGATTTGGCGACAGTGCCGGCACTGTCGAAACGGGTGAAAATCGACCCCTCGGAAAAGTTGGGGTTTTTGCCATCTTTGGGTCCTGCCGGGACCCCCGATGAATGTTTGGGGGGTTTGGCCCACCTCCCGGGGTGGAAAAGTGTCGTTTCAGCAACTTGAAAAAATGCGATTTGGCGACAGTCGAAATGGGTGAAAATCGACCCCTCGGAAAAGTTGGGTTTTTTGCCATCTTTGGGTCCTGCCGGGACCCCCGATGAATGTTTGGGGGGTTTGGCCCACCTCCCGGGGCGGAAAAGTGTCGTTTCAGCAACTTGAAAAAATGCGATTTGGAGACAGTGCTGCCACTGTCGAAACAGGTGAAAATCGACCCCTCGGAAAAGTTGGGTTTTTTGCCATCTTTGGGTCCTGCCGGGAACCCCGATGAATGTTTGGGGTGTTTGGCCCACCTCCCGGGGCGGAAAAGTGTCGTTTCAGCAACTTGAAAAAATGCGATTTGGCGACAGTGTCACTGTCGAAACGGGTGAAAATCGACCCCTCGGAAAAGTTGGGTTTTTTGCCAGCTTTGGGTCCTGCCGGGACTCCCGATGAATGTTTGGGGGGTTTGGCCCACCTCACGGGGCGGAAAAGTGTCGTTTCAGCAACTTGAAAAAATGCGATTTGGCGACAGTGCCGGCACTGTCGAAACGGGTGAAAATCGACCCCTCGGAAAAGTTGGGTTTTTTGCCATCTTTGGGTCCTGCCGGGACCCCCGATGAATGTTTGGGGGGTTTGGCCCACCTCCCGGGGCGGAAAAGTGTCGTTTCAGCAACTTGAAAAAATGTGATTTGGCGACACTGTCGAAACGGGTGAAAATCGACCCCTCGGAAAAGTATGGTTTTTTGCCATCTTTGGGTCCTTCCGGGACCTCCGATGAATGTTTGGGGGGTTTGGCCCACCTCCCGGGGCGGAAAAGTGTCGTTTCAGCAACTTGAAAAAATGCGATTTGGCGACAGTGCCGGCACTGTCGAAACGGGTGAAAATCGACCCCTCGGAAAAGTTGGGTTTTTTGCCATCTTTGGGTCCTGCCGGGACCCCCGATGAATGTTTGGGGGGTTTGGCCCACCTCCCGGGGCGGAAAAGTGTCGTTTCAGCAACTTGAAAAAATGCGATTTGGCGACAGTGCCGGCACTGTCGAAACGGGTGAAAATCGACCCCTCGGAAAAGTTGGGTTTTTTGCCATCTTTGGGTCCTGCCGGGACCCCCGATGAATGTTTGGGGGGTTTGGCCCACCTCCCGGGGCGGAAAAGTGTCGTTTCAGCAACTTGAAAAAATGCGATTTGGCGACAGTGCCGGCACTGTCGAAACGGGTGAAAATCGACCCCTCGGAAAAGTTGGGTTTTTTGCCATCTTTGGGTCCTGCCGGGACCCCCGATGAATGTTTGGGGGGTTTGGCCCACCTCCCGTGGCGGAAAAGTGTCGTTTCAGCAACTTGAAAAAATGCGATTTGGCGACAGTGCCGGCACTGTCGAAACGGGTGAAAATCGACCCCTCGGAAAAGTTGGGTTTTTTGCCATCTTTGGGTCCTGCCGGGACCCCCGATGAATGTTTGGGGGGTTTGGCCCACCTCCCGGGGCGGAAAAGTGTCGTTTCAGCAACTTGAAAAAATGCGATTTGGCGACAGTGCCGGCACTGTCGAAACGGGTGAAAATCGACCCCTCGGAAAAGTTGGGTTTTTTGCCATCTTTGGGTCCTGCCGGGACCCCCGATGAATGTTTGGGGGGTTTGGCCCACCTCCCGGGGCGGAAAAAGTCGTTTCAGCAACTTGAAAAAATGCGATTTGGCGACAGTGCCGGCACTGTCGAAACGGGTGAAAATCGACCCCTCGGAAAAGTTGGGGTTTTTGCCATCTTTGGGTCCTGCCGGGACCCCCGATGAATGTTTGGGGGGTTTGGCCCACCTCCCGGGGTGGAAAAGTGTCGTTTCAGCAACTTGAAAAAATGCGATTTGGCGACAGTCGAAATGGGTGAAAATCGACCCCTCGGAAAAGTTGGGTTTTTTGCCATCTTTGGGTCCTGCCGGGACCCCCGATGAATGTTTGGGGGGTTTGGCCCACCTCCCGGGGCGGAAAAGTGTCGTTTCAGCAACTTGAAAAAATGCGATTTGGCGACAGTGCTGCCACTGTCGAAACAGGTGAAAATCGACCCCTCGGAAAAGTTGGGTTTTTTGCCATCTTTGGGTCCTGCCGGGAACCCCGATGAATGTTTGGGGTGTTTGGCCCACCTCCCGGGGCGGAAAAGTGTCGTTTCAGCAACTTGAAAAAATGCGATTTGGCGACAGTGTCACTGTCGAAACGGGTGAAAATCGACCCCTCGGAAAAGTTGGGTTTTTTGCCAGCTTTGGGTCCTGCCGGGACTCCCGATGAATGTTTGGGGGGTTTGGCCCACCTCACGGGGCGGAAAAGTGTCGTTTCAGCAACTTGAAAAAATGCGATTTGGCGACAGTGCCGGCACTGTCGAAACGGGTGAAAATCGACCCCTCGGAAAAGTTGGGTTTTTTGCCATCTTTGGGTCCTGCCGGGACCCCCGATGAATGTTTGGGGGGTTTGGCCCACCTCCCGGGGCGGAAAAGTGTCGTTTCAGCAACTTGAAAAAATGTGATTTGGCGACACTGTCGAAACGGGTGAAAATCGACCCCTCGGAAAAGTTGGGTTTTTTGCCATCTTTGGGTCCTGCCGGGACCCCCGATGAATGTTTGGGGGGTTTGGCCCACCTCCCGGGGCGGAAAAGTGTCGTTTCAGCAACTTGAAAAAATGCGATTTGGCGACAGTGAAAAAATGCGATTTGGCGACAGTGCCGGCACTGTCGAAACGGGTGAAAATCGACCCCTCGGAAAAGTTGGGTTTTTTGCCATCTTTGGGTCCTGCCGGGACTCCCGATGAATGTTTGGGGGGTTTGGCCCACCTCCCGGGGCGGAAAAGTGTCGTTTCAGCAACTTGAAAAAATGCGATTTGGCGACAGTGCCGGCACTGTCGAAACGGGTGAAAATCGACCCCTCGGAAAAGTTGGGTTTTTTGCCATCTTTGGGTCCTGCCGGGACCCCCGATGAATGTTTGGGGGGTTTGGCCCACCTCCCGGGGCGGAAAAGTGTCGTTTCAGCAACTTGAAAAAATGCGATTTGGCGACAGTGAAAAAATGCGATTTGGCGACAGTGCCGGCACTGTCGAAACGGGTGAAAATCGACCCCTCGGAAAAGTTGGGTTTTTTGCCATCTTTGGGTCCTGCCGGGACTCCCGATGAATGTTTGGGGGGTTTGGCCCACCTCCCGGGGCGGAAAAGTGTCGTTTCAGCAACTTGAAAAAATGCGATTTCGCGACAGTGCCGGCACTGTCGAAACGGGTGAAAATCGACCCCTCGGAAAAGTTGGGTTTTTTGCCATCTTTGGGTCCTGCCGGGACCCCCGATGAATGTTTGGGGGGTTTGGCCCACCTCCCGGGGCGGAAAAGTGTCGTTTCAGCAACTTGAAAAAATGCGATTTGGCGACAGTGCCGGCACTGTCGAAACGGGTGAAAATCGACCCCTCGGAAAAGTTGGGTTTTTTGCCATCTTTGGGTCCTTCCGGGACCTCCGATGAATGTTTGGGGGGTTTGGCCCACCTCCCGGGGCGGAAAAGTGTCGTTTCAGCAACTTGAAAAAATGCGATTTGGCGACAGTCGAAATGGGTGAAAATCGACCCCTCGGAAAAGTTGGGTTTTTTGCCATCTTTGGGTCCTGCCGGGACCCCCGATGAATGTTTGGGGGGTTTGGCCCACCTCCCGGGGCGGAAAAGTGTCGTTTCAGCAACTTGAAAAAATGCGATTTGGCGACAGTGCCGGCACTGTCGAAACGGGTGAAAATCGACCCCTCGGAAAAGTTGGGTTTTTTGCCATCTTTGGGTCCTGCCGGGACCCCCGATGAATGTTTGGGGGGTTGGCCCACCTCCCGGGGCGGAAAAGTGTCGTTTCAGCAACTTGAAAAAATGCGATTTGGCGACAGTGCCGGCACTGTCGAAACGGGTGAAAATCGACCCCTCGGAAAAGTTGGGTTTTTTGCCATCTTTGGGTCCTGCCGGGACCCCCGATGAATGTTTGGGGGGTTTGGCCCACCTCCCGGGGCGGAAAAGTGTCGTTTCAGCAACTTGAAAAAATGCGATTTGGCGACAGTGCCGGCACTGTCGAAACGGGTGAAAATCGACCCCTCGGAAAAGTTGGGTTTTTTGCCATCTTTGGGTCCTGCCGGGACCCCCGATGAATGTTTGGGGGGTTTGGCCCACCTCCCGGGGCGGAAAAGTGTCGTTTCAGCAACTTGAAAAAATGCGATTTGGCGACAGTGCCGGCACTGTCGAAACGGGTGAAAATCGACCCCTCGGAAAAGTTGGGTTTTTTGCCATCTTTGGGTCCTTCCGGGACCTCCGATGAATGTTTGGGGGGTTTGGCCCACCTCCCGGGGCGGAAAAGTGTCGTTTCAGCAACTTGAAAAAATGCGATTTGGCGACAGTCGAAATGGGTGAAAATCGACCCCTCGGAAAAGTTGGGTTTTTTGCCATCTTTGGGTCCTGCCGGGACCCCCGATGAATGTTTGGGGGGTTTGGCCCACCTCCCGGGGCGGAAAAGTGTCGTTTCAGCAACTTGAAAAAATGCGATTTGGCGACAGTGCCGGCACTGTCGAAACGGGTGAAAATCGACCCCTCGGAAAAGTTGGGTTTTTTGCCATCTTTGGGTCCTGCCGGGACCCCCGATGAATGTTTGGGGGGTTGGCCCACCTCCCGGGGCGGAAAAGTGTCGTTTCAGCAACTTGAAAAAATGCGATTTGGCGACAGTGCCGGCACTGTCGAAACGGGTGAAAATCGACCCCTCGGAAAAGTTGGGTTTTTTGCCATCTTTGGGTCCTGCCGGGACTCCCGATGAATGTTTGGGGGGTTTGGCCCACCTCCCGGGGCGGAAAAGTGTCGTTTCAGCAACTTGAAAAAATGCGATTTCGCGACAGTGCCGGCACTGTCGAAACGGGTGAAAATCGACCCCTCGGAAAAGTTGGGTTTTTTGCCATCTTTGGGTCCTGCCGGGACCCCCGATGAATGTTTGGGGGGTTTGGCCCACCTCCCGGGGCGGAAAAGTGTCGTTTCAGCAACTTGAAAAAATGCGATTTGGCGACAGTGCCGGCACTGTCGAAACGGGTGAAAATCGACCCCTCGGAAAAGTTGGGTTTTTTGCCATCTTTGGGTCCTTCCGGGACCTCCGATGAATGTTTGGGGGGTTTGGCCCACCTCCCGGGGCGGAAAAGTGTCGTTTCAGCAACTTGAAAAAATGCGATTTGGCGACAGTCGAAATGGGTGAAAATCGACCCCTCGGAAAAGTTGGGTTTTTTGCCATCTTTGGGTCCTGCCGGGACCCCCGATGAATGTTTGGGGGGTTTGGCCCACCTCCCGGGGCGGAAAAGTGTCGTTTCAGCAACTTGAAAAAATGCGATTTGGCGACAGTGCCGGCACTGTCGAAACGGGTGAAAATCGACCCCTCGGAAAAGTTGGGTTTTTTGCCATCTTTGGGTCCTGCCGGGACCCCCGATGAATGTTTGGGGGGTTGGCCCACCTCCCGGGGCGGAAAAGTGTCGTTTCAGCAACTTGAAAAAATGCGATTTGGCGACAGTGCCGGCACTGTCGAAACGGGTGAAAATCGACCCCTCGGAAAAGTTGGGTTTTTTGCCATCTTTGGGTCCTGCCGGGACCCCCGATGAATGTTTGGGGGGTTTGGCCCACCTCCCGGGGCGGAAAAGTGTCGTTTCAGCAACTTGAAAAAATGCGATTTGGCGACAGTGCCGGCACTGTCGAAACGGGTGAAAATCGACCCCTCGGAAAAGTTGGGTTTTTTGCCATCTTTGGGTCCTGCCGGGACCCCCGATGAATGTTTGGGGGGTTTGGCCCACCTCCCGGGGCGGAAAAGTGTCGTTTCAGCAACTTGAAAAAATGCGATTTGGCGACAGTGCCGGCACTGTCGAAACGGGTGAAAATCGACCCCTCGGAAAAGTTGGGTTTTTTGCCATCTTTGGGTCCTTCCGGGACCTCCGATGAATGTTTGGGGGGTTTGGCCCACCTCCCGGGGCGGAAAAGTGTCGTTTCAGCAACTTGAAAAAATGCGATTTGGCGACAGTCGAAATGGGTGAAAATCGACCCCTCGGAAAAGTTGGGTTTTTTGCCATCTTTGGGTCCTGCCGGGACCCCCGATGAATGTTTGGGGGGTTTGGCCCACCTCCCGGGGCGGAAAAGTGTCGTTTCAGCAACTTGAAAAAATGCGATTTGGCGACAGTGCCGGCACTGTCGAAACGGGTGAAAATCGACCCCTCGGAAAAGTTGGGTTTTTTGCCATCTTTGGGTCCTGCCGGGACCCCCGATGAATGTTTGGGGGGTTGGCCCACCTCCCGGGGCGGAAAAGTGTCGTTTCAGCAACTTGAAAAAATGCGATTTGGCGACAGTGCCGGCACTGTCGAAACGGGTGAAAATCGACCCCTCGGAAAAGTTGGGTTTTTTGCCATCTTTGGGTCCTGCCGGGACCCCCGATTAATGTTTGGGGGGTTTGGCCCACCTCCCGGGGCGGAAAAGTGTCGTTTCAGCAACTTGAAAAAATGCGATTTGGCGACAGTGCCGGCACTGTCGAAACGGGTGAAAATCGACCCCTCGGAAAAGTTGGGTTTTTTGCCATCTTTGGGTCCTGCCGGGACCCCCGATGAATGTTTGGGGGGTTTGGCCCACCTCCCGGGGCGGAAAAGTGTCGTTTCAGCAACTTGAAAAAATGCGATTTGGCGACAGTGCCGGCACTGTCGAAACGGGTGAAAATCGACCCCTCGGAAAAGTTGGGTTTTTTGCCATCTTTGGGTCCTGCCGGGACCCCCGATGAATGTTTGGGGGGTTTGGCCCACCTCCCGGGGCGGAAAAGTGTCGTTTCAGCAACTTGAAAAAATGCGATTTGGCGACAGTGCCGGCACTGTCGAAACGGGTGAAAATCGACCCCTCGGAAAAGTTGGGTTTTTTGCCATCTTTGGGTCCTGCCGGGACTCCCGATGAATGTTTGGGGGGTTTGGCCCACCTCCCGGGGCGGAAAAGTGTCGTTTCAGCAACTTGAAAAAATGCGATTTCGCGACAGTGCCGGCACTGTCGAAACGGGTGAAAATCGACCCCTCGGAAAAGTTGGGTTTTTTGCCATCTTTGGGTCCTGCCGGGACCCCCGATGAATGTTTGGGGGGTTTGGCCCACCTCCCGGGGTGGAAAAGTGTCGTTTCAGCAACTTGAAAAAATGCGATTTGGCGACAGTGAAAAAATGCGATTTGGCGACAGTGCCGGCACTGTCGAAACGGGTGAAAATCGACCCCTCGGAAAAGTTGGGTTTTTTGCCATCTTTGGGTCCTGCCGGGACCCCCGATGAATGTTTGGGGGGTTTGGCCCACCTCCCGGGGCGGAAAAGTGTCGTTTCAGCAACTTGAAAAAATGCGATTTGGCGACAGTGCCGGCACTGTCGAAACGGGTGAAAATCGACCCCTCGGAAAAGTTGGGTTTTTTGCCATCTTTGGGTCCTGCCGGGACCCCCGATGAATGTTTGGGGGGTTTGGCCCACCTCCCGGGGCGGAAAAGTGTCGTTTCAGCAACTTGAAAAAATGCGATTTGGCGACAGTGCCGGCACTGTCGAAACGGGTGAAAATCGACCCCTCGGAAAAGTTGGGTTTTTTGCCATCTTTGGGTCCTGCCGGGACTCCCGATGAATGTTTGGGGGGTTTGGCCCACCTCCCGGGGCGGAAAAGTGTCGTTTCAGCAACTTGAAAAAATGCGATTTGGCGACAGTGCCGGCACTGTCGAAACGGGTGAAAATCGACCCCTCGGAAAAGTTGGGTTTTTTGCCATCTTTGGGTCCTGCCGGGACCCCCGATGAATGTTTGGGGGGTTTGGCCCACCTCCCGGGGTGGAAAAGTGTCGTTTCAGCAACTTGAAAAAATGCGATTTGGCGACAGTGAAAAAATGCGATTTGGCGACAGTGCCGGCACTGTCGAAACGGGTGAAAATCGACCCCTCGGAAAAGTTGGGTTTTTTGCCATCTTTGGGTCCTGCCGGGACTCCCGATGAATGTTTGGGGGGTTTGGCCCACCTCCCGGGGCGGAAAAGTGTCGTTTCAGCAACTTGAAAAAATGCGATTTCGCGACAGTGCCGGCACTGTCGAAACGGGTGAAAATCGACCCCTCGGAAAAGTTGGGTTTTTTGCCATCTTTGGGTCCTGCCGGGACCCCCGATGAATGTTTGGGGGGTTTGGCCCACCTCCCGGGGCGGAAAAGTGTCGTTTCAGCAACTTGAAAAAATGCGATTTGGCGACAGTGCCGGCACTGTCGAAACGGGTGAAAATCGACCCCTCGGAAAAGTTGGGTTTTTTGCCATCTTTGGGTCCTTCCGGGACCTCCGATGAATGTTTGGGGGGTTTGGCCCACCTCCCGGGGCGGAAAAGTGTCGTTTCAGCAACTTGAAAAAATGCGATTTGGCGACAGTCGAAATGGGTGAAAATCGACCCCTCGGAAAAGTTGGGTTTTTTGCCATCTTTGGGTCCTGCCGGGACCCCCGATGAATGTTTGGGGGGTTTGGCCCACCTCCCGGGGCGGAAAAGTGTCGTTTCAGCAACTTGAAAAAATGCGATTTGGCGACAGTGCCGGCACTGTCGAAACGGGTGAAAATCGACCCCTCGGAAAAGTTGGGTTTTTTGCCATCTTTGGGTCCTGCCGGGACCCCCGATGAATGTTTGGGGGGTTGGCCCACCTCCCGGGGCGGAAAAGTGTCGTTTCAGCAACTTGAAAAAATGCGATTTGGCGACAGTGCCGGCACTGTCGAAACGGGTGAAAATCGACCCCTCGGAAAAGTTGGGTTTTTTGCCATCTTTGGGTCCTGCCGGGACCCCCGATGAATGTTTGGGGGGTTTGGCCCACCTCCCGGGGCGGAAAAGTGTCGTTTCAGCAACTTGAAAAAATGCGATTTGGCGACAGTGCCGGCACTGTCGAAACGGGTGAAAATCGACCCCTCGGAAAAGTTGGGTTTTTTGCCATCTTTGGGTCCTGCCGGGACCCCCGATGAATGTTTGGGGGGTTTGGCCCACCTCCCGGGGCGGAAAAGTGTCGTTTCAGCAACTTGAAAAAATGCGATTTGGCGACAGTGCCGGCACTGTCGAAACGGGTGAAAATCGACCCCTCGGAAAAGTTGGGTTTTTTGCCATCTTTGGGTCCTTCCGGGACCTCCGATGAATGTTTGGGGGGTTTGGCCCACCTCCCGGGGCGGAAAAGTGTCGTTTCAGCAACTTGAAAAAATGCGATTTGGCGACAGTCGAAATGGGTGAAAATCGACCCCTCGGAAAAGTTGGGTTTTTTGCCATCTTTGGGTCCTGCCGGGACCCCCGATGAATGTTTGGGGGGTTTGGCCCACCTCCCGGGGCGGAAAAGTGTCGTTTCAGCAACTTGAAAAAATGCGATTTGGCGACAGTGCCGGCACTGTCGAAACGGGTGAAAATCGACCCCTCGGAAAAGTTGGGTTTTTTGCCATCTTTGGGTCCTGCCGGGACCCCCGATGAATGTTTGGGGGGTTGGCCCACCTCCCGGGGCGGAAAAGTGTCGTTTCAGCAACTTGAAAAAATGCGATTTGGCGACAGTGCCGGCACTGTCGAAACGGGTGAAAATCGACCCCTCGGAAAAGTTGGGTTTTTTGCCATCTTTGGGTCCTGCCGGGACCCCCGATTAATGTTTGGGGGGTTTGGCCCACCTCCCGGGGCGGAAAAGTGTCGTTTCAGCAACTTGAAAAAATGCGATTTGGCGACAGTGCCGGCACTGTCGAAACGGGTGAAAATCGACCCCTCGGAAAAGTTGGGTTTTTTGCCATCTTTGGGTCCTGCCGGGACCCCCGATGAATGTTTGGGGGGTTTGGCCCACCTCCCGGGGCGGAAAAGTGTCGTTTCAGCAACTTGAAAAAATGCGATTTGGCGACAGTGCCGGCACTGTCGAAACGGGTGAAAATCGACCCCTCGGAAAAGTTGGGTTTTTTGCCATCTTTGGGTCCTGCCGGGACCCCCGATGAATGTTTGGGGGGTTTGGCCCACCTCCCGGGGCGGAAAAGTGTCGTTTCAGCAACTTGAAAAAATGCGATTTGGCGACAGTGCCGGCACTGTCGAAACGGGTGAAAATCGACCCCTCGGAAAAGTTGGGTTTTTTGCCATCTTTGGGTCCTGCCGGGACTCCCGATGAATGTTTGGGGGGTTTGGCCCACCTCCCGGGGCGGAAAAGTGTCGTTTCAGCAACTTGAAAAAATGCGATTTCGCGACAGTGCCGGCACTGTCGAAACGGGTGAAAATCGACCCCTCGGAAAAGTTGGGTTTTTTGCCATCTTTGGGTCCTGCCGGGACCCCCGATGAATGTTTGGGGGGTTTGGCCCACCTCCCGGGGTGGAAAAGTGTCGTTTCAGCAACTTGAAAAAATGCGATTTGGCGACAGTGAAAAAATGCGATTTGGCGACAGTGCCGGCACTGTCGAAACGGGTGAAAATCGACCCCTCGGAAAAGTTGGGTTTTTTGCCATCTTTGGGTCCTGCCGGGACTCCCGATGAATGTTTGGGGGGTTTGGCCCACCTCCCGGGGCGGAAAAGTGTCATTTCAGCAACTTGAAAAAATGCGATTTGGCGACAGTGCCGGCACTGTCGAAACGGGTGAAAATCGACCCCTCGGAAAAGTTGGGTTTTTTGCCATCTTTGGGTCCTTCCGGGACCTCCGATGAATGTTTGGGGGGTTTGGCCCACCTCCCGGGGCGGAAAAGTGTCGTTTCAGCAACTTGAAAAAATGCGATTTGGCGACAGTGCCGGCACTGTCGAAACGGGTGAAAATCGACCCCTCGGAAAAGTTGGGTTTTTTGCCATCTTTGGGTCCTGCCGGGACCCCCGATGAATGTTTGGGGGGTTTGGCCCACCTCCCGGGGCGGAAAAGTGTCGTTTCAGCAACTTGAAAAAATGCGATTTGGCGACAGTGCCGGCACTGTCGAAACGGGTGAAAATCGACCCCTCGGAAAAGTTGGGTTTTTTGCCATCTTTGGGTCCTTCCGGGACCTCCGATGAATGTTTGGGGGGTTTGGCCCACCTCCCGGGGCGGAAAAGTGTCGTTTCAGCAACTTGAAAAAATGCGATTTGGCGACAGTCGAAATGGGTGAAAATCGACCCCTCGGAAAAGTTGGGTTTTTTGCCATCTTTGGGTCCTGCCGGGACCCCCGATGAATGTTTGGGGGGTTTGGCCCACCTCCCGGGGCGGAAAAGTGTCGTTTCAGCAACTTGAAAAAATGCGATTTGGCGACAGTGCCGGCACTGTCGAAACGGGTGAAAATCGACCCCTCGGAAAAGTTGGGTTTTTTGCCATCTTTGGGTCCTGCCGGGACCCCCGATGAATGTTTGGGGGGTTGGCCCACCTCCCGGGGCGGAAAAGTGTCGTTTCAGCAACTTGAAAAAATGCGATTTGGCGACAGTGCCGGCACTGTCGAAACGGGTGAAAATCGACCCCTCGGAAAAGTTGGGTTTTTTGCCATCTTTGGGTCCTGCCGGGACCCCCGATGAATGTTTGGGGGGTTTGGCCCACCTCCCGGGGCGGAAAAGTGTCGTTTCAGCAACTTGAAAAAATGCGATTTGGCGACAGTGCCGGCACTGTCGAAACGGGTGAAAATCGACCCCTCGGAAAAGTTGGGTTTTTTGCCATCTTTGGGTCCTGCCGGGACCCCCGATGAATGTTTGGGGGGTTTGGCCCACCTCCCGGGGCGGAAAAGTGTCGTTTCAGCAACTTGAAAAAATGCGATTTGGCGACAGTGCCGGCACTGTCGAAACGGGTGAAAATCGACCCCTCGGAAAAGTTGGGTTTTTTGCCATCTTTGGGTCCTGCCGGGACCCCCGATGAATGTTTGGGGGGTTTGGCCCACCTCCCGGGGCGGAAAAGTGTCGTTTCAGCAACTTGAAAAAATGCGATTTGGCGACAGTGCCGGCACTGTCGAAACGGGTGAAAATCGACCCCTCGGAAAAGTTGGGTTTTTTGCCATCTTTGGGTCCTGCCGGGACTCCCGATGAATGTTTGGGGGGTTTGGCCCACCTCCCGGGGCGGAAAAGTGTCGTTTCAGCAACTTGAAAAAATGCGATTTGGCGACAGTGCCGGCACTGTCGAAACGGGTGAAAATCGACCCCTCGGAAAAGTTGGGTTTTTTGCCATCTTTGGGTCCTGCCGGGACCCCCGATGAATGTTTGGGGGGTTTGGCCCACCTCCCGGGGTGGAAAAGTGTCGTTTCAGCAACTTGAAAAAATGCGATTTGGCGACAGTGAAAAAATGCGATTTGGCGACAGTGCCGGCACTGTCGAAACGGGTGAAAATCGACCCCTCGGAAAAGTTGGGTTTTTTGCCATCTTTGGGTCCTGCCGGGACTCCCGATGAATGTTTGGGGGGTTTGGCCCACCTCCCGGGGCGGAAAAGTGTCGTTTCAGCAACTTGAAAAAATGCGATTTCGCGACAGTGCCGGCACTGTCGAAACGGGTGAAAATCGACCCCTCGGAAAAGTTGGGTTTTTTGCCATCTTTGGGTCCTGCCGGGACCCCCGATGAATGTTTGGGGGGTTTGGCCCACCTCCCGGGGCGGAAAAGTGTCGTTTCAGCAACTTGAAAAAATGCGATTTGGCGACAGTGCCGGCACTGTCGAAACGGGTGAAAATCGACCCCTCGGAAAAGTTGGGTTTTTTGCCATCTTTGGGTCCTTCCGGGACCTCCGATGAATGTTTGGGGGGTTTGGCCCACCTCCCGGGGCGGAAAAGTGTCGTTTCAGCAACTTGAAAAAATGCGATTTGGCGACAGTCGAAATGGGTGAAAATCGACCCCTCGGAAAAGTTGGGTTTTTTGCCATCTTTGGGTCCTGCCGGGACCCCCGATGAATGTTTGGGGGGTTTGGCCCACCTCCCGGGGCGGAAAAGTGTCGTTTCAGCAACTTGAAAAAATGCGATTTGGCGACAGTGCCGGCACTGTCGAAACGGGTGAAAATCGACCCCTCGGAAAAGTTGGGTTTTTTGCCATCTTTGGGTCCTGCCGGGACCCCCGATGAATGTTTGGGGGGTTGGCCCACCTCCCGGGGCGGAAAAGTGTCGTTTCAGCAACTTGAAAAAATGCGATTTGGCGACAGTGCCGGCACTGTCGAAACGGGTGAAAATCGACCCCTCGGAAAAGTTGGGTTTTTTGCCATCTTTGGGTCCTGCCGGGACCCCCGATGAATGTTTGGGGGGTTTGGCCCACCTCCCGGGGCGGAAAAGTGTCGTTTCAGCAACTTGAAAAAATGCGATTTGGCGACAGTGCCGGCACTGTCGAAACGGGTGAAAATCGACCCCTCGGAAAAGTTGGGTTTTTTGCCATCTTTGGGTCCTGCCGGGACCCCCGATGAATGTTTGGGGGGTTTGGCCCACCTCCCGGGGCGGAAAAGTGTCGTTTCAGCAACTTGAAAAAATGCGATTTGGCGACAGTGCCGGCACTGTCGAAACGGGTGAAAATCGACCCCTCGGAAAAGTTGGGTTTTTTGCCATCTTTGGGTCCTGCCGGGACCCCCGATGAATGTTTGGGGGGTTTGGCCCACCTCCCGGGGCGGAAAAGTGTCGTTTCAGCAACTTGAAAAAATGCGATTTGGCGACAGTGCCGGCACTGTCGAAACGGGTGAAAATCGACCCCTCGGAAAAGTTGGGTTTTTTGCCATCTTTGGGTCCTGCCGGGACTCCCGATGAATGTTTGGGGGGTTTGGCCCACCTCCCGGGGCGGAAAAGTGTCGTTTCAGCAACTTGAAAAAATGCGATTTCGCGACAGTGCCGGCACTGTCGAAACGGGTGAAAATCGACCCCTCGGAAAAGTTGGGTTTTTTGCCATCTTTGGGTCCTGCCGGGACCCCCGATGAATGTTTGGGGGGTTTGGCCCACCTCCCGGGGTGGAAAAGTGTCGTTTCAGCAACTTGAAAAAATGCGATTTGGCGACAGTGAAAAAATGCGATTTGGCGACAGTGCCGGCACTGTCGAAACGGGTGAAAATCGACCCCTCGGAAAAGTTGGGTTTTTTGCCATCTTTGGGTCCTGCCGGGACTCCCGATGAATGTTTGGGGGGTTTGGCCCACCTCCCGGGGCGGAAAAGTGTCGTTTCAGCAACTTGAAAAAATGCGATTTCGCGACAGTGCCGGCACTGTCGAAACGGGTGAAAATCGACCCCTCGGAAAAGTTGGGTTTTTTGCCATCTTTGGGTCCTGCCGGGACCCCCGATGAATGTTTGGGGGGTTTGGCCCACCTCCCGGGGCGGAAAAGTGTCGTTTCAGCAACTTGAAAAAATGCGATTTGGCGACAGTGCCGGCACTGTCGAAACGGGTGAAAATCGACCCCTCGGAAAAGTTGGGTTTTTTGCCATCTTTGGGTCCTTCCGGGACCTCCGATGAATGTTTGGGGGGTTTGGCCCACCTCCCGGGGCGGAAAAGTGTCGTTTCAGCAACTTGAAAAAATGCGATTTGGCGACAGTGCCGGCACTGTCGAAACGGGTGAAAATCGACCCCTCGGAAAAGTTGGGTTTTTTGCCATCTTTGGGTCCTTCCGGGACCTCCGATGAATGTTTGGGGGGTTTGGCCCACCTCCCGGGGCGGAAAAGTGTCGTTTCAGCAACTTGAAAAAATGCGATTTGGCGACAGTGCCGGCACTGTCGAAACGGGTGAAAATCGACCCATCGGAAAAGTTGGGTTTTTTGCCATCTTTGGGTCCTTCCGGGACCTCCGATGAATGTTTGGGGGGTTTGGCCCACCTCCCGGGGCGGAAAAGTGTCGTTTCAGCAACTTGAAAAAATGCGATTTGGCGACAGTGCCGGCACTGTCGAAACGGGTGAAAATCGACCCCTCGGAAAAGTTGGGTTTTTTGCCATCTTTGGGTCCTGCCGGGACCCCCGATGAATGTTTGGGGGGGTTTGGCCCACCTCCCGGGGCGGAAAAGTGTCGTTTCAGCAACTTGAAAAAATGCGATTTGGCGACAGTGCCGGCACTGTCGAAACGGGTGAAAATCGACCCCTCGGAAAAGTTGGGTTTTTTGCCATCTTTGGGTCCTTCCGGGACCTCCGATGAATGTTTGGGGGGTTTGGCCCACCTCCCGGGGCGGAAAAGTGTCGTTTCAGCAACTTGAAAAAATGCGATTTGGCGACAGTGCCGGCACTGTCGAAACGGGTGAAAATCGACCCCTCGGAAAAGTTGGGTTTTTTGCCATCTTTGGGTCCTGCCGGGACCCCCGATGAATGTTTGGGGGGTTTGGCCCACCTCCCGGGGTGGAAAAGTGTCGTTTCAGCAACTTGAAAAAATGCGATTTGGCGACAGTGAAAAAATGCGATTTGGCGACAGTGCCGGCACTGTCGAAACGGGTGAAAATCGACCCCTCGGAAAAGTTGGGTTTTTTGCCATCTTTGGGTCCTGCCGGGACTCCCGATGAATGTTTGGGGGGTTTGGCCCACCTCCCGGGGCGGAAAAGTGTCGTTTCAGCAACTTGAAAAAATGCGATTTCGCGACAGTGCCGGCACTGTCGAAACGGGTGAAAATCGACCCCTCGGAAAAGTTGGGTTTTTTGCCATCTTTGGGTCCTGCCGGGACCCCCGATGAATGTTTGGGGGGTTTGGCCCACCTCCCGGGGCGGAAAAGTGTCGTTTCAGCAACTTGAAAAAATGCGATTTGGCGACAGTGCCGGCACTGTCGAAACGGGTGAAAATCGACCCCTCGGAAAAGTTGGGTTTTTTGCCATCTTTGGGTCCTTCCGGGACCTCCGATGAATGTTTGGGGGGTTTGGCCCACCTCCCGGGGCGGAAAAGTGTCGTTTCAGCAACTTGAAAAAATGCGATTTGGCGACAGTGCCGGCACTGTCGAAACGGGTAAAAATCGACCCCTCGGAAAAGTTGGGTTTTTTGCCATCTTTGGGTCCTTCCGGGACCTCCGATGAATGTTTGGGGGGTTTGGCCCACCTCCCGGGGCGGAAAAGTGTCGTTTCAGCAACTTGAAAAAATGCGATTTGGCGACAGTGCCGGCACTGTCGAAACGGGTGAAAATCGACCCATCGGAAAAGTTGGGTTTTTTGCCATCTTTGGGTCCTTCCGGGACCTCCGATGAATGTTTGGGGGGTTTGGCCCACCTCCCGGGGCGGAAAAGTGTCGTTTCAGCAACTTGAAAAAATGCGATTTGGCGACAGTGCCGGCACTGTCGAAACGGGTGAAAATCGACCCCTCGGAAAAGTTGGGTTTTTTGCCATCTTTGGGTCCTGCCGGGACCCCCGATGAATGTTTGGGGGGGTTTGGCCCACCTCCCGGGGCGGAAAAGTGTCGTTTCAGCAACTTGAAAAAATGCGATTTGGCGACAGTGCCGGCACTGTCGAAACGGGTGAAAATCGACCCCTCGGAAAAGTTGGGTTTTTTGCCATCTTTGGGTCCTTCCGGGACCTCCGATGAATGTTTGGGGGGTTTGGCCCACCTCCCGGGGCGGAAAAGTGTCGTTTCAGCAACTTGAAAAAATGCGATTTGGCGACAGTGCCGGCACTGTCGAAACGGGTGAAAATCGACCCCTCGGAAAAGTTGGGTTTTTTGCCATCTTTGGGTCCTGCCGGGACCCCCGATGAATGTTTGGGGGGGTTTGGCCCACCTCCCGGGGCGGAAAAGTGTCGTTTCAGCAACTTGAAAAAATGCGATTTGGCGACAGTGCCGGCACTGTCGAAACGGGTGAAAATCGACCCCTCGGAAAAGTTGGGTTTTTTGCCATCTTTGGGTCCTGCCGGGACTCCCGATGAATGTTTGGGGGGTTTGGCCCACCTCCCGGGGCGGAAAAGTGTCGTTTCAGCAACTTGAAAAAATGCGATTTCGCGACAGTGCCGGCACTGTCGAAACGGGTGAAAATCGACCCCTCGGAAAAGTTGGGTTTTTTGCCATCTTTGGGTCCTGCCGGGACCCCCGATGAATGTTTGGGGGGTTTGGCCCACCTCCCGGGGTGGAAAAGTGTCGTTTCAGCAACTTGAAAAAATGCGATTTGGCGACAGTCGAAATGGGTGAAAATCGACCCCTCGGAAAAGTTGGGTTTTTTGCCATCTTTGGGTCCTGCCGGGACCCCCGATGAATGTTTGGGGGGTTTGGCCCACCTCCCGGGGCGGAAAAGTGTCGTTTCAGCAACTTGAAAAAATGCGATTTGGCGACAGTGCCGGCACTGTCGAAACGGGTGAAAATCGACCCCTCGGAAAAGTTGGGTTTTTTGCCATCTTTGGGTCCTGCCGGGACCCCCGATGAATGTTTGGGGGGTTTGGCCCACCTCCCGGGGCGGAAAAGTGTCGTTTCAGCAACTTGAAAAAATGCGATTTGGCGACAGTGCCGGCACTGTCGAAACGGGTGAAAATCGACCCCTCGGAAAAGTTGGGTTTTTTGCCATCTTTGGGTCCTGCCGGGACCCCCGATGAATGTTTGGGGGGTTGGCCCACCTCCCGGGGCGGAAAAGTGTCGTTTCAGCAACTTGAAAAAATGCGATTTGGCGACAGTGCCGGCACTGTCGAAACGGGTGAAAATCGACCCCTCGGAAAAGTTGGGTTTTTTGCCATCTTTGGGTCCTGCCGGGACCCCCGATGAATGTTTGGGGGGTTTGGCCCACCTCCCGGGGCGGAAAAGTGTCGTTTCAGCAACTTGAAAAAATGCGATTTGGCGACAGTGCCGGCACTGTCGAAACGGGTGAAAATCGACCCCTCGGAAAAGTTGGGTTTTTTGCCATCTTTGGGTCCTGCCGGGACCCCCGATGAATGTTTGGGGGGTTTGGCCCACCTCCCGGGGTGGAAAAGTGTCGTTTCAGCAACTTGAAAAAATGCGATTTGGCGACAGTGAAAAAATGCGATTTGGCGACAGTGCCGGCACTGTCGAAACGGGTGAAAATCGACCCCTCGGAAAAGTTGGGTTTTTTGCCATCTTTGGGTCCTGCCGGGACTCCCGATGAATGTTTGGGGGGTTTGGCCCACCTCCCGGGGCGGAAAAGTGTCGTTTCAGCAACTTGAAAAAATGCGATTTCGCGACAGTGCCGGCACTGTCGAAACGGGTGAAAATCGACCCCTCGGAAAAGTTGGGTTTTTTGCCATCTTTGGGTCCTGCCGGGACCCCCGATGAATGTTTGGGGGGTTTGGCCCACCTCCCGGGGCGGAAAAGTGTCGTTTCAGCAACTTGAAAAAATGCGATTTGGCGACAGTGCCGGCACTGTCGAAACGGGTGAAAATCGACCCCTCGGAAAAGTTGGGTTTTTTGCCATCTTTGGGTCCTTCCGGGACCTCCGATGAATGTTTGGGGGGTTTGGCCCACCTCCCGGGGCGGAAAAGTGTCGTTTCAGCAACTTGAAAAAATGCGATTTGGCGACAGTGCCGGCACTGTCGAAACGGGTAAAAATCGACCCCTCGGAAAAGTTGGGTTTTTTGCCATCTTTGGGTCCTTCCGGGACCTCCGATGAATGTTTGGGGGGTTTGGCCCACCTCCCGGGGCGGAAAAGTGTCGTTTCAGCAACTTGAAAAAATGCGATTTGGCGACAGTGCCGGCACTGTCGAAACGGGTGAAAATCGACCCATCGGAAAAGTTGGGTTTTTTGCCATCTTTGGGTCCTTCCGGGACCTCCGATGAATGTTTGGGGGGTTTGGCCCACCTCCCGGGGCGGAAAAGTGTCGTTTCAGCAACTTGAAAAAATGCGATTTGGCGACAGTGCCGGCACTGTCGAAACGGGTGAAAATCGACCCCTCGGAAAAGTTGGGTTTTTTGCCATCTTTGGGTCCTGCCGGGACCCCCGATGAATGTTTGGGGGGGTTTGGCCCACCTCCCGGGGCGGAAAAGTGTCGTTTCAGCAACTTGAAAAAATGCGATTTGGCGACAGTGCCGGCACTGTCGAAACGGGTGAAAATCGACCCCTCGGAAAAGTTGGGTTTTTTGCCATCTTTGGGTCCTTCCGGGACCTCCGATGAATGTTTGGGGGGTTTGGCCCACCTCCCGGGGCGGAAAAGTGTCGTTTCAGCAACTTGAAAAAATGCGATTTGGCGACAGTGCCGGCACTGTCGAAACGGGTGAAAATCGACCCCTCGGAAAAGTTGGGTTTTTTGCCATCTTTGGGTCCTGCCGGGACCCCCGATGAATGTTTGGGGGGGTTTGGCCCACCTCCCGGGGCGGAAAAGTGTCGTTTCAGCAACTTGAAAAAATGCGATTTGGCGACAGTGCCGGCACTGTCGAAACGGGTGAAAATCGACCCCTCGGAAAAGTTGGGTTTTTTGCCATCTTTGGGTCCTGCCGGGACTCCCGATGAATGTTTGGGGGGTTTGGCCCACCTCCCGGGGCGGAAAAGTGTCGTTTCAGCAACTTGAAAAAATGCGATTTCGCGACAGTGCCGGCACTGTCGAAACGGGTGAAAATCGACCCCTCGGAAAAGTTGGGTTTTTTGCCATCTTTGGGTCCTGCCGGGACCCCCGATGAATGTTTGGGGGGTTTGGCCCACCTCCCGGGGTGGAAAAGTGTCGTTTCAGCAACTTGAAAAAATGCGATTTGGCGACAGTCGAAATGGGTGAAAATCGACCCCTCGGAAAAGTTGGGTTTTTTGCCATCTTTGGGTCCTGCCGGGACCCCCGATGAATGTTTGGGGGGTTTGGCCCACCTCCCGGGGCGGAAAAGTGTCGTTTCAGCAACTTGAAAAAATGCGATTTGGCGACAGTGCCGGCACTGTCGAAACGGGTGAAAATCGACCCCTCGGAAAAGTTGGGTTTTTTGCCATCTTTGGGTCCTGCCGGGACCCCCGATGAATGTTTGGGGGGTTTGGCCCACCTCCCGGGGCGGAAAAGTGTCGTTTCAGCAACTTGAAAAAATGCGATTTGGCGACAGTGCCGGCACTGTCGAAACGGGTGAAAATCGACCCCTCGGAAAAGTTGGGTTTTTTGCCATCTTTGGGTCCTGCCGGGACCCCCGATGAATGTTTGGGGGGTTGGCCCACCTCCCGGGGCGGAAAAGTGTCGTTTCAGCAACTTGAAAAAATGCGATTTGGCGACAGTGCCGGCACTGTCGAAACGGGTGAAAATCGACCCCTCGGAAAAGTTGGGTTTTTTGCCATCTTTGGGTCCTGCCGGGACCCCCGATGAATGTTTGGGGGGTTTGGCCCACCTCCCGGGGCGGAAAAGTGTCGTTTCAGCAACTTGAAAAAATGCGATTTGGCGACAGTGCCGGCACTGTCGAAACGGGTGAAAATCGACCCCTCGGAAAAGTTGGGTTTTTTGCCATCTTTGGGTCCTGCCGGGACCCCCGATGAATGTTTGGGGGGTTTGGCCCACCTCCCGGGGCGGAAAAGTGTCGTTTCAGCAACTTGAAAAAATGCGATTTGGCGACAGTGCCGGCACTGTCGAAACGGGTGAAAATCGACCCCTCGGAAAAGTTGGGTTTTTTGCCATCTTTGGGTCCTGCCGGGACCCCCGATGAATGTTTGGGGGGTTTGGCCCACCTCCCGGGGCGGAAAAGTGTCGTTTCAGCAACTTGAAAAAATGCGATTTGGCGACAGTGCCGGCACTGTCGAAACGGGTGAAAATCGACCCCTCGGAAAAGTTGGGTTTTTTGCCATCTTTGGGTCCTGCCGGGACTCCCGATGAATGTTTGGGGGGTTTGGCCCACCTCCCGGGGCGGAAAAGTGTCGTTTCAGCAACTTGAAAAAATGCGATTTCGCGACAGTGCCGGCACTGTCGAAACGGGTGAAAATCGACCCCTCGGAAAAGTTGGGTTTTTTGCCATCTTTGGGTCCTGCCGGGACCCCCGATGAATGTTTGGGGGGTTTGGCCCACCTCCCGGGGTGGAAAAGTGTCGTTTCAGCAACTTGAAAAAATGCGATTTGGCGACAGTCGAAATGGGTGAAAATCGACCCCTCGGAAAATTTGGGTTTTTTGCCATCTTTGGGTCCTGCCGGGACCCCCGATGAATGTTTGGGGGGGTTTGGCCCACCTCCCGGGGCGGAAAAGTGTCGTTTCAGCAACTTGAAAAAATGCGATTTGGCGACAGTGCCGGCACTGTCGAAACGGGTGAAAATCGACCCCTCGGAAAAGTTGGGTTTTTTGCCATCTTTGGGTCCTGCCGGGACCCCTGATGAATGTTTGGGGGGTTTGGCCCACCTCCCGGGGCGGAAAAGTGTCGTTTCAGCAACTTGAAAAAATGCGATTTGGCGACAGTGCCGGCACTGTCGAAACGGGTGAAAATCGACCCCTCGGAAAAGTTGGGTTTTTTGCCATCTTTGGGTCCTTCCGGGACCTCCGATGAATGTTTGGGGGGTTTGGCCCACCTCCCGGGGCGGAAAAGTGTCGTTTCAGCAACTTGAAAAAATGCGATTTGGCGACAGTGCCGGCACTGTCGAAACGGGTGAAAATCGACCCCTCGGAAAAGTTGGGTTTTTTGCCATCTTTGGGTCCTTCCGGGACCTCCGATGAATGTTTGGGGGGTTTGGCCCACCTCCCGGGGCGGAAAAGTGTCGTTTCAGCAACTTGAAAAAATGCGATTTGGCGACAGTGCCGGCACTGTCGAAACGGGTGAAAATCGACCCCTCGGAAAAGTTGGGTTTTTTGCCATCTTTGGGTCCTGCCGGGACCCCCGATGAATGTTTGGGGGGTTTGGCCCACCTCCCGGGGCGAAAAAGTGTCGTTTCAGCAACTTGAAAAAATGCGATTTGGCGACAGTCGAAATGGGTGAAAATCGACCCCTCGGAAAAGTTGGGTTTTTTGCCATCTTTGGGTCCTGCCGGGACCCCCGATGAATGTTTGGGGGGTTTGGCCCACCTCCCGGGGCGGAAAAGTGTCGTTTCAGCAACTTGAAAAAATGCGATTTGGCGACAGTGCCGGCACTGTCGAAACGGGTGAAAATCGACCCCTCGGAAAAGTTGGGTTTTTTGCCATCTTTGGGTCCTGCCGGGACCCCCGATGAATGTTTGGGGGGTTTGGCCCACCTCCCGGGGCGGAAAAGTGTCGTTTCAGCAACTTGAAAAAATGCGATTTGGCGACAGTGCCGGCACTGTCGAAACGGGTGAAAATCGACCCCTCGGAAAAGTTGGGTTTTTTGCCATCTTTGGGTCCTGCCGGGACCCCCGATGAATGTTTGGGGGGTTGGCCCACCTCCCGGGGCGGAAAAGTGTCGTTTCAGCAACTTGAAAAAATGCGATTTGGCGACAGTGCCGGCACTGTCGAAACGGGTGAAAATCGACCCCTCGGAAAAGTTGGGTTTTTTGCCATCTTTGGGTCCTGCCGGGACCCCCGATGAATGTTTGGGGGGTTTGGCCCACCTCCCGGGGCGGAAAAGTGTCGTTTCAGCAACTTGAAAAAATGCGATTTGGCGACAGTGCCGGCACTGTCGAAACGGGTGAAAATCGACCCCTCGGAAAAGTTGGGTTTTTTGCCATCTTTGGGTCCTGCCGGGACCCCCGATGAATGTTTGGGGGGTTTGGCCCACCTCCCGGGGCGGAAAAGTGTCGTTTCAGCAACTTGAAAAAATGCGATTTGGCGACAGTGCCGGCACTGTCGAAACGGGTGAAAATCGACCCCTCGGAAAAGTTGGGTTTTTTGCCATCTTTGGGTCCTGCCGGGACCCCCGATGAATGTTTGGGGGGTTTGGCCCACCTCCCGGGGCGGAAAAGTGTCGTTTCAGCAACTTGAAAAAATGCGATTTGGCGACAGTGCCGGCACTGTCGAAACGGGTGAAAATCGACCCCTCGGAAAAGTTGGGTTTTTTGCCATCTTTGGGTCCTGCCGGGACTCCCGATGAATGTTTGGGGGGTTTGGCCCACCTCCCGGGGCGGAAAAGTGTCGTTTCAGCAACTTGAAAAAATGCGATTTCGCGACAGTGCCGGCACTGTCGAAACGGGTGAAAATCGACCCCTCGGAAAAGTTGGGTTTTTTGCCATCTTTGGGTCCTGCCGGGACCCCCGATGAATGTTTGGGGGGTTTGGCCCACCTCCCGGGGTGGAAAAGTGTCGTTTCAGCAACTTGAAAAAATGCGATTTGGCGACAGTCGAAATGGGTGAAAATCGACCCCTCGGAAAATTTGGGTTTTTTGCCATCTTTGGGTCCTGCCGGGACCCCCGATGAATGTTTGGGGGGGTTTGGCCCACCTCCCGGGGCGGAAAAGTGTCGTTTCAGCAACTTGAAAAAATGCGATTTGGCGACAGTGCCGGCACTGTCGAAACGGGTGAAAATCGACCCCTCGGAAAAGTTGGGTTTTTTGCCATCTTTGGGTCCTGCCGGGACCCCTGATGAATGTTTGGGGGGTTTGGCCCACCTCCCGGGGCGGAAAAGTGTCGTTTCAGCAACTTGAAAAAATGCGATTTGGCGACAGTGCCGGCACTGTCGAAACGGGTGAAAATCGACCCCTCGGAAAAGTTGGGTTTTTTGCCATCTTTGGGTCCTTCCGGGACCTCCGATGAATGTTTGGGGGGTTTGGCCCACCTCCCGGGGCGGAAAAGTGTCGTTTCAGCAACTTGAAAAAATGCGATTTGGCGACAGTGCCGGCACTGTCGAAACGGGTGAAAATCGACCCCTCGGAAAAGTTGGGTTTTTTGCCATCTTTGGGTCCTTCCGGGACCTCCGATGAATGTTTGGGGGGTTTGGCCCACCTCCCGGGGCGGAAAAGTGTCGTTTCAGCAACTTGAAAAAATGCGATTTGGCGACAGTGCCGGCACTGTCGAAACGGGTGAAAATCGACCCCTCGGAAAAGTTGGGTTTTTTGCCATCTTTGGGTCCTGCCGGGACCCCCGATGAATGTTTGGGGGGTTTGGCCCACCTCCCGGGGCGAAAAAGTGTCGTTTCAGCAACTTGAAAAAATGCGATTTGGCGACAGTCGAAATGGGTGAAAATCGACCCCTCGGAAAAGTTGGGTTTTTTGCCATCTTTGGGTCCTGCCGGGACCCCCGATGAATGTTTGGGGGGTTTGGCCCACCTCCCGGGGCGGAAAAGTGTCGTTTCAGCAACTTGAAAAAATGCGATTTGGCGACAGTGCCGGCACTGTCGAAACGGGTGAAAATCGACCCCTCGGAAAAGTTGGGTTTTTTGCCATCTTTGGGTCCTGCCGGGACCCCCGATGAATGTTTGGGGGGTTGGCCCACCTCCCGGGGCGGAAAAGTGTCGTTTCAGCAACTTGAAAAAATGCGATTTGGCGACAGTGCCGGCACTGTCGAAACGGGTGAAAATCGACCCCTCGGAAAAGTTGGGTTTTTTGCCATCTTTGGGTCCTTCCGGGACCTCCGATGAATGTTTGGGGGGTTTGGCCCACCTCCCGGGGCGGAAAAGTGTCGTTTCAGCAACTTGAAAAAATGCGATTTGGCGACAGTGCCGGCACTGTCGAAACGGGTGAAAATCGACCCCTCGGAAAAGTTGGGTTTTTTGCCATCTTTGGGTCCTGCCGGGACCCCCGATGAATGTTTGGGGGGGTTTGGCCCACCTCCCGGGGCGGAAAAGTGTCGTTTCAGCAACTTGAAAAAATGCGATTTGGCGACAGTGCCGGCACTGTCGAAACGGGTGAAAATCGACCCCTCGGAAAAGTTGGGTTTTTTGCCATCTTTGGGTCCTGCCGGGACCCCTGATGAATGTTTGGGGGGTTTGGCCCACCTCCCGGGGCGGAAAAGTGTCGTTTCAGCAACTTGAAAAAATGCGATTTGGCGACAGTGCCGGCACTGTCGAAACGGGTGAAAATCGACCCCTCGGAAAAGTTGGGTTTTTTGCCATCTTTGGGTCCTTCCGGGACCTCCGATGAATGTTTGGGGGGTTTGGCCCACCTCCCGGGGCGGAAAAGTGTCGTTTCAGCAACTTGAAAAAATGCGATTTGGCGACAGTGCCGGCACTGTCGAAACGGGTGAAAATCGACCCCTCGGAAAAGTTGGGTTTTTTGCCATCTTTGGGTCCTGCCGGGACTCCCGATGAATGTTTGGGGGGTTTGGCCCACCTCCCGGGGCGGAAAAGTGTCGTTTCAGCAACTTGAAAAAATGCGATTTGGCGACAGTGCCGGCACTGTCGAAACGGGTGAAAATCGACCCCTCGGAAAAGTTGGGTTTTTTGCCATCTTTGGGTCCTGCCGGGACCCCCGATGAATGTTTGGGGGGTTTGGCCCACCTCCCGGGGTGGAAAAGTGTCGTTTCAGCAACTTGAAAAAATGCGATTTGGCGACAGTGCCGGCACTGTCGAAACGGGTGAAAATCGACCCCTCGGAAAAGTTGGGTTTTTTGCCATCTTTGGGTCCTGCCGGGACCCCTGATGAATGTTTGGGGGGTTTGGCCCACCTCCCGGGGCGGAAAAGTGTCGTTTCAGCAACTTGAAAAAATGCGATTTGGCGACAGTGCCGGCACTGTCGAAACGGGTGAAAATCGACCCCTCGGAAAAGTTGGGTTTTTTGCCATCTTTGGGTCCTTCCGGGACCTCCGATGAATGTTTGGGGGGTTTGGCCCACCTCCCGGGGCGGAAAAGTGTCGTTTCAGCAACTTGAAAAAATGCGATTTGGCGACAGTGCCGGCACTGTCGAAACGGGTGAAAATCGACCCCTCGGAAAAGTTGGGTTTTTTGCCATCTTTGGGTCCTTCCGGGACCTCCGATGAATGTTTGGGGGGTTTGGCCCACCTCCCGGGGCGGAAAAGTGTCGTTTCAGCAACTTGAAAAAATGCGATTTGGCGACAGTGCCGGCACTGTCGAAACGGGTGAAAATCGACCCCTCGGAAAAGTTGGGTTTTTTGCCATCTTTGGGTCCTTCCGGGACCTCCGATGAATGTTTGGGGGGTTTGGCCCACCTCCCGGGGCGGAAAAGTGTCGTTTCAGCAACTTGAAAAAATGCGATTTGGCGACAGTGCCGGCACTGTCGAAACGGGTAAAAATCGACCCCTCGGAAAAGTTGGGTTTTTTGCCATCTTTGGGTCCTTCCGGGACCTCCGATGAATGTTTGGGGGGTTTGGCCCACCTCCCGGGGCGGAAAAGTGTCGTTTCAGCAACTTGAAAAAATGCGATTTGGCGACAGTGCCGGCACTGTCGAAACGGGTGAAAATCGACCCATCGGAAAAGTTGGGTTTTTTGCCATCTTTGGGTCCTTCCGGGACCTCCGATGAATGTTTGGGGGGTTTGGCCCACCTCCCGGGGCGGAAAAGTGTCGTTTCAGCAACTTGAAAAAATGCGATTTGGCGACAGTGCCGGCACTGTCGAAACGGGTGAAAATCGACCCCTCGGAAAAGTTGGGTTTTTTGCCATCTTTGGGTCCTGCCGGGACCCCCGATGAATGTTTGGGGGGGTTTGGCCCACCTCCCGGGGCGGAAAAGTGTCGTTTCAGCAACTTGAAAAAATGCGATTTGGCGACAGTGCCGGCACTGTCGAAACGGGTGAAAATCGACCCCTCGGAAAAGTTGGGTTTTTTGCCATCTTTGGGTCCTTCCGGGACCTCCGATGAATGTTTGGGGGGTTTGGCCCACCTCCCGGGGCGGAAAAGTGTCGTTTCAGCAACTTGAAAAAATGCGATTTGGCGACAGTGCCGGCACTGTCGAAACGGGTGAAAATCGACCCCTCGGAAAAGTTGGGTTTTTTGCCATCTTTGGGTCCTGCCGGGACCCCCGATGAATGTTTGGGGGGGTTTGGCCCACCTCCCGGGGCGGAAAAGTGTCGTTTCAGCAACTTGAAAAAATGCGATTTGGCGACAGTGCCGGCACTGTCGAAACGGGTGAAAATCGACCCCTCGGAAAAGTTGGGTTTTTTGCCATCTTTGGGTCCTGCCGGGACTCCCGATGAATGTTTGGGGGGTTTGGCCCACCTCCCGGGGCGGAAAAGTGTCGTTTCAGCAACTTGAAAAAATGCGATTTCGCGACAGTGCCGGCACTGTCGAAACGGGTGAAAATCGACCCCTCGGAAAAGTTGGGTTTTTTGCCATCTTTGGGTCCTGCCGGGACCCCCGATGAATGTTTGGGGGGTTTGGCCCACCTCCCGGGGTGGAAAAGTGTCGTTTCAGCAACTTGAAAAAATGCGATTTGGCGACAGTCGAAATGGGTGAAAATCGACCCCTCGGAAAAGTTGGGTTTTTTGCCATCTTTGGGTCCTGCCGGGACCCCCGATGAATGTTTGGGGGGTTTGGCCCACCTCCCGGGGCGGAAAAGTGTCGTTTCAGCAACTTGAAAAAATGCGATTTGGCGACAGTGCCGGCACTGTCGAAACGGGTGAAAATCGACCCCTCGGAAAAGTTGGGTTTTTTGCCATCTTTGGGTCCTGCCGGGACCCCCGATGAATGTTTGGGGGGTTTGGCCCACCTCCCGGGGCGGAAAAGTGTCGTTTCAGCAACTTGAAAAAATGCGATTTGGCGACAGTGCCGGCACTGTCGAAACGGGTGAAAATCGACCCCTCGGAAAAGTTGGGTTTTTTGCCATCTTTGGGTCCTGCCGGGACCCCCGATGAATGTTTGGGGGGTTGGCCCACCTCCCGGGGCGGAAAAGTGTCGTTTCAGCAACTTGAAAAAATGCGATTTGGCGACAGTGCCGGCACTGTCGAAACGGGTGAAAATCGACCCCTCGGAAAAGTTGGGTTTTTTGCCATCTTTGGGTCCTGCCGGGACCCCCGATGAATGTTTGGGGGGTTTGGCCCACCTCCCGGGGCGGAAAAGTGTCGTTTCAGCAACTTGAAAAAATGCGATTTGGCGACAGTGCCGGCACTGTCGAAACGGGTGAAAATCGACCCCTCGGAAAAGTTGGGTTTTTTGCCATCTTTGGGTCCTGCCGGGACCCCCGATGAATGTTTGGGGGGTTTGGCCCACCTCCCGGGGCGGAAAAGTGTCGTTTCAGCAACTTGAAAAAATGCGATTTGGCGACAGTGCCGGCACTGTCGAAACGGGTGAAAATCGACCCCTCGGAAAAGTTGGGTTTTTTGCCATCTTTGGGTCCTGCCGGGACCCCCGATGAATGTTTGGGGGGTTTGGCCCACCTCCCGGGGCGGAAAAGTGTCGTTTCAGCAACTTGAAAAAATGCGATTTGGCGACAGTGCCGGCACTGTCGAAACGGGTGAAAATCGACCCCTCGGAAAAGTTGGGTTTTTTGCCATCTTTGGGTCCTGCCGGGACTCCCGATGAATGTTTGGGGGGTTTGGCCCACCTCCCGGGGCGGAAAAGTGTCGTTTCAGCAACTTGAAAAAATGCGATTTCGCGACAGTGCCGGCACTGTCGAAACGGGTGAAAATCGACCCCTCGGAAAAGTTGGGTTTTTTGCCATCTTTGGGTCCTGCCGGGACCCCCGATGAATGTTTGGGGGGTTTGGCCCACCTCCCGGGGTGGAAAAGTGTCGTTTCAGCAACTTGAAAAAATGCGATTTGGCGACAGTGCCGGCACTGTCGAAACGGGTGAAAATCGACCCCTCGGAAAAGTTGGGTTTTTTGCCATCTTTGGGTCCTGCCGGGACCCCTGATGAATGTTTGGGGGGTTTGGCCCACCTCCCGGGGCGGAAAAGTGTCGTTTCAGCAACTTGAAAAAATGCGATTTGGCGACAGTGCCGGCACTGTCGAAACGGGTGAAAATCGACCCCTCGGAAAAGTTGGGTTTTTTGCCATCTTTGGGTCCTTCCGGGACCTCCGATGAATGTTTGGGGGGTTTGGCCCACCTCCCGGGGCGGAAAAGTGTCGTTTCAGCAACTTGAAAAAATGCGATTTGGCGACAGTGCCGGCACTGTCGAAACGGGTGAAAATCGACCCCTCGGAAAAGTTGGGTTTTTTTGCCATCTTTGGGTCCTTCCGGGACCTCCGATGAATGTTTGGGGGGTTTGGCCCACCTCCCGGGGCGGAAAAGTGTCGTTTCAGCAACTTGAAAAAATGCGATTTGGCGACAGTGCCGGCACTGTCGAAACGGGTGAAAATCGACCCCTCGGAAAAGTTGGGTTTTTTGCCATCTTTGGGTCCTGCCGGGACCCCCGATGAATGTTTGGGGGGGTTTGGCCCACCTCCCGGGGCGGAAAAGTGTCGTTTCAGCAACTTGAAAAAATGCGATTTGGCGACAGTGCCGGCACTGTCGAAACGGGTGAAAATCGACCCCTCGGAAAAGTTGGGTTTTTTGCCATCTTTGGGTCCTGCCGGGACTCCCGATGAATGTTTGGGGGGTTTGGCCCACCTCCCGGGGCGAAAAAGTGTCGTTTCAGCAACTTGAAAAAATGCGATTTCGCGACAATGCCGGCACTGTCGAAACGGGTGAAAATCGACCCCTCGGAAAAGTTGGGTTTTTTGCCATCTTTGGGTCCTGCCGGGACCCCCGATGAATGTTTGGGGGGTTTGGCCCACCTCCCGGGGTGGAAAAGTGTCGTTTCAGCAACTTGAAAAAATGCGATTTGGCGACAGTCGAAATGGGTGAAAATCGACCCCTCGGAAAAGTTGGGTTTTTTGCCATCTTTGGGTCCTGCCGGGACCCCCGATGAATGTTTGGGGGGTTTGGCCCACCTCCCGGGGCGGAAAAGTGTCGTTTCAGCAACTTGAAAAAATGCGATTTGGCGACAGTGCCGGCACTGTCGAAACGGGTGAAAATCGACCCCTCGGAAAAGTTGGGTTTTTTGCCATCTTTGGGTCCTGCCGGGACCCCCGATGAATGTTTGGGGGGTTGGCCCACCTCCCGGGGCGGAAAAGTGTCGTTTCAGCAACTTGAAAAAATGCGATTTGGCGACAGTGCCGGCACTGTCGAAACGGGTGAAAATCGACCCCTCGGAAAAGTTGGGTTTTTTGCCATCTTTGGGTCCTGCCGGGACCCCCGATGAATGTTTGGGGGGTTTGGCCCACCTCCCGGGGCGGAAAAGTGTCGTTTCAGCAACTTGAAAAAATGCGATTTGGCGACAGTGCCGGCACTGTCGAAACGGGTGAAAATCGACCCCTCGGAAAAGTTGGGTTTTTTGCCATCTTTGGGTCCTGCCGGGACCCCCGATGAATGTTTGGGGGGTTTGGCCCACCTCCCGGGGCGGAAAAGTGTCGTTTCAGCAACTTGAAAAAATGCGATTTGGCGACAGTGCCGGCACTGTCGAAACGGGTGAAAATCGACCCCTCGGAAAAGTTGGGTTTTTTGCCATCTTTGGGTCCTGCCGGGACTCCCGATGAATGTTTGGGGGGTTTGGCCCACCTCCCGGGGCGGAAAAGTGTCGTTTCAGCAACTTGAAAAAATGCGATTTGGCGACAGTGCCGGCACTGTCGAAACGGGTGAAAATCGACCCCTCGGAAAAGTTGGGTTTTTTGCCATCTTTGGGTCCTGCCGGGACCCCCGATGAATGTTTGGGGGGTTTGGCCCACCTCCCGGGGTGGAAAAGTGTCGTTTCAGCAACTTGAAAAAATGCAATTTGGCGACAGTCGAAATGGGTGAAAATCGACCCCTCGGAAAAGTTGGGTTTTTTGCCATCTTTGGGTCCTGCCGGGACCCCCGATGAATGTTTGGGGGGTTTGGCCCACCTCCCGGGGCGGAAAAGTGTCGTTTCAGCAACTTGAAAAAATGCGATTTGGCGACAGTGCCGGTACTGTCGAAACGGGTGAAAATCGACCCCTCGGAAAAGTTGGGTTTTTTGCCATCTTTGGGTCCTGCCGGGACCCCCGATGAATGTTTGGGGGGTTTGGCCCACCTCCCGGGGCGGAAAAGTGTCGTTTCAGCAACTTGAAAAAATGCGATTTGGCGACAGTGCCGGCACTGTCGAAACGGGTGAAAATCGACCCCTCGGAAAAGTTGGGTTTTTTGCCATCTTTGGGTCCTGCCGGGACCCCCGATGAATGTTTGGGGGGTTGGCCCACCTCCCGGGGCGGAAAAGTGTCGTTTCAGCAACTTGAAAAAATGCGATTTGGCGACAGTGCCGGCACTGTCGAAACGGGTGAAAATCGACCCCTCGGAAAAGTTGGGTTTTTTGCCATCTTTGGGTCCTGCCGGGACCCCCGATGAATGTTTGGGGGGTTTGGCCCACCTCCCGGGGCGGAAAAGTGTCGTTTCAGCAACTTGAAAAAATGCGATTTGGCGACAGTGCCGGCACTGTCGAAACGGGTGAAAATCGACCCCTCGGAAAAGTTGGGTTTTTTGCCATCTTTGGGTCCTGCCGGGACCCCCGATGAATGTTTGGGGGGTTTGGCCCACCTCCCGGGGCGGAAAAGTGTCGTTTCAGCAACTTGAAAAAATGCGATTTGGCGACAGTGCCGGCACTGTCGAAACGGGTGAAAATCGACCCCTCGGAAAAGTTGGGTTTTTTGCCATCTTTGGGTCCTGCCGGGACCCCCGATGAATGTTTGGGGGGTTTGGCCCACCTCCCGGGGCGGAAAAGTGTCGTTTCAGCAACTTGAAAAAATGCGATTTGGCGACAGTGCCGGCACTGTCGAAACGGGTGAAAATCGACCCCTCGGAAAAGTTGGGTTTTTTGCCATCTTTGGGTCCTGCCGGGACTCCCGATGAATGTTTGGGGGGTTTGGCCCACCTCCCGGGGCGGAAAAGTGTCGTTTCAGCAACTTGAAAAAATGCGATTTCGCGACAGTGCCGGCACTGTCGAAACGGGTGAAAATCGACCCCTCGGAAAAGTTGGGTTTTTTGCCATCTTTGGGTCCTGCCGGGACCCCCGATGAATGTTTGGGGGGTTTGGCCCACCTCCCGGGGCGGAAAAGTGTCGTTTCAGCAACTTGAAAAAATGCGATTTGGCGACAGTGCCGGCACTGTCGAAACGGGTGAAAATCGACCCCTCGGAAAAGTTGGGTTTTTTGCCATCTTTGGGTCCTGCCGGGACCCCCGATGAATGTTTGGGGGGTTTGGCCCACCTCCCGGGGCGGAAAAGTGTCGTTTCAGCAACTTGAAAAAATGCGATTTGGCGACAGTGCCGGCACTGTCGAAACGGGTGAAAATCGACCCCTCGGAAAAGTTGGGTTTTTTGCCATCTTTGGGTCCTTCCGGGACCTCCGATGAATGTTTGGGGGGTTTGGCCCACCTCCCGGGGCGGAAAAGTGTCGTTTCAGCAACTTGAAAAAATGCGATTTGGCGACAGTGCCGGCACTGAAAAAACGGGCGAAAATTGACGCCTCCGAAAAGTTGGGTTTTTTGCATTCTTTGGGACCTGCCGACACCCCCAATGAATGTTTGGGGGGGTTGGCCCACCTCCCATCCAGAAAAGTGTCATTTCAGCAACTTGAAAACTGCGATTTTGCGACAGAAAAAACTGAGAAAATGGACGAAAATTGACCCATCGGAAAAGTTGGGTTTTTTGCCATCTTTGAGTCCTGCCGGGACCCCCGATGAATGTTTGGGAGGTTTTGCCCACCTCCCGGGCCCCAAAAGTGTCCTTTCAGCAACTTGAAAAAATGCGATTTTGCGACAGTGGCGGGACCCAAAGATGGCAAAAAAACCCAACATTTCCGAGGTGTCGACTTTTGCCCGTTTTTTCAGGTTTTTCATCTATGGGTCTTGCCGGGACTCCCAATGAACGTGTGGTGGGTTTGGCCCACTTCCTAAAGCAGAAAAGTGTGGCTTCAGCAATTTGAAAAAAGTTTGATTTTGCGCCTGCCAAAAAAAACCCTAAAATTGCTCCGTCAGAAAAGTGCCCTTTTTTGCCATCCTTGGGTCCTGCCGGGACCCCGATGAACGTTTGGTGTGTTTGGTCCACATCCTGAAGAGGAAAAGTGTTGTTTCAGCAACTTGAAAAAAAATGCGACCTGAAAAAACGCAGAAAATCAACTTTTCCGAAAAGTCACGTTTTTTGCTATCTCTGGGTCCTGCCGGGACCTCCAATGAACATAAAATATGTAGATAAAATAAATGTCAGACTAATATTTATGGTGTAAACCACAAAATGGAGCGAACTATGGCGTTTGGCTGAGGTCTGCGCTCTCCGTGTCCTTTTCTTTATTTTCTTTTTTTTTTTTTTTTTGTTTTTTTTTTTTATTTATTATGTTGTTTATTTTCAATTATTTCATTTAAAAGCTGTTGACATTCCAGTTACAATGTCAAATACGCTTGAAAAAACAAAGTTTATTGTTTTTGATACGGTGTACTTACGTTATTATGCCACATATTATCATTTCATCAACAAAAAAATGGTCTCAAAATAATGTAACAATAATATCATTTATCAGCAATCTGTTGTAGGATAGTTTTCGTCCAGCAAAATTTCTTATCGTGACAGGCCTACAAGTAACCTCTTTTATGTCACATGCATTAACGTTTAAACCCTGAATACACAAACCATCCAATAGTTTAGTTTATCACCTAGAAATTATATAAAGAGTTTTGAAGTACAGAAGCCCCTCGTTTATCACGGCTAATTGGTTCCAGACCCGACTGTGATAAGTGAATTTCCGCATCGTAGGAGTCCTGATTTATTAATGGAATCTTTTTGTCACTCAGAAAATCTGTTTACGGCTTTCTAAATAAGTTTTTTTTTTAGCACTGTTTAACATCTTTTTCCAGACTCAGAATGTCTTTTTTGTATTTTTTTCATTGACCAATTTTTATGCTTAAAAATGTTTAATCTAGTAAAAAATATGAAAAATTTGATTAAATCTGCATATATTTTTTTATACCAATAATAAGCCATATTCAACTCAACTGCGAAACAGCATGATATATTAATTAATATAGTTTGAAAAACCGTGATAAAGTGAAGCTATGAAATTCAAAGTGCCAACTGGTGAGGGATTACAACGGCAATAGGGTGGTTCAATAAACTCTCTGTTAAGAATGTGGTGAGATATTTCTTCTTAAAAGGAGATGAAGCTTGCTGAGCATGTGCGGGGGACAAGAATAAAGAGTCTTGGAAGAGTTCCTACCTAATTAGTCGTGATAAGCAGTTATTAAGACCAGCAGAACCAAGTGAATGTGCTTGCTGGGGAGAGTGGACGCCTTTTACACAGTACTGCTTCAATAACACACCCTGTCCTTGAATCATTTTACATGAATTGCTGTGATTTTACATTTACATGTTTGACTCACATGACTCAAGTCAAGCACTCTGAATATAAAACAACAATCCTACAATACAAAGGACTGCTGAACAAGAAGATCTGGAATTGGAATTTCATCACATTTTGCAAAACATCAGCAGGTGATGACAGAAACGAGAGCTGTAAAGAACCGTTTATGCACTGTCGGATTTTTGAGGCTCATCTCTGCATCTCTGCACTTTTGGTAAATTACAGGCTGGTTTTCCTGTTCTTCTTGCTAATGAGTGGTGTGCATCTTCTGGTGTACACATGAAGTACATCATGAAGTCTTCTATGAACAGCAGATAGTGACACCTTCGCTCCTGTCCTCTGCAGGTTGCTGCTGATGTCAGAAACACGTGTTTTAGGGGTTTTCTTTACAGTTCTCACAATGTTTCTGTCATCATTCTTTCTTCTTCAGGACATTCCAAATCGTTGTAGTGGCTATAACAATGTTTGTGCAATGGTTCTGATTGATTTTCCATCTTCTCTCAAATTCATCATCACTTGTTTTTCACCTATCGACAGCTCTCTGGTTTTCATGTTGTTTTCACCTCTAAATGCAGCCTACATAGATAAAGCCTATCCTACCCAATTTGAAACTGAGCGTAGACATTCCGTGCTATTTATTAGCAATGACTAATGCAATGGGGCACACATGCAACAAAATGTTATGTTAAGTCATTGCTTAATGTATATCCTACATTTTCATTCATAAAATCAGTCCAGACCACAGGGCTACTCGAAGGAACATCTGATATATACGATACACTCCTTTATTATCAATAGAAAAATTATCATAAATAATCTCATAAACACAACACTGCAGTGTTTAACAAATCAAATCAGTATTATTACATTTTTTGGGTTACTTATAACAAACAGAGCAGAGGGTTCATCGCTTTTTGTCAAAGCAGCTCAGTCATTCCTTGTGGCATAGTTTTCGTTGGTGCAAACCCCATCTGCGTGTGAGTGCAAGAGGAAGAAACATCAAAAATTCATCAGGAGATGGAAGTAGATGTCACATTGAATATGTAGCCAGCTGCAGTGATGACCGTGGGTAGTGAACTGTAGAAGGTGCACAAGGATGCGGTTCAGGTTCTGGCATTGTATCGACCCCATCAGGGCGAAATCATGTTTGTATCATTTAGACTCCAGGATAAATTTCCCCCACTATACAGTATACTTATGTCAGCAAGTACTGGCTTCCATAAATACAGTATAAATAATCCCTAGCCACTTTGTGCTTCCAATTGTGCGGCTTCACTCTAGCACGGTTTTTTAAATGTGGTATTGTGTATTCTGTATTGTGTATGTAGTATTCTACACTAGTCACGAGGGTGTCATTCACGTTACTGTAACGTTTGGTGAGACACACAAGCACCAGACTTGATCTCTGGAAGAACAGGCTTTTATTGCATGTTTGAATTATCTCACAACGGGCACAATAATCCCTAACACGGGCTACGGTTGTGGCTTAAACCCACGCCAAGCTAAAATTTAACTCATCACACATTACTTCCTGTCTGCCCCCCACTCAGACCCTTTAACACCGGAACACATTTACAGCAACACACATCAGCATGAGTCGTATTTATGTCTTATTTTCTCTTATTATGTCTACTTTAGTTCATGTCTAGAGCTCCCTAATAATGTTTACAAAACATATTTAGATGGTCATAAACAGGTTTTCTATGCTCTAACAAGAAAAATATTCAATTTATAAGTATAGAATACTACTTTGCAAAAATTCACTTATCATGGTTGAGTCTGGAACCAATTAACCACGATAAATGAGGGATTACTGTACTGGCTAAAGGTGTTCTATGCAACATGCAATAATTGTAGAATTACTCATACGCTGTCCAGATTTTGAGTTAAAGTGTCTTCCTTTTTAGTGAACAGTCTCTGGCTGTAAATGACGCAAATATGTGGCAAAAGACTGTAAGAGGTTATATTAAGCTAGTGCTTCTCAAATAGAGGGGTGGGCATGGTGAGGTGTAAGGGGCGGCATGAGAGGCAGCAGGCGCTATACTATGCTCCTGTATATACAGTACTAGACATCGCCAAGTGGCAGACCTCGGTCCGGATAAACAAATCCAGTCAAAAGTGCAAATGTGATGCAACATTACCTGACAAAACACACACCATCCGTGTGTTTCCTGACAATTGTCCAATCAGGGATGTCATTATTTTTTTTACAATGTAAGTAATAATGAAAAGGGATTATATGTATTTGTGATCATTCGAACAAAAAACCTTGAACCTGTGTGATATCTTACCATATTAAGTTGGTGGCATGGATGTCACGGAATTCGTTTGTTTCCCACAAGTAAAGAGCAAAATATCATACCTGCGGTAAATGAATAATAATAATACAAATAATAGTAATAATGATAATGCAAAGACCTCAGTCTCCGTTCACGTTGCTGGGAATATCCATGCTCCATAACATTCTGCTCATCAAATATTTAAAGACTGGAGGAAAAAAATGGGCTTAAATGCCAGAAGATCACATGGGGATTTAAAGAGTGGGTGGGCGTTACTCATTATCTATCTAAATGTCATTGAAATATGAAAGCCTTGCAGAGCACTTGAGACACTGTCAAAATGTACTAAGACATCTCACTCTTACCAATAAGTGGAGTGAGAAACACACTGGTTAAGTCACAGGTCAAATGGTAAATATTAGTATTACACTCAATCCAGGGCGTTTCATTAGGGGCGCAAGCAAAGTAGCATTTGTACGACATGTTTTTCAAGGTCATTTTTAGATTTTGTTTAACATGACTGCAAATCCTGAGCAATGAACAAACACAAAGCACAGCGCTGACACCCCGGGCTTTTCATGTCCTCCCCTATTGTAATTAACTCCCTGAATCGGCTCGTCACCTTGTTGTGTCATTGCTGCAGTGGGATCATTTTTCCGTACTTAGTTATTACTTAGCACCCACTAAATATAGCTTTCTGCAGGCAGCCAGTGTGATAGCTCTTCCCAATAAAGCCAGCTGTGGGTTGTTACAGCTACACCCCCCCCCAACCCCTGTCCCTTCTAACCTCACACGGTTAAGAAGATGCAGAAGATAGCATATCACCCATTCGGTGCATTTGGGTGCACAAAACGGTTAAAACCAGCTTTTTGAAACATATTTGAACGACTTAATAAATATAAAATGTATTTTTTAGGTTGTCTGGAACGGCTTAATGGGATTTGCATTATTTGTTGTAGGGACATTTTTGGTTTTCATACGTTTCAGTTTTCGTTTGACCTTTTGGAACAAATTAATGAGGAAAACCGAGGTTTCCTTGCATGTAACAGGGGTGTCCATAGAGCAGCCTGGGGGCCATTGGCAGCCCGCAGCTGTTTTTTTATTGGTCTGCAGCACATTCTAGAATTATAATTTAACAAGAAAACTAAAAAAGTAATTAACAACAGCAATTGTTCAAAAATATCATTTCATTCTTCGTATTATATTATCTTCACGATATCGCAGACCAAGAGTCTCAAAAATTTTATTTCACTCAAGGGAATTGTGAGTGAGTCAATTTTAGTTGGTTTAGCCTTGACTGCTACTTGAGTGACGGTGGTAGATTGCAATTAGTGCCGCTATTTTTGTCAACAAAACTGGAAAAGAGAACGTCGAAGCCGTCGGCTGCACAATTTAGAAAGAAGAGAAAAGAAGAAGAAGAAAACCAGGGGCCAAAGATACAGGTACAACGTAATATAGTTACAAAAAATAGCTTTTGTAAAGAAAAACTAGTAATGTAAATATGTAAAAAAAAATAAAAATGGGGGGGTGGGCGCCACAGCGTCGGTCCGCCCAGGGCATCAATCAAGCCAGAACCGCCACTGCCTACATCACAAAGCCGCAGATTTCTCTTGAAATATATATACTGTAACTTATTAGCATATCTACATTAAAAAATGTGGCCCTTGAATCTTTCATTTTTCAGTAAGTGGCCCTCGGTGGAAACCGTTTGGACGCTGATATATAAATATATTTTAAGTGACAAGAATTATCACTAGAAGGAACTGTGGAACTGAGCTGTGATGGTGGGTATTTCCTTATAATACTGCTGTGACACTAAGCCCCAACTCAATTAATATAAGCCATGGAGTCATAAGGTCGCCTGGCTGGTTGACATGTTTGATTGGCAGATTTAATGGAATTGGAGAGGCAAGCATTTATTTTAGGAACTCCTAGCTTTTTTCATTGTGTGCGGATAAGTTTGGGTGCCTTTAGCTATGCTGAATGTGAAGATGGCCCTTATTTAGTAGTAGCATCCGTAAGAGTTATACTGATTTGACGATCAGGCCACAGCATGTCATCTTAAAAATAAATTCAAATTTTATGCAGTAAATTAAACTGCTGAGGACTCATAACTAGATTAAAAAAAGTTCCAACACTGGAGTAAAAAGATGAAGCGAATATTCAGAACACTAAAAAATGTTAGAAATAGCTTACATTAACGGCTGCTTTTCATGACCTTGGAATAAAGGCAACACTCACTACAGTTACATCCACACATCAGTCAGATTCCTGATAAAGTTCGATGTCTCTGTATTCACACTTTTCTGTGAAGTCCCAGTTTATATGCTCAAACCTGATCGTTGGCCCAACGCCAACAAATGTGCTTTTGAAACACGAACGGGGGTGATTTCAGTTCGTTTAGCGGTCATTGCCACTCCGAACTGTGCAAGTATTTTTTCACTGAAAGCGTTCAAACTCAACGGACATGGAAGCAAAAGAATCCAAGAATTAGTGTTTCTGTTCATAAATAATAGAACAGCTAAATCTGTCTAAAAATGTGACTCGCCTGTACAAGTTCTATTAAAAAAGCTTTATAACTTTGCTTGTTGCACAGGTGATAATCAGATGTTTTTTAGCCGTTCTTGAGTTTTTAGATTGCCACAGCCTATTTATAAAGTGGATTTTAAGTCTGAATTTTGTTCATTAGATGGAAATTAAATCAATTTTTTTGCGATTACCCAGAGGTAAAAAAAAAAAAACATGCAGTGAAAAAAATGTATTTGTATTTTTGTTATTATTATTATTGAGAAACATGGGGTCTTCCAATGAAATGCACAGACGTTGAGGTATATATTAAATAATACTATATAAAACACTTTCTGCCATTCATTTAAAGAAACCGTCTGTGCATGGTTGCCTTCCAAACAAACGTGAGCCCAGTAACCACCTGAAAGCGAGAGATGACAGGCACGTCATATTAACCTATCCAGCAAATTAGGCCACCTCTGAATAATTAAAATTAATCGTCTTAATCAAATACGATCATGGAACTCCTACTAACTTTAAAGTCGAGATTTAAGAGGATTTTATAGGCATCCGCCAATGACTAGTGACCTAATTCAGTTCTCTTTTAATATCCACTTTACTTTAAGACCTACAGTCGCTCTATGAATGTCAATCTAGATATATGCAGGCAAATTGAAGGAGTGCTGTACTCATGTCCTCGGGAGTTACTGTGTATTAAGATCATTTTCTCATTCACCATAAAACCGGTACAAAAAATGTGATATATGTCGTTATCAAGTTGCCTTAATATAGCAAATACACAAAGTATACTGCTCACTGCACACTACGACACGTAGTAATGACTGAAATAACTTGAAACAACTTTTATTCAGTGCCTTTAGGATCAGTACAAAAATGGAAATTAAGATGGAAAACCACAAGTTTAGTTGCACTAAAGACGGGTTAGTTGCTGAAAATCAATGCAAGGGTAATAACAATATATATTTTTAACCTTTTAGCAATAAGTCAACACAAATCAGCATCAATCACTTCCAGGCCACTTGCTATTCAGTAAATCATAATTTTGGTGGGTCCATTTTTTTTTTTAAATAACAAAAATGGTCCTCCGGGTATCATTTATGCCCAACATAGCACTTGCAGCAGCATAAGGCATATCGCTATAATAGAAACAGGAAGTGGTCCACTATGTGAGCTTATTTAGTGAAAAGCAGTATTGGTCTTAAGAGTAAGGCACCATTCCAAAAATAAATGAGGGTATTTGGGCACACTGTATTTTCATTTAATTTGTTTGTTTGTCTTGCATATCTTCATTTAAAAATAAATATTTTTGTAAAAAATTTAAAATAGTCTTTGCTGTACCCTATAGTCACCCACAAGTAAAATAAAATTGGAACAAATGCGGAAATGATCAATACATCAAATAACAGCATGGATATAGCAATTTAAAAAAGGTAAAAATGGATAGCAAAAAAATAAACACAAAAATGACAAAACAAGCAATATACATTTTTTTTTAAACGGATACAAATTGTGAACACCTTGACTGTATTTTTTATGTGCCAAAGGCCCCTCCCCCGTGACAAAAGAACCCCTCTGTCCAACACATCTCTTTGGCGTTCATGGAGGGAAGAAGCATGCAATGCAAAGCCCCTCTGCCAGGCCAAAAAGCCACTGGGCAAGTTCATTCATTGGACGCCAAGGCATATCATCTGCAAAATGGACATTTGTGATGTATATTTCAAAACTAATTCACTGGGCAAAAAAAACAAACTTTAAAAACGTGGATGCATCCTTATTGTTTGGAGTATAATGTGAAGGCGTTTTCAATGCACAGAACGATGTGGGAGCTGGAGCAGCTGCTGGAGTGTTGCTGCAGGAGGTGGGCGCTCTGTAGAGACGATGCCAGACCGGTTACAGCGCGGTCGCCTGCCCGCCATGTTTCACAATAGTGGTCTGTTTGCCTGTGGCCTTTGTTGCTCGACCCATGCCAGACCATTTTGTCTGGCCTGATGAAGGAGAGGAGATATTAGTACATGTTTGGTAAAGTGTGCACCAATGAATGATCAAAGAGAACACATTTTTCGAGGTGTAAAACAAAAAATGGACTCACCACGCACTGTCCCTGAGAACATCTCTCCCATCAAAGGAGTAAATTGGAACATTCTCCCTCATTTTGCTTGCGTTGTCACCAAAGATGGATTCCCAGCTGTCAAACAACACTTGATCCTGCATGGGGAAGAAATGTAAATTGGTTGACATTTATACTGACATTATTACAACAAAAAAAGCCTTGGTAATACAAACGTAAAAGCTTCTTGAGGTCATATCCGTATCGCTTTTTCTACTGATAATGATATCGGTATGTTCCGCAGAGCAACAAATTCAGTGTCGGCAGTGGGGAAGTTTCACCAGATTGTAAGTATACAATTTGTAAGGGCGTCCAAACTTTTTCCACCGAGGACCACATACTGAAAAATGAAAGGATGCAACGGCCGCTTTGATATTTTCAAAAGCAGATATGCTAAGATGTTATGCTAACAAGTTATATATATTTCAAGATCTCGGATTTGTGATGTATGTGAAAAAGCTTATTATTAGTATGAACTTCGGTTTTTGCTTTTTCCCCCCATTTTTGCTGTTGATTATTTTTTTTTCGAATATTTCAACTTTCTTCTTAAATCATCTTTGCAAATTTTCTTTTCGTAATATTAAAATTACATTATTTTTTTCTAATAATGTGACAACTTTATTTATGTAAAATTGCTACTTTTTCTTATTACCACACGACTTTTTTCTGTTAATATTTGATTTATTTTATTGTCATTAAATTCCATCTGTTTTTATTTTTTATTTTTATTTTTTTTACATTTTCCAACTATTTAAACTTTCTTCTTGTAAATTTTTTCTTGTAATTATGACTATTGAATGTTTGGATGTTATTCTAAAACGTTACAAGTTTTTCTGTGACCTAATTTTTAAAAATGAATGAACTTGTTTAATTCTAATATTTGTTGTTTTGTTTGTTTCTCATAATATTATGACTTAAAAAAAAAACATCTGTTTTTCTTCAATATTTCAACTTTGTTATTAAAGGGATGTTATTTTTCCTCATATTACAACATTAAAACTGACTTTTTGTTGTTGTAATATAGCATAATGCTTTGACTTTATTCTTGTGAAATGTCTGCAAATTTTCCCACTTTTGTTGTTTTTAATTTTCTTGTTAAATTAGATTTTTAGAATATAATAAAAAAACAAAAAACAGCAATGACCCCCTGCTGAAAGGTGTTACATTTTGATCTTTTTGCGTAATGTGGCTCCAGTTGCTCCAGTCGAAAACAGTCGCACTGAATACGAGTGAGAGACAGGTACAGCTGCACGTGCTTTCCGCCGACATATCGCTGCAGCACATTGTGCCAAACAGGAAACAAAAAGCCAAAATAAGAGCACAAAAGAGGAAACAAAAGAGGATTCTTATGGGATAAAATAAGCAAATTGGTCTAACATAGAACTTTCCTGCTAACAAAAATATCTTTTTAGTCAAAAATATGAACTTTTTACCTTGACCTGATTTCCACTTTTTATAGTTTAAGGCATTCATTTTAGTGCTGATCCAAATAAAGAGTGCTCAGACTTGGGAGTAAAATAAACGCCCATCTCACCTTGAGGTTGACAATAGGGAAGGTGTCTCTGTCCGACCTGCGGACGATGGTGTAAAGGTCTTGAAGCTTAGAGGACAGGAAAGCTCTGAAGGTCCCCTTGAGGCCCACGGCACGGGCCTGCTGGAAACACAAGAAGTCTGCCCCTCGAATTCCTCGCATGTTTCCAGTTTGAGGGGTGTTCAGGGCAATAAGATGGAGCTGATGAGAAAGAAAGATGACAATCCCAACTTTTTCTCAAGATCCATCCATTTTCTGTGCTGCTTATCCTAATTAGGGTATGCTGGAGCCTATCCTTCAGGCGGGAGGCGGGGTACACCCTTGGACTGGTCGCCACATATAGACAAACAATCATTCATATTACACACATTCATACCTATAGGCAATTTCGAGTCTCCGGTTAAGCTAACATGCATGTTTTTGGAATGTGGGAGGAAACCGGAGTACTCGGAGAAAACCCACGCACGAGCGAGGAGATCAGGCAAGCTCCACACAGAGATGCCAGGCGGAGATTCGGACCCAGGGCTTCCCAATCTCCTGACTGTGTGACCAATATGCTAACCACTTGTCCACCGTGCGGCCCCTTTTCTCAAGATGCACAAGATCAAAATTTGTATTACTCTTTCACTGAATTTTTGTATTTAGTGATTTATTTATGTATTTGATGTCAATCGTGCTCTGTTTACAGTGAGTGACTGATTAGACTTAGGAGTTAATGTAAGTCAAATTTAGGTACAAATTCCGACTTGCATTACAGTTGAGGAACGGAACACAATCAAATCATTGTTCATTGTTCATGTTCATATGTTAAATGTGTCTTTCGGAAAGCGGTTCAGATTGGGCCTAACTGCGCCTTGTTATTAGGACCTATCCAGGTTTACTGTATGTCCAAGTAATTTGCAAGAACTTGGCTTCCCTGTGCTCAAAATGAATAACATACTGTACATTTTGAGATTGTTTGATTTCGAGTCGTCCAACCCCACTTACCCCTGATCCTGACTTGTCCACATACACGGCAGGTTGCACTACAGGATGGCTGGGTCTTCGCTGAGGAGTTACAGGATGCTTGTTCTGAACTTGCTCTGTAGCCAGTCTGCTGTCTATCTGACCCGAGTGTCTCTGGTCAGGGAATCTGTGATCGACATGTGGGTGTGATGGTGGCTCAATGGGTCGGACAGCAGAGACACTCTGAGAGTAATGGCCAGCTCCGTTGTTCTGGGACTGGTCATTGGACTGGGGGTACAAGATCACAGGTGGAGGCTTCACCTCCGCAACCTCATTTTCCTTTGAAACAGAATTTCAAACAAGGATCAGTAAATTTCAAGAAATGAAAAACTTGCACCTTCCTTCTTTTGTGGAGTCTAACTCACCAGCTCTCTGAAGAAGGGCCTGTAGTCTCCAAGCTGTGAATGAAATAGAATTCTAGAAATGAAGACATTCACAAGACCATATGGCAAGACGGTGAAGAATCAAAAGAACCGTACCATGACTTGTCGCAGTCCATCACGGACTCTTAAATAGAGGTCGGCTTTGTCGATTATGTAGATGAGGCTTCCCTCTGCCTGGCGTCTGGCAGTCGCAATCATTGTGTCATAGGACCTTAGAACGGTAACCTGTGGAAAGCAAATTGACAAGTTTGTACTTGTTTGTACTGAACCATCAGTCAATGGACAGCGATTGATATTGACAATACAACAGGCCCCTGCCAAAGACAGATCCTGCACATTCAGTTTTAGATAGCAACGCAATTTAGGGTAGTCATACGAGTAGAAGTTTGACAAAAACTAAAGGAAAGACACTTACTGCAGATGAGAGTCCAGGATTTCCAGGTGGGCCAGGAGGACCAGGAGGTCCTGGTACATTGGCAGCTTTAAATAGAAGCAGCTTGTTCAGAATTTGATTTTATAACCACTGGTGTTTCCATTTGTCCAAAAAACCTATGTTCCTAAGATTGTTTCAATATTGAACCACTACATCAAAGCTACTTACAGTGACTGGGCCAAAAGGTACCAGGCAGAGAGGAAGATGTTACTGGTCCTGGTGGTCCAGGTGGACCTGGTGGACCTGGACGGCCGTCGTAACCAACTCCTGGTGGCCCAGGGGGACCCTGAGGTCCAGGGGGACCCCTAACAGGCTCTCCTTTTGGACCCTAACATGAAGAAAACATTTAACAAAATATATCAAATACAAGTTATCCATAATATGAAATTCAAACATGCTGATAATGTTCTGATGTTTTATTCTCAAACTCACTGGTAGGCCTGGTTTGCCGGGAGGCCCTTGTGGACCTTGAACTCCTGCAAAACGGGGGTCATAATATCCACCAGGTTCACCCTTTTCTCCTTTCACGCCTGGGTTTCCTTGCTCCCCTTTTAGGTCATTCTGTTGAGAAAAAGCTTTACCAGTGTGACAGCATTCTCAGCAATTGTCACATTTGTACTTGGGGGAAGTTCAAATGTTTTAGAGCAGTGGTTCTCAACTGGTGGCTCGCAACCGACCCGTTTTCAGTGAGTCGTGTCTTAACCTTCCACTTTTATTCAAGGTGTCGTCTATTAATACCCTTAAAGATGGCGACATCGCTCTATAGTGTTATTTGAAACCCACTGTCATCGAAGACCGTTTGTTCGTAGTCTACTGCCATGAAGATGTTGAATGTGACACCAGTCCTTTCTGTTGTTGAGCCTTAGAAAGTGTTTGATTATAAGTATTTGATTATACAATATATTCGCTGTTAAAGAGGAATTTGCATCTTTGTTATCTATTTAATTGTCATATTTGGAGGTGTTTGAAATCGCCATGTAAAACCTTTAAAGCTAATCGCCAGAGAGTACATGCGATTTTCAATGTAAATTAGCATCAAACAAGTGCATTTGTTGTTCATTTATGTTAAATGTGACAGAGAATGTTGATTTTATTCCAGTGATGGTTATCACCATCACTGGAATAAAATTGACAGTTATTGTCAATCTGTTAACTATTATCGTTAATAGTTTCATTTCCACTGATATGTATGACTATTTCGATACAGTATTATCACTGTGCCTGTTGATAGTATTTTGTTATTTCCATTTATGGGCTTTATGATTGTTATAGGCATTTGCTGATGTGGTCTTGTTGTTTGTTTCTGTTGCTTTGTTATTGTTGTTGCAATTGTTGTTGCTGGTGTTGTTGTCTCTCTCTGTATTGTCCCGCCTCTTGTCCCCGCACTCCCTCCTCTGTCTTATTTTCTGTTCTTTCCTGTGCCCTCCTGCTCTGGTCCGGCTGCTCCAAATTTGCATCAAATAAAATCGGTCTCACTTTACAATAAGGTAAACAAAATTACAGTCGTTACTGAGGAACTAATGAAGAACTAATGAGGAACTAATGAGTAAGGCACATAAATTTAGACTAGTTACTGAGGAACTAATGAAGAACTAATGAGGGACTAATGAATAAGGCACATAAATTTAGAGTAGTTACTGAGGAACTAATGAAGAACTAATGAGTAGTGGTTAAGGTTAGGTAGGTTCGTTCCTCATTAACTACTGTAATTTTGTGTACCTTATTGTAAAGTTTTACCCAAAGTATCTTACACTTTCCCCTGGCAGAGAAAATCTGTTTAGCATGTAAGGGCATCTAGATCAACAATACTATCTGCCCCAATGGCTGGACAGGACAAAAAAAAAACAACAAAAAAACGAATGTCACAGAGAAATGAAATGCTCAATTTTTGTATGTTCAGTTTTACAGTTCTTTAAAATAAAGACTCTCAATGTTCATTAAACTTGTTTAGTGCTGGCACACAAAATTCAAATTCAAACTGCACCGACTGTTTATTATTTATTGTGTGAATGCTTTAAGAATTTTCTTAGGTATTAACTTATATAGACACAAACTGTTAGCATGGGAACAGCTAGCATGATAGCGTTGTTAACATTAGCATGTTAGCATTTTAGCCAATTTCTTGGTATTAACTTACATGGACACTAACTGTTGGCATGGTCACAGCTAGCATGATAGCGTTGTTAACATTAGCATGTTAGTATTTTAGCCATTTTCTTGGTATTAACGTACATAGACACTTAGCGCTATTATGCCAGGTGTTAGCATACTCGCTACGGTATTTCAGGCCAGCGTCAGCACTGCGAGTGCAGAATTGCAGTATTCACACGCAATGTTTCCCCACATTGCGCATTTCTAGGTAAATATATGATATGTGAGAAATTGGAGTTGAAAAATTTCCACAATTTGGGGTGTTAGTGGGTCCAGCAGTTAAAAACCAGTTGAGAACCACTGTTTTAGAGAATGTTGCTTTTGTCTTAAATCAAGGTTTATGGCTTATTCTGGAACCTTCAGATGCTCACCTTGAATGTGTAAATGTCAAAATTAGAGGCTGATCCTGCAAAATATAGATGTATTTTTGGTCAAATGCAGTAAAATAAGAACTTACAACAGCTACTTGGAATATTTTATGATTTTAAATGTGTTAAAAGCTCAATGATTTACCGGGGAGGCCTGGAAGCCCATGTTCGCCACGCTCTCCCTTTTCTCCTTTAATTGCTGCAGTTAAATATGACATACACACAGCAACATGAGACAGTATTCCATATAGTAAGTAACAGACTTTGGCATTAGTCTTTCTTACAGAGACGTCTTTTGTGGTTGTGACGTCTTGCGGCTCATTACTCAAATCTATTAAAACAGATTAATCTTCCGACAATGGAGGATATATATGCCCCTTCAGCGTGAAGTAGCCAGATGAAGCTGAAATTAAAGACCGTTTTGTCTCCAGAAACTCAAAACCCTTCTTTAATCTAACTCTTTCACGTGAACATTTGCTTTACTTCCCCATATCCAGCACTGTTTTAGAGAAGTTTCGTCTTATTGTATTGTACCACTGACCAAAACAGTAGCTACACCTAAACGATCTAAATAGATCACAGAAACTGTAAGGACTTTTACAAACTAGAATGACAATTTGCAGAGCACAGACCAGTAAAAACTAATATACTTGATAGACTTGTGTAAATTTGGTTATTTTGTAAAAAAAAAAAAAAAGCTAAAAAAAAAGTGATACATACATACATACAACATTTCAGCTTTTTACATTATGCATTTTGTTCTAGTTTTCCCATTTTACAGGTTTTTAAATAAAATTATTTCTACAATATATTAAGGGCCAAGAAAAAACGAGCCGCACTTTGGACACCACTGCTTTTTTAGTAGTATAGTTCATTGTGACCTAAACCCTGTGAGTAACCACACTTTCGTCCACTATTTAGCTTGAAATCTTCCCGTCGCAACCGAACGATGGTAATGAAACAGAGAAGGGGAGTGTTTTTTCAGCTCAGACTAATCGGTGTATGATAACAGTCAGTAGATCCGAAATTGGAGGCGAAAACTATCAGCCCTCTGAACGAGTCATATACAGTAATCCCTCTTTTATCGCGGTTAATTGGTTCCAGACTCAACCGTGATAAGTGAATTTCCATACCGTAGGATTCCTTATTTTTTAACCAAATATGTTTGTCGTTAGAGCATTGAAGAACTGTTTACGACCTTCTAAATACAGTTTTTCACATTATTAGAGCCCTCGAGACATGAAATAACACCCATATAGTCACCTCTACACTCATTCATTCATTCATTCATTTTCTATGCCGCTCAATTCTCATTAGGGTTGCGGGGTATACTGGAGCCTATCCCAGCTGACTTTTGGGTGGGAGGGTATTCCCTGGACTGGTTGCCAGCCAATCGCAGGGCACACTCCTTTATACTCGTATTACCCAATATAGCTGACATAATAAGAGAAAATAAGACATAATTAAGACTTGTGCTTGTGTGTGTTGCTGTAAATGTGTTCCGATGCTAGGGGAGCTGAGTGGTGGGACAAAGAGGAAGTGACATTGTGGGTTCAGTGTCTTTTAGTTTGCCCTGGGTTACAGTTGCAATAGTAGCCCGTGAATAGTCTGTTGTTCCGGCAGTCAAGTCTGGCGCTTGTGTCTCATCGAACATTGCAGTAACATTACTGACACCTAGTGACCAGTGTAGTATACTACCTATCATCACAACATCTTTGAATGTGTCTTCTGAATGCCTTATACTTGTATTTTAGTTAATTTAGCCACTTCTATACTTGAAAATGTTTAATTTAGGCAAAAAATATGCACAATTCTACACAAATATGCATAGGTTTTGACTAATAATGGGCCGCATTTAACCACAAAACAGCATGATTTATTAATTAATACATTTTTGAAAAAACATGATAGCGTGAAGCCATGAAATTCGAAGCAAGAAGTGGTGAGGGATTACTGTATGACATTTTTGTAAGGGTAAAAATAAAAATGTAGTTGACCAACTACACTGGCCTCTTTACTGTTTTATCTCATTATAATAAAGTGTGCATATTATTATTAAAATATAAGGGGAATAGGTCATACCTGGATAGTTTCTGGAGGTTTCATCATAGCGCTGTAAACAAAAGAGAATGACATATTTACAGTACATGCATAAATTACATTTAAACAGTTTGGTTACTTACACTGAAGCGATCTAAGGGACTGGCTGGCCCTGGAGGTCCAGGAGGGCCAGGTGGTCCTGGTGGGCCAGGAACTCCCTGATAAAAAAAATATTAGATGCAGAATTATTCCCCACTATATTGTAAAAATAATACCACATAACTAGCAAACAATTCACAATAAAATGTTTATTTTAAGACATTTACACCTCAGCTCAGTTCATTCTAAAAAAAATCTTTTTTTTTTTTTTTTTTTACCGTGTAGCCAGAGCCAGAGCCTCCCCCCGGCTCTCCTTTTTCACCCTTGTATCCATTTACACCAGGGCGACCCTAAAAAGAAGCCAAATCAACATTATTAAAAATATTACAAAATACACTATTGCAGCATTTTTGGCCAAATGCTGTAATATGTGTACAATTTGTATTTGAAATATATTTAAATAATGGCAAACGCCCCACAGTCTGAATGTTTACTTACAGGTCTTCCAGGCATTCCAATTTCACCCTTGAATCCAGCTTGTCCATATTGTCCCTACATTGAAAAAAAAATCACACATAATCCCGATTATCTGAGTGACAATATTTGACCAATAACATAACATACTGTTAAAGAGAATATACAATGTGTAAATGCTTACAGGTGGTCCGACGGGTCCAGGAGAGCCTCTGTCACCCTACATGAACGGTAGAAGCAAACAATATGCAAAACAAATATGAGGAGACAATACATTTAGAAAGAAATTAACCATAGAGAAGTATGCAGACAATTAAAGCGATACTCACTTTCAAACCCGTTAGCCCGTCCAAAAACAGTGGACTCCCATCAGGGCCGATTACTAAACCTGGCTCACCTTTCTCACCCTGCAGAGAGAAGAGCTATCAGCTCTATTGTGAATGGTGACACAAGGCATGCGTACTGTACATACAGTAGCTTTCATTGTACCTTGATGCCATAACCGGAAGGGCCTGGGTCTCCCCTGTCACCCTTTGGACCCATAGGACCCTGCAGGACAAAGTTCATTACATTCGTTACAATCAAGGAATGGCGAGTTCATCCTAGAAGGTGCTAAGTCATGCCAAATAGAAACAAAGGTTCACCACCCATCAACATGTATGATGTGCTTGTTCCACTTTGTTTTTTCCACCAGCATTTTATAAACAAACACTTCTTATAACAAACATGTACGGTATGATGTATTATGCTGTACGTTCTATTCTTTATTATTTATAAATTATTAGCAAGTTTGGGTGAAGGAGAATTTTTCTCTTGCAGCTTTTCTCCCAAAAAAGGCCTATTTTGGCAGAGAAAATGTGCAAATGGGCGGGGTATCCTCCGAATAAAAAAAAAATTCAAAAACGTGATTATTATCTACTGATCTACTGATTATTATCTACTGTACTTCCATAACGCACTATATGTAGTGTTTAACATACATTCACGCCAAAGAAGGATTTGGCTCTATATTTTCTGTTTTTTTTTTTTTTTTATGATTTGGCACTATCTGCTAATGATCTGTCAGTAAGACTTGTTGTTACAACTGTGTCCAGTGGATGGCATCATAACGCTGCATAGTCAGAGACACTTCAGCTTGCAGTAGGAAGGCGCTCTTCCATTTGGAAACGACAGTAAACAACTAGCTGACAACACAGTGCAAACGGATAGACGGTCAACAAACAGAAACACAGTCTTACTAACGGTGCAAACCAACATGGGCAGCACAACACACAACAACAGTGAACTACAATTCTATGTGGGCAACAACGACTAACTTTTGTCGACGACATGAAACGGTTAATTTAAAGTGCCCACAAGGCATGCTGGGTACTCCAGCGACAACTACAATACGCAGTCACATGAGAGTGGGCGTCTACCTCTATGAAAGTGGCAAAACTAAGCATTATCATCTTTCTAAAGGCACACATTCTGATACAGTAGTCTAATTGAATATAATGGCCAGTAGGAGTTTGCATTACGTATTAAATTATTATTACAGTACAACAGAAATCTAATAAATGAACTGGACTGGACTTACAGGGAATCCAGCTTGGCCAGGTAGGCCAGGTCCTCCCTTTATAGAAAACACAGAAACATTAATTGATTAGATTTTCTGGTTGACTTTACGCTACCTCTTACAAAATCAGTCAAGTGTGCTATTAATCAAAAAATGTTCAGTAACAATTACAATCAAAGCCCAATGCCAACATTTAGACTGATTTACTACAATATACAGTATATGTTCTATTCAACTATTTCATTGAATACATACTTGAGGCCCAGTACTGCCAACAACACCATCAAACTGTAAAGACATAAACAAAGTCAAGTAAAGAAAAGCAAAATAAAATTTTAAAAAATCAGACTGTTTTTTGAGAAAAATTATATATATCCAGTCAAAATCAGTTTTTCAAAATAAATTAATAAAGTATTCAATTTTGTGGTTGAGGAACTAATTAACCGCGATAAATGAGGGATCACTATAAAATGTGTTTCTTGTATGCATTTACAGTATATATACACAGTCATGGAAAAATTATTAGACCACTCGTTTCTTCAGTTTAGTGATCCATTTTAATTTGTTTGGACAAATATAATGATAACAAATATAGCTCATAAGAGTTTCATTTAAGAGCTGATATCTAGCAACTTCCATGGTTTTCTTGATAATAACCAGAATCACCTAAGTTCTTACATAAATAGCAAGAGCACTGTACTGCCAAATGAACAAAAACTGAACAAACAAGGGTGGTCTAATCATTTTTTTTATATATATGTAATTATTTATTACCGTTATTATCATTTTATTTTCCTGGTAATAAAATGGTAATAATGGTGTATAGTTATAATATGTATTTATAATATGTATATATATGTATATGCATATAATATGTATAGTTTTCCTCCAAATTACCGTCTGGTTATTTTTTTTTAATTTACATGTATTTATTTTAATTATATTTTCTTTTACATTGTCAGATGGCTGATAGATGATTTGTCCAGGTGGTCCAGGTGGGCCTGGCGGTCCTGGTAGTCCAGATCCATCTCGGCCAGCTTCACCCTTAAACAAAACATGCATGCGAGATAATTACCGGTCTTACATCCAGTCATATACAATCCGGTAATATGTTTGTAAACACTTACAAAATAAAACATTTAAAAACACAAGAAAATAAGTGTTTCTATTCGACATCTGAGCCCTATCTATTTGTTTGCAGTGAAAATGAACAATTTGACTGAAAATAAATAATCACCCTCTCTCCTTTGTCCCCTCTGTCACCCTTTGCTCCCTGGAAAATTAAAGAATGAAACACAAGAAAGAAAAATCAACAACTTGCCGTTGTAGCAGAATGGAACAATAACAAACATAATATCAATATACAGTGGTGTGAAAAAGTGTTCCTGATTTCTTATTTGTTTGATGTTGCTTCCCGGTGGACTTGCTGACGTTTTTTGGATCATTTTTCTGCTGCAGAACCCAAGTTGGTTTCAGCTTGAGGTCACAAACAGATTGCTGGACATTCTCCTTCAGGATTTTTTGGTAGACAGCAGAATTCATGCTTCCATTTATCACAGCAAGTCTTCCAGGTCCTAAAGCAGCCCCAGATCATCACACTACCAGCACCATATTTAACTGTTGGTATGATGTTCTTTTTCTGGAATGCGGTGATACTTTTACGCCCAAAAAGTTCAACTTTTGTCTCGTCAGACCACAGAGTATTTTCCCAAAGGTCTTGGAGATCATCAAGATGTTTTCTGGCAAAATTGAGACGAGCCTTAATGTTCTTTTTGTTCAGCAGTGGATTTTGTCTTGGAACTCTGCCACGCAGGCCGTTTTTGCCCAGTGTCTTTCTTCATGAACACTGACGTTAACTGAGGCAAGCGAGGTCTGTAGTTCTTTGGATGTTGTTGTGGGGTCATTTGTGACCTCTTGGTTTAGTCGCCGCTGCGCTCACCATTGTTCCATGTTTTCGCCATTTGTGGATAATGGCTCTCACTGTGGTTCGCTGGAGTCAGAAAGCTTTAGAAATGACTTTATAACCTTTTCCAGACTGACAGATCTCAATTAATCTCAGTTAAGTTATGTTTTAACAGTGGCCGGCAATCACTTTTTCACACAGAGCATGTAGGTTTAGATTTTTTTCCTCCCTTAATAACAAAAAGTTTCATTTAAAAACGTCATTTTGTGTTCAGTTGTGTTGTCATTGACTAATATTCAAATTTGCTTGATGATCTGAAACATTTACAGTAAGTGTGACAAACATAAGAAATCAGAAAGGGGGCAAACACTTTTTCACACTATTGTATATGCAGCATTGTAATTTAACATGTTTGATATTCTTGCAGGAGCTCAATAACAAAGGCACCAGACATGACCACCAGATATGGTGAATTAAAGACCTGAACTCCAGGGAAGCCATCCAATCCTGGTCGCCCATCTCTTCCTTCTGGGCCGTCGCTGCCCTTCTCACCGGTGAGGCCAGGCAAACCTGGTTTACCCTGCAGAGGTTCATACATTCAACATATAATGCAGTGTAAATTGTAAATTGTGGTAAAATACTGTAACTGCATCTTGACAATATAAAACAAGCTTGAAAAGGGTGAAATTTTTCATCTCTATATTCTATCTGTGCTCACCGTTATCCTCACATTACATTAAATATAAAAATAACACATGACTGATTACCACAATAACTGCTTGGCTACTTACAGGAAGTCCAGGTAGACCAGGTGGACCCTGAGAAGACACATTTTGTTTGTGATTATCTCAATAAAACCAAACATCCACCGAAAATAACATTCATTATGATGTTATTTGAATGTCCAGTTGTCACACTTCTGTTCCCTGTCACCATGAAGCTCAGAATAGGTGTGCTCTCCACATTTTAGACGCTTCCAACAAAGGAGACGCACCCCAAGTGCCTGATGTGAGGCTGTTGTCTGAATGTTATCTTTAGCCGTTATCATCTGTCAACTCTGTCTATTTCAGAAACGTGTTAGGATGCTTTCTTCACAACCAGTCAACTGACCCATACAGCCTCCAAGACCGGACCTACTATGTCTTAATTAACACATGGGCTTGTCCAAACTTTTTCCACCGAGAGCCACATACTGAAAAATAAAAGAATATTTTGATATTTTGTAAAGCAACACATGTATATATGCAAATAAGTTATATATATATTTGCATCTCAGTTTTGTGATATATGTGAAAAATGTGTTTTTTTGTTTTTTTATTTTCCAAATATTTCAAATTTCCATTCCATTCCATTCCATTTTCCTCCGCTTATCCGGGTCCGGGTCGCGGGGGCAGCAGTCTCAGTAGGGAAGCCCAGACTTCCCGGTCCCCGACCACCTCCTCCAGCTCCACCGGGAGGACACCGAGGCGTTCCCAGGCCAGCTGTGAGACATAATCCCTCCAGCGTGTCCTAGGTCTTCCCCGGGGCCTTCTCCCGGCTGGGCATGCCCAAAACACCTCACCAGGGAGGCGTCCGGGAGGCATCCGGACTAGATGCCCGAGCCACCTCAGCTGGCTCCTCTCGATGTGAAGGAGCAGCGGCTCTACTCTGAGCTCCTCTCGGATAACCGAGCTCCTCACCCTGTCTCTTAGGGTGAGTCCCGCTACCCTACGAAGAAAACTCATTTCAGCTGCTTGTATCCGCGATCTCGTTCTTTCGGTCATGACCCAAAGCTCATGACCATAGGTGAGGGTGGGAACATAGATCGATCGGTAAATTGAGAGCTTTGCCTTCCGGCTCAACTCTCTCTTCACCACGACGGTCCGGTACAGCGACCGCATTACTGCAGACGCTGCGCCGATCCGCCTATCGACCTCACGCTCCAACCTTCCCTCACTCGTGAACAAGACCCCGAGATACTTGAACTCCTCCACCTGGGGCAGGACCTCATTCCCAACCCGGAGGGAGCAATCCACCCTTTTCCGACTGAGAACCATGGCCTCGGATTTGGAGGTGCTGAGTCTCATCCCAGAAGCTTCACACTCAGATGCAAACCGTCCCAGTAAACGCTGCAGGTCACAGCTCGATGAGGCCATCAGGACCACATCGTCTGCAAATAGCAGAGATGAGATCCTAGTGCCCCCGAACTGGACTCCCTCGACACCTTGGCTGCGCCTAGAAATTCTGTCCATGAAAATTATGAACAGAATCGGTGACAAAGGGCAGCCTTGGCGGAGGCCAACGTTCACCGGAAACAGGCTTGACTTACTACTGGCAATGCGAACCAGGCTCCTGCTCCGGTTGTACAAGGACTGAATGGCACGTAGTAGCGCGCCACCAATCCCATACTCCCGGAGCACCCCCCACAGGACACCGCGAGGGACACGGTCGAATGCCTTTTCCAGGTCCACAAAGCACATGTAGACCGGTTGGGCAAACTCCCAAGTACCCTCCAGGACCCTTGCAAGGGTGTAGAGCTGGTCCAGTGTTCCGCGACCAGGACGAAAACCACATTGCACCTCCTGTAGCCGAGGTTCGATTAACGGTCGTACCCTTCTCTCCAGCACCCTGGAATAGACTTTCCCAGGGAGGCTGAGGAGTGTGATCCCCCTATAGTTGGAACACACCCTCCGGTCACCCTTCTTGAAAAGGGGGACCACCACCCCAGTCTGCCAATCCAGAGGTACTGTTCCCGACTTCCACGCAATGTTGAAGAGACGTGTCAGCCAAGACAGTCCCGCAACATCCAAAGCCTTGAGGAATTCAGGGCGAAACTCGTCCACCCCCGGAGCTTTGCCACTGGGGAGCATTTTGACTACCCCAGATACCTCAGCCACGGTGATGGAACTGTCCGCGTTCGTATCCTCAGTCTCTGCTTCCTCTAGGGAAGGTATGTCAGTGGGATTGAGAAGGGCCTCAAAGTATTCCTTCCACCGCCCAACTATATCCTCAGTCGAGGTCAGCAGGCTCCCGTCCCCACTGTAAACAGTGTGGACCGGGCACTGCTTCCCCTTTCTGAGGCGCCGGACGGTTTGCCAGAACCTCTTCGAGGCCGACCGAAAGTCGTGTTCCATGGCCTCACCGAACTCCTCCCACACCCGAGTTTTTGCCTCGATCACCGCCGAAGCCGCGTGCCGCTTGGCCTGCCGGTACCCGTCAGCTGCTTCAGGAGTCCCACAAGCCATCCATGCTCGATAGGACTCCTTCTTCAGCTTGACGGCAGCCCTGACCTCTGGTGTCCACCATCGGGTTCGGGGCTTGCCGCCACGACTGGCACCGACCACCTTGCGGCCGCAGCTCCGATCGGCTGCCTCAGCAATGGAGGCACGGAATAGAGCCCATTCGGACTCGATATCCTCGTCCTCCCCCGGGATGCAGGAGAAGCTCTGCCGGAGGTGAGAGCTGAAGACTCGACGAACAGGAGACTCTGCCAAACGTTCCCAGCACACCCTCACTACACGTTTGGGTCTCCCGGGTCTGTCCGGCATCCTCCCCCGCCATCTAATCCAACTCATCACCAGGTGGTGATCAGTTGACAGCTCAGCCCCTCTCTTTACCCGTGTGTCCAAAACATGCGGACGCAGGTCTGATGATACGACTACAAAGTCGATCATAGACCTGCGGCCTAGGGTGTCCTGGTGCCATGTGCACTTATGGACATCCTTATGCTGGAACATGGTGTTTGTGATGGACAAACTGTGGTTCGCACAGAAGTCCAACAACATCACACCGCACGGGTTCAGATCGGGGAGGCCGTTCCTCCCAATCACGCCCCTCCAGGTCACACTGTCATTGCCCACATGGGCGTTGAAGTCTCCCAGCAAAACGACAGAGTCACCAGTTGGGGTGCTCTCCAGCACCCCTCTGATGAACTCCAGGAAGGCTGGGTACTCTGAACTGCCGTTTGGCGCGTACGCACAAACGACAGTCAGGACCCTTTCCCCAACCCGAAGGCGTAGGGAAATGACCCTCTCGTTTACCGGGGATGACTCCAACACAGAGGCACCGAGCCGGGGGGCTATTAATAAGCCCACACCAGCTCGCCGCCTCTCCCCTGCAGCAACTCCAGAGTAGAACAAGGTCCAACCCCTCTCGAGGAGTTTGGATCCAGAACCCAAACTGTGGGTCGAGGTGAGTCCGACTATATCTAGTCGGAATGTCTCAACCTCTCTCACAAGTTCGGGCTCCTTCCCCGCCAGAGAAGTGACGTTCCATGTCCCAAGAACCAGATTTGGCCGCCGAAGACCAGGTCGCCGAGGTGCCCGCCCTCGACCGCCACCCAAAACGCAATGCACCGGACCCTTATGCTTGCCCCCGCAGGTGGTGGGTCTACGGGGGGGAGATCCCGTGTGGCTTCTTCGGGCTGAGCCGTGCCGGGTCCCACGGGTGAAAGCCCGACCACCAGACGCTCGCCTGCGAGCCCCTCCCCCAGGCCTGGCTCCAGGGTGAGGCCCCGGTATCCCACTTCCGGGCGAGGTGCGGTCTCTCCTCGTGTGTTTATTCATATTTTTATTTTTTATTCGTATTTCTTCTTAAAAAATCTTTGTAAATGTTCTTCTCGTAATATGACTTTATTCCCATAATGAGACTTCTTCCCCAACCTAATTTTGCAGAAATGACTATTTTATTTCATTTTGTTTATTTTCCATAATGTTACGAGTTTTAAGAAATAATGTCTTTCTTCATTAATATTTCAACTGTATGCTACTAAGATAACATTATTTGTCAATATAATATTAGTTTATTCTCGTATAAGTCTGACTTTTTTCTCGTTAGAAAACGACTTTTCCCCCCCTAATATTTCGACTTTATTCTCGAAAAATTACAGCAATTCTCCCCCCAAAGCTATAAACCAAGAGGAACCTCTGGTAAATTCCATACTTTCTTCATAAAGAAAAGAAAAAAAAAACTACCTTACCTGTCTTCCTTCAGGTCCTCTCACACCAGGAAGCCCATTAGAGAAAATTCCACCAGATCCTTCCATGTCGTCCTTTGAACGACAACGACACAAACAATGATTCTTGGAACTCTGACCGTATGTGCTGCCAATTATGGAACTTACAAATCCAACGCGGTAGCTTGGTCCGGGAGGCCCGGGAGGCCCAGGTGGCCCAACTGGCCCCATTGGGCCAGGTAAACCAGCCAATCCAGGCTCCCCTGTTCGTCCAGGTAAACCATAATCTCCTCGAGCTCCCTGTCGAATGGACAATAAAAATTCATAAAATGTATTTGACAAACAAGGAAGAAAATATGTGTAAAAATGTTAAACACGATAAATGTCTAATTCAGAATTCTTTATCAGCATCACAATCACTTAAAACTGTTTTTTTAATGATGTGAGACATTACATTAAAAGTGAAAAAAATATATAAGCAGAACTAAAATTTATGTCAACAAAGTACAGAGGCACAATCCTTCATGCTAAAGTTCTGTCACTTGCATAAGAGGATTAAAATAGTAGCAGGGGGATAAAGGGAGAGGAAGAAGATTGGTGAAGACAAAAAAAAGAGGGACAGATGAAGTTGTTCGTATCTAATGGTGTAATTATTAAATAGGCACGTCACACTGTGTTGTTCTTAAAATGTGCACTTGAATTGATGATGATATGATGTTTCACCTTCTCTCCAGCAGGTCCTGAAACACCAAGATCACCAGAATCACCCTAAGGCAGAACAAAAATAAATATATGTGACACGTTCAATGTGTTCAATCACTGCCACATCGTAACAACATGTAAAAAGATACAATGTTAAGTTCATGAAAAATAGTGGCAAATAAAACCTTCCACTCACCAAAATGAGGGATAATGTTTGTTATTGGATATCCAAAGTTCCTGTACTTTGTCAATATCTGTGTTCCAGAAATTGTGTGCGTATTTTGCAAGCAGCAATAAATATATCATTTTACAGGATGCAATTACAGTTCATATCAGAACCTTTCAAGAAAATCATGACATTCGTGTCAGGTTTTTGTGTCGTTCCCCCCCCCCAATATCCACGATTAAATCAATCAGGAAAAGACCAAACATGATCCAAGATTTATTTTACCATCACAATACCTCAATAATGTAACAATTACACCATTGCACCTCCAACTAATAATTCTGAAATATACATGTAAAGAATCCTCTGCAAATTTGGATATATTCAAGTAGAAACACCTTCAAATCAGGTTTAACATCTTTAACATTCAATTTGTTGACATGACTGTCTTTTATGACTATAGGAATAATAATGATGCCATAATAACGGGCCATATTAGATGTTTAATACCCTCATTATTTCCATCACCCTGTACTATCTACCGTCCTCTGGACATCTGGGATGTCATTTGACTCAGAAATCTAAAATGATTTATTTAACTGGGGTTACACAAGCTTTCTTACCATAGGAAAGCCGTAAAAACAACAAAACTCATGAAATTATAGTCAACAGTTGTGGATGTACAATGAGTTATTTTATGTGCTGAACATAAAAATGACGGATGTAGAAAAGCGTACAGGAGGGCTATACATATTTTTTAATGGGTTTAATTAGAGGTTGTTTTAATCGGTCCATTTACTTAACTCCAATTGCATCAAATATGATATATTCCATTTTTATTGTCTTCAACACTGGAATTTTTAAAAATCTTAGTAGTAGATGCAGGCTGTTTTTGTCCAAATTATAATGGAAAAGGCTAAGCATGGTGGTGGAATTGAATGGTAAACTCAAAATCATGGGATGAATGCAGGAGTTGGTCCAGTAGTTGACTCACCACCAGTTCACTAGGTGAGTTAAGTTGGTATTACATTTACGTTCTGACCAAGGTAAAATTGTGTTCAATTACCTTTTCCCCCTTAGGACCAGGGGCTCCTGGCGCACCATCAACACCTGGTAAACCAGACAAGCCCTATAAGCCAGAGATTGAGATCATGTGTGAATGAACAATCATCATAACCACGATTCATACATTTTATGAACAAGCTACAGTTATCTGACATAAAGTATTTATGTTCACTGAGAAATACATTGGTACGTACAGGTTGGCCAGGTGCTCCATCTCTTCCTGGTTGACCAACAGCTCCAGAAGTCCATGCTGTACCTGGAGTAGAGGGACCAGAAACACCAGGTGGACCAGGGGGGCCAGGTGGTCCTGGTAGACCTGGCAGTCCCTACATCAAAAGCATTTGTCAAGAATGCCAATAAACAAGCATTATGGTCTGGAAGTAGCAGAAATGCATTTCTCTTTACACATTGTGGCTGTATTAAATTATTGTTACCCGAAAAGATTCCAGATCGGGGAATCCTGAGCCCTCCATATCCACAAAAGTCTGAAATTCAGCCATTAAATAAACTGTTATATCCAATCAATGATCCTAAAAGACAGAAAGTATACATGGCTCAACATATAACCGAAGACTGACTCACAGGTCTGACTCCTGGTCCTGGGGGTCCAGGAGGACCTGGGGGGCCCCTAAGGCCAGGCTGACCCTCCCCACGATCTCCCTGCAAGCATAGCATCCAATTTATGGAGCAGAGTCGTTTCATCACAGAGATTCAATCATGGACATACTTATTCTGTAGCACCAATAATTCACAATGGTTTCAAACTGTATGCATGGTATCGTGGCATTGGTAATGGTAATGGTAATGGTTTAATTTATTTGAACATGCATACAAGTTACATTGGGATACAGCACATATTACAATTCACTGTTCCACATATCCAAAAGGAGTAGGAAGAAGCAAAGATGATTTAATTCTCCGTTTTACATCAATTGCAATACATTTCTTCACTTCCTGTATTCCGAATACACTCTCTTCCAGTTGAGTACACCAAAAATTGATGAGACAATGTAATACTGTGCTAAATAGTAGAAGTTTCAAATTTTGTCAAATTTCTTGTCACCGTAACTACTTGATTTGACAATCCTAATAAATAATACGAAATAGACATAGCAAAACATAGTTTGATAATAGGTGAGTCATGACAATGAAAGAAAAAAGGAAAAGGTAGAGAAGTAGTAAGTGTGGTAGTGATTAGACATAGCATTGACAAATGAAATAGAACAGAACATAGTTGGATAATGGGTGAGTACTGGCAATGTACTCTCAAAAGAATGAAGAGTAGAAAGTGACAGGAAGGAAGAGTTAGTAGTGAGTGTAGTATTGTTTAGACATAGCATTGTATGTACACAGCGGTTCAGGACTCTTCTTCCTTGTACTTTGCAAACATCAACTGCTTGGATTGTTTCTTGAAATCCTTGCTCAAGCCGTTCCATAATTTGATTCCACATACTGAAATGCTAAAAGTTTTTAGCATTGTTCTCGCATATAATATATAAATTTTAATTTTTCCTGGTGGTCATATTTCTCCTCTCTTGTCGAGAAGAATTGTATGACATTTTTAGGTAGCAGAGTACTGTTTTCTTGATGAATAATTTTAGCTGTTTGAAAATCAACTAGATCATCACATTTTAAAAGTACCGTGTTCTGTGTTGCCGCCTATCTGATTTTTATATGCACGCTTTCGTGCAGAGGCGGAGCTGTCAGCACACGCCTGCTCTCACCTGCTCACCGATTGCCTATCCCGCGATCGTGGTGTCTGCTTACTGGTCATTTTTGTATTGTTGCTTATCTTTCCTCCGTGCTCATCCCACAGTGATCCTAGCTAAGTCACATTAAGGATAGTCCTGGTTGATTTTCAGCAGCGCTTTAAGTTCTTGTTAGAACTTGTTTTGGCTTGTTGCCCAGTGTCTTTTTGTTGTACTTTTTGGACAATGCATGCATTTGATGCATGCCTTGAAATATTTATCGAAGTTGGTTTCACACACAAACTCAGTATCTTTGTACAATGGTTGGCAGATTAATACAAATAATGGTGCATACCGTTGAAATTATTTTCTCCAGTTGTGTGTGCATGGTGTGTTGCATAAAGACTTGAAATAGCTCAAAACATGGCGGACAAACAGCGGTGAAATCTTATCTTCCCCATCAGACAAAAAGACTGTATCAGATTAAAATATATTTGCATTCTTACATCAAATCTATCCTATGGGGTCGTCACATATGATTGTTGTATATACTGTATGTTATATGTTGTGAGACACTTCTTTCTACAGTTTCCATTTTCATTTTCGATTTTCATGAGCATTTTCATGTTACGTCAAGATTTGAACGTTGGTTTTAGTAAAAATTGTGCTTGTTTTTGGTCCCTGCAAACTGGAGTGTGTTCAGACTAGGCGGCACTTGACAAGAGTGACAGGTTCAGCAGCTTTCGCTGCTTTTTTTGGGATGTTTATCAACCTTTTTTTCCTTTATGATCGACTATTTTAGATGCTAGAAAATTACTCTGAGAGCGCAGACCTCTGCCAAGCACCATAGTGCCCCCCATATTGTGATTTACACCATAAGTATTAGTCCTACATTTATTTTATCTGCATATTTAGGTTCCTTGACCATGAAAACATACCATAAGCAATTGGATTTAAAATGATAATTCAGTAGTTATTCACAAAAATCGCATTTTCCGTAAGTATCTAGCTCCATAGCTTTTGAAGATACAACAAATTTGTTGGCACACTCCACATTCCCCCACCTACGAAGACGCTTGTTTGCCCCCATCTGTTTGAGTCAGTGACGACTGCAACCGGATGTGACGTCCAGTGCAACCCAGTAAAAAATGTATTTCTGTATAATGTTATGTCAATAACAGCATTTGGCAACCTCCACAAACAACTGTTTGACATGTTAAAGGGCATGCTATTTTATGGTGTTTACTCCTATCTATGTGTTGAATCTAACCTTCTCTCCTTTTGGTCCAGGGTCACCAGGGGTTCCTGGAAAGCCAGGTGGTCCATCAACACCCTGAATTGAGAAAGCTAATGTTAGGGCATTAGAGGTTTAAGTGAATCTAGTACAGCAGATGCAAAGGCATAGTGTGGATTGTAGGTGTGTATCTACCGCCACCACACGCTCTTAGATATTTAACAAAAAACTCACCCTCTTGCCATCCTCTCCAGGATCACCCTGTGTAATTACGTAAAATATGTAGATTAATATACACAATATATGCAAATGTAAACACCTTGGTTCAAAAGCAACACAATAAAATCTAGAGACACTCCACCACACACATTGAGAGCATGCTTTGCTGCCAGTGTTAAACGCTAACATTTTTTTTCCCCACATTTAATGTCTTCAGAGAAATATTCAATATATAGCACACTAACTGGTTCTCCCTCAGCTCCAGATGGTCCTTGGGCGCCAGGTGCCCCTTGGGGTCCAGGTGGTCCTCGAGGACCAGGCACACAGGAAGCATCTGATCCCTCTTTACACACCGAGACCTCAGATGCCGGACCTGGAGGGCCAGGGGGCCCGGGGGGTCCAGCAGGGCCGGGCTCACCCTTCTTTCCTTGGTATCCAAAACCTGCACTGCCCTGAAAAATAAATCAGCACAGTTCTTTCATAGTCAGGAATAGCTGAGAAAAATGAGTAATACACAGATTTTTAGAGAGATATATTTGTACTGTAGGTGAACTTTTATGTAAACTTAATCAAGAAATAATCTTCAGACTCACCTTTACTCCCTTTTCCCCTGGTTCTCCCTAAAAAAAACAAAAACAATAAAGGGTATGTTACCAAATATCTAAAATAATCTTTATATCTTGATAATTAATTTAGAGACACTCAGTACAATTAACTGAAGTAATGTTGACTAATGGTAGCATGGCCTCGACCACTGCCATGTACTTGTTTTTACATCTTCTTGGTCAGGAAAATATTTTTTCAGTCATCTTTATTTTCCAACATATTTTGTTTGCCTTAACTACTACTTCAATAATATATAATACCTGTACTACACATTTATGTCAATTTCCACTGCAAAATAAAATAAAAATGAACTCGAACTGTGGTTTAATTTACTTTTCAACGTCAATCTCAACAAACTGAATTCCTGCTACTACTGTGAAACCTCGGTTAGTGTACTCCCCGGTTAGTGTGGTTTTTGGGTAATGTAAAAAAATCGATGCCAAAATGTTGCCTCGGTTCGCATACATTTTGTTGTTGTTATTAATACACTGTGTGAGTGGAACTGTGTTCTTAATGTATTTTTATCACAAAATGTCCTTGCTGGCAGCTTATTAGCTTGCTAATACATGGGAACCGGAACCGGAAGTCACCTCCGTTGCCCGTCTTTGATGTCATAAGGATTGACTCTGTAATTCTTAGCTAACTAACGTAGTTACACCACATGTCTCTGCTTTTCATTTGACCACGGCTGTAAAATAACCCACAATGGAGAAGCAGGTGAGAAGCACTATTGAATTCAAGAAATGACGTCCGAGTGGATCTTGCTGCCACATCGCATCGTTTTTGTCAACAATCACGTCTTCAATCAAGGTAAAAGTGACATTAAATGTTCGTTTATCCCTTTCATTAGTAATTTATATACATTTCAAAGTGATTTCTGCATGTAAAACTATAACTGTAAAACTACAAAAATGTGCTTTGTGTTAACATTTTGGGCTTTGTGCACATGGATTTACATTATTTGTTATGGTAAATATTGATTTGATCAGAGTAAATTTCAATGTTAATAAATGTTGCACAGTATTTCTATCCATAATACAGGTTTCTTAGGCACTTAGGATCACAGTCTTACACCAGATATTTTTAAGATCAACTTTCAAACTTGTCCTAATTGACGTGGTAAAATATATTGATGCAAATATTTATTTATACTTCAAATGTTCAGCTTTCAACATTTGCAGAGGGAAAAAAAAATATTTTTCTGTAATTCTGTAATGCTACACAATCTAATAAACAAATCATACAACAACTTAACATAAAATATTAAAAAAATGCTGCAGACCTTTACTCCTCGTGCTCCACCTTGTGAGCCAACTGCAGAGCTATAACCTGCATCTCCTTTTGGCCCTGTTAGACCTCTGTCTCCTTTCTGTCCTCTGTCCCCTCGGTCTCCTTTCTCTCCTTTTGCCCCAAATGGTCCTATAAAACAATAACACCCAATTTACATGTACACCCTTTTCTGTTAGACCACTTGATTTATACAATTGTAATGAAACGCAATCCACTTGTCAGTGAGTAGGAATAACCAAGTTGAAAATATGTCAATATAGTTGTCCCTCTCGCCACTTTGCGGTTCGAATTTTGCGATATTACTCTATCACGGTTCTTAAAATAAATTCACTAATAAATTATTGCTGTTTCGTGGTTGACTATGGACCATTATTAGACAAAAATATGCGTATCTAATCACATTTTACATAATTTATACCTAAGTTATGCATTTTAAGCATAAAAGTAGCTAAATGAACAAAAATATAAATATGAGGCATTCAGAAGATGCATTCAAAGATGTAATATGTAGTATTCTACACTGGTCACTAGGTGTCAGTAAGTTGCATCGATGAGATAATAGCCACCACAGGAAGTACGCTGTCCAGAAAAAAACAAGGAACTCTCCCAATGCATACGTGTGAGTCTATGTTATGTCTTATTTACGCCTAATATGTCTTATTTACTGTTATTACGTCTACTGTCTTGGGTAATCTGAGTGTCAAAGTGACTATAGGGTGTTATTTGATGTCTAGTGGGCTCATAATGTTAAACACCATATTTAAGAGGTTTAAACAGGTTTTCTATGCTCTACAAATAATAAAAATAAAATTAAATTGGTATCTAGCCAATGAAATGTCTTATGATATGTGTGTATATGGTATATAACGGTACATAAGGTTGGACAGTACAATATACTTTATAGTATATTTTAAAGTAACACATAAAAACATAAATACTGGCCATTTGACACATCTTCCACTGATAAATTTCCACTGTTCATAAAAAAAAAAAAAAACTTCAACAAACTACAACCATCCATCCATCCATCCATTTTCCTCCGCTTATCCGAGTCCGGGCCGCGGGGGCAGCAGTCTCAGTAGGGAAGCCCAGGCTTCCTGGTCCCCGGCCACCTCCTCCAGCTCCACAGCAAGGACACCAAGGCGTTCCCAGGCCAGCTGTGAGACATAATACTGGCAGCGTGTCCTAGGTCTGCGCCGGGGCCTTCTCCCAGCTAGGCATGCCCGGAACACCTCACCAGGGAGGCGTCCGGGAGGCATCGAGACTAGATGCCCGAGCCACCTCAACTGGCTCCTCTCGATCTGAAGGAGCAGCGGCTCTACTCTGAGCCCCTCCTGGATGACTGAGCTCCTCGCCCTAGTCCATATTTACTCAAATTCTAGATAAAACTGACCTTCTGCAATAATCTTCCTCTCCACTAGATAGAGGCATTTGCCACTAAATCAGCGAGGCATGTTCAGCAGGAAAATGTGAACTTTATTATCACAAGAGTCGCTATTTTGATGAGGCAACCTCTTTACTCATTTAAAATGATACACAGGCAACACTTTACCTGTTTGTCTTACAGTTGACGTCTCAACTTGCTTAGCAACTGGGGGCTGCTGAATAGGCCGTGAAGATGGCGGAGCTGTCTGCTGTTCAAAAACAAAGCAACAAATCAGAATCACGTTTATCAGAGAGGATAAATAACATTTTGTGGACACACTGGAACTAAAAGTGTATATCTACAGTAGATATTCTCTCTTCCGGTCCATTAGTGACCTTGTTACACTGAAATATTTAATCTTTTTGCTCAGTTGATCCCAATGGAGGTCATGAGAAAATGTGCAAGCTAACATTAAACCCAAACATTCCCAAAAATATTACTTAGTGCTAATGTTTCCCGACAAAGAGCTTCCTGATGCAAACAAATGTTCACCCAATTCTTCAGCAACACTGGGGAAAACATCAGTGAAATAGCGACAGTAAACATCTGTAAACTATAACATGTTATGTTGCCGTATTAATTAAAATAAATAAATTAAAAAAAAAATAAAGCAGTGATTTTCAATTATTTTCTGTCATGCCCTCCACCCGCAGGGGACAGACATTTTTTGTGGAAACCACTGTATAATTTACTGACAACAGAACTATGCATACAAACCGAAATAGATGAATAAAAAATGCTGAGATAAGTTCTGTAACAACATAAAATTATTTCCAAAGAATTTAATTTTATTAACTACATTAATAACATTTAAACTAAATGACTAATTGATATTGGTAAGATGTTTTTGTGAATAAAACTTTTACAAACACATAATGTATTGGGTTAAAATTAGTTTATTTTAAATCAGTAGTCTTCTTCTTCTTTGTTTTGAATCGTATTTTGGGTATTATAAGAATTTTTGTTAATGTACAACATACTGTATAACAACCTGTGTATATTAATGCTCTTATTTCATATATTGGGCAACATTTACGTTATTGGCCCATGTACCAATATTTCGGATATCTGCTTTTTTCATCCCCCAATGTCGGTATTGGCATCGGCTTCAAAAATTTCATATCGGTCGGGCTCCAATTATCACATCTTTATAAATGGTTACCAACTTAGGGTAAACTAGATCTGTTTTCAGAGAGAAAAAAAGTCTATTTCGTGTCTAACAGTATGTTCTTTCACACAACAGTAATCATGTACAAACAGGGACATTTAGGTATTTGTGTGTGTGTGTTTTTTTTTAAATAGGTTGCTAAACAGATGTCAAAATGCTGAAGTATGCATGCTAAGCCAATAGGCCCCGTTTTCAAAGTGTGCGCCTTTCAGGGTCAAAATGGCAACAATGATACCATTATTTTCAAAAACCTCAACCTTGAGACCAGCTTCCAAAATACTGTATGTTGTAAAAGCAAACTGCCAGATTAACGCTATTTTGATCTATTTTCAACAAAAAAAAGGAGATGGGCACTTAACAATACAGGGCTGCCAAGCAACCGGAGTGACTGAAGTCTGTGGGAGGCAGGAGTAATTTAAAATCTTTTGTGTAAAAATGGAGGCAGGGGAGGAAATAATGGATAACCCCGTCCTAAACACACACGCGCGTTCGTAGCTTATTCTTCACTTGTGACACGCCTCAAACTGTCACCTATGAAGAATGCAAAAGAGAGCGCAGCTGAAGCAGGAAACATAAAGCCACAGTTGATAATTAACTCGATTTTTTTTCTGACAACTTAAATCCCCCCTGCTGTGTCGCGCAGCAATGACGATGCTAAGAATTTGGTCAGACCATTATTGACTTTTCAGGTTGACACAGATAATAATGTGTTGAAGAATACCCAACATCTTCATTCAACTTCCTCATAACAGAAGGCGATGGGTGGCCGACCCGAGTCATCTGACACTGTTGATGGATTTGAACCACATGACCTATGGAATCTAAAAACCGATATCCAGTTTCCTCGGTGATGAAAGTCCTGAAAAAAAACTATTTTTGTTTTTGTGCATACCTTGTAGAAGTACAAATTTCTATTATTTTCTAACATCACATTTGCATGTTTGCAAGGTGAGCCAAGACAGTTCAATACAGCAATGGTTTACTTACTTTCAGGGGTATAGCACCAAATTGTGGGCCCCGTACATTAGCCCCATACATTAACAAATACACTGTAGTGTATCCTAAGTTAGATTGTGGTTTGTGAATTGTGTTATTTTACGTTTGGCTCACATTATTAGATACCATAGTATTAGACATCAAAAGGCAGGCCCATTAATGACCCACAAAGGAGACACAACTATACCTATTCCTACACGTTAATTTAAAAAATGCGTAAGGCTACTGTAGAATAGTATCTAACCACACAAGATGCAGTCAATCAGATTTTACTTTCAAAATAAACTTAAACAGGCTTCAATGCAACAATTCTGCATCTGTAATGCATCTATATACAACGGAGCTCGCCATACACCCCCCCCCCCCCAATTTTCAAGAGACTTGTGAGGTCTGATAAAAAAAAACATGATATTTCATCAATCGTATTATGCTTTAACATTCGGACAAAACTAACCTTTATTTGAAAAACATTTTTTGAAAAAAAACAATTTGGCTGCCCTGCGTTTTTCGAGTAATGGCCCATGGTAGAATGACAATTAACATATTTATGTATCCATGACGCCGTTTTGGGATATTTTTGGGATATTTTTTTTTTACCCTTTCGTCAACTTCGGTGGAGGTCTGCACGCTTTTTGGATGTGAAAGTACATGCCAGGTGCCACAGGCGGACTGCAATTGTTCGAGATCATTATTAACGCTTGAACGGCAGCTAAAATTTAGCAAATGACAATTAACCTTGTGGGTATCTGGTTTGCTACAGACAAAAACAGGCTGATAGCATAGTATGTCTTCTTTGTTAAGAATGTCCTAAGCATCTTTACACCCTGTTTCTACAAATTCCTGAATGACAAAATGGAAAGTCTCGCATCCACCCTCTCTGCTTTGCATTTGCCTAGACTTGTCTTGCGCTGCACATAGACTGCATAAGTTATATGACCTGTGAACAGACATCACATGGGAAAACATTGGCAGGTAAGCATTAGGTACCAGCTGTTGTCTTGAGCACCACTTCTCTTATTATAATGCTAATAAACACCAATTCAACAGATGGAAAACCCACTAGTAAAAGAGACAGGGCACCACTGCAGAATTCTTAATGTCCAGACAATGAGTTGCTGCAGTGTGGACCTGCCCACTATGTCTGCACTCTTACCGCTTTCTGTTCCTAATCAGGAGCAAGAGAGCATGCACACACTCAGTTTGTGGTGTAGGGGGTGTGGGAAGATAGGAGTGGATGTGTGTGGATTCTGACTGTGTGCCAATGTGAAAGAGACATAAAGCAGGGACACAGAGACCGAATGACAAAACACAGCTAGAGAAAATATCACTTCATTTTGCCCATCAAATTTTGCGGCTTCACTCTCTCGTTTTTTCAAAAATATATGAATTAATAAAAAATCGCTGTTTCCTGGTTGTATACGGCCTCTTACTAATAAAAAAATATGCAATTTGTGCAAATGTTACATATTTTTTGCCTAAAGTAAGCATTTTCAAACATAAAAATGGCTAAATAAACAAAAATGGCATTCTACGCTTGTCAATAGGTGTGAGCAATGTTACATTGATGAGACAATAGCCACAGCAAGAAGTACCGTACAGAAACTGGAATTAAAAAACCAAACAATAAAAAACTTTCTTAATGCTAACGTGTGAGTCTATGTTATGTCTTATTTATGCCTTATATGTCTTATTTTCTCGTATTATGTTTGCTATATTTTGTAATACAAGTGTAAAGGTGACTATAGGGGTGTTATTTCATGTCTAGAGGGCTGTAATAATGTTAAAAAAACATATTTACAATGTTGTAAATAAATTCTCTCTACAAAAATATTACATTTATAGATAAGAAATCCTGCTTTGCGCTTGCACTCATTACTGTCGGGTGTAGAACCAACCGCAATAAACAGGGGATTACTGTACATACGCTCCTTGGCCATAACATTACGTACACTAACACAATCTGAGATCAACTACTAAAACCTGCCCTCTGCATTAAAAGGCAGCACCTGTACCATTACACCACCAGGGACTGACAAATGATGATGTTGTCAATCATTGTGGCAACTAGCCTTGGGGCAATTAGCCTTGGGCTGACGGTAGCAATGCACATCCTTCATGCATTTGTCGAGAATGCGCCCCCTTGCACAAAATTGGGCCCCCATGGATGGTAAGGCCCTACGCACAGCACGTGTTCTGCATGTAGGGAGGGACGGCTCTGCATATCTGTATGATACCTTGAAGTTCAATGCTAATGCATCAGTAGACAAGCTGTTAAGTTAATACTTCTGTGATAGTGCTGTAAAAATATCTTGCATGTCACCTGTTCATACATAGCCTCTCTCTCATCAAATTTCATCCCATAACAAATGAAAATGAGTCCATACCACCCATGTGTGCTTCTCTGTTACTGGTTTTGATGGTCTGGTTTCTCCATCGCCACTTCCTTCTCCTGAGGCCTGAGAAAAAATATTTTTTTGCATTTTATTGAAGGTTCACTTGTAATTACTTTAGTCCACGCATTTAGTTTTTTAAACATACAGTTGCAAGAAATGCTCTATTATAAATGTTCATTTGGTTCGTTACCAAAAAAGTAAGACATTAGTTTGAAAAGTTCCAAAAATATACTTTCACTCATGTCTGTTAATCTCTAGAACCTCTTGAACGTGGTTGCATATCTGACACCAGTGTTATTTAAACCTACTCTATTAGACGTTCTCAAATTAAATAGTGGGAAGAGTTAATACTTACAATATCTGAGTCGTCTTCATCCTCTTCACAATGCCTCTCAGCAGCACGGGGGTCTCCCACCACCCTCAGCTCACTGATCACACCCTGTTATAAAAACAACAATATGGTGGATACCCAAGCTTGGTGATTTAATCTCAATCAATCTGTAAGTCTTCTTTTCATGTAACTGCATACACATCAGCTGTAGATATTTATTTAATATATTCAGAAAAGCTACTGATGTCAGTGACACTTGTTCAAATTTGGTTTTCATATTCAGCATCAGGAACATCACTTTTGGCCATTGACTGATCCTTGCAGCAAAGTAGAAACATATTTTTTTCAAATGTGCCTGTCTTCAAAATTATACAAAGCTGGGCGAACAGAAAATTAAACCTTTTAGTACCGTATTCTCCAGGCTATAAGTTTGAACTTTTTTCATAGTTTGTCTGGTCCTGTCCTGTGACTAAGTCATAAACATAATTTAACATGTTTTCAAATGTTAATTCATACCGAATGGTATGAACCAAGGGGTTAAAATGACATTCGACAGCCGCGAGAGGGCGCTCAAGCCTTGGCAATTTAAGTGACAACTATATGCTGCGGATGCAGTGATGTGGCACGAGATTGGGAGCTTGGTGAACTTGCTTACCGGTAACCTTGTTGGACTCACTGGCTTGTTATTTTAATTTAGCCTATTCAGTGCCTATTGTGTTCTTTATGCTATTGTGTAGCTGAATAACTGGTAATGTGTTATGTTAACATACCGGACACTATTCAGCCTTTTGTCTCTCTTAGTATAGCTGTTAACGCATTACCTTAATATAACGGGCACCTATTTAGTTGTTCTGTATGCTGTTGTGTAGTTGAATGACTGCCTTTCCAGATTAAATGTATGTTCTTGGTCTTGCATGTTGTGAAATAAATGTATATTTAATGTTGTGAAATAAATGCAATTTATACTCCAGTGCAACTTTTATACATCCAAAGTGACTTACAGTCTGTAAAATGTGTTACTTGACTTAAATACAAAATGCACTTTACTTTATTTCGTCAAATAACATTTCAGGGTCATGTGTACCACTGAGTTAAACAGGAAGTTCACATTTGGATGCATGTTTTTCGTGAAAGTAGACCTAGGTAAGAAATAATAGCCCTCTAACAACATGTTCGAGTCTTGTGAGGCAATACTGTATACTGCAGACAAATGACAGTACAGTCACACCTGGGTTTTTGAACGCCCCAGTTTTCATGATTCGACAAAAGTTTTTGCCAAAATTTTGCTTTGGTTCTCGTACAATATTACGCATAACAACTGTTTACCCTTTGCTCCGTTGAGTCTTGTGATGTTAATAAAGATGTGGATGGACAATATTCCCGTCATTGCTTGTTTATTGAGCCATCTTGGATCACACACCAAATCTCGCCATACTTAGTTTACACAGTACTTAGTTTAATCAATTCGTCCCAAAGTGAAATGGACGATAACGGAATACATTCTTACCATAAGAAATAATGTAAATGCTATTAATCTGTTCCAGAATGCCAAAAAATGTTAACATAAAATGTGTCTTTATAGTTTTAATTATAGTTTTACATGGAGAAAACTATACAATATTCATATAAATACATATACATGATGAATAAAAGAGATAAATGAACATTTAAGGTTTCTTTTATGTTCACTGAAGATGTGATTCCTGATGCAACTGTTCCCAAAGACATGATGTGACAGTTCAGATCAACACCTTCCTCTTCAAGAACAGCTACCTGTTTTGCTGAGTTATTTCTTGAATTAAATAGCGTTTGTCACCTCAGTAACCCAAAATGGAGCCAAATTAATTTTGATAAAGAAGGTGAGAAACACTTGAATTCAAGCTATAACTCATGACAAAACAGGTAGTGTTGAAGAGGAAGGTGTTGAGCTCCCTGCCACATTGTATCTTTAGGAACACTCACGTCTTCAATGAACGTAAAAGAAACCGTAATTGTTCATTTATTTATTTCATTGGTAATTTATATGCATTTAGAATTGTTTTAAGTATGCAAAACTATAATTGTAAAACTACAAAATCTTGTTAGCACACTAAGGATGCTAACAAGGACACTTTGTGATAAAAATACATTACCAACAAGTTGGATTCACGCTCTGTATTAATAACATGACAAGCCGCGCGTCATTGTACACTAACCGGAAAATACACGCAAACCGGGGAAAAATGTTGGCGTAAATTTGCGATGTTAACCGGAAAACACGCTAACGGAGGCGGACCGATGATCCACTGTACGGTATCCTATACGGTTCATTTGTTCGTCAAACTCAAATAACAACGTTACACAAACTAGTCTGTTTGCCGCATCAACATTAAGTTTAATCTTGGCATAGAAAGAAGAAATCGAGGAAGCAAGACGCTAATATTGTTGTTGGAGTGGATCCCCTCTGCTCCTCCTTCGACGCTCTACAGTATCTTTGCCAACAAGTCTTCAATAAAGGTAAAAGTGACGTTAAATGTCCATGTATCCACCATTTCATTTGTCATTTATAATTATTTTGCGCTGTTTTCTGCATGTAAAGCTATAATTATTCTCTGTAAAAACATATTTTTGTTAATATTTTGGGTGTCTGGAACAGATTAATTGGAATTACATTATTTCTTTTGGGAAAAATTGATTTGGTTTTTGTACGTTTCGGTTTTCTTGTGGAACAAATGGCCCTTGCCCATGCCAAGAACCTTCAATTACTTGCAGACAACTAATGGGAAGCTATTGTGATGAATTCAACATTCATGTTATGGTTCGGATCAGGCCAATTTGGGCAATGAAATCATACAAACTATTCAGCTGCAATGTCTCGCATGCTTGATTATGAAAATAAACCAGCAGCAGAGCAGCAAGTGCTATGTTGATGCTGGGATTTGAAGTTTGTGCTTCATCTACTCTGAGATTTTAAATTAAGAATTGTTGTATAACTCATGACTCATTTACTGTATTACTGTAAATCGCATGATCTAATCATGTGCTTTCCACATAACAGTTACAGTCTTTATACATACCAGGAACTTGTCCGGATTAGTGCCTCCAGCCTGCCCGACAAAAACCCCAGCGCCGGCTTCCAGCTCCATCTCATCAGGGGACCTTTCGATGCGCATAACTTGAGGATCGATGTCACAGTTCAGATAGAACATCACCTTGTCCTCCTTCACTGCGATGGCAAACCGGGTCCAGGTGTCCCTCAAAGAGGGTACAATGAACCTGGCTGCCTCGTATGACGTCTCCGCGTCAGGCTCCGTGTAGTACAAGATGACATTCTGATTGCTGCCCATAACGGGTGACAGTTTTACACCCACATACATGATTTGCTGTGTGGCATCCGTGACAGAGAATAACACACCGCCTCTGTCGGAAGTGGCTTTCAAGTTGAAGATGAGGGAAAAGTCACGGTAGAATGGGTTCGGCAGGTGGGCACGTGCCAGTTGGCCCGTGTTGGCATCTGGGCCAAACAGGTATCCTGGAGTGGTGTCGGGCCCGTAAACTCTGGTGATCTCATTTGGAGGAGGGTCCCCAATCAGCTGCAGCAAGGAGACACCGGCGTCATCTGAAGAGGAACAAAAAAATGCATGTGAGCCCAATATTTGAATAAGATGAGTTGCAGAGTTAAAAGGGAGGGCAGCATGGCAGGGTACAATGTTAGGTTTTCTTGATGTCATGCAATTGTGTCTGTTGGAATTATAGTATTTACAAATCATTGTCTCTTATGCTATTGTTGCAGCCCTACATGAAATCGACAATGGATGGGTAATTGAATGTGTCTGCACCAAAAAATTTTTTCTTACACATGGCTCGCTTCTCCCCACCTCCAAACCCTCTTAATATTGTTCACTTGCAACACAATCCAGATTTAAACCCTATACCGTTCAACTTTACTCACGTCACTCTATCAGATTTTTTACCAAACATATTCATTACAAAATCATATTGCGGTTTCTTGCTGTTTGGCGGTTGACTACAGCCTATTACTAGCCAGAAATATGCATAAGAATGACTAAATTAACTAAAATACAAATACAAGGCACTCAGAAGAATTACTCATGCATTGAAAGACAAAGGCCTGGGTAAGCTTATGGTGGTGTGTAAGAACCGCCTGTGTGTGTAATTATAATGTACAAGTACATAAGTATTATGACTACATACGTGTGTAGTAAGTGTATCAAATGAAACAAAACATAAGCTAGGGTTATGTGTGTCAGTGTTGCCAGGTCGTGCAACAGAAAGAAGTGACTAGCTCTTGAAAACAAGCCCAAACCAAGCGACTTTATAAAAAAAACAAGTCCAAAGTTACTTTTAATAAGTGGAACTGGCAACACTGATGTGTGTGTGAGTCTTTTGTCTCATTGATGTCTTATTTTCACTTATTATGTCGACTATACAGTCGTCCCTCGTCACTTTTGCAGTTCGAATTTCACGGCTTCACTCGGTCACGGTTTTTGAAAAATACCTGTATATTCATGAATGAATTATTCTGTTTCGTGGTTGAATACAGCCTATTACTAGTCAAAACATATGCATATTTAAGCAAATGTTGGCTTGCCGAACAAAGTGCCACATCTCAGCGCTTGCCGTAAAAACAATATCAGTGAAGCATAAAGTCACAGGTTGGTACATGTATGCCGTATGTTTCACCTGTATTATCACATATTTATAAATTAGTATGTATTAGTAGTATTCATGCGAATGAGAAGTGTTTTCTGCGCAAAAAAGGTCTTATTTGACAAAAAAAAGTATCATTGTTTGACCAAAAATCCGTAAATTTGCGAAATCACAAATGTGCAAGGTTCCACTGTATAAGACTACTGCCAGTAACTAATTCACACAGACAGAGATGAAAAATACCAAATGCATCTCAAGAGACTGTTTACTGCAGGCAGTACTAAAGATGCATACCCACACATGTTTATGTTTATCCGGAAAAATGTGTTGACCTCATAAATAAATCCTATGATAGGTAGGCACTATTGTTATAAATATACATATTAACTAAAGTGAATCATTTTCCGACATGAGTGACATCTACTAAATGCCACTGCATCAATGTTCACAGAATCTATCAGCTGGGCCTCTCACGTATGTTCCCCCATTCTTCAACCACCCTTGGTGACTGTTGACCCAGTATATAATAACCGAAGTTTAAAAAAGCTAAAAAAACAAAAAAAAACCACAAGTATTTACAGAGCATGGCGCGGATGTGTCAGTGTTTTTGTTTTACTGACATTGAGCTCCAGACAAAACACTTATTACTTTGATGTAATGTATCCAAGAAAATTCCAAAAATCACTGTTTTGGGGCAGCACTTGCAGTTTTTCATTCTTTGAAGACGAGCTTTGCTTTACCACCTGGTGACTCATGTTCAAGCCCCATTCGCGGGTTCAAAGCCTCCCCACTGCCATGGGTGCTGGAGATCAGTGGGGAAGATGGCCAGCTTTGTTGAGAGCTTAAACACAGTTAGATGTTTGACTGAACCCAGGGGACTTGGTTTCTGCTCAACAACTCTCAAAACAAGTGAATAGTCTTGTTCAACAAATAAAGAATCTCTCTTTTGAATCCGAGCTGGCAAAGAACCAAGTCAAGCCTTAACAGGACAGCAGTAAAGTTCTTTACACCGTTATTAAGTTATACCTTTCCCTGTGGTATTTGATGACATTTCCTCTGTATAGACTTGGCAACATGAAAGATAAATGAACACCTGTTAGATAAACAAACATCTAAAAGTCACAACAAATGTTCACCTTAAACATATTTATCGTGCAAAAAGTCAAACAGGCACTAAAGTTTAACTGTGGCTAGTAAAACTGTAATTTACAAACAGATGTTTACTCTGTTCAAATCAGAATGACAAAGCTCAAGCTTCTCTTTGCCGGGCCTGTGTTCGCATGCCTGAGCCACATCCTGACTATGTGGACAAAATGTTACCCAGCGTGCCAATTTGGTACTTTTCAAACAGTTCTGGTGCTTGATACTAATGAGGCAGCTAACGTCACTGCTAGCTATGCCGCGGAGGTTATGTTGGCAACTTTTGACAACACATCTCATGGCCTGTGGTTTCAGCACAAGCCCAGTTCCAACTGCAAGGAATAACACATGACATGACAAAGTATTTCCACATAGTGGACCTCCACTTTTTCCTCATACTGTAGGACGGTATGGTCGACTTTTGAAACCGTGACATTTTCATACCGTAGTATACCTCGACATCGGTAACCATCCCATGCCTAGTTAAAACCCGTATTTAGAAAGTCATAAACAGGTTTTCTATGCTCTAACTACAAAAATATTCCATTTATTAACATTGAGTCCTATATTGTGAAAATTAATTACTGAAAGTAGGCACCGATAGCTACTTACAATAGTTTTTCTGTTGACCAGTATGCATCCCGAGTGAATAGCGACATTTTCCACAGCAATTCTGCAATAATTGTATTTTCTGATCCTAACATAGCATTTACAGTAAGACATGTTTTAGGATTGCTCAATTTGTTCAACAAGGCCTTTAAAATGCTTAATCTCTGTGCAGATTAAATGACACGGTCTGTAAAAGGATGAAGTGTGAGATGCATCTCTGAAACGCAACCTGGTTGTCTCTCAGCATTCAGAATTCATTGTCAACTTTCCACTTCTATTTGCGCATCTGATTTTATGATCATGTGCAAAATGGAGAACAGACTTGATCTTGAAACATCGAAGCTTCCCAAACCCATCATTAGTGAAGCATCTCACCTTTTAACTCATCACTCACATAAACAGATGTGCATCGGCCGTTTTCTACTGAAAAGAACTGGAGAACCTTCAAAGAAAACATTCCACAATGTCCTTCTGAACAAGAAGAGATGTGAAATGTGAAGTTCTTTTCAAAGTCCTTCAAAAACCCAGAGTTTGAGCTGCTGTTAATGTCACCTGAGACTTCTGCCTGTCTTGGGAGATCTGAGCAAATCTGAATAAGCGCTACTCTGCTTGGCCGTTTCTTTGACATTTTTTGTGGTGCCAGCACAGACAATGCTAATAACAGAAGAACAACAAAATGGAAGCTGCAGAGTGAGCTGGGTTTTGTGTTCATGTAAAGACTCTAACCTGTAAAAGACAAGCAGTAACCTTTCTTAGTCACCACGTTCGTGTCTCCATATTTAAATATAATTTTTTTTTATTATAAACTAAACTTCTATTTTCACTTGCAAAAAAATACAATTAGGACCCTATGGTTTTTGGAATCTCAAAATTGGCCAATAAAAATGGAATCTTCCGGTAAACACAGGAAATTGATTATTGACATAATGCGAATTAAATGCTGTCATCATGAGAAGAAGGAATGTTTGTGTGGTGAAGCATTTCCCCGCTCAAACCTTGCGGAATCTCATCATAAACACTAACCCTCGCCCTCCCAAACGGCGACTAGACTAATTTTTTAGAAATCTAAAAATTTAAAACAGAAAAACTGTAATGTGGGAAGCAATTAAATGGATTTCATAGAACCATACACGATGCAGTAAAGGCAACTGCCTTCAGCAAGCCGTTCTCCCAGTGCTTGTATGACAATTTAGAATGTTAAAATGCTACACAGAGACAACTTCGGACTCAAACGCTTTTCCTATCTTCTATAGGAAAAACCTATTCTAAATTTCAACAAATCCAAAATGTGTCCCGGAATGGACAGTGTTCATATTAGGGGTTCCACTATATATAGAGAATCCTACACAAAAACGTTACGATTAGCATTTTAACAGCATTCTTGCATTCTCAATGTAGCTTTTCCAAAGACCCTTTGTGAACCAATGACAGCTCCAAGGTCAAGCGTATAGTCACTGAATGGAGTAATGCTGAGTTTATGGTACTAGTTTGTCTTGTCAAGAAGGCCTCTTCTTATTGGGAGAACATTCCAAGATGGGACAATACCATTGTGATTCTCTGGGGAATGAGCTGAAAAAAGCGTCTATATGTGACGCTTTGGGATTCTGCACGGGAAAACATTTGAACATCTGGGAAGTCACATTTTTACAGACTTTGTGTCGTCAATTTAAAACAGCTATTCTCAACTGGTGGGTTGCAACCCACAACTGTGTCGCTGACCGATTCTTACGATTACATTACAGTATTTAACATAGAGCCGAAATATTTTGGTGTCTTCCACCTTGTTGTTTGCTCAGTGCACCGATCTATCTATTTGTGTAGTCTCTTTCATGCAATCTTTATTTTAGGCATTATTTTTATGCATGCACTTATCATGCCGTGTCCTTAATAATGTGCTCTGAAATGCACTTAATGCACATGCAAATATGTGTATTTATGTTTAAAAAGACAGAATATCATAAAAACATCCCCACAAAGGCTCTGTGAAAGAAAATAATTAATTCCTACATAAAGTAAAGAGCTAGACCTCAGGTCCCTTGATGATGACATAAATGTCTAGGAAATTACAATCAACAAAAATATGAAGGCAACCGTTTTCTTTTTGCTCCCATCTTTCCTGAGCTGAACTCAGTAAACTGAAACCTCTTCTAAGGACACAAAAGGCCCATCTCTCTCAAATATTGTTCACAAATGGGTAGAAATCTGTTAGTGAGCTTTGCCAAGATAATCCATCCACCTCAAAGGTGTGGCATATCGAGACCCTGGTTAGACAGCATGATTATTGCACAGGTGTGGTTACACTGGCCACAATAAATGGTCACTCCAAAATGTGCCGTTTTACTGTACGTATTTACTGCAATGTCTCTTTTGCATAGAGATGATCTGGTTATTAGGACCAAAAACAAGTGTTGCATTTATGTGTATGTTAAATGTTCCTGTTCCAATAAGCTTTGATTGATGTCATTTATTTAACGTGAGCAATGCAATTGTTGCTACTAACATGAAATACATAATTGACTGTTAGGATTTGCAGGGGTCACAAATGATACAATGAAATATGGTTAAAAAAAATACCAAGTTTAAGTTGCAAGGTTTCGCAAAGGCCAACAAACCCTCTCCTGAATACTACTACATACAATGCAAATGCTTAAGTGCCTCCACAAGTTCTCATATTACTACTAACAAGCCCGATAGGGGGCAATGAGTTTCTGGCAACAAAAAGGTCAGACGACACTGTGCCCATAATTAGAACTTCTCTGAGAGCCAGTGCAAAGTGAGTCTAAGGTAAACACACAGAGAAGGTGAAATGAACAAGGCTGGTAATTTATCCATCAAATTGTTCAGTGGAAGCAAGGGATTACAATTTGACTGGACCTCAGCTGCTCCTTCAGCAGCAGACTGTTACACCCACGGTGTAAGAAGGAGAGGTTCCGCAGGTGCTTCATACCGACCGCTGTCAGGCTCTACAACACCTGCACCACTTGAACCATGTGTCACTATGTATTCTTTACTTGCGTATCTTGCTTGCTGCTGTAACAAGTGAATTTCCCTGCTGTGGGATAAATAAAGTACAATACAATACAATACAATCATCCAAAAAAATGCCAACACATAAAAATACCAAAATACACACATTGGCATACAGATGCCACAAATTTGGACAGGCAAAGGGAAAATACATAATGCTTAATACGTAATAAATGAAACTATAAATTGAAACAGGTCGAATCCTGCCTGATGTAACAACAAATGCACGCACAACTCGATCTTCTGTGAGTAGTCCCCCCTATGCAGTCAATATGCCCAAGTCCAACACACTGTCATCTTTCTTCCTGCATCCCAAGAACAGCCAGGTTGTGGAACTCCCTCTTAGCAACCATGTTTCCAGAGTCATGAACTGTTTCAAGTAGGGATGAGCAAGAACACCACCTATCCGTATCTGTTCCTCCATCTAAATTATCCGTATCCGTAGCTGTACTCAGAGTGGGTGGGGTTTAACCGGAAATGGGTGGGGCTTAAATTGGTGCATTATTTTAAGTCATGGATTTTGAAATAATTGACAATTGAGAATATTATTGATAATTGACATGGATTGATCAGAAGTTGCTATATTTGTTGTTTATTATTCAGCTATATGTGTACTGCGATCTGTAAGACTTTCTCAAAAGCACCGAGTTCAGTACTACAAGCAAAGTTTTCCAAATGACTTTATTTCACCAGCCAAATTATGAGCAAGCAGACGGAAAAAGTGACGCACGAGCCGTATACAGCTGTTTTGTGAAACGCACCACATACGTTACAAAAGAAGTTTAAGATTGCAACGTGCATACTGCAACGTATTGAGAGGGGTGTAATATTTTACCACGCTTATGTATATAATGTAGTATAATAGCCATACAGGCAGACTGTTTGATGCACCTCTGGACTGTGCAGGTGTACCTAATGTTGTGGCCAGTCAGTACAGGTTAACATTACTAACAAAACTCTTATATTGAACGTAACACGCCTGTTTTATGATGAATTCATGGAATAAGACAAAAATACATTTGAAGGAAACAAGCGGTCATGCTAACCCAACTGAGTTGCATAAGTGACTGACGCAACACAAGCCTGCACAGCGCTGTCTTGTCAAATGCACCGCGTACTTTACGACACGAGTTTACAAAGTAAATTTAGATACAAACCGAAATAGAGGCGAGCTGAGGAAAACCGAATAAAGTGGAGGCAGTGGGCAACGCCACACGAGCTGTTTTCAACTTGCCAATTGCACCGTGTACTTGAATGAGGCACCGCTCGGCTCCTATGTGGCTGCCGCCTGCACAGGCTGTCTCAAGAGGGGCGGTCGCCGTGTGTGACTGGCCAATTACAGAGCATGACGAGTGAATACATAATGATGATTTTCTTTCATCACGATTACCGATTATTAATAACGAGATGTTTCATGCTCTTACTCGCCAAAAATGCATTATCCGTAACTGATACTCGTTTATAACGAATGGACATTTTTTGAACAATATTATTAGTGAATGAAATACAATCGGCTTTTTGTGTTGTGGCTATTTATATATTAAATTCCAGGGCCGCTTTTCACCTATTTGATGGCACCACCAGGACTCGAGCCTGCTAATAAAAAATAAAAATAAAAAAATACGTTTTTGGATTTAAAAAACACGTGGTAAAAAAAATGTGTGTGATATGCAGTGTACATTGAGACCATTAGCACTCCAGTAACAATGAGCTATACATCATGAAACATCCATGCACCATAGAAGAAAATTACAGAATGTTAAACACACTGTACAGTGTATGTCTGCACATTTTGTACACATAAATATTCTACATCTGAAAACCCAATTTAAAATATGTCAGTGTTTCTGCTTGATACCCTATGATATAGAGTTGTTTTACATTCATCTAATATTTGTAAGCATGTCATATATACACTTCTCAAAAAAATAAAGGGAACACTAAAATTGAAATATTCTTATTAAATACTTTTGTCTTTACATAGTTGAATGTGCTGGCAACAAAATCACACAAAAATGATCAAAGGAAATCAAATTTATTAACCCATGGAGGTCTGGGTTTGGAGTCACGCTCAAAACTGAAGTGGAAAAACACACCACCTGTTGTCTATTCCATTTGCTCAACAGATTGTGAAAATGATTGTCAATCTGTGTTGCTTCCTAAGTGGACAGTTTGAATAATGGCGCAGCACTTTTGACTGAGTGTGAATTGAGTGTTCCCCCCCCCCCCCCCCCCCCCCTTTTTTTTTTTTTAGCAGTGTATATTAGGGCTGGCAAATGATTAAAATTTGTAATCAGATTAATCACGGTTTTCAAATGAATTAATCATGATTAATCATCATATCACACTATGTTACCTTATATTAACTTATCATATTACCTTATCATTTTCCTATGTATTTTAAACTAGCAAAGAGTACATTTGGAATACAGGAATTAAAAAAATGTATGGCAATTGATGTGAAACGGGTGGGGGGTAGGATTAAATAAACTTTGCTTCTTCCGACTCCTTTTTGGACATTTTTCATTTTTGGGGTGTCTTTGATTTCCCCCCTCTATAGGGTGATCATTTTCATTTCTGTCAAATTATGTGGCATCATTTTGTTACTAATACATCACCCACTTATTATCAGGAAAGATATTCAAGATCATTTTTCCCCCAGTTTAGATCTGATGTGTTTTCGAAGTGTTCCTTTACTTTTTTTGAGCAGTGGATATATAGTCCATAAAAGCCTGATTGGATGAGTCTGTAAAGAATGTGAAAAGAACCTTGGCCTCAAACCCATCAAACACCTTTGGGTTGACTAGGACAAGGTGTGGCATCAGGCCCCCACTCAGGTCCAACATGTCTGACCTTAAAAATAAATGTTCTTTTGAATTAATTGACAAGAAATCCTACGTTACATAATCTTACCATGATATAATGTATTATATTCAAGCAAAGCATATATATAAACACACGGTAGATATGGAATAAAGTTTACCAAGCCCCACTGGTCTATCTAAACCAGGGGTTCCCAACCAGGGATCCTGGAGATGCCAGATAACGTATCAGAACATTCAAGAACTTGGGTTTGTCAGATTTTACATGACAAAGAAGTACCAGATTAAATCAGATATCTTACAAACCAATGAGTTATGTCAAAATAGACAAATAGACAAATAGACAAATTCGGTAACAATGTACTGTTACCGAAGCAATCAATCCAAACTTGCAGTCATCTCAAAAAAGTCAGCTAACTATAGATGCAAAAATACTTATATGTAGGCCTGTCACAATAACAAATTTTGCTGGTCAATAATTGTGCTACAAATTATCGTCGATATTCAATATTATTGCAACATTTTTTTGAATTTTTTTTCCATTCATTGTCGTCATGAGAGGTGTCATTCACATTTGAGCCGCAGGATGGTACTCCGCCGGTGTACCTCCATCCATCCATTTTCTATACCGCTTTATCCTCACTAGGGTCGCGGGGGCATGCTGGAGGCTATCCCAGCTGACTTCGAGCGACAGGCGGAGTACACCCTGGACTGGTCGCCAGCCAATCGCAGGGAACATATAGACAAACAACCAATCACACTCACATTCATACCTATGGACACTTTAGAGTCGCCAATTAACCTCACCTGCATGTTTTTGGGAATGATGGAGGAAACCGGAGTACCCTGAGAAAACCCACGTGCACACGGGGAGAACATGCAAACTCCACACAGAAATGCCCAAGGGAGAATCGAACCCAGGTCTTCCCGATCTCCAGGCTGTTCCTGTATTGGCCAACGTGCTATGCCGGTGTACCTGTGTGAGCCAAATTAGCTTGACACAGAAGTTGCCTGTATGTATGTTTTTGAAGGCTTCGCTGCCCGAGCACCTCCATCAGTGGGTTTTTTTCCCCAGTTGAGAAAACTGTCAGTGTCGGTCGTCGGTCTTCATGCGCTAACCTTGTTCATTCTGTTTAAAACCGAAATATTACCACACTGTGGCTACGGCATTCGCTTTTGTGCTGTCATTCATGTTAGTGTACGCTGGCTCACGGAGCTAACTGCAGCTAGGGTAGTACCATAGGCATATGCCATACATAGCAGCAAGCACAGAGTAACTACTAGCTAGTAGCCCCACCTCTACAAAGAGGCTTAATGAGATGAGAGCCCACTCTCTCCGTTCATGCCACTATAAAACCAACGCGCACACACAGATAGAGTGAACCCTCTTGTCATCCAGCCTGTGTGTCACAGATAGACGAGCCGACACGCATACATGCACATGTGAATTTATCGAGGGCGTCATGATTATCGACCTGTTTTTTAAAAATCTTTCGATTAATCGATTATCATGACAGGCCTATCTATATGCATAGTCAAGGACTGACAAATTACTATCATACTACCTAAAACAGGCATGCAACTGAACAACACTTAAATGTATATGTATTGATGTAAAAGTGTGTGTCTGTAATCTGTCCAATGGACAGAAGGAGCAAGCCACATGCAGTTTAATGAACAAGGGAACAAATACATGCAATAGATTACAGATTACAAGGTGCCATGCAGTTATAAACAGAGCATCCCAACAACAGCAAACACTAAAGCATGCTTTAATTTAGTCTAAATAATCTTCATTGGGGTGCTGCTTGGGATGAAAGCGTGTGGGTATCGGGATGAAATTGCAGATAAACTGGGGGATAAGGATTTGGAAAACTGGTTAAAATAAATTTTTAAACCAGTCATTACCTTTCCGATTTAAAACAGACAAGCACCGATACCCATCATACTCTTCTTCGGGGAGATTTTGGCACTTGACAGGGAGGTGTCCCTCATCCAGGAGTGTCCAGCAACTGTCCTTTAAAACCTCACAAAAATGTCGGCAAGGCAACACCGGCATTGGAGAGCCACACTTTGGTAGTAAAAGAACACAGAAAAACCTCTCCAAATCGTAGTGGCAGTTTGACCTCAACAACCAAGCCCAGTCATTTAGGATTACGTGGACTTCCTCCAGGCTGGTCTGGTTGAGGAGATTGGGCACAGCAAACTTCTTGCCGGTCATGGATGAACAGAAGGGAAGAGCAGTATTCACCAATAAGCAATGCGGGGTTTGATTCATGACTTCTTGTGCAACTACGTCTTCGTCCTCCTTGGCTGGTGTCCAACTCTCAAGAAGTGCATAGGTATTTAAAGAGCTTTGATTAGGTTTTAACTGACTGTCAGGTGCTGGTGCCTCTGACTTGGTAGTTGGTAAAGCCTGATCGTTGACTCGGTGCTGGGTAGATAGGGGTAATATTGTTCTTTCTGATTGCACGTTAGCTGGTTGTGTAATTAACACACTTGGCGTTTCTAATGTAGGAAATACCACACTATCTGGATGTGTTTTTCTTCCAGAGTTACGTGGACTTTCTTGGTCAACTGTAGAATCAGCTGCATGCATCACAAGGACTTCCACTTTTTGCATGTCCTCTGGTATCAGAATTTTTCCTGAAGAATTTTTGCCAACAACCCCGTTTAATAAATCTGCAATGGCAGCTTGTTTGTGAGAAGGATCTGTCAAATCAGACTGATTTGCATTCCAATTTAAGATACCCCCACCAAGATTGTCACCCTCTTGAGTCCCATTACGACTGATTTCAAAACTATTTTGAAACGTCAGATCACTAACTTTAGAAAGTGCATTTCCCCCACTGGCAAACCTATTTGGGTTTTCCACAAATGATCTTTGGATTTCAAATCCAGACTCCCTGCTAATTTTATCTTTTTCGGCAAATTCTGATTCTAATAGAAGACCTAAACTATCATGTGCAAATTCAGACCCAAATCCAACTTCTGAAACATGTCCTTTCAAAACAGCATGATTAGATCTCCCAGAACCCATACCTTTTAGTAAAGATGCTTCATTACCAGGTTTACTTGTACTTGGCGTTAGCGTTGTTGTGCCCTTGTCTGACGTATGTTCAATCTCCGCTCTCGGTGTGACAGTGGTCAACTGAGGAGCTTGAGTCCCTTGCCAAGTCCGATCAACACTTTGGTTAGAGTGTCTGTCTTCAATGACCTCGCCTCCATCATTTGCAATATGCTCGGTTGGTATTTCTCCACTACCAGCTGCACTGCCGGAACCCTCATGATCCACTAATGGGGCCAAGGTGGTGGTTCCAGTCCAGGACCAAAACCAAGCATCAGAGTAGGCCACAGAAAGGGTCAACAAAAACAAAATCCCACAAATGGTCCTCATCTTGGGGATATTGTTGAACACATCCACCTGTTTGATCAGACTACCTAAGTGAACTGTGACATGCCCTGACAACCCCTACTCTCCACACACACACACACACACACCCAAACAGACACACACACACACTAGTGTTGTCTCTTCACTCTCTCTACTTGGCAGAAAAGACAAGTGAAGAGAGCACCCATTCAAAATAGTAAAGTCGGAGAGCAGGAGGAGCTGGGCTCCTTATTGGCTCTCCTGGCATTTCCCCTTTCAACTCCTCCTCCTTTTGTCAAAGCAGTGAAAAATGATCTCTCCTGCTGACCTATACTTTAGAGTTATGGCAGTCTTTCTTTTCAGTGTGTAGTACAAATGCTTGGAGTGTATAGTGACGACGGTATGAACCATGATATTGGAAAAGACACATTAAAAAATAAAATCACACTAGAAACGGCAACTCACACGTAAATGTCTTAAATAGAAAAAAAAAATAGAAAGAATTATACAATAACAATAAATAATTATAGAAAAGAAAATATAAAATACAATAATAAAATGATTTCATTTCCAATGTGAGTGTCAATGGTTGTTGTCGATATGCGGCCTGTGAGTGGCTGTACTCTTTCCCTAATTCGGCTGTGATGACCTCAAACTCACCTGTGACTGTCACAGGATAAGCAATAGAAAACAAATTACTTGTTTTGTATCTTCTGTAGTTACAGTTTGAGGGGTCTGTGTGCAGTTCTTCTATACTACATGGTGCCATTCATGTTGGAACGCCATAATCCAGACTTTACGTCCTTGTACAGACTGCTTTACAGACAATGGGAGGTGTTGACAGAGACCTTGAATGCCAAAAGCAGCTTGAGTGATAAAAGGAATGCCTGATTATTTCCATAAAAACAAATACAAGGAAGCAGTCTGTGCATCCATACAGATGAGTTGACAGGGACCCTGTCTGGTTTTATCAAGTGTCCATAAAAATGGCAAAAATAAGTAAATTGCATCTTCACCAAGGAAAGAACTGAACTTAGTTTTCATCACAAGGTCTGTAACGTTTTGTATTAAATTTGAATACATGAAAGGAATCATAAGACGAATTCCTGTTGGGCAAGAATAATTAAGGGACTCGTGATAAAGGGACACATTTTTTTCTTTTTTAATAGAGCAGCTGTTTCATCTTGACTCAAAACTCTTCTTCTTCCACAATATTGTATTTGCAGTATGACTGAAGTTAACACTCATTAGATACGAGCAACTGGACCAGACGGAGATAACCAAACCATTGTTCACTCCAAAACAAGTGTTTTCTAAATTGATGACTATGAAACAGCAACTTACAGGACATTTGAAAGCCAACTGGGTCAACAGTTGAACGTCAGTTTTTGTACACCCCAGTTTTCATATGGTTCAGTTTTTGTTGAAAGTTTGTTCAAAAATTTTGCCTCAGCCTTCAGACACCGTCTACAATAGAGCACATACATTATTATATTATATATTACATTATTTCCTATGGGAAAAATTGCTTCGGTTTTTGTACGTTTCGGTTTACGTGGAATCTTTTGGAACAAATTAATAACAAAAACCGAGGTACAACTGTACAGGTATATTTTATACATGCATGAATTAGGTTGTAGTAAAAGTTACTTACTATGAAATGAATGATGTTGTAATGTTTGTAAGGCTACTCAGTGTGAAGTTGCTGATATATTCAGTCAGCCATGAGCAAGCTCTTTATGTGGAGAGACTCATTGATCCGCATCATCGTTTGAGTCTGTAAAGTTGGAATTTGTTAATAAAACATTAGGTAATAAATACCTCCCTGTTGGTAATGATTAGCCTAAAACTTCAGAAACTCACTGAATTCCTTTGTTTCACAGTATTATTACATTAGTACCGTATTACTGAATTAAATTTTATATAGCGCCAATTCACAACAGACATTATCTCAAGGCACTAAACCCCACATGAGCACTTGGCAATGAAGGCAAGGAAAAACTCCCTCTTGGGAAGAAACGGCAAACAAAACCCAGGCTCTGTGGGATGGCGGTCCTTCTCAACCACTTGGGTTGTGATAGAGAGACAGAGTCAGGGTTGAGAGGGTAGATAGAAAGAGAAAACAGGACAGAGTGGAGGGTTTAGAGAGACAATGGGCACAACAACAGCCAAATCAACAACAGTAACTTCAGTAAAGTGCTTATTATTAAAACTACTTTAAAGGGTCCCTGACATGATTAATCAACTTTGCGTACATGTCATATATTGTTAGTAATTGTGCTCTACATTGTTAGATTTTTTTACAGCGAACAGTACATTTATAGTTCATGGCGCCAGCAATGACGCAATCGGGTTGACACCTCTCAGCTAAAGCAGAGTAAACAAACGCTTCTCAAGGTAGATTGTTGACTTCAGTATATTTTTCATCAAAATAGTAGTCATGCCAAAACTAGCTGCTAGCTGGCTAGCGACTAGCTTCACCACATATTCGCTCACAGCGAGTCAGCGCCATGTTCACAATGCATCAAGCCACTACCGAAAGGTAACGCTAAAGACTAAAAGCTGTTGCTGTTTTTATTTTTGAGTTTTGAAAAGTTAACGCTAGGTGTAGCGTTCGTTTCTATGTTGCTATGTGAGGAAGCACATTCCGGTAATGCTTAAAATGATCAAAGTACGGTAAAATACTGTAAGTATAAGATTTTATCATGAATGTACCTGTTACTACATTGTCGTAGCATGTATATAAACCCATTAAACCATGTTGGAGGTTTTTGGAGGCGTTTTTATAGCGAGCTTTGTAGGTGGAATAGTGTGTCCCATTACGTGCATTAATGAGCTGCCTCTTTTCATCTGTTTTTATATCTTAAAAACGCACAAAAAAGAGAAAGATGTGTCTTCATGTCTCACATAAGGATTGTGGATGGTAGGCATAATTCCAAAAAAAGTGCAGTTTTCCTTTAAAGTCACAAATTATGCAAATAAGCCAAGTGATGACAAAAATAGCCATGGACAGTGTGATTGCTTTAATGCTATTTCCATTAACCATCGACTGTATCAGCAGGTTCTGCTTTTGTCATGCATCTACAGTACTTGCTTCATGTTTTCTACTTCAGAGTGAAACCTTGTGGAGAGTGGAATGCTAACACTGTCAGTTCAAACACACATCACAAAGCCAATATTTTGATTTCCTCCAAAGTAAACACTTATGTGTTTATTTAAACAAAATCCCAAGAATTGCAAATAAAATTGTTTTTTGAGAAGAGGCCTTTACTTTTACATAACTAGAACCTCAGTTACGGTCCGCTCCCGTTATGTTTTTCGGTAAACGTAAAAAAGTTTGCGTACAATATGGCACGCGTCTCATCATGTTATTAATACACTGTGTGGGTCCAACTGTGTTCTTAATGTATTTTTATCACAAAGCGTCCTTGTTAGCAGCCTAGCTTACTAATATATGGAAACAGGAACTGGAGTTCAGCTCTGTCGCCTGTCAATGATGTCATCCACGGTTGACTCTGTGGTTTCTTTGCAAACTAACAGAGTTACGCCACAAGTCTCTGCTTTTCTTTTTATCACGGCTGCAAAATAACCCACAATGGAGACAAAGAAAGTTGCACATGTCAACACTTTGAGAAAGAAGGTAAGAAAAACTGAATTGAAGAAAGAGCAAGTAAAACACGAAAGTGGTGTCCGAGTGGATCTCGCTGCGACACCGCTGTCTTTGCCAACAATCACGTCTTCAATCAAGGTAAAAGCTATGTTAAGTGTCCAATTATCCCCATGATTCGTCATATTTGAGGTGTTTTCTGCATGTCAAAAGATCATTGGAAAACTATAAAAAACAATTTGTGTTAACATGTTTGGCTTTCTGGAATGTTTAAGGAAGTTGGTAAGTTTACATTATTTTACTATTATTACACTATTTTGGATTTGGTTAGAGTACGTTTCAGTTAGAGTTTAACCTTCTGGTACGGATTAATGACTCTAACCAAGGTTCCACTGTCTATTTTTCAGCACAGTTCATATGTAGAGACCTTAGTTGGAAAACACCTTCAAAACCACCTACTTTAATTGTCATAAATGGTCTTTTTCCATTTCTTTCAAGTCTACCACTGACTTCAAACTACAAGAATAATTACAACACAAGTTGAAGATTTCCTGTTTTCAAGAGTGGCATTTGGGAATGAAAGTGATAATTAGGGCTGAAATACTTGAAAGGTTTCCAGTATGTCAGAGCTAGAAGGGAGACAAGGTTTTACTGTCCTCCATCCGCTGGAGCTCACTGTGTGACACCATCTCCCACATGCCAAACGTTAAACAAGGAGTTGTCATGGTTCAGTGAAAGTTTGGCTAAAATTTAATCGGTTCATGTGCCTGCAACCACATTGTAGCATGTACGACACTCCTGTGCAGCACAATAATATGGTAAAAGGATTTAAGGACTTTCTTTAAATTCAGGTCAAATGCCAAACCCGTGCTGACTGAGGACCATAATCTCAGCGGGGACACCTGCTGTTTTAAAGGGTCCTCCGATGCAAACCAACAAAAAGTGTTTCATTTTATAACTGAATGTCTCCACAAATGCCTCCATGATATAAGCCACTTTAAACTTAATATTGTTCCCCAAATTTAACAGTGCAAATGTAAATAACAAAGGATGTGAATCCAGTCCTTTGCAGACATCCAAAAATATTAACACAAAACACATTTTGTAGAAAACTAGATGAAGCCATTTCAGTAGAAATTGTGTGTGAATGCTGAAGCTGGAGTGAAGAATGAATGCTGAAATTGCCCAGACATGTTTAAATCTATTCACCAACGGAGGATCGAACCAGCAATCATAAGGTTGGGAGGCGACTACTCTACGACCTGAGTCATGCCACCGTGCATAGAATATGCATAATTTTACATGTAATGTTAAATGTTAAATTAATTTCCATCAATAGGGGGAGACATTGAAATTGTCCATTCTATTTCAATGGGAAAAATGTCACAGAAAATATTGAATTATGGCAATTTGGGAATTTTTTTTATAAAAGTCCTCATTTCCTGAATGAGCTGACTAAAAACTGCAGAATTGTAAAGTAAAAAAAAACAAAAAAAACAAATGTTGACATGTATAAATAAGACAGCAAACTTGAGGATCGAACCAGCAACCAGCATTCTCAGCATTCACACAATAATTATAGTTTTACATGCAGAAAACAAAGTGAAATACATAAAAATGGCAAATTAAATGGACAAATGAAAATGACTAACATTACTTTTAGCTTTTTTGAAGACTATCAAACAGAAATGAGGGAGGGAGGAGTGCGAGAGGGAACTTAACTTTAAAGTGTGGATGGTTAGAGCTATAGACTTGCTCAATTGAACTTTATTGTAAACTGCAGCAGCAGGTACAATCATTGTTACACACACGATAACCAAGTCAGTGTACAAAAAAAACAAGACATATTGGTGGCAATATTTTTCGTCAAAAAACGATTCCTACAAAAACCGAGGTGTACAAAACCCGAGGTTGCACTGTATACAGTTTTGAGTAGTTGATTGTATCTGTTTGGCCACTTTAAATACCATTCCATATTTTTAATCAAATGTCTTTTGATGTCTGAGAGGTCAGAACTCTTGAGACGTTCAGCAAAGAACCAACTGAAATTTTCAAGCCTCTCCAGTGTCTCTCCTCACAGACAACAGAATGAAACCTAAAACCTCCTGGAAGGAATCAGGCAACCATCTCATCTATCACCACAAGGCGACAATTTAATCCATACTCTTATTCGCATATTATTATTTCATATGCAGAGTTCTGGTTTCATTAGCTGAAAATACGTTTCATGTGTATCAATTGAGGACTTGAGGACTACACGTGCAACAAATTCCACTCATTGAAGGCATTGCAGCTGTGAACTGTTCAATTGGGGTTTTGACCTTAGCAAGCGTAACTGCTGTCCAAACAGAGAGGTGGTAACCCAGACGCATGTCACGCAGGTTGAAAAATACAAAAATGTTGGTGTCTACTCTTCGTAGAACTTTGACCATCTATAGGGCATTACGGCACCTACCCTGCCACATGACTGGTGTTATTTCAGCAAGTGAGGGTCATTGACCTCTTGCTGTGAGTCCCCATCTTCAGCGGTTTTACAAGCTCTGAGGCTCTCAGTTTGAAATGACACACAAACACACACACAGGGAATGAACGAGGCAACACATGGTTGAAATCCATGTGCATGCACACTGAGACGCATACAAACAAACTCAAACTACAGTCACACAGCATGTCACAGCTGAGGCGCAGTGTAAACACTGACACAAAGTGTTGTGACCATATGGTTGAGTACAAATGTGTTGCCTGCATGCCTGTCTGTGCTACAGTCATACTTGCTAGACCCAATATGGCTTCACTTCACCATTTTGAACAGTGCATTCCTAAAATCTGTCATATCCTTCATCCTCTAGTCATTTCTTGCACATTTACATGTGACTTTAACCAGAGAACGGGTGATACTGGGCGATAATGAAGGATTTTTTTATATCATTTTCCTTGTATATTTGTACATAAAAATTTTGATTGTCATTAGGACCCCATGATTTCCATGTTAACCGAATCATGGCAGACTGTCATCACAAACACTAAAGCGCTCCCTTTTGACTAAATATATCTCAAAATGACGACCTAAAACATACTGGTTAGCTAGTTCCAGACCTGACCGCTATAAGTAAATGTATGTAGGATTCCTCTTTTCTAAATGACATACTTTTGTAGTTAGAGCATAGAAAACCTGTTTATGAAGTTCTAAATATGTTTTTTTAAACATTATTAGAGCCCTTGAAGACATGAAATGAATATACACACTACAAGCCGACCACTCACAGCCCTAACGGTGTGCTTCACCGCAGCTCGAGAATTTTTTTGGAGTTACACGTCAGAGACTGAACTCAAAACTGAAACTGGCATAATGCAACAAAATGCGTACCTGGAGAGCAGTGAGGTGTACAAGGGTATTAAAGTGTCAAAATGCATTCCATGTACGGAATCTCATCAGTGTATGGCGCAGAGCCTGAAAGTCTGGGGTTGTCGACATAAACAGATGGACTTGAGCAGGTTCCACTGATATCCACTACTTCACCATCATTGCTGGACCTTCATCAAGCAACAATATCACATCATATCTCCATGCACAATCCAGCACACAACAGCAAAAAGGTCTAATGGGAGCCATACAAGGAAGGCGACATCGCCTTTACTCCATTCAATCTCAGTGGAACCTGCGCAATAGGTCGATATTCGCAAGTCACCGTCCAGCCAAGCGACAGGTGAAATTCGTGCGTGTGAAAGTTTGTGCTCGTGCATGTCATCGTGCACACACTGGCTTGTGATGCAATCTCAGAAAGTTGAAAAATGTTCAACTTGTCATCGCTGTTGCCAAGACGAGGACCAATCAGCAGGAGTTTCATTAATTCATTATTAATAATTCATTTATGTAAGTTTATCTTCAATACTAGCATGATCCGGTTATGGCCGTGTGTGGCGCCCATGACACCTATTACATATCTTTACTTTTTTGCATTAAACCCTACTAAATTCTTTGAGAACCTTCTGACCTATAACTAGCAATGTTTTTGAAGTGCATTGTGTTGTAGCTGTAGTGGGGAGAATATTAATTATTAAAGCTGACACTAAAATATTTCCCCAACTCATTTGACTCAGCCAGCTGTACTTGTATAAACAGCAACGCTTCCTATTGGGCCATGGAGCAGCAGACCAACCAATCACTGAATCACTGAAAGATTCAAATGGCTGGCATCTCTAAGACCTCCAGTGAGTGATTGTGTGTCAGAATGAGAGGTGGTGGGGGTTTCCTAACAGAATGGAGGTCAGAAGGTCGCAGCTATCAGATTAGGAAAGGAAAGAGGTCCTGTTTCTCACAGAGGCTTTTCACAGTCCTGTATTCATAGCAGCCATGTGTGTGTGAGCGTAGCTACGTGGACAGCGAATGCATCAAGCCGTGGTAAACTTTAATTAAGATTCAGCTATCTAGCATTGAGAGGAAAGGCTGTCCCATACTAGAAACTTCATGTCATCACAGTAAAAACTGTCAATCTTTACAGATAATGTGGCAATCACAGTTTTCACAGAATGGAGGAGTTCAAGTAGCGCACACTTGGAAGTGAGGGAAATTCTATAAGAGTGAACATGATCAACATTTGGCTTACGTCGGTCAGATCTACATCCCCTTTTGTACACAATTAACAGGATCCTTTCACCAAGGAAAATTACTCGGACAACCCCTACTGGGTGTCAATATGGAATATTTAATAAAGCCTAAGTAACAAATGCAGATGCTGGTAAATTAGAAGTACAGTGAAACCTGCTTAAGTCGGTCCTGCTTATGTCAACAACCCATCTATGTGGACCTACTCATCAAGTCCTGGTCTTCCTATGTTCTTCTTATTAGCTACTAGAAATTCACCAAGTAAGTTGACGTTGACATACATGGTCGACCGCTTTTTTTTGGGGGGGGGGAAGTCAAAAGGGATAATTTATTTTGAATATTTGAAGTTTACTTTAATTTAATTTTACTTTTTTATATTTTAGTTGTGTTTATTTATTTATTTTATATAGAATTTGTACTATTGTTTATAATGTGATAATAATAATAACAAATGAATTAATCAAACAGGTAATTTCTACATAAAATGCGTTTATGTGGATGTGTTGTAGTACTGTTAACTTGATCATTATCGCAAAGCAGTGTGAAACGACAACAGCGGCATAGCTACTGACTAGTTACATAACATTAAAATGTGCACAGAGTTACTTCCTGTTCAGTCCAAAGTGATCACAGAGAATGAAACGGGCGTATGCACAAATGGAGGAAAACAATGTCAACAAGCTGTTATATGTTCAAATGTCCTCAAGTGTCGCCCATTCTGCTTAAGTCTCAAGTAAATGTGCAAGCAACGGCTCGTTTCAGTTTTGACTTTTCGGTAATGTCGATGTCTGTTCAGAGGGGCGTCGACATCAACGGGTTCCACTGTAACTGAAGCGCCAAACCAACATGGGACAACTACCTGTATTTTCTTGTGTAAACACTAAATAAATGATGAAAAATATTCTTTTGGATGAAAATAGAAAAAACAATTCAATTTAAAAATGTGCAAAATGAAACTCACTGCTAACATGGATGAGTAGTTTGCACTAATTGGTGGATGAACACGTAACAACTTCCTGGAGATACTGTAAATACAAATGACACATTACTCATTAGCCTTTCTCTCATTTACCAGTTTCCTGGGGCATTTCTCTTGGAACCCTCTAAACTGAGTCTTTTTCACAGAATAATCAACCATCCTCTAGAAAGAGACAGAGCCCTGCAGGGTTCCCCCACAGTCCTGCTCAGACAAGCAGAAACAGCCTGGCTGTCAGTGTGAATAAGACACATTCCATAACAACAGGAGAATATGTGGCCTGTGGTGCCTGAACAGCAGTTACAGCGCAGGAAAGAGGAAGGGGTGCTACGTGGGGTTGAAGGGATCAAGTATTAATGGCATGCATTTTCTGCAGGGATGTCCAATATTGGCTTACAAATGAGATCGGATCATATCGGTGTCAGTTTTTCTGCCGATAATGATATCGGCGCATGAGTGATGTCATGCTCCACACAGCAGCATGACGTGAAAACTAAGGAAAAACCAAACTAACGACCAACCTGTCATGGGGAACATGACATAAAGCGCAGGTTATGCGAGGTAGGAGTATTTCACTAAATATACTCGACAGAATTCCACACTTCCACTTTTTCGATAACTTGTATTGCATATGATATATATACTCTGTATATATATATATATATATATATATATATATATGTACTGTAAAACCTACCCAACTATAACCACTTTATAATTTCACTGATTATATTACTCCAGAGTGTTGCACTTTGAACTTTACTTTGTTCTTGCGGGTGTTTGTGCAACATAGAAATGTGCAACTTTCCAAATTGTATCGTTGATGATGATAGTAGTAGGATGTTATTTTAGTTGACTATTGAGCACAATTGTTTTATGACTAACATTAAAAATGGCACTTTTATTTGTATTGCATATTGCAACTGTGTTTATTTGTGAAATGCATCCACAGACATCACAGTAAAAGAAGCATAATGTGTTTATAACACAATATTATAGGAAAGAGCTGCTGCCTATATCGGTATCCGTTGATATTGGTAATGGTTATGACGTGCTGGACAATATCGGTACATCTGTATGAAAGCCAATAACAAGCATCTCTAATTTTCAGTTTTTCAGGAAAAAATACTATTGTTGTTAATAGTTGCCACATTTTATCCTGAGAACAATGGACTCAGCTTTGTAATCAGAATTCATTCTGCACCTTGTTTTTTGGACAAGGCAACCAAACATTATCAGCCTTGCTATCATTATTTCAAGGACAACAGTTGAACTGTTTGAAAATGTTGTGTGTCTAAATGGCAGCTGAAGACAAAACTTCCTTATCTGAAGTATGTGACTGTAGAACGTTGAAGAGGATGTTTTCAAAACCAATGCCTGTTGGTGCTTTGAGAGACATTATGTTAACAGCTCTTTTTGAGTCATGTCAGAAAGGAAGAACAATTCCACTTTCCCACAGAGCCCAGTGTGTGAAACACTATAATTTTCAAGAAACATGTAGAAACTAAGTTTGCCACAAGCTCTCAAGGTTGACTATTGAACCAATGAGGAAGGTCATTGTTAGTTGTGGGGAAATACCTCCCTCTGCTGTCCACAACGTGGTACAGACTCTAGTCTGCTGTCATCTACAATGTGCATCTACAATGCTCAACATGGTTTGTTTTACTGTAAATATTACTTTAATAGCATGAAAGCACAAAACAAAAAAAACTGCCGTAAAATGTCTCAGTTTAGGGTTAATATGTTTGTTAATTGAACTAACAAGAACTTTGCATGGATGCTATCTCACATCTTTGCCGCTGCAAACTTCACTGAACGTCAAAGACGAAATGTATACAGATGGTGGTCGCCAAACAAAAACACACCTGGAGCAAATCAAACACAACATTCAATAGACCTGTCAACGCCAACCAGCAGCTCGTGGTAGATAAAGCACTTAGCCCAAATGCTAAATCATGATAAGATATAAAACATAACATCTACGGCGTATGACCTGTATGCGTGCTGTCTATTATGTGCAGCAGGAAAGTTCACACAGTGTACAAAATCTCTGTGTTGTGCGATTGTGACCGAGATAATCAGACTACGATGTATGCATTGTCATAAGCGCTGTCATTGTGGTGGTCTGGCTTGCACCTGCGCTGTTGATGTCACAGCACAAAGGAAAGCACATATGTTCACGGTCATTATGTAGGATGGGATTTGACAGTTTCAACTGCTGTCTGACATACAATCCACCCATCCATTTGGCTTATCCTCAGACACTGATGTGCTGTGTTTGACATCTTTTGTGCATCTGTTCTTAAATGCAAATAAAAATTAATCCATAAACTTTATTTAATATTTTTTTCCCATTTTTATTTACATATTTTTTCCTCTCTCTCTGAATAATCCTACCATATTACCCTCCATTTATGGTCTGTTCATATCTTTGTACGGGGTTAAACTTACAAAATCACACCAAATTCAAGATTCAAGAGATTCAAGAGAGTTTTATTGTCATGTGCATGGTAAAACAGCAGTTATACCATGCAATGAAAATCTTATTCTGTTCATTCTCCCAAGAAAAGAAAGAAAACACAAGAAAGAATAAGAACATAAGAAACATAAACACATAAACATAAATACCAATAAATTAAGCAACAACAACAGAAGAGACATTAATACAAGTAAATAATACAAATAAATAAATAAATAAATAAAGTGCTATGAGTGTGTGCGTGTGTTGCGTGCGGCGTGTGCGAGTGCTTCGTTGAGAAGCCTGATGGCCTGTGGGTAAAAGCTGTTATTACTAATACTTATTTCCCCCACATTTCTCAAGTACCCCCTGGAATACCTTCAAGTACCCCAAGGGGCACTCGTACATTCACCAATGAGAACCAGAACCACACAAAAAATATATATTTTGGCCTTTCATCCACATGCAAAGGTAGGACTGTACACTTGAATGTACACCTAATATTGGACTATAATGACGAACAGAAGCATCAGAATGCGCGACCAAGTAAGCTGTGGTCATGTTTTCAGGCCTCTGATTAGCAAAATTGCACATGGCAGCTGGTGAATGTGCTTTTATGTAAATTGTTTGGGAGATTTGTCTACCATCAGAGTGAGGTGTAATATGCGTTTGTGTCTTAGGATCAGTATGGAAACTTTTCTTTACTTATTATGCATGTATGCATATTCTGTTCCGTTTAACAGCAGTGACCTGGTTCTGATTACATGCAACATGTCACACTAAACGTTTTTGTGTACGATCAGCTACTGCTGTTCATCGGGATTACAATAGTGTGTCAGTGTATCACCATAGCCAGACACTCACGTTTGTGTGTGTGCATTTTGCATATTCTGTTCCGTTTAACAGCAGTGACCTGGTTCTGATTACATGCAACATGTCACACTAAACGTTTTTGTGTACGATCAGCTACTGCTGTTCATCGGGATTACAATAGTGTGTCAGTGTATCACCATAGCCAGACACTCACGTTTGTGTGTGTGCATTTTATTGATGGAATTTTGAATGCACAGAGATACTGTGATGAGATCCTGAGACCCTTTGTTATATCATTATCTATATATTGTCTATTATCATTATCTATATATTGTCTTCCATAACCATCACCTCATCTTGCAGCATGATAATGCACGGCCCCATGTTGCAAGCTGAAAAGATCCCAGTTCTTGCATGGCCAGCATACTCATCGGACACGTCACCCATTCAACATATTTGGGATGCTCTGGATCGGCGTATACAGTATTTAACTCAGGTAAATGGTGGTCACACCAGATACTGACTGTTTTTATTACATTTATTGATCTACTTAGATATTACACCCTGAAAAGAGGCAATAGCAGTCATCACAATTGCAATTCCACTACTTCCACTAACAGACGCTGTCATTTTTGCCCAATATTTGTTAATATTTTTCTTCGATATCTCGGTTTTATCATATGTGGGAAATTCTTTTCAAACCAGTCTGAGAGTGTTTGAACTCTTAAGCGAAGGGTTATGCCACTTTGACAAATCATTTACCTGGTTTTCTAGCCACAAAATAATGGAGTGTGACTCTCCCACACCTGGAATTCAGACAGTCAAGAGTCAAATAAAAGCAAGGTTATGGGGTCATTGTGTTGAAAATGACCCAATAAAGTTTGCTCCATGTTAGCAACAAATATCAATGACACATTAACAATAGGGATGCTCCAATCAGGGTCTTATGATGCCAATTCCAATACCGATCATCCATGAGTGACATCAGCCGACATCGATACCGATCGCATGGATTAACTGTACATTTTTCAACTTTTTTATGGTGAGTGCTATTAATCTGGGGCGCAGTTAGACAGTTCTAAGGGCCCCTGGCAAATAGTAAATAGTAGATAGTTATTATAAAATAAACATTTGGACGGATTTTTTCATTATTGTCTTTATTTGTGTGAAACCATTTTTGTACTATTTGACAAAAACCTGAATTTAATGTGTTGCATGTTTTGGAGTAATACAAACACATGGGAAATAAACTGCTCAACAATTACCTCCACGCTGCGCTTGTGCTTTGCCTGCGTTTACATGTACCTGTTTGTTTATTTGTTTGTGTTCAAAATAGCTTGAAAAGTTGTGAATAGATTTGGACAAAACGTGCAGGACTTGTCGTTAATGGGATATGGAAGAACTGATTAAATTTGGGGGGTGATCCGGATCTGGATCTGGTCTGGGTCCAGGAATTTTTTTTTAAAGATTCTTTAACTTTGCGAGATAGAACCATTTTCTGCATTTGTGCATATAACGCCACAAAAAATGGTCAGCGCACTTGGAAAAAAAAATTCAGTACAAGTTTCCAACAGGTTCTACAAAATATCAAAGACTGATCCAGGAAAACGTAGGATTATTATTTTGGTGTGAGTATGGCGCTTGGTGGAGGTCTACGCTCTCCGAGTGCTTCTCTAGGTGTTATTTCTGTATTTTATGTCTTATTTTCTCTTATTATATCTACTATATTGGGTAATAGGAGTATAAAGGTGACTATAGGGGTGTTATTTCACGTCTAGAGGGCTCTAATAATGTTAATGTATTTAGACGATCGTAAAGAGGTTTTCTATTCTCTGACTATGAAAATGTTCCATTTATAAAGAAGGAATCTACTTCACGGAAATTTCCTTATCACGGGCAGGTCTGGAACCAATCAACTTGAATAAACAATGGATTGGTGTGCCTATTGGTCACCTAGCTTAAGGAAGGCCAGGGCGCATCAAATTAAGACTAAATGAATGGCCCGTACGGGGATTGAACCTGCGACCTTGGCGTTATTAGCACCACGCTCTAACCAACTGAGCTAACCGGCCCACAAATCCAAGTGCTAGGGGACAGTGACAATCTTTCAGACCTTTGCAGAGGTAGATAAGACGGGTTTCATATGTAAGGATCATGCAAATGCCGATCGCCCAAAATTAAGGAAATTGGCGCCTATTTGTATCACTATAACCTTGGAATACTATTATTTTGGACTACTATCACACTTCTGCATGCCCAAAAGCCATAGATGTCAAGAAACCGGTGATTTTTCACCTCAGTAACGGTGAAAATGGCATAAAAACGTCAGAGTAACATATGAGAACAGCCAATCACTATCCAAAACCGAACCTTCCCAAAGTTTGGAACAGCTAGTGCTATCTGTCAACATCTAGATACATCTGTAAACCAGTTAAAAAACACAAAAAAACATATGCCTTTGTCTCTCAGACAGAATCGTTCAATGGTGCAGTGGGACTAAGGCTTAACGGTTAGCTGAAGCCAGGTGGCACCTGTCATAGAAAGGTGACTTTTGACTGGTGGGTCACCAGTTGGACGCCAAAGACCAGATGGGAGAAACCAGAACTGGGGTAAATAAATGACATTCTCATTTGAAAAACTGCAAGTAGATGTCCTTATGCAAAACACTTAAACAGCACAATGGATTCCTGTTGATAAAGCACCCAGTTATAATAGTTAACATATTTTATTAGATTTAAAATCAGAATTTGTCAGTGTGGCTACCATTAACACAACATCCAACGTGAAGGTAAGCAGGCTAAGCAGAGGTTACTCGAGGAACTGCACAAAGCAGCTGTGATTTCCTGACAGTGCATGACAGACATGTCTAAACTATTTCCTTCGTCAGACATGAAAGAGGCCACAGGTTCTAGGTTGAGAGCCAAAAGCCAAGCCTATATTTTATCCCCCCATAAAAATGTCAAAGGGAATTAACTAAACAAAATACTTTTCTGCCACAACTAGTGACTGAATGGCCTGCTAGGCCAGCTGGCCAAGATGGCAGGTTACTCATAAAAGAGACAGGTACATATCAGCATCAGTGTTGTGTTTGGACAGCTGCTGATGACACTGCTGTCATTCTCACTTTCAGAAAAAAATGCAGCAAGTTTGGTGATCGGAACTCCATCATTACAAAGTGTTGACTTTGGGGGATTACTACGAGTAACCGGAAGTGGCTGGAAAAAAGCACAAATTGACATGAAAAACAGAACTGACATATTTGAAGTAAAATGTCCCCAGAGTCATGTACATATTTATTTTTAAAAGCCGCTTTCTCAATTATCTATTCCCAGGAAAGGAAAGGAATGAGAAATGTGAAATAAGCCAGATTCTTTAAGGGTATTCTAAATGACATATGAATATGTAAATTAAAATTCTTCTTTCATGAATGAAAAACAGACCTTTGTATGACAACGAAGACCACATTGTTCGTTTCTCTTTTGTGTGGGGTCTGACTTTTTGTTCAACTTTTTTAGGATTCTTCTAGAAAGGGGTAATTGTGCTCTCTACCCACATGATTGAGAGTTTCCTGTCACACACAGTGAAGGTCAGTTTTTAATGCTTGCTTCGCATGTACTGAAACAAAGTCAAAGCACAAGAGGATGGGAAATTTGGCTTCAGTACAAACCAGCATCCTTTTTGTCAAGAATGGGCTGATGGTGATAAAGAGGGACTATGAATTTCTGCACTCTTGATGTATAAATACAAGGTAAAGCAGTGTACTGTTTGGTCCGCCCTGCATGGGACAATCCACCTTATAACCTAACCAGGCTGGCAAAAGCCCTTCTCAAAATGTAATGTTCAATTTCCCATATGTACATATTTCAAGTGAGGGACACTTGAAACACTGTACATTGGGGGTGTCCAAAGTGAAGCCTTTGGACCATTTTCGGCCCGCATCTTGTTGTTTGTTTTATGTGATTACATATCACACTAATTTGCTTTGTCACCTATCACACAAAGATTATATAGTTTACGGTACAATATACTGACGCACATTGGATTAGTTTTAGCATCTTTAGTGTACACATCAAAGTGGCCACCACATCCTTCAATTTTGTATCCCATATCAATATTAATTTTTTTTAATTTGAGAATTACCTGCCAGTAGATTGCAATTTCATCTTCATGCTTCATTTTATAAATCATTTAATAATAATAATAATAATAACTAATAGAGAGAGAATTTGGGGAGAAAAAAAAGTGGTTCCTTTACGTTCCAAAAAAGTACCAAAACCAGACCAAAGCTGTAGCCATTAAGAGGTACGGACGGTACGATGGGTTACCTGTATTTTTGCACACAGTCTTAATTATTAAGAGTCTTAATTAATGTTGAAACAGCAAGGTTCACTTAAAATCCATCCATCCATCCATCTTCTATGTCGCTTATCTTCACTAGGGTCGCGGGTATGCTAGAGCCTATCCCAGCTGACTTTGGGCTTGTGGCCAGCCAATCGCAGGGCACATATAGAGAAACAACCACGAACCCAGATCTTCCCGATCTCCTGACTGTGTGGCCAAAGTGCTAACCACCGTGCGGCACACTTACAATCTATTAGTTCAAATCATTATATAACATTTTTTTAAAAGTAAATCCTTCAACTTGTCCCCCCCCTCCAGTGTAGCTCCGGCCAAAAAAGATCCATACAAAGCCTTATCATTTCATTACAGACGAAATCTAAGTCTGAAAGTCTCAGACAGAGTTTATTTCCGTTCACTGTTGCATGCCAAGATGACTAACATGTTGCTCTGCAGTTTAATAGCATGAATCAGCACCAAGATAAATCGGAAATTTCTCCTACTTGCAAACAGATGGAGGGGAAATCCAGATGTTGCCTTACCCAGACTAATGCTTGAGCATGGCCTTTTGTCAGGGGGATTTGCATATATTTAACTCTTGAACATTCTTGCCATCATCAAAGTATTGTCACGTGACATGACATGTTGCCTTCTGATTATCTTTTTTGTATTCATTATAATGATTGTGCATTGCTCTTTTTTTTAGCCTGGCTTCCATATAAAACTAGCCTACTTTAGTCTGCCTTATGGGTAAGATTCCTTTTCATTGTTATAGTAGACACAATGAGATTTTCAAAGACATGTAATGAATAATCGCCCGAAGTCAGCTGGGATAGGCTCCAGCATGCCCCGCGACCCTAATGAGGATGAAGTGGTATAGAAAATGGATGGATGGATGGATGGATGTAATGAATAAAATATAATAATATAATATGAAATAATAATATGAAATAAATGAATATAAATCAAACCAGATAGTGTTTCTTGACCATACAACAAGCATCTTTTTACATGGAAGAAGTGGAATAAAATGGGTAGTGTTGTGGCATGTTATGGAAAGTATAATGGATTCATTTTTTACTGAGAAGTTTGGTTTATCAGTCAAGGAAACAAAACAATCATCAGCAGCAACATGCGTACTTGATGAGGATTCGAGTTTCACTGAGTCAGGAGTTGACGAAGGCTTGAGTTTCACTGACTCACGGGTGCTCGACAAAGGCTCAAATTTCACCAACTCACGGGAGTTTGACAACAATATGAGTTTCACAAACATGTAATCGACGAAGACTCGGGTTTCACTAATTCATGGCTGCTCGGCGAGGACTTTAATTTCACTGACTCACAGGTACTCAACGAAGGCTCGACTTTCACTGACTCACGGGTGCTCAATGAGGACACCGACTCACTTGTACTCGACAAAGACTTGAGTTTCAGAGACTCGCATTTGCTCGACAAAGACTTGACTTTCACTGACTCACGGATGTTTGATGAGGACTCTACTTGCACTGACTGGTGTACTCAAGCAAAACTTGAGTTTACCTGAGTTACGGGTGCTCGCCCTGCATCTACGTCTCGGTTGCCAAATTTCTTGCGCATGTGTTGTGTGTTGTGTCTGTGCAGGACCCGAGTGAGCGGAGTACCCGATTCACTTCAGTGTGTGACTCATCGTTGCTGTTCTACTTGAAGAAATATATTTTTAGCTTCTCTTGAAAAAGCTTTGTTTTGTATCACAACATACCACATAGAAGCATACACTGCATTTTAATTTAAGTTTTACACCCAAAGCATTTACTTAATGTTGAAAATAAGTGAACAATGAATTCATTCAACTCAGCCCTGTTTTGAGGTTTAGCCGCAGACATCACTTAACATTTCCCCGACATAATTTGCTTTTCCCAAAAAACATGTGATGGCAAGATGTTCAACAAAGAGGCCTGAGGTGCACGAAACACATTCAAAGCCATTGCCAAAAAAACAAGATTTCAAACGTTCTGTTACTTCAGCAGGTTTTGGAGGAAGAACACAGATAACCAGGAGGAAATTGTGTGGAACGGAACGGAACTTCATCTACATGATCAATTGCATAATAAGAAAATGCAGATGCCATTGGTTTTTGGCTCATGTCGGACACTTAATGGATGAAGAGTAAACACAGTACAGATGTTGTCAAATGAAGGCTTTACTGTCACAAAAAGCTGGGATCTCTGAATTGTGTGGACACGTCTATAATGGTACCGCTAAATCGGAGTGTCCAAACTTTTTCCACGGAAAAAGGAAATCAAAGGATGCGGGGGCCATTTTTACATTTTTTTTTTTTTAAACCAACCCACGTAGACGTGTCTTTATTGTCATAATATGTTGAATTTATTATCGTAATGTTATAACTTTTACCCAACCTAAATTCCCTAAAACTGCAACTTTATTATTGTTTTGGTTATTTGTCATAATATTACGCTGTTAAAAAAACAACATTTTTAGTCTTTAATATTCCAAATTTACGCTATTGTTTTCTCATAATATTATGGCTGTGTTATCCTAATATTTTGTCTTTATTTTGTAAAATTACTGGTCGTTTTTTTTTCCCCTTTTTACTTTAGTTTTTTTTTTTGTTTTTTTGTTTAATTGCATTTTACAATGTGCCGAGGACCCATAAAAAAAAAAACGCCGCAAAGCCTAAATGGCCCCCGATCCGCACTTTGGACATCACCGTTCTAAAATGTCACACAATAAGTGATTGTGGCTTCTCAAATTAAGGCTAGAAAAAATGATATTAATATTTCATCATTTTAGGTAATAAAACTGAACATTTTTTAAAAGAATTTTGCTGTCAAAATAAATATACCAGAGACTTGTTTTTTTTCCTCAGCTCTAAGAATTTTCCACATCACAGAGTGGAGTGTTCAGCAAAATCTGGTCAAATGATTTCCGAGGGATTGGAACAAAGAAACACATGGAGGCGTTTTTGAAGCGGATGTGATTGACTTCACATCTGTAACACTTTCATGACACACTCACAAAACATAGCTGAGAGTGTGGGAGGAGAGGAAGATCGTGGCAGCATCTGTCATCTACAGACAAGTGGATCACCAAACACCATATTTAACAGGCGCTTATGGATTTCCTGCATCTTTGCTTTGCATTAGTCCTGCACCACCATCCCACCACCTGGTTCACTACACAGAAAACATAGTCTGAAGCCAACAGTTACAGTTTATGTTATTTGCTTATTGCTTCTAAAATACAGTGAAATCCAGTTAAGCCACCGTCCCTTGGATTGGCTGACTCACGTCAAAATAAGCGGTTGTCGACATAATCGCAGATATAGTCATTGCTTGCACTTTTGCGAGTGATTTCTGCCAGAGGCATAAGGAAAATGGTTGATAATGAAGGATTTTTGAGCCTAAGGCAGTTTGTTGCTACTTGTCATACAAGCACAAGTATATCTTTTAAAATTTACTTCACCAAAAAAAACTAAAAGCGTCCTAAAGGACTGTGTCTTGTAGACAATGCCACCCTTTAAAGTGTGGGTGGAGTGTCCGTGTCTGGACATCTGAATACCGCTCTCATTATTTGTCCCATTATTTGTCTTTCTTAGTCTTTACGACCAGGTCTGGGGAGAAAATGCAAGGTTTGAGGGGTGTGGAGGACACTTAAACATACACAGGGCATCCTTGTAGATGAATGACAAGATGGGGCGGCTGCATCCTTTCATCCCTCTACATCAAACATTTAAAAGAACTTAGAAGCCAAAGCCACACCACAAATACTGTACTGAGTTCTCCAACACACACACTGAATCATGCAGCAGTAGACATGTCGGCCATTGCTACCGAAAATGTGGCATTTATATTTATACAAGATTTATACAAGATACAGTTTTTGTAATATCTGTCAACTCACACAGTATAGCTATCACTAATGTGAGATTGTCAAAACTTCAAAAATGAAAATGAAAAGAATTTCACTGATTGTATAGTTCAAAATATAATACAGTAACCCCTCACCACTTCTGTGCTTCGAATTTCACGACTTCACTCATGTTTTTATATATGTGGGGACAGAGCACAATCATGTTTTTTCCTAAATATATTAATCAATAAGTCATGCTATTATGTGGCTGAATGCGGCCTTTTGTTAGTAATTAAAAACACATATTTAAGCAAATTTGTCTTATTTTTTTGACTAAATTAAGCATTTCCAAGCATAAAAATGGCCAAAGGAAGTGAAAAACAAATATAAGACAGTCAGAAGATGCATGCAAAAATGTTGCGATGATAGGCAGTATTCTACACTGGTCACTAGGTGTCAGTAATGTTACTGTAATGTTAAGTGAGACACATGAGCACTAGACTTGAATGTCGGAACAACAGGCATTATCTCACAACAGGCATAATAATCCCTATCACAGGTTTTCTAAATGCGATTTTTTTAGCATTATTAAAGCTCTGTAGACATGAAATGACACCCACATAGTCACCTTTACACTCCTATTATTCTTTGTTTCCCGCACATTGCTCAACTGTAATGCGGAGGCTGCAGGACCACTGCAGGGACACAGGAGACGGCCGCTTTAAGCATTGCATGCTACCGAGCTAACTACTTAGCCTCCAATTTGTTTATTCTAAATTTAAGAGTTTCAAACGGAGTGGGGAAGAAGGACAAAGTAAGAAGTCAAAAACCTAACACTTCCACAAGGAATGGGAGGAGAGCTTTTTTTTTCACTACGTCATGTCGGACATGCCACGGTCAACTCGATGCAGTGTTCAGGTAATGTAATCTAAGGTATTGTCGCATCAGTGCAACATTACGGATGTCTAGTGACCACAATACTACATATAACTCAATATTTTTGGACTAATAATAGGCCATAATCAACCACAAAAGAGTGATTATTTATTAACTGATTAATTTTTAACAAACCACGATAGAGTGAATGAGCTATGTTCGAACCGCAATGTAGCGAGGAACGACTGTTCAGCAATTAATTTCAGAGCAAAAATACTTTTTCTTTCACACCAAAAAACAACTACTTCAATCAGCTACCAAATTGTCACAGCAATGACCCGGTCTCTCGGTCACTTCAATATGGTCATATGAAAATATTAGGACACCATTCTTATATAGAAAAAAGGACGAAAACATGGTAAAACTTCCTGAGAAGACTGAGGAAATTTGGCATGCCCACCACAATCCTGAGTTGCTTCTACAGATGCACTATCGAAAGTGTCCTTACCGCCTCCATCACTGTTTGGTACGGTAACTGTACAACACGTGATAGGAAGGCACTCCAGCGGGTGATCAAGACCTCACAGAACATTGTTGGGGCAGCCCTCCCCTCACTGCAAGACATTTATAAAACTAGAGTCCTACGAAGAACACACAACCTCATCAAGGACAGCACACATCCACAACACTCATTATTCACACTCCTACCGTCAGGCAGACGCTACAGGAGTTTGAAGTCCAGGACCACAAGGCTGGCAAACAGCTTTTACCCACAGGCCATCAGGCTCCTCAACGAAGCACTCGCACACGCCGCACGCAACACACGCACACACTCATAGCACTTTATTTATTTATTTATTTATTTGTATTATTTACTTGTATTAATGTCTCTTCTGTTGTTGTTGCTTAATTTATTGGTATATATGTTTATGTGTTTATGTTTCTTATGTTCTTATTCTTTCATTTGTTTTCTTTCTTTTCTTGGGAGAATGAACAGAATAAGATTTTCATTGCATGGTATAACTGCTGTTTTACTATGCACATGACAATAAAACTCTCTTGAATCTTGAATCTTGAATCTTGAATCTTGAAAACACGCACCTTTACCATGTCGCCCGTGCTATTGTTTTTCGGACAAATACAAAACATGATGCCGCTGTTATTACATTCCCAGAATTTTGACCCCTTAAGTAGGATTGAGTGAGTTACATTTGTTACACCCCTTTTGGGGACTAAAAAGTGCATGTCTGTAAAATTGGTTGAAAATATGGCAGCCATTGAGGAAAACATTATTGCAGGGGCACACACATTGACTGTCTAATGATGATAAAACTTTATACGTATTGTACGTATGGTAACATGTCTTTGAAAGCATTTTGAGCACAACCCACAGCAGGTGCCACAAATGGCACTGATAGCCATATTTAAAAAAAAGGAGACCCCATGGTGGTGTTATTTTTTGCATGTCACCGGTGGGAAAAATCTGCCTGTAGCACTATGACAAGACGGCAATACAGACAAGACGCAAGTTTCTTGGTATTTAACTTGGCTGGTAGGTAAGTAGGGATATACAGCTATTGTCTGCACAGAGGCATTCTCCGCAAGCTGTGACTAGTCACCAAGGCGACTTCACTGTGTATGTGTGTGTGTGTCTGTGTGCACTGACCCCCGCAACTTCAGCCACTGAGCTTATGGCCATTTAGATCAATGAGGGGGCGCAGGGATGAAGTGAAGTCAAAGCTTGGAGATGTAGCTGGGAGGGAGGAATAAGCCACTGCTTCATTGGAAGCAACAGAAGGCCTTAACACAGCAAATGCACTCACAGAAATTGAAGCGTTCTTTTTTTTATTTTTAAATCATGTATAAAGAACAGCTGAAAATGCTTAAACAACAAGAATAGGATGAAGTATATCAGACAATTAGAAGAGAAAAAGCCTAAAAAGCAGTGGTGTCCAAAATGCGGACCAGGGGCTATTTGTAGCATGCGGTTGTTTGTTTGTGTCCCGCGTCACATCCTAAAAATATAATTTAACAAGAAAAGAAAATAAAACAAATTGAAAAGTCAGCAGTAATTTTCAAACTTTAAAGAATATTACAGTACGAGAAAAAATCTAACAAGAAAAAGTCATTTTACAAGGAGAACGTCGTGACTTTATGAGGAAAAAATAATGTAATTTTAGCAGCATAAAAATATGAAATATGAAAGAATTTTTATTTTTATTTTTTTATAGTTGTGATTTCGTGGGAAACAAACAAAACAAATAGTTGTAATTTTTGGAAAATTAGGTATCAAAAATTATATAACGAGAACAAAGTCAAAGTATTATGGGAATAAAGTCAAAATTAGGGGAAGAATGTTTACAAGAAGAAAGTTGAAATATAATTGGCAAATTTAAAAAAACAGCAAAAATGAAAACAACAGCTGTAATATTAAGAGAAAAAGGTTGTATTCCAACAAGGAAAAAAAATCGCAAGTTTACAAAAATAAATGTGTAATATTATGAGGAACAAAATAATTTTAGTAGCATAAAATATTTGAAAAAATATGTCATAGTCGTAATATTATGACAAACAAACAAAATAAAGTTGAAATATTTGGAAAATTAGGTTTGGGAAAAAAGTTATAATATGTGAATAAAGTCAAAACATTATGGGAACAAAGTCATAATATCACAAAAAGAGAATTGGCAAAGTTTCTTCAAAAATAAAGTTGAAAAAAAAAAAAAACAAAAGAAAAAATATGAAGAAAAGAGCAAACACCAAAATTCATTCCAATTATACACTAGGTCCCCAACTTACAAACATCCGACATGCGAACTTTCGGCGATACGAACACAAGCCGACTGGTCTATTTTTTCATGTATTTTGCCTTTTAGTACTGTAACTCCATTATTTATACAGCTACATGCTTGACCAGTAGAGGGCACTGTGACACTGCTAATGGGACCAACCACTTGTCAGTGGGACCAACAGGTACAGGAAGCCGCTGGGGAGAGAAAGCTAAATGGAAAGCTAAATTGCAGCTGTATGATACAACTCGGACAGACCATGTGATTAAAGTTTATTAAGAGTTAATAGGCCTGCTTAATTCTACACCACCCACAGAATACTACCTCTTTTAGAAGAGTCTAACGACGACGACGATTTGTCCTTTTTTTCCAATATCTCCTCCTCCACCACAACGACGTATGCTCGACCACTCCTCTTCAAAGGTAAATAACATTTATCATTACGTATTATTATATCATTTTTATTATTGTTTTTTTCATTAATTATCCTTGTTTAATATTACTACTGCATCCAAACTCATATTTACATACATACGCATATACTGTATATGTATACACGTACATGTAGTACCTATATCATTGCTAATATTACCTTTTCCCCTACTTAAGAACAATTAGACTTAAGAACGGTCGCCTGGAACCAATTGTGTTCCTTAGTTGGCGACTTAGTGTACATTTTTTCAGCTATATCACAAAGTTGAGATGCAGTTTTTTGCTTGAAATATATATAACTTCTTAGCATATCGCTTGCATCCTTTCATTTTTCAGTAAGTGGCCTCGGTGGAAAAAGTTTGGACCACCCTGTTATAGAGAAAGGGTTGTACAATTTTCTGTCTTTGTCTATAAATAATCATCCCATAAAATGAATTTAACAGATAGCTATTTTCCTCCCTGCAACAAAAAAAGTATGGAAAAAACCCCCAAAAAACCCTCTTTTATATCAATCAAAGCTGCTGAGACTAGATCATATCTTTCAAATAACTGCAGAGACTACGTAGCGCTGTTCAGCTGTAAAGACTGAAGGGTGGAATGCACATCCGGAATGTACAAATATCTGAGTACTAGAGGAAAGGTAAGCTGTAGTACAAATATTTAAGTAGCGGAATATGAAGCAGTTCTTGACCTTCTACCTTTTTATTGTTAATTGAACATTTTCACCTCAATCCATCACTCGATTTATCAATTACCTTTCACCAAACTGTGAACGTTGAAAAATGCACACTCAGCTCTTGGCCAACCTATGATCCCCCACCCACAGAAACACCTCTGCAATTCACTCTTTTTAAATTCTCATATTTGGGGGATTCTTTGTTATTCTGACATGAGACGCAGACAGAAGCCTTGCGGCAAAATGTGGCTTTAGAGGGTGGGGAAGTCAGAGATTTGCCTTGCCCTCAGGCTAAGCACGCTGCTGTGGTATTGAGGGTGAAAGCCAATCCATCAATGTTGGATCACAATAGAACGCTGCACATTAAAGTCTATAACCTCAGAGAACATAAAACAACTACTTGTCTCTTTATGGCACATTTATGACATTCAGAATGTCTTTTACACCTTTATAGAATGTGTACAGTCTTAACATCTATGCATATTAACTTCAATTACTGTGTAAAAACATACATTAAAACTACATACATTACAAACTGTATATGATTGTACTGTACTTATCAAGGCATGCATCTTATAGCAGGCAAGTGTTTAAAACAGCAACTGACAGAGAAAAGCACTTCAGTCTGCTGAGGTCTTTTATTGGCTTTTCTGTGAACAAGTTGAAGCCCGTAAAATGACTGAGGAAGGCTTCATGCCTCAAGACTGACACTACACCCAATTGTCTGGCTCTTTGTGCTCAACAGGACACAGTGATCGGGGTCAATTTGATGTTGGTGACAACAATTAAGGCTTAACATTGACAGGAGGCCTCTTAATACATTAGCTATCAAGCTTACGGCAGATCTCCTGCAGGGTTCATAGGCTTTTCATAGGATTCAGTTGTTGACAAAAATGATTACTGTAAAGATATCTTGTACACTGTCTCGGGTATCGTACGGTCAAACAGTGCACTTAACAACTACTCGAGTGCCCAGTGAGTGACCAGTCTCTATGAAGAATGGACAGTGGCTCTTTTTGAGTTGGGACACTACAGACAGATTCCGGACAGGGAATCCTTTAATTACCTAAATATGTGTGCGCGGGTGGTTTATTTGCTCATAGAACGCACACACAACAATGAACAACTCTGTATCTGTCTCTTTCCTTCCTCCTTTCAAGCACTGTGCCGTGAGCTGATGAGACGTTCAAGTATTTGTGAGTGTTAGAGGAATCTTTTTTTTTTATTTAGGACAGCTGCAAAAGTTGCAGAACTTTGATAAAGAAGGTGAGAAACACTATTGAATTCAAGAAATAACTTGTAACAAAGTATGACGGTAGCGTCTGTTACAATGTAAAGGTTCCTTAATTAACACATGTCGCTGGGGGGATTGGTTTAACAGAGACACATAACAGTGAGTCATTCATTCATCATTTGTATGTATTTCGTTTTTTGTTTTTTTTTTACTGCATGTAATTTTTCTCTATGAAATGTGTTTTGTGTTAATATTTTTGGGTGTTTGGAACAAATTAATTGGATGTTCATGATTTCTTATGGCCACAATTTGTTTTTGTACATTGTAGTTATTGTCTGAGCTTTTGGAAAGGATTAATGACGGAAACTGTGTTTCCACTGTAATGGATTATTATAACAATAACCAGAACAATAAATCGGCACAAACATAATATGGGTCAACATTAAGACTTAATTCCCAGAATGTATGCCTGAGCTTTCTAATCTCCCACTTGATCGCAATAAAAACCTATGAAATGCATATTTTCCACAAGATCATCCTACATTTTTATTGGTCCTAATTTGGCCAATACACAAATCCAATCCCGCATTTTTGTGTAATCCAGCTAATAGGGGACAAGTGTAACAATCGAACACACGACCACACATCCCCACCAAACGAGAGTTAAGTCGAGCAGCGCTAGTCGTGAGCCAAAAGCCCCAGGTTGTCAACCCACTGTCCAGTGTAGCTCTTAAGGCATCGATGAATGAGATTTACACAAGGCGCTCACTAGCCTCACTAGCCGGCATTCGGTACACAAGCAAAGCAGAACAAGACCAGCAGTCACAGTAAAAACTGTACTCAGATATCAAGAAGACTTCTTGACAGCGCCAATAATTACTGACCTCCTTTTATCAGAAAATACATCATTACCTCAAATTGCATGAATAGTTGGAAGTATAACAATATACTGTACAACCCCTAAACAAACCAAATCAGTGACTTCATATTTTGACAAAAATCAATCATATTCCTTGGATTCCAAACGTAATGAAAAGTTTCTTACGTGCTGTTGCTTGTTAGCTGCATAAATCAAAAGGTACGTCTTGGTCACATTCCAAGACATGCTCATATCTAATAAAATAGAGGCCCACCGCGTTGTCGTGTAGAATATCCACTGACAAACTTCCCAGGCTATCAGCATTCTTAAGATTCTCCTGCCAGTCATGCAGGACAATTTATTGACTGACCACTAAAAAAGACTGTGTGGCTATGTGTGAAAAAAAAGGGTTACAGTTCCACATTGCCCGTTTGAGTGAGTGTCTGCCTACAAAGTAACTATTTTAGTACTTCTCACCGATTGTTCTGACATTTATTAGTCTGGGACGTGCTTTGGCAACAACAGTTGTCTGCAGTGGCAAGATGCTGAGCCATGCTGGCGATGGAATTTAGAGAAATAAAGTATGACATGCTGAGCTAGCAGTAGCATATTTATAGCATATTTATGCACTTGTGCGTAAAAGTTTACGCAACTGTCTGTAATTTCATCCTGTTGAAGGGAACAGAAGCCTAATGCCTATTTTGGCGGTTTTCCCGACCACAGCTCGACCACAAAGACAGTATGGACTAATTTGTTGAAAACACAAGTTATTGCTGCCACTAACTGTTAGCAAGCCAAGCTAACTGAAGTTCAGCGAATCAAAGCGGTTGCCTAACAGTGGAATGCCTTGTAGCAAGAGTGTTTCTTCTCTCCCGAAGGAAGAGCTTCATGATGTAGAAGAGTCCAAAGAACCAGGGATGTCCGAGAGCTAATAATGAGGTACAACCAAAGTGAACGGAGATCTCAATTGTTGAATTTCAGAAGGAGGTTAACAAAAATCTACAGGATTGTTGTGACGAGATACTTGACGACAATTTAAATCTCTCCATGGTGCAATCAAATCTCTGAGGGAGGAGAATGCCTTGCTTCATCAAGTAAATGGTTGAAACAACAGTTCTCAGGAAGAAAAATCAGGAAAAGGAACAGATTGTATTGCAAATGATGTACAGGATGGATCAACCAAAGCACAACCAAATAATTATGTGATTGTAACTGGGCTCCGCATTAAACCCAGACATCACGCCATGGCGGTCGAGAACAGAGAAACGTATGTAGCACAAGGATAGCACAGGGTTGCTCACACTTTTTCAGCCTGTGGGCTGCTTTGTCCCAAATATCTACCTAGATAACATAGAAAATATATATATACTTATTTATTTTATTTATAAATACAAGTATTTCTGTACATTGTACATGTATATCAGGGGTGCACACAATCAAAATGATCTACCTCTCACTATAAAACATATAGCACATAAAAAATCTAACCGGTCAACTTTGCAACTACTACACCAAAATACTGGTCAATGAGGACTAGTACAACTGGTGCTGTCGAGTCTTCTCTCTTTGTCTTTCTGTTGGTTGTATGAACGTGAAGGCCTCACTCGAGTGGTGAGTTCCAGGTTTAGAAAGCACTTGAAAGTGTCAATGGACAGTATATCTGGTGAAGGAGAGACACAAAGGGGAGGATTTTTTCCCCACAAGGTTTTGCAATGACAAGGAATCATAGACTCAAACCTTCGACATTTGAAGAAGATTTGCTGTAATCTACAGATCTACAGTGATTAGACTCTTGAAAGGCCGACAATCCCAAGGTCTTTACCCTGTGTTAAACAATAGTATATGTAAATCTATTAAAAGTGGAAGTGGTCAAAGTTGCTGAAATGGGTTCTCAATGTTTCTAAGCTCAAAACTGAAACCCACAAACAATGATTTAGGTCTCATTGAGGGCTGCCCAAAAAAAACAAAAAACAAATCACAATCGCGAGTCACAACAAAATGCGATTGGCTGGCGACCAGTCCGCCCCTCACCCGAAGTCAGCTGCGACCTTAATTAGGATAAGCGGCATAGAAAATGAATGGATGGATGGATTCACAACAACATGCGTTCTAATTTCTAAATAACAACAGTTTTTTTCCAACAACTGACATACTCACTCTCCCTGTCCCTCAGCGAGCTTCACCAGCCAGGGCGAGTTGGCTCCTACACGGCCGACACCATCAGTGTCAAGCTCGAGGGAGGACCGATTGCATTAATTTTTCTTTTGACTTCACTATTTTTAGTCTATCTGGTCATCCCATGACCAGTTTTTCTTTTCTTTCTTTGAGAAGTCTAATAATAATAATGATAAATATTTTTAAAAATCGCTTGAGTTCTTTAAAACGTAAGCACATGGCCCTCAACATATGCATGTGCTTGTTCCTCTGAGGCTTGAGTGCCATTCCCATTAAACTCAGACATTTCCATAAGAAGCATAAACTTTGACCTTCCCCTCCTTCAGTCCTAAAGTCTCAAAGTCTCAACACCTCGGAGGGCTGTTGACAGTGGCGCAAAGATTTAGCTCGTGAGGAAAAACACCTTCAAACTTCCACCAGTATACAATGTTAGTTCATTTGTTTCACCTTCATCTGACACTTTAATCTCCTGTAATAAATGGAAACAATGGCTGCAAGAGGGTGACGTTATGCCTCCAGCTATATTAGAGGCCCCAGGGATACAGTAAATGAAAAGAGGCGAGTGCGACAAAGAGGGCTTTCATCCAGAAGACAATATCAGAGCTGTCAATTAGTACAGAGAAGATTATAGTCCAGGGTGCCGGCGTTCATTGTGCTCCTTTTTGGGAACTTTTGCACACATAAAAAAAAAGTCATACTCAGCTTAAACCAAGCACAGGCATGTTATAATCCACGTGATGGGGCTTTAGTGAGCTGGTGCACCAACCTGATTTCAAGTGAACTTTGTGAACCAGGACTGGAGATGTAGGGGCTCATATTATAAAAACATAACAGCAACACTACAGAAAACAAGGGCTAAAAAACTCTCCTCGGCCTCTGCTTGAGACAAGTAAGAGGAAGAGCTCAAACCAAACATCAGGTATTCCTTTCCTCAGGCATTCATGGACCAGCGACCTCATCAAACATTCAGAAGATCACACACAGAAAAACGAGAAGAGGCCTGGGGGCCAAGTGTATGTTTTGAGTATTTGCTTTGGTCTAGAAATGGAGTAGAATACAATGTGACGATCCCCTTTAACCACTGTCAAAAGTAGAACTCTGAAGTTATGTTTTAGTGATACTTTACACTGAGACAATTAGGTGACTCCAAGTTATTTCCTCTCACAAAGGCCGGTGGCAGGCAGCAGATCTTTGTCTGAGTTCTTTGTGACGCTATTGTGTGGTGTAATTTTTCACCAAAAATGGGTGAGGGGACGTGAAGCGACATGACCCAACAAGAGGCTACATGAGCTGACGTTCGAGGTGATGCTAAGTAATGTGAGGCATGAGGTAACGTGAAAGAATGTTAAGTAACATAGTCGTTAATTATACTTGATATTAGTTTTGATAAGTAGTCATTATCTATGACAAATGTATAAATGAGTTGAGGTTTTATGCAAGCCAAGTGACCTGTGTGAGCAACTCAAACTGGTAACCTTCAGGGATCATGGATATTTTTGATTCGGATGTTTTAAGTCATACTGGCAACAGTGGCTACTACCAGTGTTGAGTTGATGTTACGGCAGCTAGAGGTTTTCATCATGGACTCTCCGGCATATTTTTGTTTATCCACAAAGTTTATTGTTTTAACAGTCTAATGCAGGGGTGTCCAAAGTGCTGCCCACAGCTGTTTTTTTATTGGCCCGCAATGCAACAGCAAACATTTTAAAATTAGCAGAAAAAATAAAGTGAAAATATTAGGAGGAAAAAATTCTTAGCTAAAGAGAAAAAAAAGTCGTAATTTCCAATCAGCAGGTGTTTCATTGATTGACTGATGAGGACAGTTTGGTAAATCAGTACGCTCTCGCTGGTAAACATGGAGGAAAAAGTAATACTTGCCATGTCCGATTTCCCGGAGCTATTTGAAATTTCTAAAAAAAAAGAACAGAGATATAAAGAAAAAAGCAGTGGCATGGGAACTTGTTGACGCAAGAGTAAGCATATCGGGTAAGTTTGCATTAATTTACACGGACATTTATGTAAGTTTCATCTTGAATACTAGATCCAGTACCAGTAAGAGTACTCAATCAACACCGGACGCTTTTCCTCCTCTGAACTACTTTGATACTACAATGTACCAAACTCCCTCAACATCTGACAGCCATTAAAAACTGTGGGAGACTCGTACAATTCGCTCCGGTTGTGAACGTGTCACTCACCGGTGTAGCTAGTCACAGCCGCTCGTCGCCTATTATTCTGCTGATTACATTTACTACATTCAGCACAGGAAACGAAGTTGCAATAAATCCGCTGAGCAAAGTCTGGCATTGCTAAGAATAATGTTCCAAACTGAAGCTGCGAAACCATCGAGTTTTGTTGAACACAACAGTTTCACATGCTGTTTCATCCTATACAATGGCTAGCGAAGGGGAGAATTCACTGCAGACCTGTCAGCCCACTCCTCTTCATAGAATGTCACTGCCTTAGCAGATAAATGTCCCCGCAAATCTTTCACTGGACCTTTAAATATTTAATGGCCTCATGGCTGACCTATGTCCCTCCTCTCTAGACCTCTCAATGGATGGCACCGTGCCACCTGGCCCAAATCAACCACAGAGTGAATAGAGGGCAGCCTTTATTGTCTGCAAGCTCATGATTCACACAACAATTAGAAGCTTCCAACTTATGAGAAACTGAGGCAATCACTTTGGAAAAAAATGCAGACTCAGCACATGAAAAATATATCTCACTATGCCACTTTCTTTTTCTACACATGACAATGACCACCTGAAAATGTCCCTTCGTAAAACAAAGTCAAACGAGACTTTCTTAAAAGTACTACACCCTATCCAAGTCCTACTTGGAGGAAGGAGGTACAGGACTCAGCAAATCCCTCTTTTGTCACAAAAGCTCTAGACTTGATGGTAATCTGCCCGTCCCATGGGATTGTCCTCAATTCACACACCCGTTGTGTGAGATTTGCGAGGGGGTCAAAAGAGAAATGCCTACAGACGTGGCAACTCTTGAGGAACGGGTGAATGACTGGAATCTAGGGATGCATTGAAAGGTGGCCTGAGAGTCAATCAGAAGATAAGACGACATGGAGAGCAAAAAGAGGGATAACAGCGAGTGAAGTCTGAAACGCACAATGACATTCCGAGATGGGGCCTCATGAAATCCTGAATGGTCTATTCACTCATTTATAAAATGTATTGAGTGCTTACCGGTGCGTCCACTGACCAGTGTTCACACCTGGCACTTTAAATATTTTTAATACAGAACCAAATGGGTGAAGAAGTACATCATATTGAATATGTCCCATTCGTGAAAAGCATCAGCAAGTACGAAAATACAAACGGGTTAAGGGCAGTCTTTTGTTTCATGTCTCTCCGTGTTCAACAGGCCATCAATAAGGACAAGGAAACGCTCCCCAAGTTAGAGATAGGTGAAAAAGTGCAGGTGGATCCAATTACCACACAGCCTTGAAGGAAATTCAGCTTGAAAATGTATTTTTTACAATGGTTGTCTGGGTTACCTGTTGGTCTATACCTACCACAAATGTTTGAGACATTACTGCTGTAGGTGTTCACCCATTACAGAGTTCTCTATCAGATTGGTACCACTTGAAATAGATTCCAAGTTAATATTACAGTGATTATCTAGAAATGTTGCACAAATAACTTCATTTCCCGAGGAAAAAGCCATCTTTTATACGCATATTGTTACAGTAATGACAAAGTGTAGCTTTTCCTCTTGGTCAAGGTTAAGATCAAACATTATTACATGCATAAAATGCAGGTTCCTGTTATTTGCACGGTCACACCTCCACGAACTGTTGACAGGGAAGGAGAAGCAAATAAGTGAGGGTTTCGCCACAAACAGGAAAGAGGTGCTGAGAGCTTAGAGAGCACTCAGTGTGCCATTAGTGCTGGAGACAGTTGGGTATTCTGAACAAGTGGCCAAGAGACCCTCTCCACTCGGAACACAAGTAGCAATTATGGTATAACGCTGTATTTTGACACTGCCAAACTGGCATTTTGACAACACAGAAAACATAACACGAGAAGGCAAGAGCACCTGAAACTGAAGTGGAAGCACATAAAAATACAAATAACAGCTGTTGGAAACGGTTTCTTCGCTGAAAAGAAAACTAAAGGATAGCGGATAGATGGAAAGTCCAGAAAACGTACCGGAAACAAATACAGATGCATTCTTTTACATATACGATACATGCGCATACATACTGTATCTCATAAAAATCCGGTTTTGCTGGCCTTCCCACAAAGATGGAAGGACAAAATTGTCCCCAATGTATTACCAAGATGTAGCAATAGCATTAAGTAGGAAATACTTTGTTTCACTGAACTTGAATATGTGCTCTAGCTCAGGCAGTATTTAAGAAAGACGAGTTTTTAAGAAGGCATACAGTTTACTAAACTGTTACACCAGTTTATCATCAGCCTCTGATGGTTGAGGTTTACCTGAAGGGTGGCGAGAAACACTCCTGCCTTTGTCTTTACCCAACAAATTTCTTCAACTTAAGTACATGTTTTTGTTGACATACTTTTTATTAGGAATGAGTACCAAAACGTAGCTATCGGTGCCTCATTTCGGTGCTTAATGAATGCAGATTCAGCCACTGCAACAAGTGCTTGCAGGTGATAATGTGCAAGTAACGCGTTTGTAAGTAATGCAACATCCTAACAGAGGCGCATGGAGTCTGGCGCTCTTTTTAAACTTTGAAAAAACCCAGCGTATTTCTTAGCTGCTCAACAGTGTCATTGAATTTAGCACCTCAACTCCTCCTCTGTTGATTTCTAACGCTGTGTTTACACTTGTGGTTCTGTATTCTGGTCTGGACCAAAAATTTAAAAAAAAGATTGTCACAGGCAGTTTTCATGACTCGTTAATAGCGGTGTCACAAGATCTCGTGTCATAAGCTCTTGATTAAAACATGACGTCTCGTTGGCACTAGGCCTGGGACGATAATAAATAAATTAATTAATCACACAATAAATGAAAATGAAGTCGATAATTCTGCAGGATTCAGTATATTGCCATGTGCATGTGTGTCTGTTCCTGATTCCCGCTTCCAAACAGGCAGGAAGAGAGTTCACTCTGTGCATTGGTTTCAGCATCTTGGCATGTTTTTTCCATAAAACAACGGCATGAATGGAGTGAGCCCTTTTTTCAGTCACACAGTCTCTTTGTCTCGGTGTGTGAAGGTGGGCCTGGTAGCATACACAAAGCGTGCAGAAGAGTGTAACGTATTCGTAATTAAATTAGTAGATTGCAATATAATGTTATATATTTTTTCATTGTACTTTTCTTAAAAGTAATGTTAAAAATCTTATCTTGTCTCGTTCTCGGAGACCCAATCTTGTTTATCATCTCGTCACGTAAACTGAGTGTCTCGTGACACCCCTACTCCCTACCTTACGAAACTCAAATATTCTAAAACTAAATGTTGTCTGCTGGATTGAATACATTGATTACTTTCATATTCTGCTATTTTTACCCGGTCAGGTTTCATACAAAGCTTCTAAAATACGCCTGAAACAGAGTTGTTGCCGTGAGTTCTATACGGACGAAGACATGAACCATCACACACTGTGAATGCGACACAGTGCTCTGAGGACGTGTACACTGGCGGCCTGTTGGTTTGCATACATAAAAGTTATTTCTCATATATTTAAAACAATTTTTATCTTTATAGAACGTTGCCTCAGTTTTTGTTCCAAAAGGTTTGACGAAAACAGAAACATATGAAAACCGAGGCAATTTTTCCAATAGGAAATCATGTAAACCATTCCAGACACCCAAAAATACTAACAAAAAATACATTTTATGGAGAATAATTTTAGTTTAACATGGAAAAAAATAATTTGAAATTAAATTAAAAATGACGGATGGATGGAACTTATTGTTGATGCAAACTTCCCGTGCATCTTGGCAAGATCGAATTCAATAGTGTCTGTCACCATGGTTGGGTTATTTTCAACAGTCACACTCAATACAAAATGCACGGACAGTGAGTCGTACGGTGCTTTGTTTAGGCTCTCAATTTCACAATGATAAAGCTAACTAACTAGTTTATTATGTGAAAACTGTACGAAAACCAAGCCAGTGTACAAAAACCAAATAAATATTTTGACAACCTTTTTTTTTTTTTTTTTTTTTTACAAAAATAAGGTTTGACTGTACTGCAAAGGCCATTCTTCATGGGAGGTCTGAGAAAGGAAAACACTCGCTCAGTCGGAAGTACAAACACACACATAATACAGATAAGTCAATTAATTAATGTGATTGCTCCTCAATGCCGGTTGATGGTTGACAGTTGAGGCTCGCTGATATGGTGGAAAGAGTGAGGTTCGAGGTGCTACTGTATATGCTATCATCTTCGAAAACACATATTTAACTGGCACATAGAAATGTTGTCTCATGTGAAAAAGACCACCGACATGACAAACAAATCAGACCTTTCTCTAAATGTTTCCTCCATGTACTTGAACCATAATTTAAACAGTATGTGTGAGCAGGCAGGGGATTTTTCAAACGAGGCCATGTGTGGAACAGATACAGATATACAGGTTCAGAACCAAATCCAGATGAGTCAATTTAAATCACTAAAGAAGGTCCAGTCTAGTTCCTAACAAAAACACATCCAAATGATGGTAAACTATACCAAATTGCTTGTCCAAAAAATATATTTTTGTTTGTAAGTTGTGTTAATGTGTGGTCCTGACTCAATCTAAAATGTTTCGCAGTGGGTCCGTAAACCGGATTTTGTAATGACCAAAGAATGCGCAACGATCGGCTCATTGGGAGTTAACTAACTTGGATCTTGGTGAGTGACACACAAAAGACAGTGGTCTTGAATTGGACTGAGAGCATGGAAAAAGGGAGTGTTAATCCTTTGGGACATGGTTGTGAAAATGCAGAGAAAACAGCCAATAAGGGAGGTCCAGACCACTTGACACTTTGAATGACCCCCATCCACAAGTCCAAACCTGGCCATCCTCACAGTCAACGACATAAACCATCTCCCTAGAACAGTCCTAATGACCTTTTAAATCCAGCGGTAGAGATGGAGCCACTGAGCCCTGATATGCGGCACCTCATGAGGTGGTCGATCATGAACAAGTGGGCTTACTGAAGAGAAAATCCAGGGATTAGACATCACAAGGTTCAATGCAGAAACAGAATCTGTGCACAGCTAGCATGTTTATTTCATTTGCAGGTTACAATAATCTTAAAAGAGCTACCAAACTGAAGCTTGAGAACAGAGTCAATCATTCAATGGCTTTAATACGTGTGTCCAGATTTTAGCCCTTACTGCGTAGTCCTCAAGCATTCTTATTTTAAAAAGATAATAATGCTCACTTCTGTTCAGTTTCAGCAAAGACATGATTGGCTCCGATTTAGGTTATTAGCTATGATATATAATCGGGTTTAATCGATGTCCTAGTAGGCTTTTTATGAGCCTGAGCCTTTTTCCTTCCATCACAATGGGTGACTTGAGTGGCTCAGGAAAAACAGTAACTGGCAGTTCATTTTTGTTTGATTGATTTTGACAGCACCACAAATCTGCTTTAGTAATACAAACACACTGGACAAGGACTTGAAGAGTTGGTCGACTTGACCACATAAACGGGGTCAACTTTAACAGGTTCCACTGTATCAAACTGGTAAAAATATCCACCATTAGAGAAATTTTGGTAAGATAACGTCATTGCCCAAGTTAATTACTTTTCATTGTTTTAGTGAGAGTAAAGTTTGCCACTTACATATACAAGTCAAGGCTCAAAATATTGGCATGATGATGCCAGGGTTTTTGGCCATCGCTGTATGGAATACAATCCAAATCAGCCTAATTCATACAGCCATGGCCAAAGTCATTGGCATCTTTGGCATGCCAATATTTTCGGCCATGACTGTATAGTATGAACAAAGTTTTTAATTCCAGTTTAAGAGTCCAGTCTGGTATATGCTTTTGTTGTTGAAGTTTCCCTTCTAATGCAATCTTGTAACAAACTGAGCAAACCTAACAACAACAAAAAATTGTTTTTTTTAGTCCCGGCTCAGATGGTGGCCTTACCTATTAGTTGGCTTTGTAGTTTATGATAATTATAAGTATGATTGATCAAATATAATGAAGACATATGGACTAATAAACTTTGATATGCAAATTATACTGCACTTTCTTTAGCACATGTAAAGCTTCAACCCCAATTGTTTCAAGTGTCTCCTCTGTGCTCCCGTAGCCATCATGCCCCTGCTTGGGAAAAAACCGAGACCCCAATCCAGCTGTGATTTTTAATGTGGCATCTAATTCAGGCATTAAAGGCCACAGCGGGGTGTCTTACAACCGTTCCCTTGCCCCTTCTCCGTCCTGCTCCCCTCAGGCAAAACCATGCTGGGTGCATGTCAAAGATCACATGACAATAGGGATTCCTGACCCAGCCAGGGACTGGGAATGAATCGGACCCTAATTCAAGCATGTCGCCTGCAGCAAACGGCACTGCGCCTGAGGCAGAATGGCAGGCCTTTGCAACCAGGACACACACACAGGATTAGGTCGTATTCTCAGAGTTACCCATAACATAATTTAATACCTCCAAGGTGTTGACTGAGTCCTAGTCACTTGAGCACTTGAGCAACTTAACTGATAATGGCAGTTTTACTTTGGCACAAATGTGATACTACAATAGCCTATTAAGAAACAGCTGCTTGAACCAATCCACAACCGACCTATGACTTTTGGGTCTTACCACCTAAGGCACAAAAAGCACTGTCTCACAGGTCTGATCACCTATCAATCAAATATTCATCAACATCCTCTCAGTTTCTTTTCCCTATCAACTGACAACAACGCATCTGCGAGATTAAACACAGTCATTAGCGCAGTCTACAGATAAATTATTTAAGGATTCATTCATTCATGTGCATCTGCTTTCATTTAAACACAAGCGTTACTTTTCAGTGCTGAGGTACAGACTAGAAGGCGAGGAGCAACAATATGTCTTCATATTCAGGCGAGACAGGGAAAAACTAAAGAGGAAATGCAAAGTAGACCTTTGGACCTAAGAAAACCTGTATTCATTGCAAAATCAACCCTGACCTTCAAAGAGTAGAAGTGTTGTTTTATCAATAGCCACACATGCAACTGGTGCTTAAGTCTGAACCAAAACAAGCCAAACAACCTCACAATCAACGCAAAACATTTAGTACTGCTTGCTTTGGGGATTATTTATGATTAATAGGGATTATTTTCACCTGTTACTCCACAATTTCCACCAATATAGCACACACTGCAGTATCTCGAACATGAGTGTTACGTGTTCTTTAATTGGGAGATTCGCTCTATGCACAGAATGATGTTCTAAAGTCATGACTGCTAGAAGACTGTAATTATTTGTGCATGATCCTTGTAGATCGTAGATGGGTCTTCTTACCTGGCCATTGAGTTGCAGCCGGGTTTACAAGAATTAGGACGCAGCACAAAAAGTGCTCCAGCCACGAGGAACACCTGCAAGTGGAAGCAAAAGATCAGCAGGAAGTTATCGTGCAAAAATAGTGTAGAAAACCTGCACAGAGTACCTCATTGTCATCTCTCTTGCGCTGCACCCGATCGGCAAAGAAGCAACATGGACCTTATTGTGTCCTCCTGGTCGATCGCTGTGCTGCTCCTCCAGCTGATGCAGGCTCGACTGAGGCCGGACCACAAAAAAGTGAGCCGGCCGGTGGTGGGAGGATCCAAATTTTGATACCGAGGCTAGTATCACTAAGTCGATACTAGTCGAAGAGGTCGATATTTTTCAGTTCTCCGCTATGTTTACTTTGACTAATATCTGTGTTTTTTCATATTGTTACATTGTTGAGAGTGTTTTATTTATATATTGTTATATGTCTTTCGGAGGATTTGAATGCTGAGAGCCAATATAGTGTTTAGTAGAGATGTGCAATTATTGAACGACTCAAAACTCGCGAGGTGTGTCACTGAATTGGGACTCACAGATACTGTTGACTCGTTCACTTACCAACCCCGTTACAGCTAGCTTCATTAAATAAGGAAATCAGGCAACATGTCAGATTGTAATTAAATGTGGGACAAGTCGGGGAGGCAACGGAACTTTATGTGCATGCGCTCTGTGACAGGTGACTCGTGTGCATGCGCTCTGTGACAGGTGACTCGAGTGGATTGAGTTACCGATTCACAAATTGTTGGGCATTTGCAAGTTTCTGCTCGTGCCCTCTTTGACTGGTGACTAGAGTAAATCAAGTAACCAATTTCACTTCAGTGAGTTACTCATAAGAACTCGAGTCAGTAAAAGGAATCGCGTTTCCCATCTGCGAGTATTGAACAAGTTTTTCAAAATGCGTGAGTGTCTCACTAAATCAAAACTCACGGATACTCGTCTCTGTGAACTTGTCCAATTGCTCACCCCTGCTGCCGCTAGCTAAATTTAAAAGGGAAATCAGGCAACATGTCAGGGCGTGATTAAATATAGAACAAGTCGGGGGAGGCTGTGTAAATTTATGCTCATTGATCTCTGTGATGGGTCATTCGTGTAAATCGAATACCCGAATCACAAATTGTTGAACATGTGCGAGTTTCTGCATAAGCGCTCTGTGACCGGTGACTCGAGACTCAAGTACCCAATTCACTTCAATGAGTACCTCATAAGAACTCGAGTCAGTAAAAGGAATCGAGTTTTATTTGGCACTCTTGACTTTATTTCCCTCAAACAATTGTATGAAATAAAAAAGAGGGATATCTGATCGATGCTAAAATACTAAAATTTGCTGGTTATCATTATTTAATCTAAAAATGTTTCACTAATAAATATAAACATCACATCCAGAACTAAATAACATATCAACGTTCTTCATTGGCATTGGCTAGAGTGGATGTGAATGGGTAAAAAAACAACAACCCTGAGCTATGTAAACAAAGGTTTTCCACCGGAAAATGTGTCATTCATGAAGTTTACCCTGTCATTATACCTTCTTGTGCTCACAAAAGAGGACTTGACAGGAGCATAACCTCAAGTAAAGCTTTATTTACTTTGCTGTATGTTTGCTGCAAAGAGGAAAAGAAAAAAAGGTGACGTATACCTGTGGAGGAGGATCTTTAGGTACGTTTTGCAGGGACATGGCACAAACCAGTTATGTTATTTGAGCGCATAAATCCCAAAAGAGCACAGTGTTAAAGTTTTCCTCTTCTGCTACTCCTAATGATGTGTGCATTTTGGGGGTGATCAATGAAAATATCGATACTATCAATACCAAGGGTAGTATCAGTAGCGTGATAAGGTCGATATTTTTCAGTTCTTTATTTTGAGAAATACCTTTGTGACTTGTTCCTGCATATTGCATTTACACGGAATGGCCACCAGAGGGTAATACTGCGACTATTTTTGACATTTGTAGAGGAAAACCTTGGGGTAGTATACACTGCCCTTAATTATTTATTTACCTTGTTTTTATTCCCTTTTGAGTTCAATGCAGATGAGACAAAATATGACAGATGATGAGACTATATCTTGTCTCACTGACCGACTTCTCTTTTGTCTCAATTGGCAGAAGATGTTTATCAATGCAGAGTCCACTTAGTGTTAAAGAAGTGCATGTTTTGACTTGCAGCACTGCACACTGTTGTTATAATTTTCTAACATTCATGAAACAGTTGTATTTAAGACATAATTCATAAACCTAGTAGGCTAATGTGGGATCATTTGTATGTAAGAGCAGTTTTCACAGGGAAAGGGATCTGTCCTGCAGCACAATGCTGCTGTGCTGGACCTTCTATCCACAGACCTTCAGGCTGCTGTCTGAACACGTCTGAAACCATGTGGTTGTCTCCTTTGCTCACATTCCAATGTCATGGAATAGAAAAGGTAAAAATGTCTGTAAAGGGCAAAGTGGCATGCAGAGTGACCTCACAGAAATCCTCTACGACCTCCACATGTATTGCATATACTGTACCACGGTTTTATTGTATTGTATTGTATGTACTTTATTTATCCCACAGCAGGGAAATTAACTTGTTACAGCAGCAAGCAAGCAAGATACGCAAGTAAAGAGTACAGTGTAAAGAATGCACAGTGACTACAACATGGTTCTGTGCTGAATCAGTTTAATTATATACATATTTATTTGGGATGTCCGATATTGGTTGTTTTGCCGATAACCGATATTGTCCAACTCTCCATTTCCGACTCCGATATCAACCGATAACATCACATATCTTTTTCTTGAGTAAAATTGTTCTAAAGTAACAATACACTAGGGCCCCAACTTACAAACACCCGACTAGCGAACACTCGCGGATACGAACACAAGCCGACTGGTCTATACTTTATTTTATTTTGCCTTGTAGTCAGTCACTCAATCTGTATTTATACTGCTACTGTACATGCTTGACCAGTAGAGGGCACTGTGACACTGCTAATGCAGCCTTAGAGCTAATGAGACCAACAGAGGAAGCGTTAGACGCTGGGGAGATACATTGTAAAGCTAAATGGAAAGCTAAATTGTACAACCCGGACAGAGCGTGTGATTAAAGTTTATGAAAAGTTAATAGACCTGCTTAATTCTACACCACCCATAGAACACTACCTCTTTTAGAAGAGTCTAACCACGACGACGACTTGTCCTTTTTTTCAATATCTCCTCCTCCAACTCTTCCACCACAACGACGTATGCTCGGCGACTCCTCTTCAAAGGTAAATAACATTTATCATTACGTATTATTATATCATTTTTATTATTGTTTTTTTCATTAATTATCCTCGTTTAATATTACTACTGCATCCAAACTCATATTTACATACATACGCATATACTGTATATGTATACACGTACATGTAGTACCTATATCATTGGTAATACTACCTTTTCCCCTACTTAAAAACAATTCGACTTAAGAACGGTCGTCTGGAACCAATTGTGTTCGTTAGTTGGGGACTTAGTGTACTCTTAAATGAATACAATTGAATACAATTGAATATAATCTCTGAGTAGATAATTAATGTATTACATATTTTATATAAGAATACATTTGTGTTTCATGTGCCTTGATTTATGTTACTTTTGGAAAGATTTCATTTATTTTTACTTAAAGGGGTATTTAGTTAAAGGGGTAAAATACATGAATTTGATGATTATTATTTTGATTGATAACTTTCATGTTCTTATTTTATATTCTTATTTTATTGCATTAAAACTACTATATATACTATTTTTGGTGCCTAACTGTTTCCCAAGTATATTAGTGTGTATGTGAATGTAGAAACGAGAAGCATTTCTTTGTTGAAAGACGCTTTATGAAAGTAAGTACGTTTATTTGTATTCACTTACAGAGCAGCCTTGCCACATCGAATATGGCGGCGACGTTGACGTAAGGCTCAAGCCACTGATCTGTACTTGGGCTCAAGCGCTGGATGCGGCATCTACTATACAGTTTTGACAACAGCACTTCCTGTTTCCCAGCGTGCTTTGCTGTACTGTTGATGTACATGGCTGCTAAGTTACACGTTTAGAGCTCACATAGTTGTTGATTATTCAGCATTACTCCTTTGTAGCGTCTTGTCCCTTCATTATCTACCTATTATGTTGCTGTGTGATTTTTTTAGCTGGTTCTTTAAAGACACTGTGAGTAAGAATGGTTTGTGGAATGCCCCCCACCCCCCACCCCACCCCGCGATTGCTAAGGAGCTGTTACTACTTTCTCACAGTGTTGTGAGTGACACAATATAACTACACGATTCAACAATGTGGCAATTTCCTGACGTCTGTATTGGCTTTGCCATAAAAATGAGATATCGGCTGAGCTTTTCACACGCTTACTATGTTTGATCCCTTTTGTAACTGAAACTAACAAAAAAGTATTTTAATATGTATTAATACATATGGTTAAAATATAGTTAATACCATTGCTAAAATGTTAAATTTAAGAAATATTTAAATATTTTAAATAAAATAAAAATTAGAATTAAATAATTGTAATAATTAATACATTCAAATAATTTAAAAATGATTTGTATTTGGTTGCTCACCTTTTGCATGTTTGTAACTGTACTTAAGAGTACTTGGAGAGCTTGCACAGACAAAAATGGTGTTGCCTTAATTATGCTAGAGGGATGATACAAACTTCATTGACGAACTGTAACGTCTACTCAGTATAGTCTTAACCCATTGGCCATTTGGATAAATGGAAAATACAGAATTTTCAGAAAAATATATGGACATAAATGGTGTATAGCGCGCCAACACAACTGAGAAAATGGGTAAATCAATTTGAGGTTGTGTTAAAAAAAACAACAACAAAGTTTACATATATAGCTGGGCAAGTTAACGTGTTATTATTACATTGACTTATTCAATAATTATTACAGAAAATTATTTTAGTGCATGTAATTGCAGTTTTTATTTTTATTACCTATTATTTTTTTTTTATTATTTTTAAAGTCTGTTTGTCACTAGTTCCTCATACACATACTGTACTGGTGAGGACAAAATGCAGTACTGAGCGTCACCAGAAGGGGCAGCAATGTGCCTAGTCTGCCGTTCTGAAGAAGAAGAACTGGCAGGAGACAAAAAATGTTTTTTTTAATTAAAAGATTGATGATTAATCAAAAGATTTTTAATAATTGCCCACCACTAAAAATGGAACCAATGGAGGTCATACAATGCAGAATTCAATCAATGTTTTCTGTAAAAATATGCCCAAGTTCAACCAGCTATAAGTTGTGACATCATATGAGATGTTGGCATATTGTGCATTGCGTTCAACATTGACACATTTTGACACTCACATAGCACAATTAGAGTTGCACAACACTTAGGGATAACTTAGGGATAACCCATGGAAAAATTCTGGGAGACACACAACAGATGCATTGTTCTCACTCACACAAGCTTAACTCTCGCTTCTACACAAACTTACATTTGACTTTCTCGCAACTGCTATATTGACTCTGTGTACTTTGATTCTGGGCTCTTGCTCGATCTTCCTCACTGATAGTATGAGTCCAGCGCTGCAACCAAATATTTTGGTCTTATCTTTAATACAGTTGGAAAATCTTTTAAATTGTCTGGTCATTGAACACTTCTCCGACAGCAATGCAGACCGGGAAGAAAAGAAACAGTTCATACATGTTCAACAGGTGTTTATTTGAATAATCTGCACATCATCAAAAATGTTTGTAAAACATTTCAAATGTGAAAAAACTTAGTTATGCAAACTCAGTTATGTAACATGATCATTTTGACAAACAGTATTGCAATACAAAAACATTGTTGGTATTCGAGCGCCATATTCTTTGATATATAACAAACCTTCATGTTTGTAATCCCATGAAGGCACAGAGCATTTCATAACCAGCTCCATGGGTCTGAGTTATATCAGATTACTTCCAACAGCTGAAATCAGGAGGTTGTGTGGAGCCACCAAACAGCTGAAGGCACTCTGCAGCCATCAACTGCCACAAACACAATCCCATGTGTTAGCCAGTCCTCTCATTATTGCTGGGGAATCAAACACCTCCAATTAGTAATGCAAACAAAAGTTAGTTTGGATTTGTGCCGGTTACCTAAATAAATATTTTATTTTAATCTAAAAAAACAATAACCTAAACCCTTATAATCCAAGCTACAAAGCTTGTGCAGCAATGCTCATGTAGCTGAAAGACAGTTCAGTAAAAGGTATTACATTAGGTTGGGAAAAAGTTATAATATTACGGGAATAAAGTCATAATTTACTAAGCAAAAATTTACAAAGATTATTTCAGAGGAAAGTTGAAATATTTGGAAACATTTTTAAAAAGCAAAAATGCGGAAAAAAGAGCAAAGACTGGAGTTCATACCAACAATACGCTTTTCCATCTATATCACAAAGCTGAGATGCAGTATTTTTCTTGACATACTGTATGTCGAACTTCTTAGCATATTTACATAATATTAAAGTGGCCCTTGCATCCTTTCACTTTTCAGTATAGGCGGTGGAAAAAGTTTGGACACCCTTGGCCTACAGAAAGTAAAAACATACAGTAGCTACTTTTCATTATCCTTTTATTATTTGTGGCCTTCTCACTTTTCTTCTGTCTGTTTTCACTTTCTTCTACCTCGTATTTTTAATGAAATCATTGTTGTGTACTGAATGTAAGGCGGCCTATGTTTAGACAGCATTAAGCTTAATTTAACAAACTGTCCAGTATTAAATATAAAATAATACACACTCACAAAACGTTAGGGATATTCTGCTTTCGGGTGGAACTTCAGCATGACTAGAACATTAAATGTGAGTCACCTGGCATATGTTGAGTCATTTCATTACATCCCCATCGGAGTCTCAGTTTTCACTATCTCCAAAATGTGTGTACGCCAAGTTGTCTTTTATAACTCACAGCACTGGTGTAAAACATGGTGTACGCAACTTTCAGGCCTTATTTTGTGCTTACACAACCTTTACAAAAAAGACTCCTGGCCTTTATTGGCACGAGACTGCGTTCAATGTTAACGCTTCCCTGCTTTTGTTTACCTAACCAACAACAAGTCTAGCAGTTTTCCAAGCTGATGAACATGCTGCTAAATGTTTTCTACGATAAAATGTATACAGTAATCTCTCGTTTATCGCGCTTACTTGGTTTCAGACACGATTGTGAGAAGAGAATTTCCATGAAGTAGAATTCCTTATTTATAAATGGAATATTTTCATAGTTAGAGAATAGAAAACCTTTTTACAACCTTCTAAATATAGTTTTTAACATTAGAGCCCTCTAGACATTAAAAAGCACCCCTATAATCACCTTTACACTCATATTACCCAAAATAGTAAACATAATAACACAACATGTGCCATTCAAGACATAAATAAGACTCCTACTTGTGTCTATTGCTGTATTCTGGTTCTAGGGGAACTCATTTGGAGGTGGACAGAGAGTTGACTTTGGGTGTTCAGAGTTTAGTTTGAGCTTTTCATGGCTTACGGCCGCAACAGTATGTCGTTTTAGGGATTATTGGGCCTGTTGTGAGATAATAGAAACCTGCACTAAAAGCCTGTTGTTACGGCGAGCAAGGCTGGTGCTTGTGTGTCTCTCTGAACATTACATGAAAATGACTGACACCTAGTGACCAGTGTAGAATACGACATATCATCACAACAGCCAAAATATATCTGCAAGCTCTTTTACCAATGTCTCTATTGCACAAAAATTACAAATTAATTTGTTATTATTTCTCCCTTGCATGTATCACCTGTTAAAAATGAGGCAGAGATTACGCATTTTGTTTGGTAGTCCCTCCCCTGTCCTGCCACCTCGCAAGCAAAGCGTCTGAAGTATGTGCTGCATGTGGACTGTGGACTGTGGGCTCACTCATTAGCTAAGGGAGAACCCGCCCATTGTGTTCCGTGTCCTGATTGGACTGTAGACCATTGTCAATCAATCTCCTTTGTGCCGTTTCCTGTTGTGGTGAATAGTCGCTAGCAAACTAGCTAACTAGCTAACTGTGTGAACTGCTTGCTAACCGCCAATAAACAATAGAAGAAGAAGCAGTTTGCCGACTAAATGAATCTTCCGTTCAAGGAGCAGGATGAGGAGGACGACAACTACAGGAGCAACATGTTTTAACAAGGATACAAAAACAGGACAAAGCACAATCGGAAGAGTGAATATGCGTGACTAGCTTAATAATTTGTTATGTCCAACCTAGTAGATTGATCATTAAAATTAAAGGAAATTTTAACTTTGAAAGTGTTTAAACAAGAGAGAAATGTGAGAAAATGTTCATGTCTGTCTGAGAAAAGTGTATTGTGAGGGCTTTTACAGCCTTAAAACATATATAATAACGGGAAACTAATAAGGTTGGCTACTTCGCGGATTTCACTTATTGCGGGCTATTTTGGGAACTTATCCCCCGCAATAAATGATGGAAAAAACCCGATAGGGATAGGGGAAAAACCCGATACCGATATTGACCAATATTATTTTAAATTTTATGCCAATAACGGGCGATAATATTATCGGACATCCCTACTTTTTGCACTTCTCGCCCCTGAACACCGATTCCCCCACCTGTAACCTACCCATGAAATACATTGTGGCTGTCAGCAAATCTTAGGTAAATCCACATTTTTTTTGAGTATACTGTATATATGCTACATCAATTTTCATGGCAAAATTTCAAGGCTAGCTAAACAGCGACTAAACAGTATTGCAATGTAAACTGCATGCATGTTCAAAATAAATTAAACCATTACTATTACCATTAATTATGCAAAGCATGAACAGGTATTTGGGTGCATGGAGAAAGACAGGGAAAGGTGAGCCCACACTGCCATCAAGTGGTCAGCTGACATGGAGACGTACACCATGGCTGGTGAGGCTTTGCCTCGCTTTGAAGGTAATTATAATAACTATGTGATTACATTTATCACTTGTGATTTCTAAATTTATACATAAGTTTTTGAATTATGCATTTTATATTTGCATTTTAAGTTACAGGAAGGGTTTGTTGCATATTAGAAATGTATAAATGGTTAAAAAAAAAAAATTCCCTGCTCTGATTTGAGGTTTTTGGGTGATTTTAGGCCCAATGTGTTAATACTGTGTTAATACACTATGTCAAAATGAAAAAAGGAACTCTGCAGTCACACGTGAGGCTTGACCGGAAAAAAAGGAAGCCAATCGAGGCAAGAAGGTGAGCTATAAAGGTAAACACAAAAACACAAAAACCTCTGAAACCAAATAACTTTTGCACAATATTGCACCTGTATATTTGTTGACATCACTACTATTTTATTATTGTGTCAGTTGGGAAAAAATATTTAATTTGGGAAAAACATTTCCCCCCCCCCAATTCTAATATTATTGTGAAAGACCGGAAGTTTTCTCGTCTCCTTGTATTTTTAATGCACGCCTTCACATAAGCTCAGCAGTCTTCCATGTACTGGTCACCTCCACTATCTTTAGCCCCTGCTGGGAAGTGAGGGGAAGTGCCGTACTTATCTTCCCTGCTGTCATCGAGGCTGCCAGTATTTTTAGGGGACAGCAGCAGCTGCAAAAGCATTTAACAGTATTCCACGAACAATGACACTTGGGGTGTCTAAGGGCTGAACGACGCAGAGATAGGGGGACCATTCGGAATCTGCGACTACTGAGGAAATTGACCTTTGGTTCAACCAAACAGAAAGCTTTCAACAATGTACTGGAGTAGAACAAGGGAGCTTTGAAGAAAGCATGTATCTGCATTTGAAGTCGGCTTGGGACATTATTCGGCGTCCAGGGTCCCAATGGTATTGCTTCTTAACTCAAAGACTGACTGCAACTGCGGAATGTATGCTGACGATCATTGTTGGCAACTGAGGCGAGGTAGGTCATCTGAGGGGTACACGGCACAAATTCACAGGGGGCAGAGGTCATTTCAATTAAATCAGACATGTAAACACAGGGGTTAATCTCCTCTCTTTAAACCACCAGTGGGAATATTGAAGTCCATATCATGTCAGTATGCCATTTTGTACTGCAAACATAACACTGGCTTTTAGTATTAATCTGCACCCAAGTATATAAAAAATACTCAAACTAGACTTGGTAATAATCCTCTAGGTTTCACTTCCAAGATTAAAGGCAAGGCAATCCATTTACAGACTGCAGTGAAAGGAATATTATGGACCAGTCGGTCACCAGAAAAAATATTTAGAACAAAATTTGGATGGGACAGTACTTTGAATTTTTTAATTATTTCTCCAAAAGCCACAATTAAACAATTTGAATGTGGCTTCAGACATTGCCTTCCACACATCCTACATAAAAAGATCAGTCAGAAAGTCAGAAATTGTCTAACTGGGTATGCAGTTTCAAAGTTACAAACTACCATGTATGCAGAATACAAATGAATGAGAATTCCGAAACAAAATTCATTTTTACCATATATTAATAACAGAGGGAATTGTCTAACCACTCTGACAACAAAAGGAATTATGCAGGCCCAGCATGTTTTGGACTGTAAAGTCTCTTGGGTGGGCAGACTGAATTCGTGCTGTGTTTGTGTGAGCACGCGTATTTCAGAACCTTCTTTGTGATACCTGACACATACTCTCTTGCAGGTCTTTATTTAGTTTGAGCTATATTAAGCACTTTCCCACTGAAATACAGCACCAGCTGTACTGGCTGCTGTTGTAATTGGACCAAGGACCATCTCACGATGGGGCGGCATGTGTTTTCCTGTCATGCAGACAGCTCTAATTCAATTAACCCTAATATTCATACCATCCGCTTTGTGCTGAAACACGCACATCACTGTAATTTTGTAATGATGTTTGCGTTATCTCAAATACAAACATACTGTCAGCTAACCAATAACATGTAATATGTTATTATTACCAACTAATATCATGTATGCTGTCATACTATTAATCAAATTTGGCGGGATAAATTTTTTGTCCACTTGCAAATTTCTCATATTTTACTCTGACCCACTTAGGGATGGGCGATATGGCCTAAAATTCATATTGCAATATGGAGTGGCACCTTCACCAAACTTATTTACAGTACAGTACAGGGCAAACGGACTAGTTTTGTTGTGCGCAATTTTGTTATGTACGATAACCGAGACAGGGTATGAAAACCAAAGCAAAATTTTTCATTGAAAGCCCAATTATATAAACTGAGGTCTGACTGTGCATTGCAGCTCTCTTGTGATAACAATATATATCACAATATATTCTTTGGCATATAGATTATAATATAAATTATATATATATATATATATATATGTATATAACCATTTCAAAACAGGTTGCAGGTTACATAGGCTCCGCTCCTCCTTTGGCTGCTGATGTATGTGGTAAGGTATTATTAATTTCTGGTGCGCCATCGAAGGCCACATACAGAAAAATGAAAGGATGCATGTCATATTTTATAAAGCAATATGCTAAGAAGTTATTTCAAGAAGAAAAAATACACCTCAGGTTTGTGATGAAGGTAAAAAATCACATTATTAGTATGGACTTTGGTCTTTCACTCTTTTTTTCCCCTTTTTTGTTGTTTTTTCCCCCAAATGTTTCAACTTTTATCTTAAATATTCTTAGCCTTCTAATATGACTTTATTTCCATAATATAACTTTTTCCCCAACCTAATTTTCCCAAAACAACTTTATTGTTTTGTTTGTTTTTCATAGTATTACAACTTTTAAAAAATAACGTTTTTAAATATCTCTGACACTAAAATGACATGATTTCTTCTCATAGTATTGCGAGTTTATTCTCATAAAACTGCAAGTTTTTTTTTTTATTTCTGCTGTTGTTGGGGGTTTACTTGTAAAATTTCTTCTCATAATTATGACTTTATTCCCACAATATTTGTTTTATTATCATAACATTATAACATTATAACTTTTTCCGCAACCTATTTAATTTTTCAAAAATTACAGCTTTGTTTTGTTTGTTTTTCATAATATTACAACTTTTAAAAACATCTTTCTTTAATTTTTCAACTTCTTTCTAATAAAATGTTGTTACTTTTCCTCATAATAACCCCCATTTTTTTAATTACAACTTTTTTTTGTTGGATTAAAAATAAATTCTCTTAATAATTGACTTTAATATTAATTTGACTGTAACATTACTGTACATTTTTCAGTTTTTGCTGGTTTTGTTTTTTTATTTTCTTGTTAAATTATATTTTAGAATGTGCTGTGATAATAAAAAACCTTGAACACACTTTGGACACCCCTGTGGTAAAGTGTACTAAGCATTTATTCTTCAACCTGCCTTAACAGTTAGCATGGCTTCTCTGTCTCCTTCTGTTCTCACTTGCTCGGTGTGTTCATGCTTAGCTTTCAAAATTCGTCAACCGGGGAAAAATATATAGTAGAAGTAATAGATGAGACCACGGAAGGAAGTTTGTCCGCTGGAAGGACAAACATTTCATCCTCGTTTTTCAGCATCGGTTGCCAGCTTGAGGGTCTTGCGTTCGGAGGCCTCCTACACAGCATCCTCCCAGGGAACAGTGAGCTCGATGATGTAAACTCTATGAAATGTGGAGGACCAGAGCATGAGGTCTGGTCTGAGGTTTGTTGTAGCAATCTCAAATGGAAAACAGAGCCTTTGGTTCAGGTGTCCTTCCAGTCACGTGCTGGCCGATACCCAATGTTGTGTGCTTTTGTTGCACCTTCTCTGATGAACTCTCTTGCAGATGCTGAATGGAGTGCTGGAGGAGGCAGGGCATTGATCTTTGTGCATCTGGTCTCCAGGGTAGCTGCAAGGCGCTTGAGGACATGGCTGTGTCGCCAGGTGTAGCGGCCTTGTAACAGGCTTGTCTTGCAGCCAACCAGAATGTGTTTCAGGTTGGCTGGAGATGGACAGAGGGGGAATGTTGGATCTTCTCCACACCATTGGTTGAGATTTGAGGAGGTAGGCAAGACATCGTATGTGGCTCGTAGATTGAAGCTGATGGGAAATACTTCTAGTTCAATAGTCTTTTTAGTGCTGTGTTTGTGCTAAATTGTGCCGTGTGCTGCTATACTTTTTGACTTCAAATTTTTGAGTAAATATTGAGTGTCTGGCGATAGTGTCAACCTTCCCCCCGACTTTCTTCAAGCTGAGCAATGGTGTTGTTTGTTTGTTAGTTGTGCCTGTGAATAATCTCATTCATTCCATGTCATTTGTATTCTCAGGGCATTCAATCCATCACAACTGGACTGTTCAGGTTGTCTTAGAAGACGTTTTAGCTCTCATCCGAGCATGCTTCAACAGTTCATGCTCAAAGACTAGGTGGGACACACGCCGGTCAGACTAGATAGGACAGCTCTCGTCTGAGAGCTTGGTGCAAGATCCAATCTATTAAATCTCTAAAGGAGGAGGCAGGTCCAGACAGGAATGTTTGGCTCTTCAGTGGTGTCAAATGACAATTGTTAGGATACAATGGAGTGGAGCCTCTGCTGGCCAGCGATGGTCATTTGGGTGGTATCACCTTCGTTAGCATCCCATTCAGATGTAATGATGGTCATGGACCCATCTGAAACCAAGGTGGATGTGCCTTGTTTATTTGTTTGAGGCTATATGACGGACACTTTTAGGAAGGGATGAAAGGACAGCATTGTATGTGGGGGAGAGGTGGTGTCATAGACCCCCCCCTCTGTTCAGAGATGCCTTCTCAACCTAAACGTAGATGGCTTCCTTCACTTCTCTTTCAAACCATCTTTCTTCTCTGTCCAGAATGTGTGTATTTCTGTCCTCAAAAGCGTGCTCTTTCTCTTTGAGATACAGGTAGACCGCAGAGTCTTGACCTGCACAATTAGCCCGTCTGTGTTGTGCCATGCGCCTGCTCATTGGTTGCTTGGTTTCCCCGATGTAAAAATTGGTGCATTCCTTCCTGCACTGCACAGCATACACCAGATTGTTCTTCTGGGTATTGGGTGTCCTGTCTTTGGGGTGTACCAACCTCTGTCTCAAGGTGTTAGCAGGTTTGAAGTGTACTGGTATGTTGTGTTTGGTAAAAACAAAACATCTGAGTTTCTCAGATAGGCCTGAGACATACAGTAAGGGATGACAATGTTATTTTGTGTCTGCTACTCTTTTCTTCCTCATACACCTTGCTTTTGTTCTTTCTGGAACGAGATACACTTTGCACAAACAATGAGCTCGGGTAACCACAGGCTTTAGGGCATCCCTCAGGTGCTTTTGCTCTTTCTCTTTGGCCTGTGGGATGGTGGGAACATTATCAGCTCTGTGCTGTAGGGTTCCGATAATGCCAGTTTGTGTTCCAGTGGGTGGTGTGAGTCAAAAATTAGGCATTGGTCACTGTGTGTGGGTTTTCTGTAAACACCAACATGGAGGCCCCTGTTGTCTGCAATGTGAATGCCACAGCCAAAAAAAGCCAACGTATTGCCTTTGACATCCTCACGTGTGAACTTGATGTTTTTGTCCACTGAGTTAATGTGCTCGGTGAAGGCCAGCACCTCTAATTTTGACCCATGTGTCTTCCACATGTATAATCGATGTTATTGTGTTGTTATTGTGGATCGATGGGAAGCTGTTAACACAGTTGTTTTTTATTTGAAACTCGTATTGGTACTTCTATTGTATATTTGTTATTTATCTTTTGAGTGTTAAGTTGCTGTGTGATGATTTTAGCATTCTTTTTAAGATGACACCGTGAGTCAGACTTATATTGAGTGATGACCTCCTGCAATTTCCGATGTGTTGATAAGATCGTTGTGAGGTTTCTCGTAGCTCATGATTGGCTTCTATCAAATAAAGAGCTACATGGTCCTCACGGACTTGTGCATGCCATAATATGCCATTTTATGACGTGGACGAGGTTTATAGTCCATTGTGGCTTACATATGTACAAATCCCTTTTTCTCTCTAAATTTAGTAGGTGTGGCTAAACACCAGTGCATCTTATACACCGAAAATTCCGGTAGTTTGAAATAAAATATCAATATCAAATATCATAAAAATGTTTCACTACGTTTTCATGCACTGGAATCGACTGTCTGCCCTGTTGGCACTTGACAGATAAGGAAAGGAAGAAAAGGCTTAGAGCAGGGGTGTCAAACTCGTGCCATGGAGGGCCGAGACACTGCAGGTTTTCTTTCCAGTCAGTCACTAAAGCAGGTGATTTTAATGATCAACACCTTCAATTTGAGGGAAGGAGCTCATCAATTAAATCACCTGCTGAAGAAACTGGTTGGAGAGAAAACCTGCAGCGTCTCGGCCCTCCAGGGCACGAGTTTGACATATGTGGCTTAGAGAAAGTTATTTAAAGTTAATTAATGCATTTCGTGTTCCTGCCTATGAAAACGACCTTATATAATTACTCATAATATGGACATTATTACAGACAGTAAATTTAAATATTTTTCAAAAATTTGCTGCCACAGCGACACAGCAGTGGCACGACAGCAGCGGCGGCCCACCTTACAATGCAGCCCAACACCACAGCTTCAAAAAATCCTAGGGGAAACCCTGACGCCTTATAATTGCAGAAAGTTGGCCTGTGTGGGATTACTAATTACTTTAATTTTGTTAATTCAATCAAGTTCAGATAATCTGCGGCAGCTGACACCTTCCAATCATTCACCTCCCAATCAAAACTGCTGATGCTGTTCTTGGTGGCTAATTTGGCAATCTTTGCAAGATGTTTGGTTTCAAGGCACCAACACAGACTGAATTCCTTTGCACAGATGCAATTTTGTAACAAAACAGAAATACATTTCCTGTATACTGCTTAGAAGCTTTCCTGTTCATTGGAAAACGCTGCCTTTTCTGAACCTCGACTTTTCTTGGACATTTTGAAATGATTCATGTTTTTCAACAAGGTAATGTCTGATACAGGTATCAAAATTACCTCAACCTACAACCTCATGTTAAATTGTGTGTCAATATAGTATTTGTGGCACTGAATGTATTTAAAAGATGTTATGTCCAAGCGTTGATGGGCCGCATTAAAATAGCTTGACTGGCTGTTTGACATTTGTGATTCTGCAGGGCGCCACTGTAGTGAAATTTTTTAAGCAGCTATTGATGTGTGTGTGTGTGTACTGTTTCATATTAAATTACTCTGTTTAACATTTTTTTTCTTTTTAGAAATTTCCATTGAAGAATCGGGGCTGCTCTGGCCCAGTGAATAGTTTACGTCTCCTGAGCGGCTTCAATTGAAACTCAGCTGACGGAGCAAAAATGGATGTTTTTGGTGGTGCACCTCGCTTCCTGGCGTATCCCAGACCGGTGTTGGTACAGAGTGGAGCTGATGCAGTCCTAAAGTGTCAGATCGGTGGTGATCCAAGACCTGCAGTCATATGGGAGAGGAATAATGAAAAGATCGACCCACAAGGACGATACAGAGTCTTCGAGGATGGAAATGTTTACAATCTGATCATAACTGCTGTTGCCATTGAGGATAGCGGGCAGTACATATGCAAAGCAAAAAACGGCATTGGTGAAACATATGCAGCGGCCACACTGAAGGTGGAGGGTGAGGCACAAGAAATGGAGTTAAGAGAAGAGAATAAACCACGATTCCTTATCAAACCCCTATCTACTCGTGCTGGACGTGGAGAAGATGCAGTCTTCTCATGCAAACTCTGGGGAAATCCACGACCCGAAGTTACCTGGGAGAAGGATGGCAGAAAACTCAGTGAAATATTTGAAAGCACTCATTTCAGTGTGAGTTACCAGGATGGGGGATGGTTCCAGCTCAAGATCTTTAAAACTCGTGCACCAGATGGTGGTGTATATACATGTAAGGCAAGGAACGAATTTGGGGAAGCATTGGCAGGAGCTGTACTGCTTGTTGATGCAGGCCCTGGACATGAGGACGATGGAAATCGGAATGGCTACACAAATGGCCACAGAAAAGCTCATCAAGGAAAACAGAGGAGCAGTAGGCAGATGTCCACTCAACACAAAGACGAAACAACGACCAGGTCGACGAGAGTAAAAATGTTTGCAGTGACAGAGGGAAAACATGCAAAATTCCGCTGTTTTGTGACTGGAAAACCCAAACCTGAAATCATTTGGAGAAAGGATGGAAGATTGATACTCTCTGGAAGGCGTTATTTGTTATATGAAGATAGAGAAGGATACTTTACACTCAAGGTCCTGTACTGTAAGCAGAAGGATAACGGAGTCTACGTTTGTGCTGCATCCAATACAGCAGGCCAAACCCTCAGTGCTGTACACCTCTCAGTAAAGGGTAAGTCAAGATTACTCTGACATATTATTTACTGAAACATATTACACAACATTTGGAAAGTGAGTACTGTATATACCTGCTGTCAGTCTGTAAAGATCTTGCCAGAGGAATGTGTGTATGGTGTTATGTGTCCTTGGATAGGATTTCATTCTGTTTGCTAGAACGCTATCAGCGAAATGTATCCAAGAAGGTACACTGAGATTATGAGCTAAATCTCCAGCAGCAGTATAAAGTCTGGAAAGTCACTTAGCCTGTGAAATCACTGGGAGAGAGAGCATGCGATCACAAAGGGATGAGACGGGATCATATTTCTCACATGGCACTGAGAAGCCCAAACTCAAAGCACATGCTGAAAACTGTATCAGGGATACAGTGACATGCGGTCAGGGGCGGTAGGATCATGAAATTTGTCCAACTGTTATAATTGTATTTTTTGTATGATTCCCATCGGCTTTAACATTTTCTCAAGTAAATTTGCACATTTCCTGATCACATACCGGTGAGTGCACTGCACTCAGCGCACTAAATTGAAAGTCAATTTCTTCTGCATGTTGTCAATATGTTTGCAGAAACATTTATTCTCCACCATGACTTTCTGCAGCCCATGTAATGTCTTTAATGTAAATGTGGCATTATTATTTTTGCTAATCATACAATGAAATACGAATAAATGTACACACTGAGGAGCTGCAGTAATGCAGCAATGCGTGAGTTGGAAGATGCATGTCTCTGCCGTCCTTCTACAGAGAAGAGAAAAGCTTTTTTAACTTTATTGAAATACACAAACAGTAGCATCAGCTCGTGTCAACAACAAGTGAATTGCATTAGAGATATGAACGCATGAATACATTTTGACTGTCAAGACGGAGGATTATATATCCAAGCTCAGGAGGTGATCAAACTTTTACAACAAAGATTTTCCCGGAGAAGAATAGAGCTCATGTAATTCATATACAAATAAAATAAAAAAAAAGAAATAAAGAAATAAAGAAATAAAAAAGTAATGCCACAAATGGTTTTTAGTTTATACAAAATAATAAATGCAAAAACAAAGTTTTTTAACAAAAATGAATTATTGTCTATCTTTCTTGTTATTTTTTTAAATGTGCAACGTCTATTAACATTTGAAAAAACTCAAAAACTCCAAAGGAATCAGTGCCTCACCAGCCGTGAACATCACCGCATGTCACTGCAGATATATATATATATATATATATATATGTATACATACAGTATGTACAGTATGCAGTATGTATTGCAAAACAAAGCAACACATTCTATTCTATTAATGGATATTAGTATTACATTGGTTGATTCCAAATCAACTTTAAAAGAATCATAGTAGCTGTTTATGATTTAAGATTTTACTAGTCGGGTTAAGCCATTTGTGAGGAAAGTAATCAGGCGGCTTTGCATCACGGCTAAGTGCAGTCCACATTCTTTTGTTTACAACTGTCTGGTACAGACTGATGGTGTCAGTTACGGACACTTTATTTCCTATCTAACACCCCCAATGTGTTTATGATCTCCCATTCCTCATCCTTGTCTCATAATTATGCAAATCTTCTTTGTTACACAGGAATGAACTGTCCCATTTACATTTGTCATATAGTAAGTCTGGTGGGACATTAGGACATTATTACAGATAAAATTTAATAGCTGTAAGAAAAAACCCAAAAGGAAAGGGTAAACAAAGGTTTAAACAAAGTAGTGTTTTTCTTCCTTCACTGTGCCAGAGCCCCCTGTGCGGTTCAAACAGCCTCTCATTGATCTTGAAGTATGGGAGCAGGACTTGGCTGTTCTTGAGTGTGAAGTTCCCGAAGACTCTGTTCCAATCACATGGTATCTGGAAGATAGACGACTACAGCCAGGAGCCAAATATGGAATGGAGGAGTGGGGAACAAAACGCCGACTAACTATCCGTGACATCGGAGTAGATGATGACGGAATTTATCTTTGTGAGATGCCTGATGGTGGAAGAAGCATTGCTGAGGTAGCAGTGAAAGGTAAACCATAAGAAAAGTGGATATGAAAAGAATCCTTAACACCACATATTATATGACTTTACAATAACTACTCTTTATTAAAATACACTAGTCTATATGCTCCTTAAATGTTATCCTGCACCCTCTGGTTGAGAGCCTTCATGGGCAACATTAACGTGGCTATTGTCTTTTAGATTATTCCCTCCATAATAATATTTTTACAGTGTTACATGACATAGTTAAAAACAGTGTCCTATGTTCTCTGTAGAACTTCGGTTTCTCGAATTTTCTTGAATTTTTGCTGGCTTGTTTCAGTTTCTTTTCCTTATTTTGACTGAAAACACAGAAACAATACTGATCAAGAAAAAAGCCACTGACATGGGAAGTTCTTGTTTCCAGTAAGGAGTGTCTGCTCTCCAATAGTTTCTAACCCAGTTTAATGATACTATACTGTGGAATCTTGGTTTTCGTTATTAATTCGTTTCAAAAGATACGTATGAAACGTAAGAAAACCGAGGCATTTTTTCCCATAGAAAATAAGGTAAATCCATTTCAGACACCTATAAATATTTAAAGAAATTTATTTCATAGAGAACTGTAGTTTTACATGCAGAAAATAATGCAAAATATAAATGACAATGGATGGAACTTATTGTTGATGCGGACTTTCCGAACATCCTGGCAAGATTGAATTCAGTAGTGTTTCTCCCTTTCCTTATCATATTGCTGACACTCGCAATTTTCTTTGGACCCATGCCGGGTTATATAGCAGTCGCACTCAATAAAAAATGCACGGACAGAGAGTCAGCAACGTGTAGGGTGCTTTGTTTGGGCACTCATTTTCAGAAGCCACAGTGCAGGGCAAACTGACCACTTTGAAGTGCAGTACTGAAGTGTAATACTGAATGAAAACTGAGACAGTATGCAAAAAATGTTATAAAAAAATTTTACCAAAAAACATACGAAACCCGAGGTTTGACTGTATTTCAGTGGTCACCCAGCTTTTCAAAGCCAAAATCTACTCCACCGTCATACAAAAGGCAAAGTTCTACCCTAATTTAAATACTTTACAGAAAAAAACCCATGTAAGACTCCACCGAAAATAACTCCCTACTTTTTGTACCTTTTGGTACAAAAACACAACAGTGTTGATGTCAAAATATGGAAAAGGAAAGGTATTTACAAAAGTATATTAATATGAATCTCTCCTTCAGTTGTGTGCCGAGTGTTCATAGTGGGAAACATTGCAGCAGTGTATCGTAAGATGGTTCCTGTGTTTTCAGTTTATTATTTCCAAACTAACCATTTAAGAAAAGAGTCTGCAACATCCAAAAGCGATGTTATGACCCTGTGTAACTGAGAGAAAGTGGAAAATAAATTCAAAATCGTGTAGTGAGTTCCTATTTTTGAAAAAATCATCCATTTGACAATTATTCTGTCCTGGAAAAGGACCCAAAATGAATAAAGCGTTCAAGCCCATGATGACTTTCTGTAAACTTCTGACCAGAACTGTATGTACTCTATATTGTGCAGGACTTTTTCAACCAACTGCATCATTTGTTTCTTTAGTGTATAAGGTTGCTGCATTAGATCCCAGTGTGTTTTGTGTGTGTTATATTCAAACTGTGTCTTCTTAGGTCCAATTATGCGTAAGCTTCCAAGGAAAGTTGATGTCCTGGAAGGGGAAAACGCTGCTTTTTGCGTTGAGGTGGAGAAAGAAGAGATGGATATACACTGGTACAAAGATGGTGTTGAGCTGCGTGAAACGCATCAGACCATCCTGAAATCCTTTGGTCGAACTCATATTCTGGTTTTTGTCAATACAATGCCCCAAGACTCCGGTTACGTGACTTTTTTTGTTGGCAGATCCAAAACTTCCTCTCAGCTAAGAGTTAAAGGTACAATGCAATATATTGGTATATTAATAGCCACAATATTGTGATTATTTTCATCATCTCCTTTCAGCGGCCAAACATTGCCCTCCTAGTAGTCCAGTGGGAGTGCAGATCAATACAGAACGGGCAAATGCAGCACTTCTCTCATGGACTCCAGCTCAGGACTCACGGAAAAACCCTCCATCTGGCTATGTATTGGAACGACAGGAAGTTGGCACAGGTTCACAGGAGTGGCTACAGTGTCTCACCACTGACTCTGCTACCTCAGTGGAGATCCTTGGCGATAGCGTGCCATGTGAAGCTGATTATAGATTCCGTATTTGTAGTGTCAACAAATATGGCAAGAGCAACAATGTGGAGTTCCCAAGAGCGGTTCACTTGGGTAAGTTTGGTTTTAAATCAATCAATTCAGCTCATACTTGATTATTTCTTCCTGCTTTAATTTGTTCCCTTTTCCAGTTCCGGTAGCCAGAATACAAGCCCCCTTGCAGGATGCACTGGTGCCAGAAGGACAAGATGCAGTCTTTTCAATTGAGTTATCCGCGTCTGTTATTGGATCATGGTTTTTAAATGGTACACAGCTTCAGGAAGATGAACGTTTTTCCATGCGTCGCTCAAGGACACATCAGTCTCTTCGGATTCAAGGGGTTCGAGACACAGAAAATGGAGCTGAAATAACATTTATTGCATATGGCATCCGGGATTCAGCAGCACTGTATATTCAGGGTATGTCCTAAGCAGCTGTTTTACCCGGACCGGACAAAAACATGCAAAATCATATTCAATCAATTGAAAAATTACTCTATTCTCATGGATTTTCTCAACTCTGCAGCTCCTCTCGTCAAGTTCTCACCACTGTCGGAAATGGATCGAAACAAATTTGTTGAAATTGGGAACCCCATTGTGCTCTACTGTGAGCTCTCAGACCCTGTAGCTCCGGTGCACTGGTATAAGAATGGGGTGGAATTACAAACAACAGATGGTCTTCATATCCAATCAGAGGGCACCATGAGAAGAATTGTCATCCAATCAGCAGAATTCTCACATTCAGGAGTGTATTGCTGCGATGCCATTGATGACGTCATCAGGTTCAATGTGGAAGTAGAGGGTAAGTGTGAGAAGTCCTTGTGTTATTTTATCTGTAACAGCCTTAAAAGGGAAATGTCTTCCAATATTCCTCTTTTGAAATATGCATTACCAAAATATTACTGTAAAACACATTATTTGAAATATCTAAATATCCATAGCTCCATCTGTGAGGTTTTCAGCAACTCCTGAAGCTGAGAGGAACAAAACCATCTATGCAGGCTGCCCTATTATTTTACAATGTGAGCTGTCAGATCACGATGCTCAGGTGCACTGGTACAAAGATGGGGCAAAGCTCTTTCCTCAAAGTGGAGTAGATATTCAAACTGATGGCTTGGTGAGGAAGTTGGTTATTCCGTCAGCTGACTTTTACCACTCTGGGTTGTACTGCTGCAAGACAAAGGGTGACACCATCACATTCAGTGTGAACATCAAAGGTGATTTGGCAGTATGATTTTTTTCCCTATACCTGTATATCCTATATTTACTACTTGTATGCCCGACATCTAACTCTCACAACACGATTGTCTTGAGCTGTTGCTTAACTGTGACCAGTTCTATTACCGTTTCATGTTGAACTAATTGCTAACAGATCTTTACAGTGGCCTCGATGTTTACATACATTTGACATTAGATATTGGTTGAACTGTATCTGTAGCTCCACCTGTGAAGTTCTGCACAATTGCTGAAGAAATGAGGACCAAATGGATTGAAGAGGGGAGTCCTGTTGTACTCCAGTGTGTGGTTTCTGATCCGGAGGCCCTTGTTTGCTGGTTCAAGGATGAAACAGAACTCATGTCAGACTCAGATTTAGAAATCCATTCAGAGGGAAACACAAGGACACTAGTTGTTCAGTCTGCAGAGCTGTGCCACTCTGGTGTGTACCAATGTACAACAAAGGATGACACCATGGACTTTCAGGTGGCGATAAAAGGTGACTTTTTTTCTTTTGCGAAAATATTTTAACCTCACCCTTTCTTCCCGGATGCATTTGTGTGACATCCCTTTAGAGCATGCATTTATAACATTAAAAAACAATACCAAACTGCCATACAGCATATACCATTTTATTCATTACTCGACAGTCACTTAATCTGCTCAGCAGTTACTTTCGTAAGGTATTTATTTAGCTTTCTGAATCTCCAATGCTAGCCAAACCAGTGATGTCCTCCACTGACTTTGACTTCGAGAGAACAATGTCCTTCGAAATGGACACACCTATGGTGCTGGAAAGTGAGATTGCAGACCCCACTTTGCCTGTACAATGCTATACAGATGGTGTGAAGCTCTTCCCACTTGAAGAGTGGAACATGCCGAGTCAAGGCACATTGAGGCAACTCATTGTTCCTACAGAACTCATGCATTCAGGGCAGTACGACTGTGAAACCTCAGATGACACTGGCCACGTCGCTGTGGATATTAAAGGTGATTATAAATTAACATTTGAATTCTAAAACAATGTTGAAACCTGTCTTTAAACTAGGACCATCTAACATTTATAATGGATGTATCTGTCTGTGTCGTGTTGTTTTTTTAACTGTTTCATACGTTAACTTGTTTTACTAATCTATGTCCAACAGTATGTACTTAGCTCATGACTTCTTCTAGATTACGGAAAGTTGTGAGCAATTAACCCCTTTTTTAATCAGAGTATGGATGTGTTATGTGTTATACATAATTATGATTTGAGTAATCGCCTTTAGCGCCGTTGGTGCCGTTGTCACCCTCACCGAAGTGTGTGGAGAAGCAGTCGCTTGAGGCACCTTGCCCTACCGAACCAGCTTGCGAAATCGCAAACCCTGCTGCCCAGGTGTCACTGCAGAAGGCTAAAGCAACAGATTTAAATTTGGAACAAGATTTTAAAATGGAAGCCATCAAGAAGACCCTTGTCATTGAACCAACTCATCCATCAAACTCTGGAGCATACTATTGTGCAACAGCAGATGATGTTGCTCCGTTAGTTGTAAACAACCAAGGTGATTTATTTATCTTTTCTCTTTTTCCACTATAGATTTGCCTTTTGACTCCATTTCAAGCAGCTCTATTCTGTGTTCTCGTTTGTTATTTATATACAAAAGTAACATCAAAGACTGCAATGATTTAAAATATATTTATATTCCACCCCAAAATGATTGTCCATAGTGCCGGCTGTGACATATGGTCCAGATGTCCAAAGGGCAGAGTCTGCTGAAGTGCCCTGCCCAATTGTTCAACAATTTGAGATTTCAGATCCCATTGCCAAAGCTTGTTGGTACAAAGATGGAACCCCAGTCTCCCCCAAAATGGAATCTTTCTTTGAACCTGAGAGCAGCATCCAAGTTTTTCCATCTCCAGTCACATTTGACGTGTCTGATGATGCAGGTTTTAGCTGTGAAACATCTGGTGCACCATTAAATGAGGACATAAAAGGTGGTTTTGCGCATCATACCTGCATAGTTACAATTCAAGTATTATGTTTCACTCCGGAAGATATGACCAAGCTCATTGTTTTCTCTTTGGCTTTGTCCAAACAGCAGATCAGTGTCACTATGGTGATGAAATTGATGAGGTTTCTGATGCATCAGTCCAAATCACTGCGGATGTCAAAGGTGATTTAATATATTTCAACATCAGTCATCCATGTTAACCCAGCCCATACATGCCACTAACAATGATTGTTAGTAGGTTGGTTGGCTCAATCATCTGAGGCACTTGTCCGATTTTATGAAAACTGCTTTTTGCCATCTTCTGAATTAGCCTCTTATTTTTTTCCGTAGTTTGTGCTCTTAAATAAATGTGTGGGTGTTTAGCTGTTGAGTAGTTGCTCAAACTAACATGTACTGTTGTGTTTGTCACTACTCTCTTAACGGCAACAAACATCTTTGCACTTAAAATGCTGCTTACAACTCTTTGAGCTCATTCCATGTGATAGACATCAACAGATCATCTTACCGCCACAAACCTTTGCCCCGTTGCAATGACAATGAAAAAGAAAGCAATGTAATAGACTTCTTCAAATGAATAAGTACACTTGTTTTGTGTAAATGCTATTGATTGATAGCAGATTGTAGGGGGAACTATAAGAGCTTGATTTCAGACCAAAACTGGTCGACCATCTTGTTTGTCTTTGCAATGGATGACAGCATAACTCCATCCTAACGCACAATGATGTCAATGAAATTGTATTATGAGAAGAAGCACTGAGACCAACAACCACTGAAAACCTTTCTGCTTATAGCTAAACTGCCAAGGTTTGCCTCTGAACAAGAGAAGAAGACCTCAACTCAAGGAGCTTGTTTTGAGAAGTGCCTTTTCTCAAAGCACAAGTCTGGCATCTTCAACAACAAGAGTGGAGATTCTGTGACATATGAAGAACATTCCAGGCATAAGACAACTCTGCCAGCTCTTGAAAATACAACTGAATGGATTTCAACAAAAGATCAAAAAGAACATAATCAACGAAGAGTAAATACCGAATTTCCATCTGACTGCAGCTCAGTAAAGCCATCTACCATGAAACATGACATATACCATCACACTAAACATTTCACAGAATCCCAAGGTGAGAAATCGTTTTCCCATATACAGGAGACAGAAGACCCTCAAATTTCTGAACAGCTTATTACTTCCTTGCAGACAGCTGTCCCATCAGAGGTTTGTAATTTTCTAAGGAGTGTTGAATCAGAGGATAATAATCACAAGATTGTAACTGGCCAGTTAGAAGAGCATCATAGCTCAGCACAGACGGCTGTCCTGTCAGAACTAGGTAACCACCAAAAGACTTCAAATCTCAGGCCAAAGCCCTTTATTAATGATTTAGAGCCTGCAACTGTCTCATTAGACAGGTTCTATATTTCTGAAAAAAGTCCCCACTCCAAGAAACTTTTTAGCTCATTACAGTCCGCAACGTTTCAAGCAGAAGAGCGCTACAATTCCACAGAGATGCCAGTCATAATGACAAATCGTCTTAACTGTATCCAAACTGCAACACTCTACTCAGACAACCCCAGTGACTTGATACAGCCTGACTTTTACCAATCTGAGGACGTGAATAGTCAACTGGGTAGCTCAACTGTCTCCTCAACAACAAGTAATGCGCCTGGCTCTTCATGTTGTTTGGAACTGTATGACTCTCAGTGTCCAGAAATTATGCAACCAAAGGGGAATTCCAATTGCCAAACCTCATCTGTCAAACCAGAAGAAATCTCACAAGCAGAACAGGCTGGATGTACCCAACAATATCCGACCTTACTGAAAACAACAGTCCAGACAGATTGTCATCACAATACAGATGCTGCAAAGGACCAAATATGCAGCACGCTAAATTCTGGGAAAGGATCCTCATGGCTGTTTTCAGGTTCTGCCTGTTCCAAGCAGACATCCCATGTCCAATCGGATGAGAGCTATCCAACAGGGACATTTGACAGTCACAACATTGTCGCTGCAAATAAGGTGGCTGTTGAAGGTGATTTAAATGGTTAGCATTACTAAAAAAAAGGGCATCTCTATATAAAATGAAGAGTTTGTTTAGGGATTGTTGGCACCTTGACTTCATCTACTTAACTGCCATTTACTTAAGTGAAACTACAACATTTTTTTATGACAACATTTAATTGATAGTCTGAGGAAAATATTAACAAACACAGAAAGGAAGATCAACCAAAACTGTATAAAGCTCAAGTGAATTTAAATATATACTGTACATGAAGTTTGTATTTGCATACATCATGGCATGAATGTCATATTAATTTTTGGCCTTTCATTATTTATTTGAACCATTCTTTTTCCAGGGTCAAACGATTATACAACATCCTGATAAAGATTTATTTAGTGTATTTTTTTTTTCGACTGCACAAATGGTCAAAATTGTACAGATCGGCTCAAACATATGCATGCACCCTGCTAACATTTGGTTAAATGCACCTTAGCCAGTTTCCCCTCAACTCGATGCTTTTTGTAGCCATCAACAAGCTTCTGGCACTGACCCGGCATTGAAGTATAGGGTTGAGGTCAGGGATTTGGGATTGCCATTTCAGGAGATTTTTTTTGCATTATTTCTATTCCATAACCAGTTTTGACGCATGTTTGGTGAATTGTCCTGTTGAAACACCAAAATGTTTCTTAAGTTTTAGCTATCTAACTTAATATGAGGTGAATGTGAAGAATTTGACATAGTGTTACGTTCCATATTTGCCCCTCCTGTTCTGCGGTTTGTCTGCCCTTGCCGTCTCCGACCTTGCTCCAGCTGGAGGCGGGACAACTGGGTGTTCCTGCTGCTGACTGGCTGTCTTGCTACTACTTTTTGGGACATTTAATAATTGTTGCATCTTCTAGTTGTATGCCCAGTTGTTGCAATCTGCTTTTCTTTGTTTCAAACAGTAAGTTTCCATGGGGATGTTTTGACTTACGTGTGCGCCCTCCTTTGCTGGCTTTGTTGTACTTTGTGTGACTCTCCTTAAAGAGCCTAACTGTTTTTCTGTCTCACACCTTTGCATCGGGGTTCCAGACCTACACAGCACAGTCCTTTTACATTTTTCAATCAACTTTGTGCAGTGCACAAATGCTATCACCACTATGCTTGGCAGTTGAAGTGTTCTTAGGTTTGAAAGCACATTTGATGTGCACTGATGTACGCTGTATAGTCATTCCACCCTGGAAAATAAATCATTAAAGGCCCCAAATTAATATGTTTGTGCTCATGATGACTCTGAATAAACTTCTGACTGCAATTATACATATATTTTAATTACAATATTTATTTTAAAGTGGAAGTGTTATTTGTATGACATTTGATTTTCTCCAAACAGTTGTTTTGTTGATTCAGTAATCATGATGCAATCTTCTCTTAATGTACCTCAAAACATCCTCAGCTCCACCTGTGAGAATTTCAACACCATGTCAGACTGAGATGGAACAGTCAGTGGAAGTTGATGAGCCCACAGTACTGTGGTGTGAAACGTCTAATCCTATTTCTGAAGTCACTCGGTACAAGGATGGAATAAAACCACATGAAGAGGCTGGGCAAGACATGCAGGTGGATGATTCCACAAGAGAAGTGACTTTACATTCGGCCGCACAGTCTGATACGGGGGCTTACAGCTGCATGCCAACAGACGATAGAGTGCAGTTTCAAGAGGATGCTAAAGGTGACAAATTGCTTTTGTCTGATCTTCAAATAGAATTCCATCAAGATAGAATATGTACAAATGCAATTTGCTGTGCAACTGTTGTTATAATCACTTGGTTTGGAATAACTCGGACCATGTGCTTGGCTGACTTCTCCCTGATCCCTGAGACTTTTGCTCTTGTGCCCCCATCTTCTCTCCTCCGTGTAACACCCAGTATTAGTTAAACTCATTTGACTTTCTTGCGCAGCCCCTTGCGAGTAGCTTGTGCAAGGGGCAGACATCCAGTAGCTGCAACTGGAAAACAATAATAAAAATAAGAACAGAACAGATTGTTCACCATCTGCTGGATGGACTGCCCTGAACCCAAGAAGCATATATTAATACTGTGCTGGCTCGCTAGCCCACTTGTATTAGCATGCTAACTCCAAACAGATAAATAATCACTTAGCACAGTCATGGTCTCCTACAGCACATCACCATTGGCAGCTCTTACTAATGTCTTGCGTGCCAGCAGTGTAGTAACATGCTGAAAGTCCTTGGTACCTCTTACTAGACATCAGGCAAAATTGTTATTGTTTAGTAAACTGTTGTGTGTTTTGTAAAAGAAAGAAAAAGTATAGTATAGTAAAAACAGCAGTTGGTTGCTGTGACAATTCATTTTAATTCATTTAAAATAAATAATACCTCATTCTCAACATATTGCCATGTTCTTGTTAATCCAATTCATAATGGACTAACTACTAGTGTGTTGTACCTTACACATTTTATAGGTGGGCATTTTTTTTTTTGCATATTTTTGTTTCATATTTACAGTTACAGTCATTCAACGACTTAAGCATAGAGTGGGACTTTGTATATACTCATTTGAAGGGTTTCATTAATTGCTTCAAATGAGAAGCAAAGTGAGTTGTCAAAATGTCAAATCTTCAATTATATTCATGATTCAGATATTTTGATGCTCTAGGAAAGTATTATATACAAATTATATAGATTGCTTTGACTGATTTAGTTCATACCAATACATTCCAAAACTCGAATAGGTTCATTTTGTATTCTTCTTGAATATATGTTTAGTTTATTATTTCCAGGCAAATTTTTAGGTATATTAGATGGTGTTTAACTTGACATGTTTGTCGACTGTCACTTTCAGTCTTCCTCAGAAGTGTCAAGGTAAAACACCATCTAAAGTACTTGAAAACTTTTTTGGAAATAAGAAACTAAACACATACTTTTCAAAACTAATTGCACTTTGCATTCCATTCTTTAGTTCCACTTCAGAAGTTTTCAGCTGTGTCAGAGGCTGAGCAGAAAAGGACAGTCATGGCAGGCTGTCCCGTTGCTCTACAGTGTGAGCTGTCAGACCCCACTGGACAAGTCACATGGTACAAAGATGGAACACAGCTCCTACCTCAAAGTGGAATAGACATCCAGTCAAAGGAAAACTTGAGAAGTCTAGTTATTCCAGCTGCCAAGGTAGCTCATTCTGGCGTATACCGTTGTGAGTCGAAGGATGACGGCATTCAGTTCACTGTGGAAGTAAAAGGTGATGCTCGGAGTCTGTAACTTTAACTGGCCTTGCACTATAAACTAACTGGAACAACAAGTGTTCATGTTTTCAACCAACTCACACAATGTTGTCATATCAACTTTAAACTATAGTTTCTATGATTTAACCATAGACATGATTTAACCAAGACATACATATGCAGATACAGTAGGGAAAATAAGTACCGTATTTTCCGGACTTTAAGTCACACTTTTTTTCATGGTTTGGCTGGTCCTGCGACTTGTACTCCAGAGCGACTTACTGTATGTGTTTTTTTCCACACTGACAGCCGTGAGAGGGCGCTCTAGGCTTGTGCGCCTGTATCTGCTATTCCTATCACTCCTGTACCACTGAAAATGTACAATGCAAACATCAACTTATAACTATTTTATCGCTTCAGCCTCTCATCCACACGGGAACAGCGTTCTGGGTGACATGAAACGGTATTTTTTGAAAACGGCTTCCAGAGTGGCCGTGTATACAGGCAATACGAGAATGATGACGTCACCAACCCACCACTGCCTCGTCGCCGTCACATGACCAGAAGTGAGCTTTGATGACAAGCCAACATAATAGCTCAATATTTTGACGGATATGACTCACCGATACTCTGCAGCGACTTATAGTCCGGAAAATACAGTAATTGATCATCTGCTGATTTTGTAAGTTTACCCCCTTACAAAGATATGGCCAGTCCCAAATTTTTATGGGAGGTTTAAAAACCACCTCTCACTGAGTCTCTTTTTTTCTCGGCCACCATGGGCAAGACCAAAGAGCTGTCAAAGCACCTCAGGGACAATATTGTAGACCTGCACAAAACTGGAATGGTCTGGGAGACCATCACCAAGAAAGATGTTAAATAAAAGGTTATAAATTAGATTGGATTTTTGGTTTGGGGGTAATATGTATTTGATCCCCAAGCACAATGTGGCTTTGTACTTGGTGATGAAACCCTTGTTTGAAAGCACAGAGGTCAGACATTTCTTGTAGTTGGTCACCACAGTTGCATACATCTCAAGAGGGATTTATCCATTCTTTACATATACTTCCCAAATCTTCATGGTCTCACGTTTCAGTGTGGAGGTCTAAGCTAAACCACTTCAGCTTCTTCTTGAGCCACTCCGAAAACCCATCCGTGATCAAGCTACAGTGTTCTGGCTGAGGCCAGTAAGTTCTCATCATGGACCTGGTTTATCCTCAGTGTAGTAGTGTTCTTGTACTCATAACAGAGAAACAGCCCCGTATCGGAATGTTTCCATCTCCATGTTTGACAATGAGGATGGTGTTGTTGCGGTTTATAGTTAGCAAGCCAAAAACCCACTTTTGGTGTCATTTGACGATTCTCCCAAGCCTCTATTCTCTGCATCATTCAGTGTTTCATTGGCAAATTTCAGACAGTCCTGTACATATACAAGTACATGCACTGCAGGATCTCAAGTCACTTCTGGCTGAGTGTGTTTCTTAGTTGAATGGTTTTCTTAGTGACTGTGGTCTAAGCTGCCTCATTAACAAGCTCCTCCCATGTAAATCTAACCTTTCTCAGAATAATCCATACGCTGTGAGGTGAGATCTTGCTCTAGAGCAAGAGTGATGGACTGTTATATGGTATTTTTTCCATTTCTGAATTATTGCACCACAGTGGTCTCTTGTTTGCCAAGCTTCTTGCTGATGGCCCTGTAGCCTTCAGGTCTTGTGCAGGCCTACAGTCAGGTTCTTTGTCAACTCGTTAGTCTCGCCCATGGTGATGGAGTGGTTTAAACGGAAGCAACAGTTTCTGTGACAAATCAACATAACACATTGAGCTGAAGAGCACTTTCCTAATTTGTGTGTTTCATGGGCACATAATCGGTCTGTGCTTGCTGGTTGGTCAGGGATCAAATACTTATTTCACTCAAACTAATACAAATTATTTTCAATTATTCAAACATTGACTTAATGCTTTTGTTCTGGCTTCGTCTTCTTGCGTATCAGTAAAGTGACCATAAATATTAAGGACTGACTGTAAGAAACTTACCAAATTAGCAGGGGCTGAAGTAATTATTTGCACCACTATACAGTATATAAAATGAATATTTTCTTTGTTGGATCCCGAAATTGTGATTACTTTGACAGCTCAGACACTTCTTTCTGAAAAAAAAAAAAAAACACAAAAAAAACATCTTTGTTTGTACCTTCTGACAAAGCATCTAATCTGGCTGCTGACGTTCTTTTTTAACTACCTGTACAAGAGTGAAACCAAGTCATAAGTCATCTTTGTAAAATGTTCTGTGTTTTGTTTTGTGTCCTTTTTGTTGGTTGCTTGTTCAGTGTACTTTCTCTGTGGTTAACACATGAATTTGACTCCAAGCTTGACTTTTGTTTTACTAATTATTGATTTCAAGTCAATTACTGGGTCCATATTTTTTCACACTACCGTCAGGTTTATTTGCTTACTGCCCTTTGTAATTACATACAAAATAGCGTGGCTACTTAATACATGTATACTTATGTATTAAGAAACTCTTTCTTGCAATATCTTAACTCTATAGCTCTTCCCACGAAGTTCTCCGAGCTTCAAGAGGCAGAAAGGAACAAGACCTTACAAGAGGGCTGTGCCATTGTCCTCAGCTGTGAGCTTGCTCAGGATTCTGACGCTTCCGTTGACTGGTACAAGGATGGGATCAAACTACATCAACAAAACAATCTGGAGATACAAATAGAGGGTCGAAGAAGAGCACTTTTCATCCCTTCATCTGAGAACACACACAGTGGCATTTATAAATGTGTAACAGCTGATGACACCATCACATTCAATGTGGATGTAAAAGGTGATCATGATTCTTTCTTGTCGTCTTCTTTTGAAGTTTATTCTTTTGAAGGTAAAATAGATTGTGCTTTGTCAATTGTCAAATTGTTCTCTTCCCTTAGGCCGATTGCCACAAATTATGCCAATCCCACAATCTGAGAAATACAGGATGATTGCAGTTGGTTCTCCAATTATGCTCCAATGTGAGGTATTGGATTCTGCTGCCCAGGTTTCCTGGTTTAAAGATGAGACTGAGCTTTTTTGCAAAACTGGTCTTGACATGAAAAGAGGCGGCAGCCTGAGAAAATTAATAATTCACTCAGCTAAGATGTCAGACTCGGGCCTCTACAGCTGTAAACTTGGTGAAGATGTTGTGACATTCCACGTGGACATTGAAGGTGATTTGTTTTGAGGAACATAATGAACTCATAGGTGTCTAATGATTTTCTACCTAATAATCCCTTACTGTATGATTAATTTTTCTTAAAATCTTTTCCACCTACCAGCTGCTCCTGTAAGGTTTGCAGCAATTCCAGACAAAGAAAAAAACAAATTGGTAGAGGCAGGCTGCCCAGTTAGGATGCAGTGTGAAGTCTCAGAACCAACTGCCCAAGTCCAGTGGCACAAGGATGGAGAAGAGCTGTTTCCAAAGGGTGATTATGAAATCCAGACTGAAGAAAAATTGAGAGCGTTGGTCATTAAAGCAGCAGAAGTCAGACACTCAGGGGTGTACTGCTGTGATTCCGCAGATGACCACATAGAATTCAAAGTGGATGTTGCAGGTGATTTATGTATTTACAAAATCATTAACCTTTTGTTTTCTTTTTCTTTTTTGAACCCCTAAATCCACTTAATAACGAAAGTTACACACACTAATAATTTCTAAAATACTTCTGGTGGACACATGAAGAAAATTCTCATTTTATACGTGATTGTATCAAAAAATTCAAATGCAGCTCATTTGTTGTTTTAAAACTAATGGTTACAGACCAGATAGTATGATAACATATTTTGTTATAATTAGCCTGATGTTAGGTTAAAACCACTTATCCATATTCAACTATGTCCTAGAAGTGAAAACCTGTAGTTTCCTTAATTTGTTTGTTTCTCTGTCACTTGTTTTTTTCTCACTTTTATTGCCTGTTTTTTGGTTTGGTTTGATCTAACTGGAGTGATCGACCCTGGTTTCAACCCAAACTTTCAGACAAAAGGACTGCATGCTACCTGACCTGCATCATACAGCAAAAAAGAAAAACAAACCTGAGCATAATGATGTAGTCTAAGGGTCATTTGGCTCGGGTAATTTTTTTAATGAAAATTTTAAACATGATGAAATGTGATTCTTTTAAATTGGCTATACAGTAATCCCTCGATTATCACGGTTAATTGGTTCCAGACCAGACTGTGCTAAGTGAATTTCCACGAAGTAGTATTCCTTATTTATAAATTTAATATTTTTGTAGTTAGAGCATAGAAAACCTGTTTATGACATTCTAAATATGGTTTTAACATTATTAGAGCTGTCTAGACTGAAATAACACCCCTGTAGTCACCTTTACATGTGTATTACCCAATATAGTGCACACAATAACAGAAAATAAGCCAAATAAGTGGGTTACAACTGCAACAATAGCTCATGTTAGGGATTATTGTGTCTGTTGTGAGATAATTCAAACCTGTTGTTCCGGCAAGCAAGCCTGCTGCTTGTGTGTCTCACTAAGCATTACAGTAACATTACTGACACCTAGTGAGCAGTGTCGTATACTATGTATAAACCCATTGTGTTTGAATGCGTCTTCTGAATGCCTTATATTTGTATTTTAGTTGATTTAGCCATTTTTATGCTTGAAAATGCTGAATTTAGGCAATAAATAGGCCATATTCAACCACAAAAAGCATGATTTATTAATTAATCATTTTTGAAAAAATATAGATAGGGTGAAGCGGAGAAATTCAAAGCGGGACGTGGCGAGGGATCACTGTATAGCTGAAAACTGTATTTTATAATAAATGCATTAGTCTGGTGATATTACTTAGAGAAGTGGTTCTCAACTGGTTTGGCTGCCGAACCCACCATCACCCCTAAATGACAAGTAGCGACCCAAATTGCGGAATTTTGTTAACTCAGACTTCTTCAAATATCTTATATTTAAAGGGACTGTTTGCAATGGATATGCAGCTGTCTAGGCGTGCACCTCGTGGCAGCATAGCAAGCAGATAGCACAGACGAGAATGCAAGGAGCATTCACAGACATCGGGTCATTACATTTTTTTTTTCTGCCCAGGCAAAGACCCGCGAGCCACTGAAAATGGCTCAGTGACCCACATTTGGGTCACGACCCACCAATTGAGAATCACTCACAGCATCTTCCTGTAGGATGCAGAGTAGATTATAATGTTTGTCACTTTGAGATAATATCAAGAACAAGAACGGTCAAAATGCTGGCTGGTGCAGATCGCAAGCTGCAAGAGCAGACTGTGGCAATTAATTTAATGTTGAATGACCTGAAATTCTTGTAGCATTGATTTGATTCTCAGCTGTCCCAGAAGTTAAGGCGAGGCAGTCGGTTGAAGCAGGCAACCCAGAAAAAACCCATTGTGAGGTCTCAGACTCCATGGGCAAGACTGGCTTGTATCAGGATGGAAAAAATCTCTTTATGAAATCAGGAGCAAAGATCAATTCAGAAGGCCATGTGAGGACACCTGATATGGACTCAGCAGTGTCTTCGTCTTCATTTTCTGGGGTGTACAGTTGTAAAACTGATGAGTCACATTCCAACGGTTGCTATACAGAGGTGAAAGGTGATATGCCTTGCTTTTTCTTGTCAAGATGTTGTCATAAAGTTCTTCTCTATCACAACCTTTAATCCATGCAAAAGGTGAAATCATCCGTCAAAATGCTCTAATGCTACACACTCATTACCTTTCTTACTTTGCTTCCAATGTAATTAACATTCATTTCTAATTTCAATGTAGAGTGGTAATACAAAGTGTGAAAGTCTTAATATTTGCATGTCTTAACGGCCATGCAGCTGCTGTGAAAAAGACCTTCAAAAGAGAGTCCTACTGTCAAGTGTAAACTTTCCATTTGTCCCTATTCTGCAGCACCACCAGTGACGTTTGCTGACATCCCAGAGGAGGAGCTTTTCAAGAGCACTGTGGAAAAATCACAGCTTGATCTGTCATGCCAAGTATCACAGGTTGATGGAGTTGTCCAGTGGTATAAAGACGGGGCTGAAATCCATTCAAATGACAATATAACAATGCAAGCAGAAGGCACCAAAAGAAATCTCTCAATCCAGTCAGCCCAACTGTCTGACTCGGGCATGTACATGTGTCGCGCAGGAGACAACACTATCATGTTCAAGGTCAACATACGAGGTAAGAGAATGTCTTTTGTGAACTTCATTTGCAAGAATGCATCCCTAGAATAAGTGCATAAAATGTCAAGAACAACCAGTTGACTGAATGTGTTTCCTATCAATCCTCCAAAGAACCTCCAGTAATGATAATCTACCCCAAGGAAGATGTCCACCTTGACCGCCATGTACCTGAGGAAATTATTCTCAGCTGTGAGCTATCTCGTCCAAATGGCGTAGTGAGCTGGTACAAAGATGGCCAAAAGCTCCAGGAGAGCGAGAATATTAAACTAAAGATAGAAGGTCCTTATAGACGACTGAAGATTCTGACGAGTGGCGTCGAGGATTCTGGAGAATATGTCTGTGATACAGCTGATGATTCGATATTCTTTAACCTCAGTATTACAGGTACAGTCTATGACATTGCATATTGTGTATGCATTGTTTTGTTGTTGTGTTGTGGGTATGCAAGTTTTAATACAGTAATATGACATTCAAAACAAAAACCTATTTCATTATACCACCACAGACTCTCCTGATGTGGTTTCCATAATTAAAATTAACATCATTCCATACAATGCATTAAAAATTTAATTAATGAGTGACTTGAGTAATTGACTTACTGCCACCTTGGCACTCTTGTCCACTGTCAAACATCTTCAGGGTTTTGGACTTTCTATTTGCATCTGATTCAGTGCTTGTGTTTCCCCCGGTCTCAGTCGAGGAAAGATAATCAGGATGGTAGAAGCACCCTCTGGAAATAAACATTTAGTCTCAACTTTCCTTTAGCCGAGGTGCAGTAACAATTGTCCTCGAAGTTGAAATACCGAAGCTTGTAATGCGGCGAATGGCGTCCTTTGGAAATGTGAACAACCTTACTCCTTCTCCAGAGTGCTCCAGCAAAAGCCTTCCACGCAATGAGCAGGCATGATATAAAAAATTAAACAAAAAACAGGTCTTCTTCCAAAACTGCACCACAACAATGCCGAAAACATGAGAGTCAATGAGAATGTCCAGGTGGGAGGTTTCTCGAAGTGATGTCACTTCCTCCTTTTTTTCCAGTCTTCTTCCGGAGACTGGTTTCAGTGATGATAAATATTGTTTTCTCCGTTACTTACTGGTTTGTAGGCTTTCATGGCTGTTGGGCAGGCGGAAGTGTGATAGTAGTCCAACAGAGTTTTTAACCTCAAACTATTTGATTCCTTCACATAAAATGCATTATGCAAGCTGTTTTAGGAAATCAAAAAAGTAAACCTTGACAGCATTCATTAACCTGCAAACTCTGCCAAAGGTACACACACACACATGCAGGCAGGGTGCTAGATGTCTTCTTTCTCAACAAAACCCCCTTTTTTAAGAACGTATTAAAAAGCTAATATTTGGTAGTGAGTATTTTCTGCAACAAAGTCTTAACCATCATTGTGACACTTAAATGCATTGAACATATTTATATACTTTATGTGCTCTACTTATTCCACATCCAGTAGCTAGTCTCAAACTATACTCACAGTTAACAGTAAACATGATATTGAGTATAATCTGAATAAATGAGTAATGGTACTAATGGAGAAATGTCCGTTTCCAGAACCTCCAGTACGGATTGTATCACCAAGTCAGTCTCAAATGGAACTGTGCCAACAAACGTCGGAGAGGATGGTTTTGAGCTGTGAGATCTCACGACCACATGCAGTGGTCCGTTGGTATCGAGACGGACTAGAAGTAGAGGAGAGTGACAACCTCATACTGGAGGTGGACGGTGTCTACAGAAGGCTTATTATCCCTGAAACAACTGTTAAAGATTCCGCAGAATACGTCTGTGACACAATAGATGACTCCATGACATTCTTTGTAAATATAGCTGGTAAGGAAGACAGAAAACTGACAGGAAAAGTGTCGGTGTGTAACCTTGTCTCACAAAATTTTTTAACATTCACAGAGCCTCCTGTTCGCTTTGTCCGTCCAAGAAAGATGTTGAGCAGAGTTGAAAAAGTGGTTGGAGAAACCATGGTTTTGGATTGCGAAGTATCCAGACCAAATGCTGTAGTTCTCTGGAAGAAAAATGGCGAAGAAGTGGAAGATTCTACAGCTGTCACCATTGTTGAAGATGGCGTCATGCGTCAATTGACAATTCACTCACTAACACTAGAAGATGCAGGAATATACGTCTGTGATGCAAAAGATGATGTGATGGATTTCCATGTAAAAGTGCAAGGTAGGTCATACTGTACCTAGAGTTAACCATAACAGTCAGGTTAAACTGCTATATTATATTTAATGTGCATTGTGGGCTAACTAAATACGTTCTAGACCAGGGGTCTCAAACTCAGCTTACATGGGGGCCACTGGAGGTAGCGTTTGGGTGAGGCTCAGCCACATTAAGTAACCTCTCTAGAATCACATTTCAACCAAGTTATTAACTTGTCAACAAACACCATCGCAAGCAGTCATGAGCCTGAGCTATGGTAGACCATAAGTGATACAAAAAATATAAAACATAAATAAAACACTGAGGTTCTCTGGAGTTTCTCAAGTGATGGTCAGGGGCACTTTGGCTTGCTTAAATGCTTAAAAGCTTCTCTTTATTAGGACAGGTAGTAGCCTAAATGGAACTTAAAATGAGCTTGTCAACACATCAGACATAGCAAGGGGTATTTACTCAACCTAACAGTTTGACTCACGGGTGTCATGTAAATAACGCTACAACCAACATCATACACCAACGTAACATGTAACAGGTAGACAACACATACACAAGGCTACACTACTAGTGGAGGATAATAAACAACTACTGTACGTTAATGTTCCAGCTTCCCAGCATGCCTTGCGACACTTATTTTGTAAAAAGTTGCTTAAGTTACATATTTCGAGTTAACATAGTTGTTGTTTATTATTGCCCATAGTAGTAGTCACGACTGTAGGCAGTGTTCTGTCTAGTGAACCCCCTGTTCATGTGAGTGTGTGACAATCGCAGTGCGAGTTCAGTGTTGGCTATTGCTTGCCCGGTTAAAGAGCCTCTTCCTTTTAGCAAGCCTCTGACTACCTCTTATAGCAGGGTTTCTCAAATGGTCTCAACCTGGAACCCACACTTTCGGTCAGTAAATCACGACCCACTTTTATTTGAGTCCAAACAAGCAAATTATATGACTATATACACTTCATGATATGAACAAATTGCATTTTAGAGTAATTTATTAAGGCATTTTACTAAGAAAACAGGAACATAATTGCATGTTTACAAATAATGCATAAATTAAAATTAAATATCAAAATCGCACTAAATAATACTACAGATATTTCACTTGTACATTCTAAGAAGGAATATGACAAAATTATTGCTCAATTTTACCGCAAAATAAAAAAACAAGTCTGACATTGGTTTTATGTAACATATTTTAATGGAACCCTGCGATTGGCTGGTAACCAGTCCAGGGTGTACCCCACCTCTTGCCCGAAGTCTGCTGGGATAGGCAGCACAGAAAATGGATGGATGGATTTTAATGGAATTTTTCATTAGCTGTCTACGAAACCAACCAGAATCGACCCATGACCTACTTTTGTGTCCCGACCCACCAGTTGAGAATTTTTTTTTTTTTTTTACGTGTTGAGAATTATAGGATTATATAGATTAATTATAGAATTATAATTATTGTCTTATACGATGCACGATAACACAAATATAAATTGGCCAGATTGCATGGGCCGCATTTACACTAAACTTTGATGTCAAGTCGGGGGCCACCAAATATAGCCCAACTGTGACCCGTGAGTTTGAGACCCCTGTTGTAGAGGGAAAAAAATCATGTATTTGTTTAATGTTTGTTCATGTTCTTTTCTTGTTTGTTTTCAGAGTTGCCTGTAACAATTATTGGAAAAACCAATGCAAAAACAGAAAAACAATTCTTAGTGTCTGATGACATTATTCTAGTATGTGAACTATCCAGGCCAAATGCATCTGTCTGCTGGTACAAAAATGATCAGCGAATTGACGACACTGAGCAATACTGTAGTGAAGAGCAGGGTGTTTTCCGTTCATTGGTAGTCCTAAACGCCTCGCTTGAGGACTCAGGAGAGTACACTTGCGATGCACTGGATGATAAAATGGTGTTCCATATCACTGTTGCAGGTATTTGTGTTAATAACTACGGAATGCAGACATTTTTCTTTGATCGGGGAGACACTGACTGTTAATGTGTTCTTGTTTAGAGCCTCCAGTTAAGATCGTTGGAAATTCTGGCCACCCAGAGCATCATATATTACTTGCAGGAGAAGAACTTATTTTAGAGTGTGAGGTGTCTCAGCCAAACGCCACTGTTCAGTGGCTATGGAATGGCGAGATACTGAAACCAGACACTCGTGTTAAAATTTACAGCCATGACGTCATGAGGAAGCTTGTTCTCTCTGGACTTCAGCCATCAGACTCTGGAAAATATGTTTGTGATGCCGCAGATGACAAACTGATCACAATTGTTGAGGTCCAAGGTAAGACAAATATATATTTACAAATACATATGAGAGTTTACCTTGGTTCGACATTAGACTGAAATTCAGCAATAGCTTTTCAAATTTCTTTGTTCCTTTTTCCCACAGAGGAACCAGTGAAGTTTGTGAATAAAAAGGCAAATGATAAAATCTTGGCTTACGAAAATGAGAGTGTAACACTGTGTGCTGTTGTGAGCCAAGACAAAGTTAATGTGCGGTGGCTGAAAGATGGCCAACTACTGAACAAGGACAACATTCACATCTCCAGTGAGGGTAATACCCACAAGCTCACCATTAATCCCCTGCAGCTGTCAGATTCTGGAGACTATGTCTGTGATGCAAGCACAGATGAGATGTATTTCAGTCTTTTTGTCAAAGGTAAATATTTGACACCCCTAATCAAAATGAGCCCCTGATTCCATCATAAATATTTCCTTGATGATAACTGTCACCAAGTCAACTTCTCTAAAATGATATTCTATATCTCCTCATTAGAAATGAAGGTGAAATTTATCCGACCACTGGAGAATGTTGTGTCTTTGAAGGGGAGTAGCCTCACATTACGATGTGAGATCAATAAGCCAAAAGGAGACGTCCAGTGGCTGAAAGATGGCCAAGAGATCTCGCCAAGCCATCGTTATAGAATAAGGGCACAAGGTCGAGAGCGAAGTTTTACTGTCCATGAAGTGGTGGATGAAGATGCTGGTGAATATGCTTGTGAAAGCACGGATGACAGAACTTCAGCTGTTGTCACTGTGAACAGTAAGTAAACATAAATCGTTCAACTTTAGAGGTGAATGTGAGTGGGGGAAAAAAATAAATGTGTCATTCTTTGCCATCTGAAAATCACTTGCCAAATTAAATTATTTGCTGATTGCTTTGCTTTCAGCTCCCCGTGTTGTGGAGTTCATAGGTGAACTTCATAACATTACAGTTTGCGAAGGAGAAGATGCAGTATTTAAGTGCATGGTTTCACCAGAGGACATTCAGTTGGTGTGGTGCCTGAATGGCAAACAGGTAGCCCTGAATGAGCGCACTGTTGTTTCCAGCAATGGACTATGCCACATGCTCTGTATCCATAACTGCATGGTTTCAGATAGCGGCATAGTGACAGCTGATGCAGAGGGATTGGTATCAAAGGGTGAACTCCAGGTTCAAGGTGAGTGTTCTGTCCATCAACAAATTTAGGTGATATAATGTATTTGTCGTGCATCCTTCACACCACAATCTCTTATTTCTTTGGTTTGTTACTATTATTTTACAATTATTGCTCTATTCCCATAAAGTGGAATTCTAAAAAATGTTGACTTCCATCTTAGAAATGGAACACATTGTCTGAGGTTACTACTACTGGTGGTCCTCGGTTTACCGCATTCTGTGTTATGGCGTTTTGTGGTTACGTTCTATGCTCCGTACTCCCGTGACCATGTCGAAGTATCATTGGGCAAGATACTGAATCTCCAGGTGCTCCTGATGCTGCATCATCAGTAGGCAAATGTGGTAACAGTGTCACAAAGTGCTTTCTGTACCTTGAAGGTAAAAAAAGCGCTATACAAGTGAAAGGCAACAGCTCTAGTGGGCATTCCTGCAGTACTGCTATTGCAGACTCCTTCAACATTTGCTACATCTGTGGCATTGTGCGGTGTGATAAAATTGCACATTTTTGAGTGGTCTTTTATTGTGGCCATCCTAAGGCACATCTGTGCAATAATCATGCAGTAAAATCCGCATCTTGACATGCTGAATGTGAAGGTCCTGGGCCGGTGTGGTTACACGTGGTCTGGACAAATTTTATGAAACGCCTTTGGAGATGACTCAGGTGGTAGAGTAGTCTTCTCCCAACCAGAAGGTTGCTGGTTTGATTCTCCGTCCTCCTGTGACAATGTCGAAGTATCCTTGGGCAAGGTACTGAACCCTCAGTTGCTTCTGATGCTCTATCAGTGGGTAAATAAGTTAACAAAGCGCTTCAAGTGCATTGAAGGTAGAAAAGCGTTATACAAGTTTAAGTCCATTTAACATTTACAGCGCAGTGTGCCACGGAAAATGTCACAACTGCATGTGCTCAATATTGGTCATACTTGTTACAATCGCTTGACTGTCGTGACCGTCATGTAACGTCTACCAGTATACTGTAAGGATGAAAAGGAGGAGGTTGATCAATAATCTCTTTATTGCAAAAACAATAGGCTACTGTCGTGCCAAAACACCATCAGCAAACTCTCTGCATGCAGCTGTCCTCCTCGGCCTGAGTGCCCTCACACATTCAGGACTCTTGTGACGTTCACAGAGAGTAAGACATTACAAAACTCTTCAGCACTGCAGCACACATAACTGTCTGGTCCTCTTAAAGCGGCAGTTTCGAATTCTGTCGCAGCTTTGTATCTCATATGACGATAAGATGAGAAACAAAGAGGTTCTATACAACGGTTACAAACACAACGCAAGCTATTACACACGATCCGAGAACGGCAGTTGAAGTTCCTTGAAAAGACAGGCTTGACGATCTCTCCCTTAGAGGCAAAGTCCCAGGGACGCATGTAAAGGGAGGGTAACGCAAGATCTTCCTGGTCAATTTTGAAGAACTCACAGGCTCAAACGTCTGGAGCCTTGCACATGCTCCACAATCTTTGAAAGAAAATGGTTTGTCAAACATTGACTCAATGGCGACGTACAGAGAACGAGAAAGCGGCAGTAATCATTGACAATGTAGTGGCTCTATTATTGAAATGGAAAGGTTGCTAGTTTTATGGCTATAATTTTGTAGCACTGTTTTATTTATTGCTTGTATTTAATGTATGTAATGTAATTTAATGTGTTATTACTGTACTTTGTGTATTTTATATGTTCTGTGTACAATGTGAGGGACTTTTAGGAAATCAAGATATAAGATCCAATTTACACCAACAACTCGACTTACATCACAATCTATAGGAACGGAACTCGTACGTAACCCGAGGACCACCTGGACATTGTCTGAAGCCCACTGTGACTGGCAGTACTATTTATTTTTGGACATTTGCTTAACTATACTGTCAAAAGCTGGCATTTGCTGACTCTGCTTTAGCATGTAGCTGAACTCAGCTTAGCAGGTTTACAAAATATTCCTCCATTTTTCCTCAAGCCTGGCCTGAATTACCCTCAGGGAGGAAAGCCTCATACTTTGAAAACCACTGTTATACTAGATATTGCAATTTAACACAAACTGCATGAAAATTGCGTGAAGCGTACGTAGAGATAGCGCATTTCAGTAAAATGTGAAAAAGATAAAGATTTCTGTCAAGCGTGCCAACATTCCCAGCAGCCTCGATTGCAGTATGCATGACTGCATGATTACATGTGAAGGTCAGATACCATTAGTACCCCAGGTAGTATACTGTATGTGATAAATAATGAGCCTATCAGACAATTTAAAATAGTTGAAAAGGTGCCTTTGATGGCTTGTGCTTAGCAGCTTCTCCTGTTAAACTCGCCCTGGTAACTGACAGAGACACGTGGCTTGGCGTAGCAGGAGGGCCAGATTCCTGAGAGCTTTTAGCTTACGCGCTGTACATGAATTTGCACTGTACATTGGTGGATTTCTTTATATTGTGTTTCACTGTGCCTGGGTGTGGCTACTGAGTATGCAGCATCTGTTCATGTGACTGATGCAGCTAATGAGTTGTCCATTCTATTCATTTCTTTAGAACAACAGGTGATGTTCACCAAGAAGATGGCACCAGTTACAGCTGAGGAATACAGTGAGGCAACTCTTGAGGTGGAGGTGAGCCTTGATTCAAGTGAAGTGCAGTGGATGAGGCAAGGCGTGCTGCTCCACCCCGGGCCTAAGTACACCCTCAAACACAAGGGCCCAAAGCACAGTCTTACTATCCACAACCTCGCCAAGTCTGATCGGGGCAGCTACAGCTGCGAGACCCTTCATGATCGCACGCAAGCCCAGCTCACAGTGGAACGTAAGCGTGCTCGTGTTCTCACTATGCCCTGCTGTTTGTTTACCGGCGTTGCTGACGACGCCTCGTCTCGCTTGTGCTGCATTGCAGCTTCTTGTGAAGCACGTTCAATTCAAACTGAGTAAGAGTAATTTGAGTGACTGAGGGCTAGCGTGGCACTTGTATTGGAACATGACGGCAACGGACAGCTGACTGCCACCCTGCATAAGTAAACTTTGAGAGCATAGTATTTGTGGCCCATAAGAAGCACTGAGCTTGTCGCTACCTGTGTTGAAGCAGATCACATGACAATTTCAAGTACCTTCAATCATATTTACTATGAACAATAGTGTATTGAATTTCTCTAAAGCAGCAAAAGGTACATGCATGCCATATAAACAAGTATTATTATTATTATTGTTATTTTTGTTTATGCAAGCTTCTGTTATTCCTATGATCCTCTGACCATAGAGTGAATTAAAGGCTGTTCTTTCATCACTAGTAGGGGTGGGAAAGGGAGAGTCAGGACCTCAGGCTGTTCAGGCTGCTGGCACCTCCAATGAATTTGGATCTCCCCTCATGCTTCTAATTTTACACCCTGGCCTTCAAACCTAAGGTTGTTGTCATCGAGTCTCCAAAATAACACTCCTTTTTGTTTCCACGGGGAATGGTCGTCTATGTTAGAATTAATGAAAAATGTTGGCAGTTTCAGAGTTGGCTTTTGTGTAAATTCCCATACTCAAATGTCCTAAATATCAGTTTGTAACGTTTATGTACGGTACACACATGCCACAGTGCCTGCTTACTGTTTAAAGCGGTACGCAAACGCTTGTCAGTAGAGTCAGTGTTTGATACTTAAACATATCATTTGGTTGACTCCTTATTGGTGAGTGAACTGAAAATAAGACAGACTACGGCTCTCTGAAGGAATTTGATGTTTCATGAACTTTTAATCACAGATCGAAAAATCACCATCAAGAAAGGGCTGACTGACGTAAAGACAATGGAGAGGGAAACAGCCACCTTTGAGGTTGAATTGTCTCATTCCAATGTGCCCAGCACCTGGTGGAGAAATGGAATCCAGCTTAAGCCAACAAATCACTTCCGAATGAGCGCCAAGGGACAAGTCCACAGCCTGACTATTTCAAACCTCTCAGTGGAAGATACCGCCACCCTCATGTTCTGTGTGGAGAATTTGAAAACATCAGCAAGGCTTGTTGTCAAGGGTAGGTAATTTCAAGACTAGGACCCTCAAAATCTTAACTCATCAATATAAAACCAAAACATAAAAGAAAATGTATATATATAATATTAATAATAATAATAAACAAAATTCATATAAAATCTCTAAATACATTTTTGTTATATGTGTGCACTTACAAAAATAATAATGTCATTAGTAATATTCCACCTCAGAATAGACGCTGTTTGTTGGGGGTTCCAATTTAGAGTTTTTGCATTTTTGCATATTTAGAAGGAAAATAAAAGACAAATGAGTTATTGTGTACTGTGGGTGCTCCATGCCTAAAGGGTACATTGGCCTTAAAGTGATTTTTATTTTTTTGTTTGTGTGTTTATTATTTCTGGATTTCTGAGCTTATAATTTACTCTCATTTTGAATAAAGTTTTATCACTATCCAAGTTCATTTCCGGAAATCTTATCTGACGATAATGAACACACTGGATTACCGCACGTTTGTGCTTTGGCATTAGCAAATCTGTGTATTTCTGGTCAATTTATTCTGTCTCTGAAAATAGGACAATTTTTTTTTTGCTGAAAATACATCTTGTTCAACCCAAGTCAGTAATAATTTATAAGTATGTAATAATACCGGTAAAATGTGCAGCATACATGTACCAGCCCACCATTTTTTACGTTTTATTGTTCTTCATGCTTAACTGATAAAGTTTTTTCGTCAAGCGTTGAGATGTCGCACTTTATTAAGCCGTCCTTGAATGCACCACCGTTGCATGAGGCAGTGCAAGTGAAACTTATACAGGTGGACCTTGTTTTACAGCATTCCGTGTTACGTTGTTTTGTGGTGACTTAAGTGCTCCCATAAATTAATTAAAAACATAATTTTAGTCCGGAAACACGAGAACTTAAAATGAGCCTTTGTCAAAAATAGACATTTTTATGGGTATCTCGATTATTTGAGTTTTTTTCATAATTCGCTGGTAAGTCTGGAACGGGACCTCTGCGAAATGCGGGGCTTTCTTGTATGAATATTGAAAAGTTTTAATTTTACTATCTCATGTCAAAACATACACTACTCGCAAAAACTTAAGCGTATTGAGTGTTTTGGTGAAATTTCAGAATGTAGCTAAAATGCACTATAACATTTACCCCCTTCGACTTGGCCCTTGGTTCTAAGGGTTAGGGGAAGGAGTAAGACCAGACAAAGGGGAAGACCAAAAGGGTAATATTCGGATTCAGCATTAATTTGGCTTTCTCCAAACTTTTGAATGTACATATCCAACCGCTCAATGTTTCAGTTCTTTTTGCACAACTTTATGTTAAGGAGCTGAACAGCAAAATTCACAACAGGTGTGTGATCCGTGAATCGAGCAACAAATGTCCCGGTTTAATTAGAATTGTTTTTTAAACAGCCCTCCTCATCATGCTGTTCACATTTTGACATCACGAGACGAACACGACATCTAACAACTGATCAAAAGTACCTCAAATGGCAAGCCTTCAAACAGGATGTTCTCAGAGGGAAGTGGCCACAGCGTGTCATCAACAGGTCAAAACTGAGGTTTTCAAATGTTCTCACTTTGAAGAAATGTAGCAAAAGTCAAATGTAAATTAAAGATAAAAAGACTGAGCACAAACTGCATAATTTATGATATAAATGTTGGGAAAACAAACAGTGATAGAGTATTTTGTAGAGACCTCAGATTGGCAGCTAAAGTGGCCCGCTCAGAGTATATCAGATGACAGACGATGTGGGCATGATAACAGAATGGAGTGGCACTTGGACTGGCTACTGTTGCCTTTATCCGAGCTCACGTTCCAAACACAAAATAGCCTCGCATGACCCAACGAAAAGCAGTAGCTTTGCTCAGTCTTTTCTGTCAGCTGCTAGTTTAACCTCATGCTGTAAAAATAATCCGCTCACTGCCAAGTCACTCAGTATTCATCCCTGTGAGCTCGGGATTCAGACTTTCATCCAGTTGATGACAACAGGATCAAAATGTCATCACAGTAAATAATGCATAACTTAACTGTACAGATACCTTCAGTTTTGGTCAACATAGTTAAACATTTGTCTCTAAAGTTGATTTGTGAAAATAATGGTCTCTTTTGCTTCACTTTCATCTTGCCTTTTCTCTGCCAGAGCCTCCAGTGACAATTTTCAGAAAACTAGAGGACCAGAAATTCCCAGAGGGAGCAATATTCTCCATTGAGTGTGAGCTTTCAAGGCACAATGTGGACGTGAAATGGATGAAGGCAAGTCCCTACTTCGGATGTAAAGATTCCTCAATTACTGTAATTTCCGGACTCTAATATACGGGAATATAAGTCGCACCCACTAAATTTAAAGAGAAAAAAAGACTTTTACATATTCTGTATAAACCGCACCGTCTATACTGTAAGTCGCAGGTGTCCACATTGTAACATGGGATATTTAGTACACAGAATGATGTTAAACAGAAAGATTTTTTAAAACTTTTAATTAAATAACTGCTTTTTTACAAACAGTCCGTGTAAGACGACTCGTTAAACAGTAGCCTACCAGACAGTAACATACCAGAAAAGTCATTCATTGCTGTCTTAATCTTGCTCCAGCCTCATAATTCCTTCGTCATACACTTTGTCAGTCTCTCTCTGTTGTTACTCTCAGTTGTCACTTTTGTATCAGGGCAAATTAGCCCTTAAGCTTGCGCTGTCCACTTCATCACGCAGTAGTACAGCCTTTCGAAATCCATTGGTGATAATGGATTTTTTGACACTGCTCCACGCTGTCAAGATCCACTGGCAGACAAAAGTCACTGCATCATATGCATTTCCATGATGTGGGTGTGTGCATGAAGTGCAAGATGGCTTCGGTTTTTGCCAAACACATGTCCTTCATAAGTCATTGGCTGAATGCCAAATGCCCAGTTACCTCTTGTAGCATTTTGGCAGAAGCAGTGCTCTGGAAAAATCCTCAGCATTTACCAGCATGTTTGTTCAGAAATTTGTCTGAAACTCAACTTCTCGTTTGCCAACAGCGAACAATAGATTTGTTTTTTTTATCCAAGGTTTTCTTACCAGAAAAAAACTCTGGAAATGTGCATTTGCACTGTTCACTTACCATTTACACTTACACAGACTTACACAGTCAATGGGGGGGGGGGGGGGGGGGGGGGGGGGGGTGTTTGGATTTTTTTTTTTTTAAATGAAAAAACCTTACTGTATTGATTTATCAAATAAATCAAATTTAGAGCTGCAACAATCGATTGATTAATTGATGATTAATCGATTATCTAATTAATCAACAACTATTGTGATATTCAGTTAATGTTTTTTTTTTATTTCAAAATGCAAATATCCGTGGAATTCAGCCTCTCAAATGTGAACATTTTCATTTGTTTAGTCATCCATGAACGCAGACCTATTGATTTGATCCGTCTAGGGCGGGAATGTCCAAAGTCTGGCCTGGAGGCCATTTGTGTTTTATTCTAAAAATCTAATTTAAGAAGAAAACTAAAAAAAAAAATTGAAAAATGAGCATTAAGCGAAAAAACTCACGAGAAAGTCGTAATTTCACGAGAATAACATTGTAATATGAAGAAAAATTATTTTAATAGCATAAAATTGAAACATTAAAGAAAAAAGATCTGTCTTTAAAGTCGTAATATTATGAGAAACAAACAATTAAATAAAATTGTAATTTTTGGAAAATTAGGTTGCAGAAAAAGGTGTAATGTTACAAGAAAAAAGTCAAAATATTATCCTTTGTGAATCTAATGTAAAGTAAGTCTGATGTGAAAATTGTTACACCCTCTCTTCTACTCTACTTATCTCTGCTCTGTTGCTTTCAAGTCACATTTGTGTGGAAGTTGTTGGCAAATAATTACATTTCCTTTCAACAAGTGTATGAGTTGTTTTGTTTTCTTCCTTAGAATGGTAGCGAGGTGAAGCCTGGCAGAAACGTACGCATTTATGCAATCGGACGGAAGCGATTTCTTCAGATCACAAAATGTCATGTCAGTGATTGTGGTGTGTACACCTGTGATGCCGGAGAAGTGACCACATGCTGCACTGTGGAGGTCTATGGTAAAGTCTGCTGTCTGAAAATAATTCCTCATGTCTTGTCTGTGTCAAGAAGGCAGAGGATTCATTCTATTTTCAAAATAGTGGGATTACTTAAAAAGTTTGGCACACTCTCCATGATCTATACTGCTTGCCCTGTGCAGGGTCCCCAAAGACTGGAGCCTATGCCAGTTGATATTGGGTGAGAGACTGGGTACAACCACAGACTATTAGACCATTAGGGCCAATGTGATGACAACCTTCCACACTACACCTACAACACATTTGGACTACAATTAACTACCTTGCATTTTTTGCATTATTTTTAGTTTGCAAACAAAATACACAGGGGTTTGTTTTGAAAAACTTAGCAAGACTTCAAGGTTGCAATGCAGGCAACACTGCCACCTGCTGGGAGTTTTCACATAACACTGATGAAGTGCTCAGCAGTTTGTAGTTATGGGCTGCTGTTGTTTGCAAAATGCAAATATAGGACATACATCTCAGAGAATGGAATAGGTACCACATGGCCACGTGTTAATTATAAACATAAATAAATGTTGTATATATTAATTGACAGAAAGAGAGTTGCTGATCCTGCAGGCCCTGGAGGACGTAAGCATCCTGGAGGATCAGAATGCTGTATTTGTTTGCGAGATCTCGGTGGAGGATATACCTGGGTTGTGGTACAAAAACAGGGAGATGATACAACAAACCAGCACCATCAAGATCCGCCAGGAAGGTTCGTGTACTTGTTCATGATTTTTATCCTGAGTGCGACAGAGCTTAAGTTTCAACCATTTTTCACCATTTGTCAACAAACATCATTGGTTTGCATTTTAAGCATGCATACAGACACAAAACACAACCTCTAATAAAATATATCTGAACATTTTCTGTTATTATAATCAGATTAGCTCACTTTTGTTTTTGCTCCCATCTTTTATGAGCTGAACTGAAAGATCTAAAACTATTTTTCTATGTACACATTAGGCCTATAGCTCTGAAATATTGTTCAAAAATCTGTCTAAATTTGTGCTGTGTCCTAATGAGCACATCTCCTTTGCCGAGATAATCCAGCCACCTCACAGGTGTGGCATGTCAAGATGCCGATTTGACAGCCTGATGTGCCTTAAGCTGGCCACAATAAAAGGCCACTCCAAAATGTGCAGTTTTACTGTATTTGCCTACTCCAGTCAGTTACGACGACAAACAGTAGTCACGTCGAGAACCAGATGAGGACGACGAGCATGCAGATGAGCTTCCATGAGAGGGTTCTGAGAGATTGTGTGGAAGTTGTTTGGTTTTGCTAAACGATTTCTGCAGGAGCTGTCTGGGTGGCTGGCCTCAGACCACTTGGAGGTGAAGAAGCTGGATGTGGAGGCTGGGCTGGTGTGGTTGCACATAGTCTGGACAAATTTTCTGAAACGTCTTTGGAGACAGCTTATTTGGGGCGGCATGGCTCAGGTGGTAGAGTGGTCATCTCGTCTCTGACTGACACGAACATACGGATGAGTGATGACTATGTTAGCTGCTGTTTAACTGTTGCTGCACCGTGGGCCTCAAAAACTCACCAACTTTGTCAAGTGTTTGTTCTTAGAGCTACCGGTATTTAACTTGCTCCCAACGCAAAATATTTTTAGTGGCATGTGTTGCAGGATGCAAACTTTCACTCTCACAAATGGCAGATGCAGTACGTTCCACATGGCAGACATGGTTGTTTTGTTTGCGTGAGGAAATGGGGATGGGGACACTACCCTGTACACAGGGTTCTCTGCAGGCTGCGTTTTTTGTGATCAGCATTGAAAGGCATTGCCGATCACGTGCTTTTCCGCAGAAATCGGCCGATACTGATGGGTGCATTCCCACCTGAGACCATGTCGAAGAATCCCTGGGCAAGTTATTGAGCCACCAGTTGCTCCTGATGCTGCGCCATCAGTAGGTTAATGTTGAAACAGTGTCAAAGCACGTTGAGTAACTTGAAGGTAAAAAAAGCGCTACAGAAGTGAAAGTCCATTTACTTATGGTAGAGAAATAAACATTCAATTTATGGGCAACAGCTCTAGTGGACATTTCTGCAGTCAGCATGCCTATTGCACATTCCTTCAACACTTGCTCCGTCTGTGCTGTGTGATAAAACTGCACATTGTGGAGTGGCGTTTTATTGTTGTAAGCATAAGACCCACCTGTGCAATGATCATGCCGTCAAATCAGCATCTTGTTATGCCACACCTGTGAGGTGGATGGATTATCTGAGCAAAGAGGACAAGATTTAGACAGACTTGTGAACAATGTTTGAGAGAAAGAGGCCTTTTGTATACATTGAAAACACTTTCGATCTTTGAGTTCAGCTCATGAAAGATGGGAGCAAAAACAAAAGTGTTGCATTTTGTTGAGTGGAACTACCGGTAAATGTGTGATCACCTGCTGATTTTGTAACTTTACCTTACAATGACACGAACAGTCCAATGGGTATGACGTATTTCTTTTCAGAGGAACAGACATCAAAACAAAAAACATGCAGGTTATAAATTCATTTATGTTTGATTAAGTGAAATAAGAATGTGTTCCCCTAATACTCACAGACCGCTTATGTGGCCATGAAGCACACAAATTAGACTTGTCCCTTGAGCAAGAAGCTTGGTGAAAAAGTGTTGAGTGCTGATCATTTGAAAATGGAAGATATACAACACAACAGTTAATTGGCCTCGCTCTACAGGCAATGGGATAAGGATGATGAATGTGAGGTATCGGCCAGTTAATGATCTCAAAGGAGCTGGGAGCACAGTCCCACAGTGGTAACACACTTCACTGTATTAGACTGCCAAGCTTGCAAGGTCCCCCTGCACAAGTAGGCACAGTCATGTACATGCCTGCCTGAATTTGCCAATGAACACTTGAGTAGTTAAGAGAAGTTTTGGGAGAATGTGATATGGTCCGATGAGACCAAAATTCAGCTCTTTGGCATCGACTCCACTTGGCGTGTTTAAACGCAGACAAATGGCTAGTATGGTCCAAGAACAACATCCCCACTGTCAAACATGGAGGTGGAAACCTTCTGCTTTGGGGCTGTTTCTCTGCTAACATGGCAACACACTCCAAACGTGGCAATGTTCCGTTCTTGGATGAAAACCTTCTTGCCTCAGCCAGAACACTGAAGATCGCTCTTTCAGCATGGCAGTGACCAGCAAAGACAACAAAGGAGTGGCTCAAGAAGGAGCAAATTAAGATCTTGGACCTTCATCACATAGAAAATCTGTTCATAAAATCAGTTCATGTCTGTGTAAGAGGGTAAACTTTCAAAATCAGCAATTCATTATTTCCCCAATTATATATTTATCTTAGTTGTTCATGTTTCAGGGACCAAACACTTCCTCCTAATGTGCAATGTGCGACCAGAAGACTCCGGGGAGATCAAATTTGTGGCCAGACACGTGGACTCTGTTGCTCAACTGAAAGTGACAGGTAATATAATAGAAATATGAGTCTGACAACGTATCTCCCAAGTTTAAAATGTCTAAATTCAGTGCCATCATTTTCAGAGATTCCTGTCAGCATTGTGAAACCTCTGCAGGATAAGACTGCCCTTGAGAAGAGCCGAGTAATATTAGACTGCACTGTGTCTAACCCAAGATGTAGCATTCGATGGTACAAAGGCAGCAATGTCATCCTGCCCTCGGAACGTTTTGAGATCAGCAGTGAGGGATGCTATCGCAAACTAATCATCCAGCAGGTGGTGGTAGCTGATGAGGGCACCTACAGTATGCAGGTTGGGGAGCATACATGTTCTGCAAAACTGACCGTGGAGCGAAAAACTAATCCTGAATAAGAAAAATAAATAAATATACAGTATATACACAGCATAACTGCACTACTGAGTACTGACAAGTGTCTGTAATATATTGGTTACCTTATTTAGCTGCTTTAAGAGTCTTTTGGGGGCACCTGTGCATGCAGGGGCCTGTGCATGCAAAGAAATACCAGTTGTTACCTTACTATTTTTAAAATTCCAAGTCATGTTGTCTGCTGAACTCATGCTTGGAATATGAGCCCACTGCAATACTGTATAACATGGTCAAAGTTACAGCTAGTATTTAAAGTGAACGCAAATCCTTTACATAGTATGTGTGTTCTATGCATTTATGTGTGTGTGTGTATGTAAACATATCTTCATAGCGCACCATTGTAGACACATGCTACCTAACCTCCAAAATTCAGGGTCCTCATCAAGAACATACTGCTAAATTATATGGTTTTAGTATGAATGGCCAAATATTTACACGCATATCAGTTCAATATTAAGTGAAATTTGTTTCCATCATTTGATCTTATTTTCTTTGACTGGGCGTATGGGATTTTGGCATGTCCCAGACAATACTCTGCTAATTTCAAGGGAGTGTAATAAGTGGTTTATTGACAAGAAATAAAATACTTTTTATACAATTGTATTGTCTGTAATACTGTCTTTGAAAAACATGTCATTCCAGTCATTTACGTAATATTTTTGTGATAGTATTACATATTTTACCATCAACCCTGTCACGATGATGCATTCAGTGACATCATCGTGGCCACCATTTTTAGTTTAACTTCACTCTTATACGAATAAACTGCTTTGAAGTACGGTAAGTATCTACATGTCACTCCTGCCAGAAAATGAAACCCAGGAAGCCCTTGACTGACAATAAAATGACGCCATCGTCTAATTAGCATATTATTTGCATATGATGTTTTAAAGTGCTGTAGAAAAAAGCATTACCTGTTAGAAGACACAAAAAAGTGATTAAAAACACCTTAATTACGCGTAGGACTACAAATAAACTTGATTCTTGGTTTGTTAATTTAATTTGTCCATTTCATTAAAATAAAATAACTTTCGGCCAGCGCCTCTCAAAGTTCTCCCATCACACGTTGGCTATTGAGAACTTTTGAACAATGAATAACAGATTATGCTGTGTTTATTCTATGGCTCATATTAACATGGCTCGTGAGTAGCACACTCTTTTGGTCAATATTATATTATATTAACAATTAATTTGAACTTTCGATGGTAGAGCTCCGCATCATGGCTTGTCGCTAGTCGCTTTTAAGAAAATACTGTATGGGTTGGAATGTCGCCAGATCTAGCTACAGAGAATGAACAGAATAAGATTTTCATTGCATGGTATAACTGCTGTTTTACCATGCACATGACAATAAAACTCTCTTGAATCTTGAATCTCTTGAACATCGCCAAGTTGGCAATAGTGCTGTCACTTTGACATCCACTTCCGTAGTTTTTGCCGTGCGCGGATTTGGCCGCCATGATGGTGAGCAGACTCCAGAAACATTGCTTCGTAAATATGTCCTCAGCACACTGCTCAGCCATTAATTGCTCCAACAGACGGTCCAATTTCTCCAAAAACAAACACAGGTATGTGTCACATACATTTTGTGGAATTATAACACACAGGTTGTTGTAAATAAACAGGACAATGGGGAAGACTTACACAGTGTATATTGTGTGGGACTCCCAACCAATATAGCTTAAAGCTAATTTGTTTCTCTGGGTGATTAGTTGCATTCATGAGTCAGTGACACTGATTTAGGTTATTGTCAATTAAATGTATTAACAATGTCATTACTGAAATAAATGCTGCATTGTGTAAATGCTTCCAGTTAATTATCCATATAAGTATTATTGTTTTGTATGTTCATTGTTAAGCGTTGGTAACACTGTAAGGAAAGAAAACAAGTAAAATGAAGGAAAAAGTTTATTTCATACTGCTGCTCAGTGTCACGATCTTCGGAGTGCTTGACCCCCAGAGACAGGCGGCGGTGGTGAAAAATAAAAATACTTTAATTAAGCAGGTGCTGGAAAATCAACAGAAAGCGACAGAGGTAAAAGGCTCTGTGAACACACACACACACGGAAGACTTGGGCTGTAGCAACAGGTAAGGGAACCGTCTTAGGTGACAGCACGGGTGAGGTACACATAGGCAGTGAGCAAAGACAAAAGGAACCAGCACCGTTGTCCCCGTCCACCTCTCTTGCTCACCATCATGAGCATCGGACTTTCTGCTCCATGGCGTACTACACTCTCTTCATACATTCAAATTTCAATTCTAGTGTTCTTGCTTGTAGGTGTGAGATGCAGAAACGCTCAAAGATGTCACGTCAGGCTGCAGTAAATGAAAACACCAGTAGATGTCACCCCAGAGATAGAAAACCTTTCTTGAGACATGACAGCACATAAACAACATTATTACAAACACTTGCACATTCTAATGTCGATACAAGAACTACACTGTGTTTGTAATTATGAGCATTATTTTTGATTGAGTTGAATGTTTAAGAAAGTGGAGTTTTGGCTTTCTTTGGACAATATCTGCTGTCTGTGCACACCATTGGGCAACTATTGGTGTGCAGTTATAAAGCAACTAAATGAAATGTTCTCATCCCACTTGTTTATTTGTCATCTGTTAGGAGGATTGCATTTTCTTCTGCTGGTGCTCCGGACTGGTCAGTGATTCGAGTCCCTGGGAGAGAAAGCAACAGTTAAGACATCACAACTGACCCATTTAAGACCCACAAGGCGGGCGCTCACCTGTCTTAGGCATATAACAATTTGCGTTGTGGAAGATCAGGCGATCAAAGCACCGCTGTTCCTTCCCAGTATCTCAGATTTCACTGATTTTATTTTGAGAAAATGGTCTTTCTTTATGTGCATGAGTCAAGGAGCTGCGGAGTATGCAGCTATGTCCAACTGGCGCTTTACCACTGCATCTGGTACCCCAACAAAGTATGTTCACAGAAAGTAGTCAGGGATTGATAAATGCAGACAAGGCACAGCAGAGTGCACAGCTTGCAACACTCAAAAGTGCAAAACCACCAACTGGATCCACCCCCCCGCAAGGCACGCAGGACACAGGCCAGATGACTTGGAAAAGCCAAAAGGTTGCAAGTGAAGAAATCTGGGGGCTAATACGATTCTTTGAGTCTATCAGAGATAAGCATTATTAAGATGAAAAAAAAATTACAGGCACACCAGTCCTAAAAAGAAAAAAATAAGTAAAGTAAATGTGCGCACAGTTTTAGACAAACTAATGATGACTAATCATCGTTCTTCTGCAAAGTGCTGGGCTCCAGCTCAAAGGTTTCAGTGGGGACGGGTCCTGCCGCCTTGCTATGGAGGGTCTCAATCACCTGCCAGATAAATGAGACGACCATTCTAAAGAGAAGTTCTGACATCAATTTGCTTTAAGACAGTTTGTTCCAAATTGCAAATCAGCAGAGGTGGCAGAATGTCAGTGTTTTGCAAGTCTCAGGTCAAGACAAGTCAGGTCGAGTCACATCTGAAGTCATAGGCTTGAAATGTTTGAGTCCTTACAAGTCATAAGCATTGTTTAGTGTTTACCAAATAAAATGCCATTTTAGGAATGTAACACTGTTACATTTGGCAAATACAATGAATGCATTTTGAATTGTTTTATTTTGTTATAAAATAAGGCCGCACGGTGGTCTAGTGGTTAGCACGTTGGCCAACACAGTAACAGCTTGGAGATCGGGAAGACCTGGGTTTGATTCTCCCCTGGGCATTTCTGTGTGGAGTTTGCATGTTCTCCCCGTGTGCGTGTGGGTTTTCTCCGGGTACTCCGGCTTCCTCCCACATTCCAAAAACATGCATGTTAGGTTAATTGGTGACTCTAAATTGTCCATAGGTATGAATGTGAGTGTGAATGGTTGTTTGTCTATACAGTATGTGCCCTGCGATTGGCTGGCGACCAGTCCAGGGTGTACCCCGCCTGTCGCCCGAAGTCAGCTGGGATAGGCTCCAGCATGCCTCCGCGACCCTAATGAGGAAGAAGCGGTATAGAATACTTAGTCACAGAAAAAGAGTGCTGACATTGCATTCAGGATTTAGTCAGTGCACAGAAATGTAATCCACACCTTTTTTGTTCGGACGTTCCGACTGGACGTGAACAGATTCATTCAATGAAGCAAATTCTGTGGGAAAAAATGTTGTCTTGCTGGAAATGACATAATAATGATCACGTTAGTTGAAAACCTTGAATGTGGGCACATTTTACTCACACTCGCTGAAAAGGTATTTTTAAAGTCATCAGACTAAAGTCCAAGTGATTGTAATTCTTTGATCATATTGTCAAGTCGAATCCAAAGTCATCGAAATTTTTGATTCATTTATTTACTCATTTATTCATACACAGAGTTGAACAAAGACCTTACTTTCTCTGCTGTCCACACAAGAAGAAACCCTGAAATCCACCCGAGTATGACACGTACACCTCAGACAAGTGCAACAACATTTCAAATAGTACTTTACGTACCCTCCTCAGTCACAGTGTGACTTTCGGCAGGTCAAAATGCAAGTTGAACGCTGCCGTAGGCCGAGCTTGAAGGTTTTCAGAAGAGTCCTTGCAATCAGTACTTCCTGCACTAGTCCGATGGGGTGAGCGCATGAATAAAAAACTGTTCAAACATTCGAACGGAGAAACATTTCACGAGAAATGCTCCACACACGTTCAACTTCAGCCTTTCTGACCTAGCGGCCTGCAGAGCAGCTGAGCCGCGTACCGCCACTGGCTGCTGTAGAGGGAGATGAAGGAAACACCACAGTCAACGGAAGCGGTAGCCTGACGACCACGCTAAAGGCTAGACCGTGACTCCAATTCCATGTGTTCTGCTATTGACCGTTTGTCATCATCATTCATTAGTGGTGAGTTCCAATACACTTTACAATTTCAAATGTGTTTTACTGAATGTGTGAGGCACATTCTAGGGCTTAGAGTGTACAAAATAGGCATTTTTATGGGTGCCGCCATTATTGCAGTTTTTTTTTTATTCGCCGGGGGTCTCGAAACATAACTGTTAAGACTCACAGGAGTTTGAGGTCGTCGTTGAGGATGTCGGCTTGTGCCCCCATCTTCTCATTTAAAAACAGTGGAGACTCATGACAGTGTCCTCCACGGTGTTTTAATAACCTGAAAAGGTTATAGGCAGTATTTTGGTTACAGGGTCACCTCAGTAGGTTAGAATATAACGCAAAAGTTATTTGATTTGACGAGCTCAATTCAGACTGTGAGCATACTTGTCGACTCTCCGGTTTTACCCGGGAAACGGCCTTATTTTGTCCTTCTTTCCCGTCACCCTCCTGTTTAAATAGTTTCCCATTAATTTCTGATGTTTTAACTTTCATCCACCCCCAAAATCCTCTGTGGCACTCACTGTATGTTATAATATAGTCATTTGACGATGGGTTTTGGGAATGTGCTTTTCCTACTATCTAGTGTCTAACAAAGTAAATTAGGTTTCGTTAATGTGTGTGGTAGCGCATTGGCAGTCTGGTTTTCCACACCGTGCACAGTTGCTAATCATAATCTCACACTCTATTGCGCCACATAGATGGATGCATGGAGGCATGCCAATCCGATGTTGCTGGTTTTGTGGGTTTATACCACACACATGCACACACACACTTGACTTCATGCATTACTTTCTGGGATACACAACACATACAAATATGCGCAATCACCCACAAACACACACGCAAACTAGCATCGCTTTGCTACTGTTATTAGATGTATGGTGATCTCATTACCATATGCAGTATGTAGTATATACTGTTTATAATTAATGCACTTTGAGGAAGACTATTTGCTGACTCCAGTAGTGAAGAAATGTCACGTGAATACTAAGTGAAATGATGCAGGATGGAAAATAGTGAAAAGGTGTCAAGCGTGATTTGGCCTGACATGCAGTACTTATAAATAGCGTCAAGATTTTGGCTTTGAGAGTGTTACATTTTGCAAAATGTAAGGGGTGTTAAACGTTGTGCTCTATTTGTAGAGTATGTAGGTCAAACAGCAATGAGCACACTGAACTACAGAAACGTGCAGAGACTAAACTGTTTTTTGAAACAAGAGATTGCGGCAAATTAAGATTATATGAGTTGTTTTTGGACGTTGGGTTAAATGTTTTGTAAACCGTAAAGTTTGCGTCTTGACAGAATAAGGTCAAACTTGGTGACTGAGCACAAGTCAAATTCTTTCTCAGATTTCACAGGTGGTCTGAGGGTGACGGTGGCTGCCATCAACCTGCAGACTCAGACTATGTTCATCTTTTGTACGTTGTGATGTTACATTGACTGTGTCATTCACTAGAACATCAACTTTGTAAATGTGCACGTGGTAAAACTACTCAAGTAAACTAGTTGTAATTTAAGCTTAATTTAAGTTGTATTGTAAGCTTGAGTAACTCACACAGCAGTTGGGATGTAAATGATGTTTGTTGTGAACATTATATGTTTGACAATATGTACGAATGCACTTTTGTTTTTGTTCCCATTTTCCACAAGCTGAAATCAAAACACAAAAGGCCTATTTCTCTCAAATATTGTGTACTAATCTGTCTAAATCTGTGTTAGTGAGCATTAAGAATTCAGAATTCATCCACCTCGTAGGTGTGTCATACAAAGATGCTGATTAGACAGCATTATTATTGCACAGGTGTGCCTTAGGTTGGCCCCTATAAAAGGCTACAACAAAATGCGCAGTTTAACTGTATTGTATTGACATTAAACATATTTGTGCACAATGTTTGAGAGAAGTAGGTCTTTTCTTTACATAGAAAAGCAAATATAAGTATTGCATTTATATTTTTGTTGAGTGTAACATTTAATTTTATAGTTTGATACGGTTATGTATGATTCAGACTAGGAATGCACTCTATCAATAACTGATTTGACTTATTTATACCTACTATTTTTTAAATTTAGATTTAACTGTAGTTTGTGCGCATCTGGAGGTAAGAACAACTCAAAGTGAGCTGGATTTGACAAACTGTACCTATATATTTGTCCTATCCTGCCATCACTGCTATTAACAAAACCTAAAAAATTAAAAATATCGACGGATCAGAAGTACAAACCATAGTACCAAGGGGTTTACTAGCTGACAAATGCCGGTATCTTCAACGATGGTAAAGGGCCGGTCGTCCATTGCCATCATTTCCATGATTAAATCACAGATCACTTTAGCCTTCTGGAAAACTGCACTTTTCAAACGCTTAGATGGGTACAAGCCCCGGGCATCATAGCAATGCTGGTGTTTCAAGTGGCTGATAAGGTTTGACGCGTTAAAGCCTGATTTTTTTTTTTCCTCATTGCAAATATCGAGGAAAAGGCTTCTTGAGACGTCATCTGTACTTCTGTGTAGAAGGTGTCGGATGTTTCGCTCCTCATCCGAAGAGCTTCGTCAGCAAACTAATAAGTGCTGGTAGCTTAGGCCTTAAATACAGTAAGAGTGGGCGGAATTGGTGTGCCAACACCCTCCTCCTATTGGTTCGTTACACTAAGCCTGGGCGGAGCAGTGGTATAATCCTATCCTGTTATTCACACCTACGATAAAAGGGAAGTGTCGCTCCCTGAATTGGGTATGAACGACTCTGATACTGGCTTGTTAGCATCTATTGTTCTGGCTCGGCCCTGCCTTCACCTCATTTGCAAGACTAAGAGCTGTGGGTTTTGGTCTCAGTAACCTGCTGAACACAGGGTCCAAATTAAACCTCAAACCACCATTCCGGTTCAATGATGGGTTCTGTTGTTTGACAAAAATAGCTTCCTTTACTCCTCTTTCAAACCATCTGTTTTCTTTGGCCAAAATCTTTACCTCGCTGTCCTGAAAAGAGTGATTGGTAGCTTTCAGGTGTAGATGTACTGCTGATTGAGGACCACTAGCATTGTCCCTGCGATGTTGATAAAGCCTTTTTTGGAGCATTTGCTTAGTTTCCCCAATGTAGTGCTCTTTGCATTCCTCATCTTTACAGTGGATGGAATAGACCACATTGCTCTGTTTCTGGTTTGGAGCCTTGTCTTTAGGATGCACTAATTTTTGTCTCAGGGTATTTACTGGTTTGAAATAGGTAGGAATTTTGTGTTGCCATAAGATCCTCTGGAGTTTTTCGGAGACCCCCGCTACATAAGGGACTACCACTCCTCTCCTTTTTGCTTCTGTGGGCTTTTGGGTTTCTTTCCCTACTCTCTTCTTTTGACATTTGTTAAAAGCCCACCGTGGGTACCCACAGGTTGAGAGCGCTCTCTGGACATGTTGTGTCTCCTTTTTCTTTCCCTCAGCACTAGTTGGTATTTGTTCCGCTCTATGTTGGAGGGTCCTAATAACCCCTAGTTTATGTTGTAGTGGATGGTTTGATTCAAAAAGCAGGTATTGGTCAGTGTGTGTGGCCTTTCTAAAGACCTCTGTAAGTAGCTGTCTGTCCTTTCCTATAATTACCTTGCAGTCTAAGAAGGCTAGTTGGTTTTCTTTAGTGTCCTCGCGAGTAAATTTGATATTGGTGTCCACCGCATTGATGTGATCTGTGAAAGACAGAATTTCTTGGTTTTTGATTATGACAAAGGTGTCATCCACGTATCTAAACCAGTGCCTTGGTTTTGTCCCTGAGAAGGATGTGAGAGCCTGTTTCTCCATCTCTTCCATGTACAGATTCGCCACTATGGGTGAGACTGGTGAGCCCATAGCACAACCATGAATTTGTCTGTAGAATTTCCCTCTAAACTGAAAATATGTGGTGTTAAGGCAAATTTCCAGTAATTGGCAGATGTGGTCAGCACTAAGTTTTGTTCTCCGATGCAGAGTTGAGTCCTCGAGCAGTCTCTTCCTCACCACCGAGACTGCTGCTGAGGTGGGGACAGATGTGAAAAGTGAAGTCACATCATAAGACACCAAAGTTTCCTCTGGCTCCAATCTGAGGTCTTTGATGCTCGCCACAAACCCTTTTGTGTTCTCTATATGATGATCAGTGTTGCCTACCAAAGGGGATAAGACTGTTTTTACATATTTCGCTACATTGTACGTGGTAGAGTCAATGCTACAGACAATGCTACAGACAAACTCTACCAAGTGGTAGAGTTTGTCTGTAGCATTGACTCTGCCACGTACAATGTAGCGAAATATGTAAAAACAGTCTTATCCCCTTTGGTAGGCAACACTGATCATTGCTACAGACAATGCTACAGACAAACTCTACCACGTGGTAGAGTTTGTCTGTAGCATTGACTCTGCCACGTACAATGTAGCGAAATATGTAAAAACAGTCTTATCCCCTTTGGTAGGCAACACTGATCATCATATAGAGAACACAAAAGGGTTTGTGGCGAGCATCAAAGACCTCAGATTGGAGCCAGAGGAAACTTTGGTGTCTTATGATGTGACTTCACTTTTCACATCTGTCCCCACCTCAGCAGCAGTCTCGGTGGTGAGGAAGAGACTGCTCGAGGACTCAACTCTGCATCGGAGAACAAAACTTAGTGCTGACCACATCTGCCAATTACTGGAAATTTGCCTTAACACCACATATTTTCAGTTTAGAGGGAAATTCTACAGACAAATTCATGGTTGTGCTATGGGCTCACCAGTCTCACCCATAGTGGCGAATCTGTACATGGAAGAGATGGAGAAACAGGCTCTCACATCCTTCTCAGGGACAAAACCAAGGCACTGGTTTAGATACGTGGATGACACCTTTGTCATAATCAAAAACCAAGAAATTCTGTCTTTCACAGATCACATCAATGCGGTGGACACCAATATCAAATTTACTCGCGAGGACACTAAAGAAAACCAACTAGCCTTCTTAGACTGCAAGGTAATTATAGGAAAGGACAGACAGCTACTTACAGAGGTCTTTAGAAAGGCCACACACACTGACCAATACCTGCTTTTTGAATCAAACCATCCACTACAACATAAACTAGGGGTTATTAGGACCCTCCAACATAGAGCGGAACAAATACCAACTAGTGCTGAGGGAAAGAAAAAGGAGACACAACATGTCCAGAGAGCGCTCTCAACCTGTGGGTACCCACGGTGGGCTTTTAACAAATGTCAAAAGAAGAGAGTAGGGAAAGAAACCCAAAAGCCCACAGAAGCAAAAAGGAGAGGAGTGGTAGTCCCTTATGTAGCGGGGGTCTCCGAAAAACTCCAGAGGATCTTATGGCAACACAAAATTCCTACCTATTTCAAACCAGTAAATACCCTGAGACAAAAATTAGTGCATCCTAAAGACAAGGCTCCAAACCAGAAACAGAGCAATGTGGTCTATTCCATCCACTGTAAAGATGAGGAATGCAAAGAGCACTACATTGGGGAAACTAAGCAAATGCTCCAAAAAAGGCTTTATCAACATCGCAGGGACAATGCTAGTGGTCCTCAATCAGCAGTACATCTACACCTGAAAGCTACCAATCACTCTTTTCAGGACAGCGAGGTAAAGATTTTGGCCAAAGAAAACAGATGGTTTGAAAGAGGAGTAAAGGAAGCTATTTTTGTCAAACAACAGAACCCATCATTGAACCGGAATGGTGGTTTGAGGTTTAATTTGGACCCTGTGTTCAGCAGGTTACTGAGACCAAAACCCACAGCTCTTAGTCTTGCAAATGAGGTGAAGGCAGGGCCGAGCCAGAACAATAGATGCTAACAAGCCAGTATCAGAGTCGTTCATACCCAATTCAGGGAGCGACACTTCCCTTTTATCGTAGGTGTTAATAACAGGATAGGATTATACCACTGCTCCGCCCAGGCTTAGTGTAACGAACCAATAGGAGGAGGGTGTTGGCACACCAATTCCGCCCACTCTTACTGTATTTAAGGCCTAAGCTACCAGCACTTATTAGTTTGCTGACGAAGCTCTTCGGATGAGGAGCGAAACGTCCGACACCTTCTACACAGAAGTACAGATGACGTCTCAAGAAGCCTTTTCCTCGATGGACAACTCCTGTACGACTGAGAGCCTACACAGACTCATTGCAAATATTTGGACAGCATTTGGCGAAATGACTTCCTCTGAAACAGTGAAGAAGTCCCAAACGATCGACGCCATGTTTGTTTACAGGGGAAGCTCAGGGGAGGTTTCGACCCTTTGTAGTATGTCACAGAGAAGGAGTGTTTAATTAGTTCACTGTAAGCCACCTAGAACACAGTCCAGGTAATCTCGCCTCATTGGAGCCCGTTTTTTTTTTCATTATGATGTCATAATTCCTCATATTCCTATAATTATCGTGCACCCTTAATTCAGACCACTTATATTTACTGTATATACATTAGGTTTAAAAAACACACACATAACATACACAAGCCATATGTGTGTGTCTCAGACAGGTCATGTTGAACTTTTCTTTTGACTCATTTGATTTTATCTAGAGTGAACATGTCGAAATCAGCAAATTGCTGCTGTGTCCCGTATTCAATACTGTACAAATAACCATCCTTTAATGACTTAAAGTAAAGATATACGAACCGGCTTTAAATATTTGTTTTCTTATGGCAGCACGGGGGAGGCTTTCTCCAGGATCTCTTGACTGGAGACTCACTTGTCCATAGTTGGACTATTTATATGTGCTCTGTGATTGACTGTCCAGGGTGTAACCCGTCTCTTGCAGTGGAAAATGAATACATTTTATTTGTATGTCTTTTTATTTCTTAATGATTAAAAAAATTAAAAATATATTCACTTGCCTGAAAATAATGAATAATTTGATTCCTATTTATTTATGATTTTATTTCTTAATGATTAAAAATCAAATGATTTCAAAAGAAATTCACTTGCCTCAACCACATTACCTCGCAATGAGCACGATACTCTTATTGTGTCAATAAAAACTTTAATCATAACAAGATATTCTCACATGTAATTACAATGATCAAAAACCCACACAATATTCACAAGTAAAGGCAGATTATTCAGTGTAAATCAGTTTATGTTCACAAAATAAACTACTGAACACTAAAACTACACTGCAAATTGTATTACATAAATTGTTTACTTTCTACATTAAAACGTTAAACGCAACTTTCATATGTGAGCCCGTGTCCGATTTTGAATGGCACAGTCAAAATCCACACACATGCTATACTTTCTTAAAGCATAGTTCTAGCTGCAATATCTGCAGTGTCCATCCCCCAATTGGCCCCATAGCAAAAAGAGATTAACAACAAAAAATTAAAATAGCACACCCTTTTCCAGATCTGTAGAAAAAATATGTGAGTTCTTATTTTTGGATTCACGTACTCGCCAACAAACTGTGATCAAAGCATAACGTAACCTCTTGCATCAGGCCTTTTGGGTCCTTGCTTGTAAGTGATTCCCACTTGCTCTTAAAAGAGAACATGATGAAACATGAAGATACACATGCTCCTGTCATCGCTGTTCTGGGGCATGTCGCAGGCAGCAAATTACACGAAAATCCTCGACTTTCCATCCCCCTCAATGGCATGCTGGTAAAAGATGCTGATGATCCCTTTCATCCGAGAGCTCTCTGTTGCTTGAGAAGATCATAGATGTCATCGACGTTGCTTAGTCTTTCGAAAAAGGGGATAAGGTCGAGCAGCTCGCAGTCTGACATGTCATCAAACCAGGATGCTACAGGAACCTGTAGGATTGAACAACAAACATTTAGCAAGCAAAGATAACTGCATGTCAGTTTAGCGCAGAGAAAGAATTGATGGAAAACGTACCGCATTGTCTGGGTGAAAGATGTACGAGGCTGGGGAATTGTCAATGATAATGACTTTGTTGAGGTCTCTCCCCAAATGGCTCAGGTCTTTGACGTAATTCCCTTTGTGAAAGACGCAAGCTTCTCTGAAGAGACGACTTCGGAAAGCTCCAGATTTGTCCAAGATGTCCGATACAGGATCTGCATACTGTTGCAACAGGAGACATCTATTTAGCTAACACATCATCATACAACGATATGGAATCAAAGGATAATGTGTGGCGACACAGAAATGAACCACTGAAGCGGTGAAACACGAAACCCTGAAACCTCCCGTGAGTACAATCTTTTGACTACATAAGGCTTAAATGACGACGTTTACGATTTATCAGGTTCCGATAATAATTTTAAGATGTAGAACACCTACTTATATAGCTTCATCTACACAGTCATTAGATACTGTAGATAGCTGCATAGCAAAGTGAACTCCACACTATTCGAATTTTTCACTTGCACACCTCAACAGGCGGAACACCAGGAGTGAAGAAACAAGGTACGTGAACAAGCCTTCTCACTTGGGCTGCTGAAAAAAATTCAACTGACATTATGACGGTAGCTAATTCAAATATGGTTTATTGTTTAAAATAAATAATATATGCGGAGGAAAGTTCATGACGTGCGTCATTTTGGCAGAAAGTTAAAAGGAACAATCCAGGACTTTCCACAGAGACATTAAAGACGTGTTGCTACTTCCATCCAGTTGCTTGTGTAAGACTGGACTTTTGGCCCTGACCACTAAATAAATGGACAAACTCAATGCTTATTCAGTATTCATTCTGTATTTCAATGTAATATTGTGAAATGAATATGAAAGTAGCATGAGATTACTCTTGTAGTCACATGGATAGATGGATAGATAGATACTTTAATAATCCCCTTGGGGAAATTCAGGTATCTCTCGTAGCTCACACACTCAGACAATATACAAAATAAAGACTAAAAATACAAATACAAACAACAAAACACAGGATGAGTTAGAGGTTTTAAAAAAACATATCAATGACACCTCTTAGCAGTAGTAAATCACTAATTCACTGGCAGGTTCATTTAAAAGCAAACTTAGTTATCTTTGGAAAGGCAACAATTTTGATAACTCACATTAGTTTGTGTTTGTGTAGCTAATTCTGTGTTGCCCTTAGCTGTAAAATTGGACCGACATTATTTATGTATAATTTACTGTATGTATGCACTACCCTTTAAGTGCAATGTGTTTTCTGGGTCAACGCCTCTCAAAAACAAAATGGACTCCCAATAATTCTAAACATTGGATTTTACAAGACCGCCTTCTTTGCCGTGCACTTTTCAGTCAACTTTGTGCAGTTGAGTTTTGAGAGCCAGCTAACCTTTGATAGGCTTGCAGTGAATAAAATGCATTCAAACATTTCTCCCATCCGCCTGAGGAATTCGTCAACATGGGGTCTCTTGGACACATAAACCTGGGTAGAAAGACAAAAAGATCAGAAATAGGAGCCATCAAACAACTTAATTCAGTCGTAGCACTAAATATAGATATAATATATTGAACACAGAGAAAGAGACACAGAACTAATTGGCCTATAAGTAAATGATAAAGCTCTGGATAGTCAGTACATATCATTTAAACTGGTGGTTCTCAATTTTTTTGTCATGCCATTGCCAGAAATACTACAGCGAACCTGTAAAATACATTTTCTGTACAAACCATTGGCACCAGCATCATTCAAGCATGAAAAAAGACACTGAAACACCTGCCAACCTTGAAGAAATGTCATTAGTGTCCCCTGCCTCTCATGCCCCCACTGACTAAGTAGCACTGAAGCACTGCTTTAATGCTACTTAATACTAAAATGCCTGTGAACAAAGAAGCCTGTGTTGCTGACAAACAGTCCATGCATTTTTTAGTCCGCATCAACTTCTATCCATTCATTATTTATAAATACTTTGCATTTTTTTCTGCATATTAAACTATAATTATTGTCCATAAAATGTATTTTTGAGAATATTTTGGGTGTCTGGAATAGATTAATTTGATTTACATTATATGAGAAACATTGCCTCGATTGTCCAGAAGGTTTCTGGAACAAATTCAACGAAAACCGAGTTACCACTGAAGTTGTTTTCCCACTTGAACAAGCCAATATTGGATTATTTCAAACAGACCAATGCCCTTTGGACAACAGCACAACAAAAACAAATCCTGCATGGGGACTATTCACTGTGATGCCATTCCTCAGCACAAATTGGGGAATAATACACCCCACAGAGTGAGATTGATGGTCAGTGATGTCTGTGGGGCCTCCTGTGGTACAAGACACTGAAATAGCTGCCTGCTGTTAGAGAGATAAGGTTCCATCTCGGGCTTCTCAATAAAACTAAAGCAATCACACTGGGACCAAAAGCATCTGTTTTTTTTAAGACGACACAGAAATGCACATGTACAGTACTACAGTATGTATGAGGAGCATACCTGATGAACTGTTCCATCAATATCGACCGGAGTGATGAAATCAGCATTGTTCACTGGCTGGTGAAGAAAAACAAATATTAGGAATAAAGATTAAAAACTAGTATTTATCATGTTATATTTAATCAAAGGTAACAAATCACAGATGACTATATTTCTCATGGAGCATGTCAACTTCTTTTAAATAAGCTACCACGTGGATATCAGACAGTGGTAGTTATGTCATTGTGACACTCAGCGTTTAAGACTCTCATGTTTTGTTTTTTGGTATTCTCTGCATTGTATATATATTTTTAGATTCAACATTTTTATGCAGTTTACTGGTACAGCTGAGAGCATCCAAACCGATTGATTGAACACATTATTGATACATTAAATGTATCGGCAAGGATGACGAGGAGGTGGTCGACCAACTCTTTATTACAAAAACAAAACAGGCAACAGTCGTCCCTCGTTTAACGTGGTTAATTGGCTTCAGACCCGACCATAATAAGTAAATTCCCGCAAAGTAAGATTCAATATTAATAAAAGGAATATTTTTGTAGTTAGAGCATAAAAACCTATTCATGACTTTCCAAATACAGGTTTTAACATTATTAGAGCCCTGCAAACATGAAATAACACCCAATAGTCACTTATATAGTAGTACCCAATAGTAGGGAATAGTCAACCATGAAACAGCGATCATTGTGATATAGTGAGGGAGCGATATTCGAACCGCAATACAGCGAGGGACGACTCTACTGTCAGCCGAACCTTGCCAAAATAACAGCAGCTGCACACACAGTCTGGGAACATGTCACATTCACAAAATGCCATGTTTTGGAAATCACGGAGGAAATTACTAACGATATAGACCACAGAAAGTGTGCAGCTGCAGTATTTATAGATCCTACAAAAACCTTCAATACAATTAATCAGACATGCTAACAATAAAATTAGAAAGGTATATGGAATCAGAGCATTAGGTTTGATTTGGGTTAAAAGCTAACAGGAAGCAATTTGTAAAGCTAGGAGAATACACATCTGCAAGTTTAAATATTACATGTGGAGTACCCCAAGGGTCAATATTGGGACCAAAACTGTTCAATTTGTATATCAATCAGTGATATACTCAATCACAAATATAAAAATTTGCTGATTTAGTAAATTTTCAAACCGCTAAAATAACGCATAAAGTTAACAATAACATGCTACCCAAAAATGTCATACAATAGTTTTCTACAAGAGTAGAGAAATATGAACTTAGGGAAAAACTAAACTTGAAACACTAATTAATTTCATTCTTGTGTTTAGTGTTTTATTACCGTATTTTATGTCCTTCATGTGTTCCGACTTCCACCAAAACTCAACTTACACTGCAGTCGAGAAACGGAACTCGTCCATAACTCGATGACCCCCTGTATTCTCTGCCAGTCCTTTAATCATATACAGCGGTACGATTATTTAGATGTCAGGATGGACTCCAGTTCACTGCCCAATTAAATGTATACACTACATTGGACAGGAATCATGAACCATGAAAAAATGAAATCGTGAAAGACATTAAATTATTTCTTAGTCAACATATGTTTAATCAGCTGATGGCAATAAACTAGAAGGGTTCAACTCAGTTCATGTGATGTACGGCCTGACATTCAAATCCCACTTTAGGTAATATCATAGCCACAGAACTATACATGGAACTCTGTGGCTAGTGCGGAGCAATGTACCACATGGCAACAGCGACTTCTCTTTACTTTTATATTTTGTTTTATGATTAAGAACCCCTTGATTTCACAAATTAGCTTTATTGATCGGCTAGTAGTAGTGTCCAAGTCCTTTTATTTGGGCTAACAGCCAATAAAATAGTAACAAAGTGCAAAGTGTTGTTTTATCATGCCTGCAACGTCTGTCTAGTAAAATGACAATGTTTGATTTGAGACAGTAAAAAAAGACAAAGCCACATTGCATTTGGATGGTTTATATTGTTTTCTTTGTGGATGTGTGTTCAAATTATGTTATTATTATATAAGTTGATATTACTTTGTGTAAATCATCAACTTCACAGTCTAAGCCTGTATACACATGGTTAGTATCACATGGCTATATCCAGTGACATCTTTCAGGACAGTCTGTAACCGCAGTGGGACTTCATTTCACTTGGAATCCCTGACATCATTTGAGGAGACACAGAAGACGTCACTTTTAGAATTGATTACTTTTCTTGGTAAATCATTCCTTAGAAAGTTACACCAAGTGCTTACACATATACTTCTGATCAAAATTTTAAAACTAGTTGAAGAATTGTAAGAATTTATATTTTACACTGTTGGATCCTAAGGAGGTTCTAAGCAGAGCTTCAAAATGCAAAAAGAAGAAATTGGAGTGAGAAAAAAAATGTTTTGAGTAAGCAATTTATTGCAAACAATCATTGAACTGAAATAGGCTGTTCAAGGGTTGATCAAAAGTTTAAGACCATAGCTCAAAATCCCCCCCGAAACCTCTTTACAATAGAAATAAATTCAAAAAAGGACTCAGTAATGAGTAGCGGGGCCATTCTTGTTAATCAATCAAAAATTGGTTTGGGCATGCTAGATGGCAGTGTCGATGTCCATTTTTGTGAATTTTCGTTGCCATCCATCCCCAAATGTTCTCAACTGGATATAGATCAGAGGAACACGTAGGATGGTCCAAAAGAGAAAGAATTCCTTTGTCAGCCGGGCATTGTGAACTGCAGCGTTGTCCTGGAGGGCCTTCAGTCATGAGGGATGCCCCCTGCAACATTTCCACATAGCCAGCTGAAGTTCCATTGTTCCATTGTTGAAAAAGCACCCCAGATCATGATGGCGCACCCTGTACTGTGCCATGCGAAAAACATTCCACTGCCATTACAAGCCATCAGGACCATCAAGGTTCCATTATTCCTCATCAGAGAAAAAAAAACTTTCTTCCACCTTTCAATGTCCCAAGTTTGGTGCTCTCGTGCAAATTCCAAATGAGCAATTTTGTGGCGCTAAGGAGATGAGGCCTTTGAAGACGCTCTTTGTTCATAAAAGTCTTCTCTCGCAGATGCCATCCGATGGTTATTGGACTGCACTGGGCACCAGTAACCTTCATTTGGGCCGAGCATAGTCCCATGTCAACTGGTAGTAAAATTTTGATCACGAGTGTATTTCTACCCTGAAGTTAAGAATAAAGATGCAGACCAAATGATATAGATGTTAATGTGTTAGAGTGGGTTGTTCTAGGAGTTTGAATTGCACTTTGCTTTGTGGTATAATTTGTTATTATGATGATGTGATTTTGACTATTATTATCCTGTATATAATTAAATGCAATGTCATGTAGGTGTTTAGAATTAACTTCATTGGGGTCATGTTAATTGTTTTAATTGCTATTACTGGTTGTTGTGAAACCGTTTTTCCCATCCACTAGTTTTTGTTGTCTGATGTTCTGCATCAAATGATGTGCTGTGGCATTGTGATGTGTTTAGTCCCTGATGAAATACGCAGTGTTTGACATTTTGAAATTGGATGGCACACAGGTACAAATCGGTCGTTTTTTGTTTCTAATGTGTTGCATTACTCACGAAAGTATTGTACAAATCACTATGGTTATAGATAGTTGAATGTTTAATATATACATTTTTTAGATTTATATTATATGTATTTATTTTTTTTTACTTAATTTAATATTTATTTTATATTAGATGATATTTAATTAGCTATTGTACACCATAAATAGTACTATATGTCTTCTTTATTATTTATTTACAAGGTACTTTATATAAGTGATTGATTCATTATAAATTAATTAATTAGTTTAGTATAGAATAACAATACAATCGTTCCTCACTGCATCGCTGTTTGAGCATCACTCCCTCACTCTATAGCAGTTTTTAAAAAATGTATTAATCAATGAATGATTGTTGTTACGTGGTTGACTATGGCCTATTATTAGTCAAAACATAGTGAAAGACAGTTATATGCAGAATTCTGGTCACTAGGCATAAATAATGTTACACTGATAAGACAAGATATCATTACATTACATTACCTTAACACTACATGGAGTCAGCCATGGCATGTCCGATATAACGGCGAAAAAAAGATTGCTTCCCATTCTGTGTGGAAGTGGTAAGTTATTGGCTTGTAACTTAGTCCTTCTTGTCCTCTCCATTTGAAACCCTTTCTTAAGTTTAGAATTAACAAATTGGAGGCTAACTGCTCAGCAGCATGCTATGTTTAAAGCGGCAACCGTCTCTTATGTCCCGTAGCCTGCGCATTACAGTTGGGCAATGTGGTGTAAAAAAAGAATAATAGACGTGTAAAGGTGACTATAGGGGTGTTAGTTCATGTCTACAGGGCTCTAATAATGGTAAGAATTGTATTTTGAAAGTCCATCCATCTTCTATGCTGCTTACCTTAGCTGGAGCCTATCCCAGCTGACTTCGGGTGAGAGGCGGGGTACACCCTGGACTGGTCGCCAGCCAATCGCAGGGCACATATAGACAAACAATCATTCACACTCACATTCATAACTATGGACAATTTTAGAGTCGGCAATTAACCTAACATGGAATGTGGGAGGAAACCGGAGCACCCGGAGAAAACCCACGTACGCACGGGGAGAACATGCAAACTCCACACAGAGATGCCCAACGGAGATTCGAAACCAGATCTTCACGATCTCCTGACTGTGTGGCCAACATGCTAACCACTAGGCCACGGTGCGGCCCTATTTTGAAAGTCATAAACAGGTTTTCTATGCTCTTTTTATGAAAATATTCAATTGACTAATATTGAATCCTACTTTGCGGAAATTCATTTATCGTGATTGGGTCTGGAACCAATTAATCGCGATAAATGAGGAACGACTGTATATCGTGGTTTCGATCACATCAATCAAATGTATACAATGCGCACAAATACAGGTCTTACCGTAAATGAGCTATGCACCAAGGTTTCATCCAAATCAATGACGACGCAGATCTTCCCTGTATCATTGGATTTCATCTGTGGGAGCAGCGCTTTCGCTGATGTCTGGGAATAAAACAACAATACCAAGGTGTTAGACAGGAAAATACATCTGATTTGAAGCATGCACAGGATATTTCAAGTGAATGTCTGTGAGCCTTGTTATTGTGTCAAAACAGTGGAAGCCCGCTAAACTTGAGCACATGCCGGACTTTAGGTGTGAAGTGCGCCTAAGGTTTGAGGTTTGAGCTGAATCATTAAACATGCTGCTTCAAATCAAAAAAGTATTTACCTGCTTTTTTGGTGGGATGCAGTACTCGCAATCACAGAGCTCGTAGAAGTCACTGTCACTATTCTCCTCCTCGGATTCCTCAGTCCTCGTGTCCCCTTCCTCAATCTTGTGATATTCTGACACCACACTGTGAATAATATCTGCTCCTACTTCTCTTGAAATTTCATTTGATAAAGAATCTCCATTTGAGTCTTTGCATTGTCCTCTGTTAGAGAAATCTTCTTGGATTTCAACATACTGGAAGTCGATCTTGTTCTGGCCTGTAACCAATGGATCTTCACTCCATGATGATGTTCTTGTATTGATTTTCTGGTCATTTAAAATAACCATGTCAATGCTTTTAATCTGATATGCGTAGTATTCCTCAACCCCGGAGTCAAATGTCTCAATTCCGCTGTCTATGAGAGCCCAATATGACTCTTTCTCTGAACAATCACTAAACATATCTTGATGACAGCACAATGTGTTGTTGGTAGCTGGTTGTTCATTATGAGTAGTAGAAGTAGTCTTTTCAGGAGATTCAGAGATTAAGATATCAGTGCTATTGCCTTTATAGATGTTGTCCACATATGGTGCATCCACATTCTCATCATCCTCGGGAGACAGGCAGATCTCAGATTCAGGTGTGGAACCAGAAGTGTTGTCGTCATTCACATTGTTCCCCTCATAAAGATCATCATCAAGTTCATTTTCTGCTTTCAGTTCTTCGAGTTGGGCATCCGACTTGCAAGACATACATTTGGTGTCCCTTCTCAGACAACCGTAAATATTGTCACATGCGTTTTCAGAAGAATAAAAGCATGTTTCAGTTACCTGTGGATGGATTTCTTGCACTTTATACATATTTTGTGCTTGTTTCTTTTCCTTTAGTTGTTCATTATGCAGGCACTCATGGATATCTCCGCCATCAAAGCAAGAGATGTAATGCTGCCGTTGTGTAAAAGCAGGGCTACGATAGTCACCCCTGTCAAAAAAATCAAAGTAATCTTCAACAACAAAATCAGAAGTGGGGGTTTTCTTTTCATCATTCATTCTCTGTCGCATGTTGCCCTGTTCTATGTCTTCATCATCCTCAAATGAATCCCACTGGGTCTGCTCATCGCTTGAATCTTCCTGAGCTTTCTCAGATTCCCCTGATGAATCCAAGCAGTTTTCACAGTCATCAGAGCAAGTCTTAAAGGATTTGCTTTCAGAAGACGAGCAGTCTGAGGCGCTATCCTCCTCTTCGATAAAGAACCCCTCATAGGTTTTGTCTGAGTTGTTCTGCTCTGATGTCCTACCCTGCTGACTTGTTTCATAGTCTTGGTTGGAGTCCTCATATCCCCTTGGGTAATGGTGATCTTTAGACACATCTGCTTTAGTTGTCTGCTCAAAAGTTCTCTCAAAGTCCGTATGTCTCTCACTTTCATCATAATAAACTTGCATCTGTGCTCTATGTAAGTGCAAGCAGTTAACATATTCTGATACACTGCCCTCCTCCTGGCCATCATCTGTTGAATATCGCTCATCATTGTCTTCTGTGATACTATGATTTTGGATGTCATCATACTCACAAAGTTCAGCACCGCAGTCTGCTCCATCCACTGACTCAGAAGCGTTGGGTATGAAACCGGTCATCTCATGTTTCTCACGGTCCTCTGTTGATGATTCTGGCAAAGCCTCAAGGAACTTGTACTGCATGCCAGAGGGCTTGTATTGTTGTGACAATACCGGGTGCTCTACGTATTCAGACATACAATTAGAGGTTTCTCCCTGCTTAAAACTGTCACAGTTCACATCTAATTTATCTACCGCTAAGTCGAAAGACCCAGATGGATAATCTGTGGGCTCATGCTGTTGGAATACCTGTTGCTCTGTGCAGTGTTCACAACATGGACTATCACTGTGAGAGAAACTATGATTAACGCAGTGCTCAGAGGTCAGAGAAGTTTTACAACACTCACAGTGTTGAGCATATCCTTCTAATTGCTGACTCAACCTCAAAGTTTTATCGTGGACAGTGTCGCATTCCAAGATTGTGCCAATTTCTGAATACGTCTCGAATCTGTCTCCATTGCAGTAAGTGCAGGGTTGACTGGTATCTGTATAATCTTCGTAGCTGTTACAGTGTTCCATGCGAAGTTTGGAGGAGTTCATTTCTTGGCTGGCAAGTTCTGCAAGGACATTTAAGTCAAGTTCAGCCCTTCCGGTAGAGGAGAGGATTAAATCTGCAGCTTTTGTTAATTTAGGAATTTGGCATTGTTCTGAAAGCATGCTGTCAGTTGAGAGTGTCCCTTCACCAGAGACTTCTGTCTGCTCTGTTTTTTCCAGATACATCGGGAGTGGTTTTCTTTTTCCCAAAGTAATCGTGTTCGTAGTCAGAGTTTACGCTCCATATGATGCATCAGGGTCCTGCTGTAGCTCCAAAGTCCAAATGACTTGCTGGTGAGTTGTAGCGTCCATGTAGAGTGAATATTCGCAGCAAAGGTAGGAGGAGTGAGTGAGACCCCAGCCTGCCTGCGAAACAGGAGCAGCATGCACATTGACATGACAACTTGTCACAACCAAAACTGAGCCCTTGACTCCACCCCCACTTTTCTCAGAGGCCGAGCCATTTATTTTGGGGGCTTGGAAAGAAGTGACAAATAACTTTTGAAATATCAAATCTCTATGAAAGGCCGAACTAATACATAAATCTGGAGGTGACAACTGAGAACACCTTGGCCACTTGATACCTATGATGGCGTTCACCAACAATCCACTCCCATATAATGCAAGAATTAGTATCAACTGTCTCATTTCAACTAGGGGGTGACAGATGAGCAAAGGCTGTCTTAGCAGAAGTAGGCATGAAGTTTGATGTGATTTACAGCGTGGATCACCTTTGACACATTATCTAGCCGTATAATACTGGCCATTGCAATTCAGTCTGTTCAGACGCCTTGATTTTCTGTTACTGTTCAAGTGGTTTTTTTTGTCCTGATGCCAAAATGGAGCTACTGTTTTCATTATTTTGTGAAGCAGTGACATCCCATTTGCTTCATCGGTTCTGGAAAACTCATTGTGTCCTGCCTATGACATCGCTGCAAATAGAGTGCTTTTCAACACTACAAGATATTAGTTTCAAGCCAAGCGTGTTTTACACATCACATGGCTTTGGGGCATTTTTTTTAATGAAATGCAGTTAATTGTTTCATCTACCATTTTCTACATTGTTTATGGTCCTCCTGCTGGAGTCTATGCCAGCTGACTTGGCGAGAAGAGGGGTATGCCTCTCACAGGTCAGTCGCAGGGCTATTATGATTTGTTAATTTTTAATGATAGTTCATTTGTTCCAGACCCAACTGTGACAAGTGAATTTCCGCAAAGTAGAAAACCAGTTTACGACCTTCTAAATATGGGTTTTAACGTTACTAGAGCCCCCTACACATGATATAACACCCCTATAGTCGTCCTATAGTCTGAGATTCAGCTTTGTGTGGGTAACAGCCGCAAAAGTAACCCTTGTTTTTATTAGGGGTTTTCATTAGTAATTAGTGTGCCTGTTGTGAAATAATTCAAACCTCCAATAAAAGCCTGTTGCTCTGATCCTTGTGTGTGTGTCACCGAATATTACAGTAATGTTACTGACACCTAGTGACCAGTGTAGAATCAACGTCAGACATCTTTGAATGTGTCTTTTGAATGCCTTATATTTTTATTTTGGTTGATTTAGCCATTTTTATGCTTGAAAATGCTTAATTTAGACCCAAAACATGTAGCATTTTCTTAAATACCGATATTGTATGACTACAAACAGGCCGTATTCAACCACAAAACAGCCTGATTTATTGATTAATATGTTTTTTGAAAAACGTGAGCGTAAATTCAACGTGCGAAGTGGTGAGGGACGACTGTACAACCCAATCATGCGCATTTTGGAATAACGAGAATGGAGATGGTGAGAAGAGCTCTTATTGAACATGACTGACCTCTCTCTGATCATGCAAATGTTGCTGCACGAGCGGCTTTCTTGCTAAAAGTCTTCCCAAGCAGTAATGAATATATATATATATATATATATATATATATATATATATATACATATATATATATGAGAGAGAGGGACTGCTAGACTTGCTTACCAGAAGTCTTTCATTTGCTTTATGGCTGCTGCATAAGCAGTGACAGCCACTGGTGCGTCATGCCAACTGATGTTGAGTTTCTGCCAGTTTTGGCCCCCTGCTGTTGTACGACATGTTGTGTATTCCTTGACTATTTCTATTTTTGCTTTGCAGCAAAAGGTTAGAAGACATTGCATAACAAGGTTTAAGTCTACGTTTCAGCAGCAGAGCTAGTCAGGTAGTAAATTATCAGTGCAATGTTGTGTTATGTATTTTGGATCTATACCAACACTGAACATATGAATACACATACAAGATTTTTCTGATGATTTTTTAAATGTTTTGTATGTGCCTAAATGGAAATACACATATAGGCGTCACAGAACAGTAAATGAGGTTTCAGATACACCTGTTCATTGTGCCATGCACAGTATGATAGTAATACTGTGCATACCGTAATGTTTACAAATGCTCAATATCAGCTTCCTTGCCAAAAGCAGATATATGCGATATTGTCCAGCACTTCATTGCTGATACCGATATCAACCGATACCGATATTGGAAGCAGCTCCGTAGTACTATTTGACAATAATAGTATCAGATAATGTTAATGGTATTGTTTTATTATCAGTATGATAATTACTATTACTATGTAAGAAAAATACAAGCTAAAGACATTGACAGTGAATGAGGTATATGAATCTAGTATATTGTTTCAAATGCATTTTCTTGGAAAGAAGCTTAGTCGAAGACTCCCATCTGCTGGTGTTGAGGTGGTGAAGATTGATTTTTTTACAAGGATGAAAACTTTGAAAAATTAGCCGAGCCAAGAAGAGTAGTCAGAGCTGTCAGCTAAAGCATTAGCCCGCCATTCAGATGATAGAAAATCTGTTGCCTCAGTATGGGGCATAGTCAACCTGTCATCTCACTTTGTGTGAAAGTGTTAACACTGCACAAGTTGCACCGATGAGTAATAGCAACAAATATAAACAAATAATATTACTCAAGGATATGTAAATGTTATTTATGATCTGTTTTTACCCGAAAAAAACTGCTTTGGTTTACATTTACACCAATTTCCTTTGGGAAACTAAACATGGAGATTCAAACATTGCATATATATTGTAATCACATTGTATTACTGTACAGCATTTACAATTCATATTTACTAACATTAATTTGAGAGCATGAAGAAGGAGCATAGCATCACTAAAGCTATAATAAAGTACTGTATAATATCAGCCATTTGCTGGTTAGACACATGGATTAATATTTGAATTAAGTATAGTTATAGCATTTATCATGTTTTTCAAAAAATACTTTCAATTTGACCCTGTTTTTCTACCCGAAAATAAATATGACCTGATTTCTACTGTTATTCCCAGTGGCTTTGGCCTGTTGACTATATTAGCCAGGGGTGACAGTGGACAAAGTCACGAGAGGGAGAGTCATTATAGCTCGGGTATGTTGGTTGAGGCATACCTCGTTGGTCCCAAGTTGAAAAGTTTGTGTGCAAACACGTGTGAAGGAACTGGGCAGGTGAAGCCTGTAGTGTAAAAAAACATCGCGCTGCTCAGGGCATTACCTCTTCTAATGTTACACACATCAGTGTGTTCAAAATAGCCTGTTAGAGCTGCTGAGTGGGAACTGATCAGACTCTCTCGACATTGCCATACCACCCCCCCCCATTATTTTCATACACATAAAGTTAAGAAACTAAAAAGCAGTGTGGAGTCACCGCAAAGCGATAATACACTCCTGATCAAAATTTTAAATCAGTTGAAAAATTGCAAGAATTTACATTTTGCACTTTTGGACCTTAAGGAGAATCTGAGTAGAGCTTCAAAATGCCTAAAGAAAAAATGGGAATGAGACAAAAAAAATGCTGAGTAAGCAATTGAAAACTAGAGAAGCACTTGGAGAGCGAAGGCATCTGCCATCCACACATTGTGATTCACACCAAAATAATAATCCCACATGTTTTGGATCAGTCTTTGACATTTTGTAGAATCTGTTGGAAACCTGTATTTTTTATTTTTTATGGAGTTATATGAACAAATGCCGAAAATGGTCCTATCTCGCAATCTTAAAGAATCCTTGAAAAAATTTCTTGATACAAACGGTGATCCAGACCACCGGCAAAATGTAATCAGTTCTTCCATAACCCATTTCCGACAAGTCCTGAACATTCCATCCAAATCCATTCATAACTTTAAGTTATTTTGAACACAAACAAACAACCAGATAAATGCCGGCAAAAACATACCCTTCGTACTGTGCTTGGCGGAGGTAACGACCATTAAATTGGAATAGGCTGTTCATCAGCTGATCAAAAGTTTAAGACTGCAGCCTTTAAAAGTCAGAGTCTTCACAAAAATGTGGATTCGGTGTCATTTTCTGACAAGTATTCACGCTGTCATGATCTCTTGGCGGTAAAGGCAAAAAGCTTTCTCTCTTTGAACGTGCTCGGATTGTTGAGCTGCCTAGGCAGGGCCTCTCGCAGCGTGCCATTGCTGCTGAGGTTGGACGCAATAAGACATCATTTGAAACTTCTTCAAAGATCCTGAGGGTTATGGAACAAAAATGTCAAGTGGTAGACCCAATAAAATGTCACCGGCGGAGGAACCGATTGGCTGTCCGTCAAGACAGGACGATCCTCGTCCCAAATGAAGGTTGTTACTGGTGCTGAGTGCAGTCCAATAACCGTCAGACGGCATATGCGAGAGAAGGGTTTTAAGAACACAAAATGTCTTCAAAGGCCTCAGACTTCAGACTGACTCAATCTGTCTTGTCTTGTCCTGACTTGACTTGAGACTTTGACTTGCACATCTTTGCTTATGACTTGACTCGAGACTTGAGATTAAAGATTTGAGACGTACTTGAGACTTGCAAAACACTGACTTGCTCCCACCTCTGTCCCATAAATCCTTCTTCTGATGCCTGTCATCTTTCATTTGAACTTTTTTGGTACATTATGTTTGGCCATGGGCCGCACGGTGGCTGAGTGGTTTGCATGTTGGCCACACACTCAGGAGATCGGGAAGACCTTGGTTAGAATCTCCGCTTGGGCATCTCTGTGTGGAGTTTGCATGTTCTCCCCGTGGGTGTGTGGGTTTTCTCCGGGTACTCCGGTTTCCTCCCACTTTCCAAAAACATGCATGTTAGGTTAATTGTCCATAGGTATGAATGTAAGTGTGAATGATTGTCTACATGTGCCTCGCGATTGGCTGGCGACCAGTCCAGGGTGTACCTGGGCTAGGCTCCAGCATACACCTGCGACCCTAATCAGGATAAGCGGCATCGAAAATGGATGGGAGGATGTTTGGCCACAGTAGCGTTTCCATCCAGAGTCTCCTGGGGTTTTAAGTAAACATTTGATGGAAAAAGGGAAAAGTGGATGTCTCGTCTAGTGATCATACCAGATGTACAATAGAAGCAATTCTGTCCTTCCTGAAGCCCCCAGCGGCCGATGAAGGTGTCACATGTAATGTCAGAGTTGCAAGAACAAAGACAAATCGCCTCCAAACATCTTCAGTCAAAGGGGTTGCGAATGCAGTGTCAGGCCGTAAATTACCCCTCTGGCAAATTTTTCACCCAGTCATTGATGCGCATGTGAGGTGGCTCTCGGTCCAATCCAAGAGGCTGCGACACCGATAATGAGGTTACAGCATTTCCAATGGGCAACAACGACCTCACGCCGCATCACCATGTTTTAGCCTACTTAGTTGAAAGCGTGCTGATCTGGGAGACTTTCTGTCACGGCATGCCTCTTGTGATGCGTTGTTCCTATTAATACCCAAACATAGCAAGAATGAGGCCCCCCGCTACTGACTTTCCGCCGGTTGGACACTTGATATTCTCTTACAATCTGACAGCCTGCTTCACACTCCTTCTGAACACATGGAATGGTCATACCGGCCAAACTGAACTTGGGTCAAGACAGATGCTCTCCCCATCAGCAATCTAACTGAAGTGCAACCACTACAACATTGGACATGAACAGCGAGCGAGCACAGGGATAGAACCGCTTTTGTGCACTTTAAGAACAGTGCTATAAACAAAATCTGACGTACATTTTTTGGTTACAGCAACACGTGAAATGAAAGACGTCCCTTTTCTTTGGTCTCTCACTGCTGGAGGCCAGCCACGTTCTGCACTTAACTTTTTTAGATTGGGAGATGGAAAAGGCTGAGGTTGATACTGCCACCTTCTGGCAGGCTTCAGCATGAGTAGATTAATGTGTAGCATGGCTCAGGTGGCAGCATGATCCTCCGTCCTCCCTCAAAACCCTTATATTACGTCAATCTTTCAACATCCTAGGATAGTTTTTATTGCATGTATTGCTTTGATGTCTTATCAGGTTGGCCTTTCATTTATATGAGCTCATATCTGAGGGGGAAAAGATCATTTCTACAAATATTGCTCAGCAGAACCGGCTACAATACTTCTGAACTCTGGCACTGGGAGATATGCCGCTACCACTACTACCATGGAAACCCTGGTACCCCGCAGTAATTAATTATAAGATGTCAGTAACCCTAACCCCTTTGACCTTTTACTCAACTTATGCAAATGATTACAGAATGTGAAAAAGATCAACTGAATGCCATTTATTGCAATTACATTTACAGTTTTTTCACTTAAAAAAAACAAAAAACTGTTAATGGGTGTTTTTTGTTTATTGTTTTTATTGTCTAAAAGGGTGGCCTGGGAGCCATGGCTTTTTTTTTTTTATTTAACCGTGGCACATTCTAAAAATATAATTTATCTTTACAAGGTTTTGTTTTGTATCAGGAGTGTCCCAAAATGCAGATTGGGGGCCATTTGTGTTCCACAGCAGTTTTTTTATTGGCCTGCAGCACAGTCTAAAAATATAAATTCACAAAAACAGCAGCAACAATGGAAAAATTCATAGTAATTTTACAGGCCGAAAGTCCAAATATTAAGAGAAAAACAGTTGTAATCGAATGAGAAAAAGTCATAATTTTAGGAGAATATGGTCGTAATATTCTGAGGAAAAATCATTTTAGTCGCATATAGTTGAAATATTAAAGAAAAAAGTTTTAGCTTTTGGAAAATTAAGTTGGGAATAAAGCCATAATGTTACACAAAGAAAATTTCCAAGAAGAAAGTTGAAATAGTCGGGGGGAAAAACAGCAGAAATGGAAAAAAACGGCTGTAATTTTACAAGAATAAAATAAAAATATTACATGAAAAAAAATGCTATTTGTAATATGAGGAAAAAATAACAGCATTTTCGTATCACAGAGTTTGAAATATTTAAAAATACGTTATTTTTTCCTAAGTCGTAAGCTTACAAAAAAACAATTTAATACAAAAAGAGATATCGCAAAAAGGGTACAAAGGCGTTTGCAAAAATATACAACAAAACAGCACTGGACATTAGCCAAAAAAAAAACAAAAAAACCTGCCGGGAAAAACAAAAAGGCAGGAAAAGGAGCACCCACGAACTGAAATAGCTGCTGAAAAAGGAGCAGAACTCCGCGAGTGGCAGACAAATGCGTGATTAGCACGCAGGAACAGCTAAGGCTCCAGAGATAAAGACCAGTAGGAAGTCACCGAGAACGCAGGTAAGACTGACGCAGAACAGGTGAGCGCAAGGAAGGAACTGGCGTCAGTCTGTGGCTTGGCAGCAGCTAATGAAGGAGCGGCTGATTGAGAACAGGTGCGTGCAATCAGCTCCGCCTCACGACAGCGTGCAGTACAAAACGCAGCCGACAGGCGGCAGCAGACAAACATGGGGCATGACGTTGTAATTAAAAAAAAATAGAGTGGGGGGAAAAAAGTTAAACTATTGTGGGAATAAGATCAAAACATTATGGGAATAAAGTCAGAATTTTAACAGAAGAATATTGACAAGAAGAAAGTTTAAATAGTAAAAACAGCAAAAATTTGAAAAGAAGAGCATAGACTGAAGTTCATACTAAAAATGCACCTACAGTCATGGAAAAAAATGTTGTTTCTTCAGTTTCTTGTTCATTTTAATGCCTGGTACAACTAAAGGTATCTTTGTTTTGACAAATATAACAAAACAATTAACAAACTATAACAACAACATACCACATATTCACTTTACGTCAACAGACACCTATTTAGCCTGTTGTCCTCCATTTTATTCTTATTACGATAACTTGACTTTCAGGATGGAATGTCTGTTCTTGGTCTCAGATTTTATCAAATAAATTTCCCCTCAAAAATGCGTCTTATAGTGCAGTGCAACTTATATATGTTTTTTTCTTCCTCGTGCATTTTTGGCTGGTGCGACTCATACTCCGGAGCGACTTATAGTCCGGAAAATCCGGTAATGAAAGTAAATAGAGCGAATACTGAATATTTAACTAGTTTCTTTAAAGGAAAACAACCAAAAAATAAAAACAAGTCTTACGGAAACAGATTCTTTCTTTTCAAGTTGAGTTTATGAACATTCTCAGGATCAAAAGGAACTGCATCAATACAATCTTTCATCACTTTAAGACCAGCAGGTGGTATTGCATTAGCATTAGCATTTGCATTTGCATTTGTGCGCTTGACAGGTTTCATCAGACGATGTCAACTCGAGCAAAGGACTGGTCAGTCCCAAGATTGTTCTCCACAAACACTTCGTACTTTCCAGCATCTGCCAATTTGGCATTTTTAATGGTCAAAATTGTGTTGGTGTCTCCGACATCAAAGAATATCCTGGAAGACAGTAGTAGTATTTTCATCAGTAAACTATTCGTAATCTACTGATCATGTTTGATTTTTTTTTTGTGATCCTTCTCATTCTTCTAGCTGTGCAATGTCAAATCAGAAAATAAAACACACACATACTGATTTTAAATACAAACATATTATTACTTGAGCAGCATGCTGGAAAGGAATGTGTTCAACCTTTGAGGTTATTGAGTTATTGATGGGTCGGATACCTGTCATCTTCTTCGACGTCATCTCCATCTTTTAGCCAGGCAACATCTGGAGGTGGCTCCCCACTTATATCAGCCTTGAGAACCACTGTTGTTCCCCTCTTGGCCTTTACGTTTTCTGGGCCTTTAGAAACCTTAGCAGGGACTTGGAGAGCACGTTAAAGGGATAGTTTGGATTTTTTGACATGAAGTCGTATGACATCCGCATCAGCAGTGTAGTACATTAACACCGACTTAACCCCCGCTCGGTCTCCTAAGTCCAGTTCTGGTCGGATTTCCGTGATGAAGAACGTAGTTCCGCTTAGTTGCTGGGGACATTTAAGTAAAGAGTTTGGCTTCTCAAAACAATACGCGTTCCAAAGAGAAATACATTTGCATCACAAAAATGCCTTCTCAAAAAAATCTGACTTCACGAAACAATCGGCGTTATATACAGTCACGGAAAAAACGATTAGACCATCCCTCGTTTCTTCAGTTGATTGATGCCTTGTAATGCCTAAAGGCCCTTTTGTTTGTACAAATATAATGATAACAAATATAGCTCATAAGAGTTTCATTTAGGAGCTGATATCTAGCAACTTCCATGGTTTTCTTGACGATAACCAAAATCACTTCAGTTCTTCCATGAACAGCTATCGCATTGTACTGCCAAAAAATGGAACTCGTATGAGCGATTTTTGTTGTGATTGTTATATTTGTCCAAACAAAGGTACCTTTACTTGTATCAGGCATTAAAATGAACAAGAAACTGTAGAAACAAGGGTGGTCTAACACATACGTGAAGAAGATGGCGTCGCGGAAGAAGATTGGTATTACCGCGCGTGCCTTCATCACATGCACGTGAATGCACAGGCGACAGCGCACAGGGGTACGGCGGGCGACATAACATAACGCAGAGCATTTCGTGAGGTCTGATTTTTTTGAGAAGGCATTTGTACGTATTACTCTTTTGAACGCGTGTTCTTTTGAGAAGCCAAACTCTTCACTTAAATGACCCCAGCAAATAAGCGGAACTACGTTCTTCATCACCAAAATCCGACCAGAACTGGACTTAAGAGACCAAGTGGGGGGTAAGTCGCTGGTAATGGACACCAATGCTGATGGGGATGTCATACAACTTCATGTCAAAAGATCCAAATAACACAAGTATTGTTTTAAAAATGACCAAGTACCAAGGTAAAAAAAACCAAAACGTTAAGCATCGATGGATATTTTGTATATATATATACTGTATATATATATATTTTTTTAAAATATATTTTTTATTTTACCCAACCTGTGCCCTCTGCACAAATTCAGCGACTCTCAAACACATCTTGTCCAGTTGTAGGACCAGCCTCACACAAGGCCGCTCAACCTGGAGGCACAATCAGGTCTGGCAGCAGCCCTTGAGAGCAAGAAGGACACCATCAACTCCTTGCCCTTGAGAGCTGCCAATTCCATCTCTGTGCCAACATTTGTTCGAGAGGGACAGAAACAGCCTAACCAACCAGCTACCAAACCAGAAACTGGACAGCTAGCCATGGCCTGGGATTGGAACATGCTCGTTGACATTGGCAAGCAACTAAGGTCGGGACCTTAGTGCCTAGGTCATCTCCCTCCACTTTCCAGGCACTACTTTAGTCATGATTGTGCATGGGGCACAGGCTCAGGCTTGATCACCCTCTATGGCCGCCTTTGAAGATGGTGTCTAGTGTTGAAAGGCCGAAACACCCACTGATTCAAAGGTACACTCCTGATGATGTGTCCCAAAATGTTCATCCTTCCCATGGCTGAGATAAAGTTCCCACGCCACTCTCAACATCTACTTCTCATGTGATTACCATCTATTGGCACAAAGTACATCTTCCATCAAGTCCTGTGTATTTGTGAAGCTACAATTGTCCACCAGATGGTGGTACAGTTTCTCATTTCAAGTAAGCAGCAACATTTCACACCTTTTTCTGTTTTTTCAAGGGTTCCTTTCTACTAGATAAGTGTGTGTTGCTGTTGATGTTGAATAAAGATGTGTATGAACACAAAGGTGCGTTTTTTGGGAAAACGGATGAAAAATGGCCTTTTAGCTGATCCTGGTGCATTTGCAGCACTGTTCTGGTCCAATAAATATATAGAAATCGTTTTTTAAACAACAAAAAACACTGAAGCTTGAGGGCTTAAGGACAATATGGTGAACAATATAAGGTTAAAGATGATATTATTATAGTATAAAATCGAAATTTGACAGCAAACCTACCTTCCACTAGAATACAAGCAGATCCTGATGTTTGCCCGAAAGGGTTCTTGATGTTCACCTTGTATTTGCCCAGATCAGCAAGTACCCCGTCTCGAACCACAAGTGCCACAAAATCTGGGTCTTCAAAAACATAACGGTACTTGGGACCATCCTTTAATTCCTTTCCATCTTTGTACCAGGTGATGAACGGATCTGGGAAAGCACTAACTCTGCACTCCAGCTTTGCTGCGCTGCCTTCAACAAGAACCACATCTTTGAGGTCCTGTAGGATCTTAGGAGGGCCTTTCTCGCGCATCTCTTTTCGGGACCTTTGAGAAGACGATAGGGAAACAGAACGAGACTTGTTTGTATATAAAAATGCTGTCTAAAATGGTCATTATCATGATTATTTCAGGGTTCCGTGTGTGATAAATAAACCATATGTACAATGGAAGAGAGAGGAAAAGCCTGTAGAGTGGGTCCACTCCAGTCTCGGGCCTTGAAAAGGCGGTTGCATTGGAATAGTTTAAAAAATACTTCTCACACACTGAATATTTGAATTTGTAGCACTGGCCTTGTGCAGATAAGCGAAGTAGACATTTGAGAGTTGTTCTGTACTCAAACATCTTTGCAGACGCAGCGTGCACAAGATAAGTTTGACAGTACTGCAGTATCAACACTTGCATGCTTTGGACTACATCTCAAACGGCATTCCGATATCATGGCAGCGCAGATGGAGAATATTTTGCTACCTGTGGCCACGATATGAGGCCTGAATTCGAATGGCGGCTTCCTGAACCTGAGGATCGTTGATGTCCAGATTGCACCCAGCAGGAAGTGGTGAAGCCTTTGCTTTGGACATCTGCAGCAGTCACAACATGAACATTTTCAACTACATTTCAGTTGTTCGCATCTAAATATCACTTACCATGTAAACGCTGCCGTTTCCACCTCTCCTCCTGTCTTGAATTGAATTGTGAGACCACTTTTATATGTTGACGGTCAGGAGGAGTAACATCTCATCCCCCGAATATTTCATCCCCTTCTATGGATATCGGGAAATACTCCACACGGCGCTGGTGTTTGAAGACTGACAACAAATGTTACATGAAACATTCCTGTCCTTATTTAGCCTTCATAATGAAATGCTCCTGAGAATCCTCGGAGCAGCTAATAGTTTGGTTAATGGATGTTGGAAACATGTAAGGGGCAAGCTCAGGGCCGAAGTAAACTCAGGAAGGTGCTCACCGTCAACATAACAAGCTACTGTTTATTCAGTCTACTGGTGGACAACATTTCCACGTTGCAATCTTAAATTTGTCATATTTCCTTTATTGCATAGCCTGCTGTCATGCCCTTTTCCATGCCAAAACAATTCACAACATAAAAAGCAGAAGCCGTGACAGTCACTCAATAAATTAACAAATGTGAACCAGACAGAGAAGTCACATTCATGTATTCATAATAGCAAACAATTCATTAAATTAAGAAAATGTTTTTTTAAGGGCGTACTCATCTCGGCCGATCGTACCGCGCTTGGGCCCACTGCACAAGTAAAGTCTGTCACGTTTGCACGAATGCACGCAAACGCACACGCACAACGCAGCCGAGTGATAGGATGACTGCACGGTAATCCCTCGTTTATTGCAGTGAATCGGTTCCAACCGTGAATTTCCGTGAAGTAGGATTCCTTATTTGTAAATGAAACATTTTCAGTCAGATCATAGAAAACCTGTTTAGACATGAAATAGCACCCCTACAGTCACCTTTACACTCGTATTAGCCAATATCGTGGACATAATACGTGAAAATAAGACACAATGTAGACTCACACATGATAGAATCGAGAGAGTTACACGTATTCAACCACGGAAGAGCGTGATTTATTAATATATTTCCGAAAAGCCGTGATAAAGTGAAATTTGAAGCACAAAGTGGCGGGGGATTACTGCAACGCCTTTGCTCCTCGCAAGTTGTTCAGGAAAACTGACACATTTCAGAAGAGACATAACATACAAAAACGCAAAATAACCCAACCCATGGCACGCTCTCTCACCGCTGACTACGTCAGTCAGGGGTGACCAAATTTTTTCCAGCGATGGCCGCATACGGAACAAAAAAAAAAATCAAAGGATGCAGAGGCCACTTTGATAGTTTACATTTTGTAAACCAACTCATGCAGATGCAGACACTAAGAGGTTTTACATTTTGAAAGAAAAACAGCTTGCATCTCAGCCTTGGTGAAAAAGTGTATTATCCAACTTTGGTTTCTACCGTTTTTGCTCTTTCTTGCTCTTCTTTTTTCCCCAAGTATTTTTAGACTTTCTTCTTGTTATAGTATGACTTTGTTCCAATAATATTTTGGCTTTATTCTAGTCATAATACAACTATTTCCCAATCTAATTTTCCAAAAATGTAGACTTTGTATGGTTTGTTTCTTATAATATGACAATTTTAATAATTAAGTTTTTCATTTTATTTTTTTTATGAATAATTTCCTTTAATGATTAAACTTTTTTTCCTGCATATTACAATTTTATTTTCATAAAAGTTTGACTTTTTTTCTCTTAAGATTACATTTTCTCTTATTATGACTTAAGTGTCCAGTTTTTTTTACTTTATTGTCATTTAATCACTGCTGTTTTTTCCATTGTCGCTGTTATTATTAGTTTTTTTGTGTCATTATATTTATAGAATGTGCCACAGGCCGATAAAAAAAAAACAGCCGTGGGCCGCACTTTGGACACCCCTGACATAACAGCGGCCACTTTACACAAAAGAAGTAATCTGAGTCAAGATAGAAATAATCCACGAAGTCACGGAAATCGCAGTAATACAGAAATATAGAAGTGGTGGGACAAAAAAAAAACAACAATTACACAGGCCAGCGGGGGCTGGAGGAGTCCAGCACGGTATGAATGGCTGAGTGTGAGTACGCAACATTCATCATGATCATCACTGCAACACACCTTTCACAAAATACATCAAGGATAGTATACAAAATCGTTATATGTCAGAAAACCCCTGCTGTGTGAGTATACAGTATAAACGTGTTAGTGACTAGAATGTGACTGAATCCACATGTTGCACAGGCGTATAGAGTGGAACTTCAAAACTGCAGTGCCATGCTCTTAATATAAACCTCCTGTGACCCAAAAGGGCAAATTACTGCAGAAAAAGGGTAGTATTAACCTAAGAAAAGCATCACAATATTTAGAACCAGTAAAATAATCACCAACAATCTCAGTCAACAAATTAACCTCACAGAATAACGCAGCAAAAGAGTAATCGCTTTTTTTTTCTTTAAATTTCATTCGGTTTTTCAAGACAATAATGATTAGAAATACACCATACAAACAACGGCATTAAATGATACACCAGAATATTAGCAGTCGTTGTCAAAGTAGGCTCCAACAAAACAAAATCGAATGTGTGAAAGGTGATCCATCACAGTTTAATTATTTTAGAACACATCAGAGCAGTGATTCTCAACTGGTGGGTTGCAAGTTGCACTTTTATTCCGAGGGGGATTTTTTTTTGCAGTTGGGTGTCATCTATTAATTCTCCAATAGGTGGCGACAATGCTCTGTAGTTCTGCTTGGAACCTGCTGTCATAGACGTACGGCCCACTGCAGGTAGGATGTTGAATGTGCCGGTCCTCTCTTGTTGAGCCTTAGGAAGTGTTTGCGTGTGAGTATATTATGCTTATTATATGTCAGCTGTTGAAGTGGAATGTAGTTATCTATTCAGTTGTCATATTCGGAGGTGCTCGAAATCGCCATGTAAAATTGCTAACGCTAATCTCTAGGGATTTTGAAATTAGCATCGAGCTAGCGCATTTGTTTAAAAGCATACTGTTTATTTTGCATGTTGCAGATAAATTGACATGCTTTATTTCCGTATGTTCAATTTTACAGTACTTCAAAGTAAAGGCTCTGAAATTGGACTTATTTCAAGTCGTTGTTGCGAACCTGTTGTCTGTTTGCTGAGCTAGCAAGTAGAGATCAAACGCTAGGGGGAGCAAAAGGAAAAATCTCAACAGACACTTTTTGTTAAATAATTTGGAGTTAGGGGATGAAAACGTATTGTTCCTGACACGTTCTCTGTGCTGGCACACTGTATTGAGTTCATTGAAAAATGTCCGCAATTTGGGTCCCCGCTTGTCAATAAGGGGTGCTGTTGGGTCCCGCAGCCAAACCAGTTGAAAACCACTGCATCACAGATGACTTGAGATATAATTGGATTAATCCCTTGGCCATGTGTCCTCAGGGAAATTAATTTTGCCTCTAAATTGGCATTTCTGTGAGGATGACCGAAGGCAACAATGTACTCCAATATACCATGTGTGTCATGTATCTTCCTGTACTTCCTTATTTAAGAAGAATAACAAAGTACATTCTGAATGTCATGCAAATTTCACAATGCAGAGCCCAAGAATAAAATGATGGATTCACTAAATAACTACATTTCACCTTAAGAAGAACTGAAGATGTGAGATGGAGGTCACCGGGGTGTTTTTCTACTTCTGCCGTTGAGTGGAATATTATCTTGAACTACTGTACACCATGCACAAATCAATCAATCTCCTGAGATTGAAAATCCAATTACTGGCCTTCCTGTTGAGAGTCTTGTCTTGGAGGCCTCATGGCGCATCCACAAAGGTATTTCATGAGCTTGGAGTACTTCGAGAAAACTCAAAAAGTCTCCAAATAAATAAAAAAAAAAACTGGTAGCATACACACAAGGTTGTTTATAAAGGGATGGAGGTTTCTCACTTGAAATTTTTCCCCCATTTTAATCCCCCCCCCCCCCCCCATTTTTAAATAAAGCAATGTTTAAATGTGAGTGTAGGCCTTGTGTGTGTTGTTTGTGTGAACGTGTTGCCAGTTATAATAATATTTATCCAAAATGCATCCAAAGTTACAAACATTGAGGTAACATCCAGCAGGATACAAAGGTAGTTTCCCTTGAAAAAAAAAAAATCAGGCAAGTTGTAGCTTGGCGTATTTTGTCCTTTTGTCAACCAAGTTCAGCAACTTTGACCTGAAGGCTTTACTTCACCTAGCAGCTTCGTGTCTAACAGTTTTTATGCTCACATTCTGTCAACTCCTGTTTTAATGGGGAACAGGGAAAGTTGGCACAGTTGGTGTGACGGGACTAGTGGGGGTTTGTGGGGAGCTCTGGTAGGATCGAAGCAGAACTTTGTGTTTGGTTGCCATTTCCTCTCGCCTGCGCTGCTGGTCGGCCAAGAATTCCTTGAGACGCATTGTTGTAAAAGTCAGAGTCTGCCTGCGAAGACGCATCAGGTAGGCATCTTGGAGCCAAGAATTATTAAAGCAGTCCTTAATAGAGGGACGGGCCCTGTTGAGGAACCAGACGTACGTCAAGCAGAACCAGAACTAAAACAGAATAAACACTTTTTGTTTTCAACAAAATGACTTAAAGATACTTCTCATTCAGCTTACCAAGGGTAGCTACAGAGGATCTTTTTGAGGAACAGTGAGGCACTTTGGGACGCATTTTGGTAGAGTTTTGAGAGGTCAAACTTTGCCGTCTGGATCTTCATCTCAGTCTGCTGGGGATCATTTTCCATGAAAGGCGACCTTCCACTCAGCCTGAAGAATGAAGGGGATACCACCAAGCACAAATAATAATAATGATAAAGTCAAATAAGCCTTGTGATGCCGACTGATAATTGACAAAAGATGGTAGTCAGTCCCGGGTGCGGGTTGTAGGTGGCTGCATCTGATATTGAAATCAGACATCTGTGCAATATCAGCCCAAAAAAAATATCAGATTATATTGGCCTGCATCTAAAATCGCCGATATTGGCAAGCAGTCCATTCCAGACTCTGCACAAGCACTTCTGTCCAGTAGCAGCCCTCGTATTCGGCACGCAGCACCCACGTGATCACAGTTTTTCATTAAATCATCATTAACTTCCACGGGACGGCAAAAAGTCATTGGCAGTAAGAGAAAAGAGCCAGGTCCTGTCGGTGGTGAGTAATGTGGGGAATAAACACTTTATTGGGCACCTCGAGCCTCGCTACATGATGCATATTGCCAATAAAACCGTACACCAGATGCATCAAGGAGTAAATGGGTCGTTTTTTTCTCTTGCCTACAATTGATGATTATTATTTTCTTCTAATATCACTTGATAAAAGCTTTTCTAACATTCCTTGCTACTAAATGAGTAAAAAAAGGATGTACTGTATGATCTGTGCTGATATTGGATCGGATCGATAACAGTATTAGCCGATATTCAAGGCGGCGGTATCGGCCAATATTCAAGGCGGAAATATCAGAACCAGACTGGAAGTGATTAAGTTGTATCGGGACACCCCTAGTCAGTACATCCCACTTTTACTCAGATTATGGCCCAAATTACAAAATTCTCTGGGACCCAAATTGTCTAGAGGTCATCATGTTTGCCCAAACATCAGAAGCCACGCACACAGTTGTTATGCCAAAGATGCAGGACCTATTTCTACAGCAAGTGACATAATATCAACAGAAGCCTGCGAAAAGGAACAATATTGTAATTTAATTTGTATTTGACTGAGTGGAATAAGTATTTGATTGGTGGAGAAAAGCTTGTTGGCAAGTACAGAGGTTAGACATTTCTTGTAGTTGGTCACCAGGGTTGCCCACATCTCAGGAGGGATTTTGGTCCACTCCTCTTTCCAGATAACGTCTAAATCATGCATGGCCAAGGCTATTGCTTTGCAAGTTGATGTTTCAGATCCCTCCACAGATTTAGTATGGGATTAAAGTCCAGAGACCGACAAGGCAATTCCAGGATATCAATGTGGTTCTTCTTTGTTGACCCATCTTTGTTGTTACTGATAAGACCAGGAGGTTCTCATCCAAGGTTCTGTGGTACATGATCCTGTTCATCAGCCCCTTTATGTGGCGGAGTCTTCCTGTACCCTTCACAGAGAAACAACCTCAAAGCAGAATGTTTCTACCTCCATTTCTCACAGTCTTGTGGTCCCAGCTCTCATGAGACCAAACACCAGCTCTTCCTGTGTAATTTTGTGCTGACCCCTAATTTTCTCAGTCATCCGTACTCCATGAGTTAAGTTCTTTCATGAGCTTTCATAGCAAGAAAGACGTTATCTTGGATTTCTTCCATTTCCAACAGCTGTCTCTTTCGCACCAAGCTTCTTGCTGATAATCTTTGAACCCTTTCCTGTCTGTCAGGTCTCCAATCTTGTCCCTCTGGCAACACTTTGGTCTTGCCCATGGTGGAGGAGAGGTTTGAATGGAAGAGACTGATTCTGTGTCTTTCATTTTTATCAAATTTTTAAGAATGGTGTATTTTACCCACATAAGGAGATGAAATTACTAGGATTTTCCTAAATGGACCAGATTACTTTGTGTGCTTCTTAGTTACAATAAAACTACCACACTATCTGGACTGTTCATATCTTTGTAAGGGGATAAATCAGCAGGGGATCAGATACTAATTTCCCCCGATGTATGTAATTATTTTACAGATCGAGAAAATGTTCCTGCTGTTAAATGCATGTGAGAACACGTTAATTGTTGCAAATGGGCAAAAGAAATGTTCTACCTGCCCGCCGCGCCGATATTCAAACAGTCTACATTGTGCTTTGTGGAAGCTGTGAATGCAACACTTACATCATGAAAGTGATCACACCCACGCTCCAGATGTCAGCTGGAGGTCCCACCACATCCCCTTTCAACATCTCGGGAGCTGCAAGGGAAATATGGGAATTTCATTATTTACCCTCAAAATTAAGTCACAGGAATTAACCTGCTTTCATGCAAGATACTTTCATAGATTAATTGTTGACACTGGAAGATGTGTCATTGTCATGCTACAATAACTGGATTACATGATTTAGACACCTGGCCATTGCAACTAAAGGAAGTAAAAACGACTGAAAAATTACTAAAAAGTACTATTGTGCTCCAAATGATTCAACCCTCACTGTAAATTCTATTTATTTGCAAGTAACAAAACAGTTGAATAATTTCCAGTGCAATTTCAAGTGCTACTGTATTTGCAGCTTTTTAAGTGTGAAGGGTTGATGTGGGTGTGACTGACAATTTAATTTGTTATGTCTTTAATGTGAGTTTGACATCATTATTTATGCTAATCGCAGAATAAAATACAGAGAAATGTCATACGCAGTATGCTGCAGTACTCCACCTCCCCTTGATGGGGCGGGGGCGTGCGTGAGCTGCAAGGTGCTTGCCGTTGCCATCCTTTCATAGAGTGGAAAAGACAGCTTTTTTTTCCATCCATCTACTTTCTATGCCGCTTCTTCTACTCATTAGGGCCACGGGGGTATGCTGGAGCCTATACCAGCTGACTTCGGGCAACACCCTGGACTGGTCGGCAGCCAATCGCAGGGCACATATAGACAAACAACCATTCACACTCACATTCATACCTATGGAATATTTAGAGTCACCAGTTAACATGCATGTTTGTCTTTTCTTTTGACAGCACCAGCTACAGCTAGATTTAGCAATAAGTCAAATGCATTAAATTTATTTAAATGTATTTTTATGCTCTACTTAATGAATGAATGAATTTGATTGCCGAGATGGAGGATTATATACTGTATATCCAAGCTCAACAGACTCAGACTTTTACCACAAATGATCAAAGCTTTATCTGGAGAAGGGTAGGGTGCTTGTACTTCATTTATAAATAAAATATGAGACCACAAATGATTATCAGATTATACAAAAAATAAATAAATGGGACTAAGAAGTATTTGAAAACATTTTTTTGAAACAAAAATGAATTATTTTTGCTGTTATATTCTTAAGGAGCAACCTGTAGTAACATAAAAAGAAACTCCAAAGGAGTCCATGCCTCACAAGCAAGCAGCCTTACTGCACTGTCACTGACTTACACATGTACTCCAGTGTTCCAACCGGTGAGCTGAACTGCTTGAGGAAAAGTGGGTTAAAGTTCTGAGCACTGCCAAAGTCAATAATCTTGATAACATTCATGTGCGTGACAATAATGTTCTCAGGCTTGATGTCCAGGTGGAGAATTCTCCTTGTATGAAGGTAGTCCAAACCCTGGAGGATCTGCACAATATAGCTGACCACATCATCCTCTGAATAACGGAACCTGAGAAAGAATAGTTTGTTTAAAGAAACTACTAATCAGTGGAAGTTGGTTGTTGAGTCAACCATCGTTAACAACCAGAGTTGTCACCTGTCTATGAGGCTCTGCAGAATCTCCTTTCCACTGCAGTATTCAGAGATAAGCACCAGGTAGCGTGGTGTGACGTAAGCCTCGTGCAGTGCCATGATCCTGTCATGATGAAGTGATTTGAGGATGTCATATTCCTGCAGCACCAACTGCTTGTTTTCAGCTTCATAAGGTACAATCTTGGCCATGAAAAGGTTTCCTGTGGCGTTTTCACGACACTCCCGGATCACACCAAAGCGGCCCCTGTGTGATGAAATAGGACATTAACCCAGCACATTCAAACTTGATGCATAATTGCAATAAAAAGAAAAAAGAATAAAGCAACAATTGTAGCATACAGGAAGCCAGGACGGCATTCTCGGGGGACCATTACTCTATTCAGCATAACATGGTATTAAAACTGCAGTTCAAAATGGTCAAACGCTGTCCAACTAACATAATAGCACAGGAAGAACATGAAAACTCCACTGAGCCCAGATTTGAACCCAGATCCTCCTGGTTGCGAGGCAGATGTTTGAACCATATTGCCACCGTCTTGCACCCACCCTTTTAAAGTCTGAACATCTATGTACCTTGCTTTCTCATCCATGAATGTGTAGGGTTTCTGCGGAACACCCTGCCGCAGATATCCCTCTCCAGCCTTGCCAAGCGGCGTCCTGCGTCCAGAGGGTGTGGCCCGTCCCGCTGGGGTGACCCGTCCAGACGGCGTGCCACGACTGTCCCCTCCCTGCAGCACAGGTGTCAAGCTCTGAACCACCAGCACAGGTGGGGAGATGGTCACAGAAGAGACGGAGGGGGTGGTGATTGCTGGAGTAGATTGAGAAGGTGGTGTGACATGAGCACTTGCAGCCGGTGCATACATTGGCACAGAGGAGATGGGTTTCCCGATTATAGGGGCGGGTGGGGGTGTAGGTGAGGGTGCTTTATTGCTAATACTTGTAGTCACGGATGCCTTAACAGGAATCTGAGGTTTCGGTAAAACAACAGGTGGAGGGGTGAGCTTGGTTTGGGGTTTGCCAACACTGATGCTTAGGGTAGACTTTGTTTTGCCTGCTGTTGTTGTTTGAACAATAGTGTTGGTCTGAGCTGGTTCCGAAGGAGCTGCAATAATAGAGGGTGTCGTAGCTGGAGTGTTCAACTCAACTTGCGTAGTTGGGTGGATGGTTTTGGGGGAAGCAGGTTTTTCAGATGGTGCAGGACCTGCAGTGGCGGGAGGGACAGGTTGGGAAAATGTCTGTGTCGTGGCTTTATTTGGAACTGGTTTCATTGGTGGAATTTTCATAGATGACATCATCACCACAGGCGGTTGAGGAGTTGAGGCAGCTGTGGTCTTGACAACCACTGTTGCATTGGACTCAGCTGGTTCTGATGAAAGACAAGAAGAAAAGGGAGGATGTTCCTTAGTTATAGCATTAAGATAAATCATCAATCCTGGTGTCAAATGAAGGAATATTGGCAAGTACACACAATATGCATTTACATGACAATGTTACAACTACACACTGTCATGTAAAATTATCCATTTTTTAAATAGTAAAATCTGATTTACCATCATGTAATGCAACTCAATGCACAGTTTAATGTACTGTATTTATTTTATATACCTGAGGCATCCAGGCGTACTACCTCAGAGAGGTTGCTGTATGGGCCTTGACCAGCTTTATTGACACAAGCCACCCTAAATCTGAAGAAGCCCCCTGCTGGTAAGTCAACCACATTGTAATAACAGTCTGCAACCCCTGTAGCCACAATTAAGAAGTTTGTCTCCCCTGCAGGACAAAAAGATGACAATATGAAGATTAATATACTGTACTGTAAAACAAATTTAATGGGATCATTGGAAAAGGTTATCATAAATGCGATGTGACATTTTCAAATGGTGCGTCATAAGGAAGGAAGGCTTGCAAAATTACTTATTTTCATTTATTGCCTTGCTCGATCAAAATTTGTCTCTGTGCAATCGCTCCTGTTTTTGTTTAAAATCCAAATCCACAGGTAACAACAACTGGGAATATATCACATCATATAAAAAATAATCACGTATCAGATAATTGCATCCAAGAATTGCCAATATCAGCTGTCTCTGTAACCCATCCTTCACATTCATGTTTTTTTTTGTACCAATTCAGAACCTATAACACATACATAAGCCATCGACACAAATAATTCTAAAATAGAACATCTCAATAAAAGAAATTCAATACATTAGAATATATATGAAAGCTAATTTAATTCAGTACAGTGGAACCTTAGCGTTATTAATTCGTTCCAGTAGGTCAGACTCTAACCGAAACGGTTGCTAACCGAACCAATTTACGAGTTATGAGATTACGTATGAGTTCCGTCCCTCGACTGTGAGGTAAGTCAAGCTTTGATGTAAGTCGTATCTAAATTATAGGTAAATTACATAAATATACATACTTAAAATATAACACGGAATAAAAAGTTATAAAATCTAAAAGCCATAGCACTAGAAACCTTTCCATGCCAATAATAAGACCACTACACTGCTTAATTATTAATGTGCGCAATTATTATTGTTACTACTGCATGTAGAGAGGACAGCTGAGTTTTCTGATGTTGTTTTGGTGAAAGTTTCCTGGACTTTTCATTGGTCTACTTGTCTTAACTGAATTCTTGAAATCAAAAAGATTTTGCACAATATTCAAATTTTATGAGATGTGCCAGTAGTAGTGGTTTAAGCAAGGCATTGAAATAGCAGATAAAAAATCATTATGAATACTAACCCTCTGCTTTTCTCTCCAGAGAATATGTGCAAGGTGCCATAGTGTCAGAGGGTCTCCACAGAACCAAAGCTGTGTTGTTGTACTTTTGAGGAATCTCAGGTGTTCCAGGTCGATTTGGCAGACCTTTCAAATTGAAAAAAAATGTAAATGTCTGTGAAACACAAACTGACATAAAAGCTGAATAAGGTGTCTTGTCTTACGTGCAAGAGAGATCGTGCATGAGCTGGAAACAGAAGCTATGGGATTTGTTGCAACACATTCATAGACCCCTGCATCCTTTTTGGTGGTCTGCATGATCATCAGAAGCTGTCGGCCATCGGGGCAGGCTATCATGTTCATCCTTGTATCTATCACCACAGGTTTCTTATCTGAAGAAAAAGTCATAGATACAATGTGTATATTGTAAAGATGATTTTAAGTTTGCACTTTGAATGAATACTATGATGATCAAAGGTGATCTTCGCAATAGGATGAATGCCATCATTGATTTGTCGTTGTACTATCTAGCGTACAGTATAAAGAGAGTGAAGTTATATAATAATTTTATTCATAATGGGGTCATACCTTTCATCCAGGTGATGTGTGGGTGTGGGCTGCCTGCAGGCAAACAACTGAGTGTAACTGGATCCCCCTCCAGCAGGACGTGATCTCGTAGCTTAATGTGGAAAACTGGAGGGAAATCTGTGTGACAAGGATTTAATATGTTGATTAATCTTTATATTATTTGTTGATAGACCCAATGGATAAAAACCGTGTGACTGAAAGTAAATATAATACCGATGTAGACATACCAGAAGCCAGTCTAGAGTACTGACGTGATGATCCAGAACTTGCTTCTCTGGAGATAGCTGTTGGAATATCAGGTTGTGAAACAGTCTTGGATCGTCTCCCTCTTGTTAGACCCCATCGATCCCAGCGAGATCTTCCCTCCCCTTCAATGCCTATCCAAGAAAAATTGTCTTCATCTTACCATAACACACAGTAACAACATCCTGGACTTTATAAGAAAGAAGTGATTGCCTCCTACCCCTTGATGTGTCTGACTTTAAACTGGACATTGAGTCCAGTGACTCAGATGAGGCACCATTACTGGCCTGAGATGCCAGCTGGTTCCGAGGAACATTAGTGACTTTCATTCCACGGCTCTCTGATGTTGCCCGACGAAGCATGGAAAGAATCGGTGTCTTCTTTGGCTCCTTCTCTTCTGATGCTTTCCGTTCCTCAGAGAAGCTGCGAATTCTGGTTGAGATGCCGGCCACTGTTGACTCAATCTTCCTACGCATTGTTAAGACTGGAGATTCGTTCGGCTTTTTCGGTTCATTTTCCTCTTTTTGAAGAGAGGAATTACTTCCACCATCCATGCGCACCATCTCCACTTCCTTCTTGTCTTGCATGTCTTGTTTTCGTCCAAGAGTCCAAGATAGCCTACGTCTTGAGGGCACTGAATCTTCTTCTTTGGTCACTTCTTCTTTGCGATCAGTTGATGGTGTTCTCTTCAGCCGCAAAGAAAGCCTCCTCATAAAACCTTGGTCCTTTTGAGCTTCACGAAGGTCCTGAACTGATTTAGACTTCTCCTCAAGTTTCCTTGGTGCCAATTCCAGTGGTGCACCCAATGGGCCGGGTCTGTATACGACCTCGCCTGACTCTGTCGAGTCTGGTGGCATTACCTGGGATTTGTCATCGTTCTTTGGTCTGGACAAAAATTTTAAACTTCTTGTCAGGGAAGACTCACGTCTTTTGAAGCGGGACTCAAAGACCTCTTCAGAGGTAATGTCCTCTAGGTCCATTCCTGCAGATGTTTGACTTGTTGCAGTCTTTGGTGGGCTAGGATCTTTTGTTATCGTTTCCGGTGAGGCCACTCGGGAGTAAACAGCTGGATGCTCATTTGTTGACAGAATGAGTGGTTTGGGTGGACCAGATACAGCAGGAGATACGGAAGACGACATGGTTTCAGGAACAACAACAGGTGTGGATGGACTGAGTGGCATGTCATTGAGTGGCTGGAGGGAAGGGACCATGATTGTCTGCATAATACTAGCATATGCAGAAGTCCTTCCATCTGGAAGAACAACAGGCACAGTAGGTGACGCTGTTGAATAAGGTGAAACTTTAGTTATGTCAGAGGGTTCTTGTGCTGGTCTCGTGGTAATTGAGTTTGAGGAAATTATAATCTCAGGCATGATTTCATTCTCTTGTAACTTTTTTTCATATACACTTGGCCAAGTTACACTGAAAATTCCTTCTTCACCTTCTTTCACAATCTGTTCTTTTTGTTCTTGTTCTTTTGTCTCTATTTCTTCCATTTTTTCCTTGAGTTCAGTGTTTTGTGAAGGATCTATGTTGCCAACAAACTCTGATTCATTCATTAAATCCTCAGATATGCTCATGTCCTTCTCAGAGAAGCCACTTGTGCTTGACCTCTCATCAAAATTACCTATATCTGTAATCACTCCATCCATCTTTTCACTTATGGTTTCATCAAGCTTTGTTTCTTTCTCCATTAATGAGTCCTTGCTTCCGGTTTGAATAAGACTGTCCTGCACAACATACTCTGGCGTTGGTGGTTTTGGTGAAGGCTCTCTTGGGGTCACTGGACGAGAGTCAAACTTCGATTGTTCAGTGAGAGCTGACATTGATATAGCTTCTTTGAGTTTTCGCTCTTCAACCAGTGCCACAGGAATCTCAAGAGGAGCCCCAGACCTTCTGTGTAAAGCTATTGGTTCTGAATCACCTTGACTGAAGGAAGCACTTTTGCTCAGAACTTTAGGCTTTGAAATATCATCTCTTTGCAAATCACTGGATGCTGCTCTAGTCAGTGAAGCGGGTCCCAGTCGGGTGGTACGGGAATAGCGATCTGAAGAGACTGCAAGTTTTTCATCACCCATTCCTAATGTTTCTAAAAGAGGACCTCGCAGTCCGCTCATCTTCTTGTCCACAGAACCACCACGAAGCAACCGTTGCCTCATAAGCTCCAGCTTAAGGGCATAATCTTCTTGACTCATCATGGCAGTTCCTGGACTGGTACTACGCTTTGGTAGTTCCATGGAGACAGCTTTCTTGAGAACCTTTCTTCCACCCTCTTGGTTTCCTTCAGTACCTCCTTCCTCTGCTGTAATCCTAAGAAGCAAAGCACTGTCAGCTGAACTTCCTCGTCTTAGCTCTCCTTTTCTTCGTCCATTCTCAGGTTTGTCTGACTCCATGCTTGAACCTCTTTTTAGAGGCTTTCTTTTAAGAGCTGTTATAGACAGTTCGGCAGGTGATTCTTCATATGAGGAGTTATTATCATGTAATGTTCCCTCCCGCTGACAACTTTTACCTGTCAACTCAGGCCTTTCTTTGTCTATTTCAATTTTGTCATGTTCCATTGTCTCTTCAGTGCTAGACATTGACCATGTATTGGTTCCATTCTGCTTCCCTGAGTCATTCTCATTGGTCTGGATGTCATTCAGTGACATCCTTGATCCAGAAAATTCCATGTTAAGTGGCATTGGAATGAAGGGAAGTTCATCAATATCTTCATCAGAATCTGAGGACGATGAAGGTAAAGGTGAGGCTTCTTTAAGGTGCCTGGGAACGGCAATGGAGATGTGACTTGAGGAATCATTCAGCAGCTCGGGAATGGACCTCATGACCATTTTAGATTTGTAGCTGATTATTGAACGCTGAATAAAAACAACAACAACTTTAATTTGGTATGACATTTTCTATACATGCCGGACTGTTGTGTCTAAACTGAAGTAATTCACCATTACCTGCCATTTTCTGCGGGATACAAACTTCTTCATTGCTTCTGTATTTATAGCTGCTCCCTTACTGAGAGTCTGGATTTAAAAAAGGTAATTGGAAACACAAATAATAAAATTGACAAAAAGATCTTGCTCTGGAGTCTCATTTATAAAGGCTGTGTATGCACACAATGGTGCCAACATGGATGCATTTTTTGGACTGGGCACGCATTTAGAATACGCTTGTAGCGAAAGAAGCTAACAAGCTATATAGTAGAGAACAGTTGTGCTTCGTTACAGAGTTGAAGTCACATCACGCGGTCAACCCTGACAAAGAGCTATAAAAGCAGGAGTGTCCAAAGTGTGGCCTGGGGCCATTTGCTGTTATGGTCCATTTTTTGTTGGGTCACAGCAAATTTAAAAGGGGAAATAAAATTAAACCAAAAAAAAGCAGAAAAAATTTGGGTAGGAAGCCTATGCACACTTTTATCAATGAGACCCCTTGGCATTTCAGAGGAAATCAAAGCTACAGGTATACACAGTTAGACATGAACGCAATTTCTTTCTTTGTTTTTACATGTGTATGAACACCGTAGTCCCGTGTATTTATTTAGTTTGGTTTACTTTGAGCAAGTGCATGTTGTACCTTGAACCAGGGATGTCGGAGACATTCTTGAGTGTCTGGTCTCCTAAAAGAAAATTAAGAGCAATTTAAATGTTGCTGTTAAAAAAAAAAAAAAATCAATAAAATATAAATGGTGGGATTTAACTACATGCGACTACATGGTCGCAGAATAAAAGTATGAAAGTATGAATGTACCATCATAGTTGTTCAGCAATACATGGAATACTTGCATATACATGGGCCACAACTTTATGAACACCTGCACAATCTAGGTATTCATTTAACAATTTATGTTGTTGTAATTTGTAGTAGCGTACAACCGTACTGCATCATACTCAGATCTGTTTCCAATATGTTTCCATCTCATCTATTTTTAGCATAATATAGTATAGTTAGTTTTGCCGATAATCATATCGGCGTGTGACTGATGAAGTGCTCCACACACAGCAACACGCTTGTTAGTTCAGTATGTCCACATGCTAGAATTATTTTTGCCTTTGGATTGTAAATACTGGGGATGAGCCGGATCCTAGTTTTAGACGGATAATGCATTTTTGCGGAGTACGAGCATGAAACGAGTAGAGCTCGTCATTATCTGTAATCGTAATGAAGGAAAGTCCTCATTGGCTAACTACTTACAGTATGTATTCACTCTTCACACTCTGCGATTGGCCAGTCACATACAGCTACCGCCCCTCCCTAGACAGACTTGCTGCAGGTTGCAGTCAGAGTGGAGCCGTGCCTCAGTCACGTATACGGGGTAAGGCGTCTTTCTTATTACTTCTAAACTAATATCACACCTGAAAAAGAATCACTCAGAGTCCCACACAGCTAGCATACCTGCAGCAAAATACGAAGCAACTGGAGCAGTGCTGAATTAGGCTAGTTCATAATTTCATTTCTTGTGTTGTCCAGAGTTTCATACTGTGCACTTTGTTGCTATACTGATATCCGAATTGCATCATTTTTAATTAGATTCTTATTTGGGAATTTATTAAGTCTAGCTTGTCTTACTTGTTAATAACAGGACATGCTATTTTAGTTGATTATTGGGTCATGATTTTTTTATGTTAGTTAAGTCAAATGTTTAAAATGAATATGGCACTTTTTCTATAACTTACATTGCAATATTGCAGAAGTTCACTTACTTTGCACAGACAGTGTTTATTTGTTAAATGCATCTAGTGGGATCACAGTGAAAGAAGCATAATGTGTTCATTCATTAAACGAGCTGTAACCTGACATTAGTTTGAGGGAAGAGCTGCTTCGTGCATCGCTATTGGTTGATATTGGTATCAGCAATAAAGTGCTGGACAATTAGGGTTGCCAACTCCCTGAAGAATGAATAAAGGACAGCTTGTTGGCAATGAAACAAATTTTTATTTACTATTTGTCTCACACCTGAATGTACCGGTAATTTGATGCATGTTTCCCCATGTCATACGTATACATGGCAAATGAATTGTTCAATAATTTATGTTTTTGTACAAAATAACAGTTAACAGAATAAAATAGTAATTTAAATATTTTTCTAGTAGAAATGTGTCCTGCTTAACTTAAAACAGTATTTTTAACAGTATCAGTTCAGGTTTATGATAGAACAGGTGTATCCAACCTCCATCACTATTAAAGCTACTTTGACAGAAAGAAAGGATTGATGAACTATTTGAATTTGTATTTATGCTATTTTGTGGTCTTGTCATTATAGCATCATATCTTAATTAAACAGTTATAAAAGTACTAAGACTAAACAAATATTCTTTGATCCTTCGGTGAGCTACTCAACATCAGCTGGCTCACCAGCTACCTGTACCTGTTGGAGACCCCTGTGATAGTATCACTATCATGTCACTATCAAGTTGGACACACTATGTATTTATGTCACACAGCTTAGACATACAACTAAGTGTAGTGTTTGGAGGACAAAACATAATTATTATACGGATAAAAATAGAATGTTACTGTTTTAAAAAGTTACACTTGGAGTCCGATGACCAGAGGCTAGACGGATAACTCTAGCTTGTTAGCTACCCGGGACGAATGTGCGCGTGACAGCCAGGCAACGCGTGTAAACAAAGATGCCCGTAAAGTCAAAGGGCAATGAGCTTGATAGATGAGAGATCAGACATGCTGGCACGATTGGCTTAGCCTATGACAAGCTGTTGTCAGTGGACTCTATTGACATTTTGCAGACTGAGTTTTGATTCTCACATTAATAAGGGACAAAGTGTGCCCCTTGTCAGCTCAATATGGTAGACATATTTTTGTTTCTAAATACAGGACAACTCAGTTTTTCAAGGGATGTTTGCAACCCTATCGATATCAGCCTACTGTATCAATATAGCTAACAACTTTAGCTATATCGAGCTGCCAACTTTTCAGTAAGAAAAGTACCTATTGGCTGTCCTAGAAGTTGTTTGATGATGCCAACATCTAATTTGCATATCATTTGCATATGATGTAAAATGCAGTAGTAAAAAAGCATAATCTCATAGGAGAGAAAAAAAAAGTTAGTAAAAACACCTTAATTACGTTTAGAACTACAAATAAACTTGATTCTTGGTTTGTTAATTTAACATTTTCCATCATTTCATCAAAATATAATAAGTAATATTTTATCTCAGCCAGCGCGTCTCAAAGTTCTCCCATCACATGTTGGCAAATGAGAACTTTTTAAAATTAGCACAACTGAACAGCGAATCAGAACAGATTATGCTGTGTTTATTCTATGGCTCACATTAACTTGACAGATGTGGTTCGTGAGTAGCACACTCTTCTGGTGAATATATGTAATAGCAATTCATTTGCACGTTCGATGCGTAGCGCTCCACATCATGGCTTGTGACTGCCTTTGGGTGGGGTGGACCTGTCAACAACACCCACCGCTGCTCAGTGAGAACACAAAATGCAGAACAATACGTGCTTTCACCGTATTAGAAAACTCCCCAACGACGTCAGAAAAAGTTGCGAGATTTGTTGCTAGTCGCTTTTGAGACTATGTCGTCAAGGGGGGTTGGAATGTCGCCAGATCTAGCGACAAAATCGGCAGGTTGGCAACACTGCACACAATTGCATCATGAATATTTTTTATTGAATACAGCCTATCAACCTATCAGCCGATCAATAGCAGCTTTTCTTGCCTGTCATTCAATACCCCTAATGGCTTGTTTACTCACAGTCTGTCTGCAACCAGCAGTTTAATGATGAAACCTTTGGCCTCTCTTGAAAGATTAGCGAACATGTTCTCCTCAAAAGCCACGTTATAGTTTCGGATGTTCATCACAGAGCTGCGGTCATTTTCACCAGCAAATGGAGAAACTCCTGTCAGACTGTTGACAAAGATAACGTTTAGATTTTGTAACAGGACAGGGTGAATAATTCATAATCCAGGACAGAAAAAGTGTTTGAAAACCTGAAGTCAAATGCAAATAACATGGTTTTGCTTACCACAGGTATGCAATAACTCCAATTGGCCTAAAAGGACAAGAAAGACAAGCAAATGAGACTTACGTGTTTTTTGTTTGTTGTTTTTTTTTAAGAAAAATGAAGCATATCTTGTGAAGCTGTTTACCAGATGTCAGTTGCTTTTGACACAGGAGTCTGATTCACAATTTCCGGTGCAACAAATTCTGGTGTGCCATATTTGCAGTACTGTGCCTCATCCGCAGTGATCTCCAATGCATTGCCAAAGTCACAAATTCGGATATGATCGTTATGAGCGTCTGCCATAAGGATGTTATCAGGCTGAAAAAGAATACAAAAATATGCATTGGAATATTTGTTTTGTGCCTTGAAATGATCCATTATACATTTGGCTGTATACATGGCGATAATTTCAACACATTATCAGTATTCCAAAAAAATATTCAAAAGAATCTGGTGAAAACCCACCTTAATATCGAGGTGCATGATGTTAACATGATGAAGGTAGTCCACACCCTCAAGCAACTGTCTAATACACAAATGTACCTAGGGTTCAAAAAGCATGAGGTGATATTAAAAATGTTCTTGCAAGAACTTGCTGTGCAGTCATAAACATTACACAAACTTACATCAGACTCCAACAGCGTAGATTTCCGTGTAAATCTCTCCAGCATCTCCTCGTGGCATCTTTACAGATTCATTGAGATAAATTGCATTTAAAAATAGAACACCACAATGTGTACAGTGACAAGGTGAAACAGTAAATATAAGCTGTTCATTTCACAGCATCTTCTCAACCCAGCACAAATAGGATACATTTCAGTGATGATGATGACTGCATTCTTCTTCTCAAAGGCATCATGAAAGAAGATAACTCGCTCATGATCCATCTTGGAGAGGAGGCTCATCTCTCGCAGAGCAGAGGTTTTCTTCTTGGCCCGTGTGGAAATAAACTTGGCAGCGTACTCCATTTTGTCTACCTTCCGGGTCACACGTTTTATGTAGGAAAATGCACCTCTGGGGTAAACAACAACAATGCTGTTTCAAAATTGATTTTTAATGTGAAGAAATAGTCTAACTTAGGTGGGTAAATGGTACCTCCGTTTTTGGTGCGTCAAAAGCCGAATCGTACAAAAACAAACAATTTTTCCCATAGCAAACAATGCAAATCTAATGAATCCGTTCGAGACCTCCAACAATATTAACATAAAACACGTGAATATAGAACAATTACAGTTTTACATGCAGAAAACAACACAAAATACATAACGATGAATGAAAGCAATACATGAACACTAAACATAATTTTTACCTTTGTTGAAGACTCTTGTTGGCAAACACCCATGATGGCCACCGCTGTTTTATTCAGTAATGTTTCTCACCTTATTTATCAAAGTGTTGGCATGTTATATACAGTATCCACGAATGCGCAGACGACAACTTTGTTAACTGATGCAATCACATGCACACACGAGACAGCACTTAACGTCACAACATATCACACTGTCATGACTCCCCAACCCCACAGTAGTAGTATGCCACAATTTGCAACTTTCTATGGCTTCATGGTGGGTTATTTTGCAGTTGTCCTCAATAAAAAAGCAGACTGTCTAAACGCCTACTCGCCAAACAGAGTCACGCAGTGCGCTTGAACGACTCATCCTGTGAACGCATTGTGACAGCGCAGGGAGCACAGTGCTTGATAGATCCTGCTCAGACAGGATGACGAGGACACAGAGTTAAACATATAAAGATACTTAAAAGATTCCCTGGCTGAAATCGTGCTATAGTGTCCTAACTCTGAAGGAAACACTGTCCACTCTTAACAGAGTCTGAGTTACCAACACGTGAATGCTTTTGAATGGGCACTCAATTCTGATATGGAATAACAAGTGGGCAAACGGACTAGTTTCTTAGGCGTAATTTTTGTCAAAAACTGGAGTGTACAAAAACCAAGGCACCACTTTATATTAATGAGTAGGGTGGTTCCAATAAGGACATGGCTTTTGTAGCTATATACCATCTGCAGATTCCACCCATGGGTTAGCATTATATTTCCTTATAAAATATACCTTCCAATTTCCTTGTGAATATCATACTGGTCAGTTAGTCGTCGTAGTTTCCTCAGAATAGTGTCCTCATCTTCCATCGGCTCCTCTTTGCTCAAAGCTTTATGAGTAGAGTAGGTAAATGATTATTAGATAAATAAGTGAAAATGTATAATTTTTAGGGGTTCTGTAAATGGTTGGAAGCCATACTAGTTATTTTCTCACCTTCATGAACCGTGAGTTCAGCTTTGCAGGACACAGAGCCTGCCAAGTTCCTTGCAGTGCAGGTGTACACGCCAGAGTCTTCTTGACAAGCGTTAAGAACTACCAGGGAACATTCATTATCATCGTACACAAAAGTGTAATGACTGCCCTCGGACAGGAGAACATCGTTCTGAAAACAAACGCAACCAATACTTCCCATTTCAGTTCTGTTTGGATTGCACTCAGAAAATGTCCTCAACGTATGGATACAAACCTTGAACCAAAGAATGTCAGGAATTGGTCTGCCTTCCACAACCACAGCAAAGCGAGGAGTCTCCCCACAACACACATCAATATCCTCCATTATAGTTTCAAATGTTGGGGGAGCTGTGAACAGAGATACATCACAGAAACAAACTGAAAGATCGAGAGACAAGCTGATGGACAGTGGTAGTACTTACCTGCCATTTCCACAGTAAAGGTGCAACTATCACTCCCGTGTTTGTTGGAGGCCACAAACATCATCTCTCCAATATCAGCACTCTTTACTTTCATCAGCTTCAGCGTGTGCTGGTCATCATCTGGCATTGTCATCTCATATACACCAGTTTTGTTGTCCACAACCACTCCCTTCCTAAAGATACACAGTAGTTTCTATTTTGTACTTGATTGTAAGTTTTACTGTAAATTCAACAACAGGGGACTGTCAATGATTTGGAAGTTGAACCTCAGTGTTGTATAAGGAGGTCTCTGCTTGCTCTTGAACCTTGTCATGTTACATGAAAAGCGCCAAATTGCAATATGTACTGTATATGATCGTTTCACAAAAAAGGTTGTTGTGAATAGGCTTGGGCATCGAGTCTCGAGCATCGATGGGAACCGGGACTAACATTGCGATTCTCCCAGGATCGTTCACATTTTTTATTTTAATTCCTAGTTTCAGTGATCACGTCACAAATAGCCGTGAACACCAACGGAGAAGAAGCCAGCGAGCACCAACGAAGAAGAAGGGGACAAAAAGTTGGGCTTACCGTCCTAAAAAAGAGAGGTTGGCTCAGTGCAACATTTGCAACACAATATCATACAAAGGAGGGTCAACGTGATTGAACACCTCCAGATTCATGGTGTGGAAATAACAAGAATACCTCGTCTTTGATGAGCTACCTCGAAGCAGTCAGAATCAGGGAAGTCAAACAATAAAAGAGGACTGTCTCATGCCAATGTAACCGAGGGGTTCAGGGTTCCCGCTGATGTGGAAGTTCAGTTTAACTAAATGATGGGAGCTACAGCTATAGGAGTTAAGTTTGTTCATGTGCAAGGCTAGTCAAGACACCTTCTCAACCCACACAACACACTTCCGGCCTTCAAAATAAGAGCTCAGTTGGCTACACCCTGTTTACTTATAACAAAATAACGATGTCATAAAAATAGCTTACAAAACATTGAGGCAGCAAACAAAGTATACTAGTGCTAAATGATAACATTAGCCCGTTTACTTTTCATATACAAATCTTTTACAAGTTTGACTGTGCATGTTTAGTGGCTGCAGCATCACACACTCACTAACACATAAACAGCATATGTGGAAATGTTTTTTCACTAGCTTTTCAAAAGTAAACATCTTTTGTGAAAGTGTACTCCAAGAAAGAAACTTCATAACATTTATATTCAAGTTGAATGGTTTGATATTTATATGCTCGTTGAAAATAGCCTTGTGAGAAATTCATTGTAAAGTTGATTTTAACAAGTTCATATTAAAAATTCATGGAGAAGTTCAGACATTTAATCCAAGGAGAATTCTGGTTAGCGTCCTCATTTAAACCATGCAGCTTTATGACCCTTACTCTTAAAAGCATCGGATTTGAGAAACGTTAGGAACTACAATCGAAACGAGAGATCAGAATCGGAATCGTTCAAATTCAAACGATGCCCAACCCTAGTTGTGAAAGTCCTATCACCTATCACTGACTATGATCGACTGGACTTACTAACTGGACAATACACATATTTTCACAGATCTTTAATGGGAAAACACTTTAAATACAGTTCGTAGGAGACTCCTTTCACAGAAATACCTTTTCCAGATGGTGGCAGCATTGACGTGATTAATGGTGATGGTGATGGTGACTGACTGGTTTTCCATCACGAACACAACTTCCGGTTTATCAACAATGACTGGAGCCTCTTGAAGATAAGGGCCTTATAACCAAAGAACAAAATGCTCAGTCACAGCAAAAATAGATTTGCATCACACAGTGATAAGAGAGCGGATGCTTTCAACTCACTAAAACTATACCTCTGTCCAACAGTAGAACTGGGTCTGTAGCAGGTGAGGGCTTGCTAAAGGCCTTGGAGGTGATGGTCAAGACCCTGAAAGAATAGCGCACACCTTTGGACAATGTGCTGATGGTATAGGTGGTCTCCTTCAGGCCCGATGCAATTATGGTCCATTGGATGGAGCCAAGGGCTTGTTGCTGGATGGCATACATCAAGGATTTGGCCTCTGAATGAAAATATTTTGTTGTACATCAGAACTAGCCCTTTTTATGAGACAAAATGTTTTTGCAGCACATGTTGTGTAGCATTCTGCAGCATTCTATCGCATGTTTTTGCGTACCGATGGAAGGGTCCAGTCTCCTCGGCTTCTTCCAGCTGAGAGTGACAACTTTGCCAGTGATTGATTCGATCACTGGTGTCCCATCGGGAGGATCAGGAAGGATATCTGAAAATGATAAAACAGCGACAAAAAAATTGCATTAATCAAACTAACAAGAAAGCCATTGCATTTATCCACGGCTATATCTATCCACAACAAAATACACAAAAAAAGAGAATTACCTGTGACATAGAGATGAGCGTAGCAGGTGGCCTTGCCTATTTTGTTAGATATGACGCTCTTGTACACGCCACCATGCCCATGACACACTGACCGTAAGACCAGGCTGTGGACATCCCGAACTGAACAGATTGGACACACAAGTGAGAGGATGTGACATAAAATCTACATTGATATAAATATTCATTAACAGTCATTCTACAATGTTGGTAATATCTTCTTTGTTTGGATGTTTTGGTCGTTGTAGATGTTACACACTTGGATTTGCTTGACAGTGTCAAAATGCAGATTAGCGTACAATGGATATTAACAGCCTACACACCAATGCCAAGTGAAGGGATGTAAAGAAATTAGAAAAAGATGTGTATATGCTACCATGTACCATGCAACAGAAAACATTCAAATGAGTGTGGTGAATTACAGTGAAACCTCAATTAGCGTTTTTTTTTGCCCTGGGTTCGCGCACATTTCCTGGTTAGCATATGGCACATGTCTTGGTGTTTTATTAACTGCATGAGTCCAATTGTGTCTGGAATGTATTTTTATCGCCAAATGTCCCTGTTAGCATCATGTTAGCATGGAAACCAGAAGCGGAAGCCATTGTCCCCCAGCTCCATATCACTCCGTAGTTTTCAGTTACACCTGTCTCTGCTTTTCTTATTGATCACGGTTGCAAAATAACCCTCAATGGAGCCGAAAAACGTTGCAAGTCAAGGTAAAAATTATGTTAAATGTTCATTTGTCCCTTTCATTCCTCATTTCTATGCATTTTGAATAGTTTTCTGCATGTAAAACTATAATTGTAAAACTACAAATAAGTGTTTGGTGTTAACATTTTTGAGTGTCCGGAACGGATTAATTGGATTTACATTATTTCTTATGGAAAAAATTAATTAGGCTAGAATACGTTTTGGTTTGAGTCGGATCTTCAGGAACGAGTTAATGGTGCTAACTGAGGTTCCACTGTATGGCATTTTATTTCATTATGTCTTTAGAGTATAGATTAGGGCCAAAACATGCAACATTCATCAGAAATGTAAGGAAAAAAATGCTTGCATTTTCAAATTCCTACTAAGGTTAAAAAAAATTACATTGTGTCATCTTTCTGTCCTCTGTGCTTTCAATTCTTCTGCCATTGTGGAACCAGGCAATGGTCGGATATGGTAATCCAGCCACTTTACATTTGAGCACAGCCTCCTTTCCCTCAATGACGTCCAGGTCATAAAGGGGTTTAATGAAGTCAGGCATTGTAAACCGCTCAACCTCATTCTCAGGGACCTCAGGTTCCTCTGGTATGGATGGCATCTTCTCTAATTTAGCCCTAAAAGCGGGAAGAAGAGCTTGAGCGAATGTTGTTTTGCAAAACCTAGTCCATGTCACAGTGAGAAATGCAGTGATATGATCCTACATTTGTGAAGAGATGGCTGGTCGTGGCTCTTGTATGTAAAGTTCAGCAGAACATTCTGCTTCGCCGTGACTGTTAGTGGCAGTGACAGTATAGAAGCCTTCATCGTCATTGGTCACATGAGAAATGATGAGGGAGTGACGGCCATTCTCCTGAAGAATACGAATGTCCTCACTTTCAGTGAGGGGATGATCTGCTAAGAAACGTAAGTCTGTTATACATAATACCAAGTGAGACTTCCTAAAAAGAATGTATGCAAAAGTCAGGGCAGGCAATAGCTCAATCCATAAGGACTCACACTGTGGACAAAAATAAATTGCAACTAGTTGATGGAGAGATGGTACTCTGTTGAGGTCCCCCTTGGTCTGAGCCATTGGCTCAGACACTATTTGTAATGCCCTTCATTCTGACATATCCCTGTGTGCCTGCATGTGTGTGGTTTGCAACACAACATTGAGAATTTTCCTTTCCCCTTAAAAAAACTTTTTTAAAACATTTCTTGGGAACCTTACCAAAATGAGTCCAGATAACCTTTGGGCGTGGGGTCCCACTGACTTTGCAGTCAAATCGAGCATTGCGCCCCTCAATGACTTCCAGAACATCCAGTTTGCGTGTAAAGAGAGGTTCGGCTGAAGGGATCACTTTGAGTTTTCCACTAGAGGTCACTTCCTCTAAAGTGTAAAAAAAAAAAAACCAGAGAAATTTTCATTTTACAATTGGTTTTTTTCATGCAGTATTGAAACACACACAAGTGTAAAACAAACCTTTAGCTGTGCTGAGCTTGCACGTATAATTCCCGCTATCATCCTCATGTACTGAATTAAGCAGCAGGCGACATTTTCTTCCATCAAAATGCATCTTACAGTTAAGCAATGCAGGTTGGATTAGTTTTCCATCTGCCAGCCAATCCACATCCGTGTCTTTGGGTCCGATGATATGACACTCAAACAGTACTGTGTCTCCTGCATTTGCTGTGATGTCTTTGACAGGGCGGACAATAGCCAAGCCTGGCTCAACCGGTGGTGCTGCGTATAAATAAATAGTCAGCTTTTAAATTGATCAGATCATTATGAGTACGCTGGGTAACATCAAATCAGTTAGTTTTAGAAGATTTAGTTACACGTATGCAAATACCTGCAAGGAAATAATATAGAGAACATACCTTTTACGTCCAGCTTCCCTTCACATTGCTTCGTCCCGTACTCATTAATGATCTTACAGGTGTAAATCCCTGTGTCCGACCTCACTGCTGACTTGATGGTCATTTCAAAAGTGCCATTGTCTGTCTCACGGACAATATGACGTGGACCGGTTTTTACAGTAACTCTGTCTCTCAGCCTGCATGAGTAAAATTTAAAAAAACTAAACAGATCACCACTATTCCAAGATGCAGAACTATGGTCAGAATGTCAAAGTGTGTTCATTATGCAAAGCAGGAGTCCTCAACCAACTGGGCTTCTCAGAATGTTCAAAATATTCAGAAGTAATAGAAAAAATTGAGACACTCAATATTGTACAAATTCAAAGTAAATATGGAAATAATGTGGTTCATTTCATTTGAAAAATAATATACAGTCACTTTATTTAATTCTGATATCCCTTTTCAGTTAAGTGAATGCAGTGGTGTGTCGTCAGGGCCAGCAAAGTCTTCTCTGCTGGCCTAAACACTATCAGAAGCGCTGACCTACATTTACAACTTAACCCATTAGGCGCCAGAGTTTTTCAAGAAAATATTCAGTTTTGATACTGTATTACTATTTCAAAAGGTTATGGCTTGAAAATGGTTAGAGTTAAAGGCACACTGTAAATGAAAAAGTCAACAGTATGACCCAACGTTTGTGATGGGAGTAAATTCACTATCTAATTAGCATATTATGACATCACCAGGCTCAGAAATTGTCAGATCCCTGTCTCCACGATACCCAACAGGCTCATCAAAATGTCTGATCCACTTGTGATACTCTTCCTCATTTCTCAAGGAAATCCAGCCATCATCATCATTCACAGCGGAATCTTGAACACCACTGCTGCCTCCTACACTGTTAGTAGTGTATTTTCTACCGCGGATTTAACTTCCGCTTTTAGACATTCCAGCTACCCCCCCCTCACCATTAGCGGTGTTTTGACCACCACGCACCATACGTCTCACCTATTTCTCTTAGCGTATTTTAGGAGAAACATTTTTGGACAAAATAGAAATTAAAATGTGGCTGAGATTAGAATCTCAAATTTGTCTTCTGAGCTGTAGAAGAGCAAGCTTTGAGCAGTAAAACTTTCCTCTGAGATGTCCAGGGGATCCGCACCCGCGACCCCGAACACGGTTGAAGCAAAGCATCGGCTCCAAAATGTGCTGTTTGTGGACTGTCATGACGAGGGGACTCGCTGCTGCCAGCACACGGGCGTCCAAACTCATTAAACTCCTAAACTTTGCATAGAAACAAGCCCACAAATGTTGCTCAGATTAAAGTTATGGATGTCCGACATCTCCTGGTGTAAAATATTAACTACATGAGGCATCATATTTGTCTCTATGGCTTGCTAAATTCAGCAAAGTTGCTTGCCACAATTTTGCGACTTTGACGCTTAAAGGGTTAAATTCTGCTATTTCTTCCATGAACTTGTATTAATTTATTCCCTACAGTGTATCATCTTGATTTCATAGTGTCTCTCTTGGTTTCACTGCTTACAATAGTGTATGTGTTTGCTAGATTTGTTTGTATAATCAAATTTCAGCGTCGAACCCAGGTCTTCCCAATCTTCTGACTGTGTGGCCAACATGCTAACCACTCGGCCACCATGCAGCCTGGCGAAATGGATATTTAAACTAATTAATTGTATAATGTCCATCGCAAGATTCCTATGTTATTGTTACTGTTATGGAGTCTATTATTGTGTGTATCGTGAGAGGAAAAAGCATCACATATCACAATTTGATTTTCCAGTTCCTTTTCCCAAAGCACCACTTAAAACTCTGTCACAAGGTCTGCAGAAATGCAAGTCTGCCCATGTTTCATTTTTCAGAAAACATTTAGCATGCTTGCAATCAATATGACCAGTTTATTGAGACCTACCAGTAAAGTAAGGGTTTTGGTTGTCCACTTATTCGTACGGACATGGTAACCTCATGTCCTTCAACAACAACTTGATCCGCCATTGTCACCTGGCATGATGGGAACAAAGATTGATCAATGCTAAACATACAGAACTCATACAGTACTCTAAAAGGTAAACATCCATGTTTCCACTTGAGCAGTGTTTGTATGGTCTCACCAGAAATGCAGGGGCTTTCTTAAATGTTGTGTCAAGTATTCTCTTTGGCTCTGAACTAAAATCTATGGCTTCCTCCAGGGGACTGAGGTACTCCTCATCGGATGTGATGGGGCTGCCAATGTCCATGGGAAGACCCAGGACCCCCTTTGACTTCTGAATGGGTTCTGTCAAAAATATCAAAGGCAGAATTCCACATTTTTCCTGACATTAATGATAAAGGAACCTATCGTCACTAGATTTAATTTGTCTCAATATGATGATCGGAGAAGTGAAGAGATGTCGTGTTTGTTGTTGTTGCATTACATTGAAGAAGACAAACTCAAACGGTAAATGTCATATCCAAACAATAACAGATTTTCACTGAGAGGAGAGAGTCAGTCCCAGTGAGCAATTTATAGGTTCAGTTTTGCTCTCCGTTGCTATGGTAACTATAAGTGTGGTTGTTCAGCTGGAATATATTGCACATGCAATTGGCTGAGGGAAATAATAGACGGCGAGCATGAGAGAACGAAGACAAAGCGTCATGAGACTGTGGGGATATAGCAGAATGTCTGTGAAATTTAATCTAGAGTTCATTTGTAGTACAGAACTTTGCCTTGTTCATGAAATGTATTTGTATTTTATTTTTGTCTTAATTCATTATTTTGAATGAGGATGGTGCTTCGTGTGACATCTAAATTGAAATACAGAATGTCTGATTAAGCAAGCAATGGTAGCCCTAATGAAACAAATAACACTAATTATGCTGCCGATTTAATTAATATTAAGACATGACATACCTGCTTTAATTCTGAGGGTAGCACTGCTTGTCACTTTGCCCTCTTGGTTCACAGCAGTAACGCTGTATTTTCCACCATCATCTAATTTAGCTGATTTTATGAGTAGACTATGTCGTTCACCTTCCACTTTGACTGCATAATTCGAAAGGCCGCTAATCTCAACATTGTCTTTTGTCCACGTAACTGCAACACAATCACAGAAGACAAATTAAAGGATGGCTTTGCTGTCAAAAGTAACATGTCATACCTTCCGGAAAAGGAGAGCCCGCAATAATACATTTTAGCAGTACATCTGATCCAGACATTGCTACTGTATCTTGAAGGGGAAACTCAAAGACAGGTGCTTCCATTGGGTCCTCTTCTGCAGATACATAAGAATCGTCTGAAGAATCTGTAGTTTCACACAAACAAGTGTTAAAAACTTTAACTGGAACGTGGAGATTGGAAAATATGGTAAATAAAAGAATCAAGTGTCTAACCCAATTGAGGAGACATTGGTCGTGGGCGACGGTGCTTTACTTTGGTCTTCCGTTGTTGTCCGTCTTTGAACTGTTGAGGTTGATTTGTCACCAAAGGAACATCTTCCCTTACTTTTTCATCTTCAACAACAATTGTGGGGATTTTTATATTGCAGGGTTGTTTTGGAAGCTCCACCCCCATTGGATTTACTGGTGTCATTCTTGGAGGCTTGGGGGGTGCTTGAGGACAAGGTTCTTGTACAGGGGCAACCCTCTTTTCTACTAGTGGACTTTCAGGTCTGGGGACAACCCTTTTTTGTATTAGTGGACTTTCTGGTCTGTTTTCAATTTTTCTCAGTGTAACTTCTATTGGGGTCTTTCTCCCTGCAGCCTCATTTTGTTGTGTTTGCATAGGAGATTCAGGGGCAAGTGGGGATTCTTGTATTCTGGAAACTCTCTGTACAAGTGGACTTGGGGGCCTTTTCTCAAGTTTCCGTATGATCATGTCAGGATTATTTTTACTTGGTGAGTTTTCCATCTGTTGATTGAACAATGCTGGCGATGATGACCTCTGAATGATTTCAGTAACTGGACTAACTCTGCTAAGTTCTCTAATGGATCGTTGTCCCGGTAGGTCAGATAGCTGCATGGACTCCGGATGGACATGTGCTACACCACTACTTGCGCTGTTTTGGATTTGGGAATGCCGCTGTTCCTGGGTTTGCTGCACTGACTGCTGGTTTAGTCCATTTTGTTTTTGCTCTTTTGCCCACTGAGATCGTTCCCTTTCTTGCAGCCTTTGAAGGACTTGTGGTGGAATGGGCTCTATTTTCCGGAAAGGCTGGCGCTGTCTGGCCTTCAAAGTGAGCTGCTCAGTTGAAAATGATTTCTTCAAATGAGGTTTACCAACAAGTTTCTTGATACGCTGCAGCTCCTCTGTGAACTTATTCTCAATGTCCTGAACCTTTTGAGAATAGCGAGGTTTCTCCTCAAGCAAAGCGGCTCTCTGTTTAAACATAGATCTACGTTCAGCTGCATCTTCTTTGAGAGCTTCTCTCAGATCTTCCCTGGAGCTTTCTCTAGAAATACCCAACCGGCTACCTCCATCATCTGAGTCAACTGAACCTGCTCGATTAAACCCTGCCCAGGACCTCCCTGATATGGAACCCTCTGGAAAGTCTAGGCTTCGCCGTCTCTCTTCTAAGTCACGGACCTTCTCAAAAACCTTTGAACTTGCCCTGGTAAGCTTTGGAGATGGTCTGGGTGTAAACTCTTTCCGGGAGTACTCACTCAGTGGAGTTTGTGGTCGGGAATACTGGGTGTTATTTTGGGACGTAGATTTTGGCATTTTAACCTTTTCTTCAAACTCTGCGGGCACTGTGTCTTGATATTCCGTTGGCACCACGGCTTTCTTACGCAAGCTGAGGGGTGTAGTTGAACCAGAGCGACTTGGCATTGGAGAAGTGGAGGTGCGTTTGATGAGTCTTGGGGACGGAGGTGGGAGAACTTGTGGTGGAGAATCATTTGACTGGCTCCTAAAATTTGATTGCAGATTGCAGCGATAATTAAAATATTGCAACCACATTCCAATAACTTTGAACTCTCCTTCAATGTTATTGTCAATGAGTGAAGTGATATGAAATTCTCATTTGTCTTTCTTGCCTTGTTTTGGTATAATCTTCTTGTGTTCTGGTTTCATCATCTGCATACATGTCCATTACTGCATTTCAAAAATGAAAATATAAGAAATGCAAAATAGACAACAAATTTAACAACTACACTAACATTACTTTAGATTTAAGTGCAGTACAGTGGAACCTTGGTTTTTCGTACGCCCCAGTTTTCGTATGATTCATCATATGTTTTCATCGAAAATGTCCACCAAAATATTGTTTCAGTTTTCCTACACTGTCTCAGTTATCATACAATATTGCACATAACAAACTAGTCAGTTTGCCCTATACTGTAGTGTTCCGCAAAATGGAGTGCCCAAACAAAGAACTCTACGCGTTACAGACTCACACGTGCGTTTTTGATTCAGTGCGACTGCTAAATCGGGCCAAAGAAAGTTGCGAGTGCCAGCACTTCGACAAGGAAAGTGAGAAACTTTGATCTCGCTGTAAGTCTGTTTCAACAATAAGATCCGTCTATTCATCATTTATAAATTATTTTGCGTTGTTTTCTGCATGTATTGGATTGGATCAACATTATTTCCCATGGAAAAATTTCAGTTTCAGTTTTCATCAGACATTTTGGAATGAATTAATAACGAAAACCGAGGTACCACTGTATGTGAATATTGATCAATCCAATAGCCAAAAATGGAAATCAAAACGTTTTAAAAGGCTATTAGACAAGGTGGATACCTGTATGCACAGCTTGATCTTCACCATCCACGCTATCGTCTTTGGTCTCAAATTGCTCTTCTCCTTCATCCTCTGTTGTGTCAGATTCTAAAACATATATGAAAACAGAATCAGTGAAAACACAGCAGAAAACTTGCAAGTGGCAAAATCAGTCAGTTTTTAAGAAGTCAGAGAGAACATTGTGGTCTAAATGAGAAGTGGAATATGAATTGAAGGGGTAGAGCTATTTTCAGATTTAAAAAAAAACATTTTTGAATAGTTATAATCATATCATTTAAAATATATGTTCTGATTTGTTCATGCTGAAAGAGAACTCAGTCATTGGTAGACTTAAAAATAGAAAGAATCGCTGAGTCATTGGCACCCCACCAACTCTCATAGGGTATTGTCTCTGTAGGTGGAATTATATAAACATGGGCTGCTTTTTTTCTTCCAGTAAAACAGAGCATCAACACCAAATTATGTATAAAAATTTAGCATTTATACAAATAATATATTTTTGTCATTATTATTTAGTGTCAAATGTACATTTACTCAAGGTCTTTTAATATGGGTCTATGTTATATATGAGTATACAGTAATCCCTCGCCTCTTCGCGCTTCAAACTTTTGCGGCTTCACTATCACTTCACTACGAGCCTGCCTCTCTGCCGAAGTCAGCTGGGATAGGCTCCGGCATACCCTAATGAGGATAAGCGGCATAGAAAATGGATGGATGGATGGAAAACTGTATTTAGAAGGTCGTAAACAGGTTTTCTATGCTCTAACTATGAAAATATTCAATTTATAAATAAGGAATCCTACTTCGCGGAAATTCACTTATCACGGCCGGGTATGGAACCAATTAACCGCTGTAAAAGGGGAATTACTGTATATGATATAGCACAGCTGTTTTCAAAGTGTGAGCTGGGCCTCCTCTGAGAGGCACCAGAAGGCTTCAGGTAAGGAGCAGCAGCTTGAGAAAAATAAAGAAACTGTCAAACCTGCTAACTTTATTTGTGTTTAAAAGCAAAACAAATAGATTTTTAGTTACTGCAGTGAAAGTTTTAAGAATCCGGGGTGACCAGAAAACACCACCAAAATAAGATTTTTCAGGAAGTCAGGGAGGTCCTAACCATATCCACTTGGAGGCTCACAGTGGCACACTTTGAAACCCTCTGTGCAGAATTGAGCATTAGCTCACATGCTGACTATGAGCCAAGGGCTCAGATTTCCAATACAAAAAGCTTTTGAAATGTACTGTATCTAATTCCAAATAGTCCATATCATATTTGCATAAACCTATCAAGCAAATCTATAACAACCATCTGTTATAAGAATTCTGTGAGTCAAGAAAGTGCTAGGAGACAAGAGGTAATCATTTACACAGTTGCCAAAAAAGAAGATGAAGGTGTCTATGATCATTTGTACAGAATATGTATGAAAAAGACACAAACACACACACACACGCACACACACAAACGGTGAACTGTATTCTGCATGAGTAGAGAAGATAATGAATGAGTACAATATTCACCTTGGTACATCTTTGCAGTTGTCTGGAAACTGAACGTCCAAGTATACAATTGCATTTAATGAAAGGGATGTTGTAACGTTATTGATTCCCAGTGTTGGTGTTTGCCCAGCACCATTTATCAAAAATATGAGCCTTTGGTTGGTGTGCAAGCTAAGGCGCAATAACTCTAAACCTGTCAGATTTGAAAACACATGTTCAATTAAAATATTATAACTCCATGTGATTTGTTTTCTTTCTGGAGGTACAGTTAAAAAAAATAATATGAAACTGCAAATGCAAATCAGTAAAACTGACAAGCCGGGAAATGATGTGCCTTGAGATAGTTGCTTCCTTTATGGTTACCAAAGTACAATTGCCATTGCCATATTAATAATTCAGTGTGAATCGTTTGACAGTGATTACTCATTACAATATGAGGAGCTGCCATGAGGATGCAGGTGAATTGTGAACTTCTGTCAAGCCTCAAGGATCCAACAGTCATGTCAATGTTGTAATGCACATCTGTAACAATTACTATATACAGGTATGTCACAGCTGTGTTGGACTCCATGGATTACAAAACCTTACAATTAGAGTAGAGACTAACTGTCCATGCATAAACAAAATTATCAGTTAAACATCTAAAACATAGACATGTGGTTCCATTCGTTCATTTCCGCTTGTCCTTAAACCTTTTTGGACTGTATGAGAAAACCGTAAAACCCAAACTAAACCCACACAAGCACTGGGATAACACAGAAACTCTCCAGAGGGAGGTCCAAGTTGAACCCACGAACCACTAACAATCACTGTGCTGCTCAATGTGAATCATTCCAAGTTTGGTTCCAGAGGAACAACGCATGTTGTCATCTGTCAACTGTAATTGTTTTACCTACTGTTTCAGCACACAGAAATTAGATTTCACAAAATTACATTTGCACTTTGTAGTGCAGCTTTAGTGCTGTACTTGGCTGCCGACAAAAATAAAAATGTTTTTATTGACCCCAGAAACACCAATGCTACACATATAAAGCGCAACTCTGAACTCAACAGTATCTGTAATTCTATCATCACTAGAGTGGTGCTGTATGAATTTCATGATTCTACCGATGGTCATTTTAATAAGGGTGAAAAACACTGCTTACCTTACCTACCTTACCAGCTGGTTAGTAATAAATAAACAATTTCCATTTACATTTTGGAGAAACACAGTAGCTGTATCTGTCAGTAAAGACCATTTCACAAAGACCAAGTACAAATCAAGTTAAATCAGTAAAGAATAACAGACACACTACAAATGAAAATAGACAATCAAATTTCACTTGCCTGATTATTACTTTGGTTTGGATGTCTTTCATGAAAACTTGGTGTATCCCCGGCTGGTGTATTTTTTTTTTTGTCTTCCCTTACACTGAGCTACAAGGAATCCCCCCACCGTCAGAGGGAATTCCGAGCCAAAAATAAGCCTAAAAATATTCTATGAAAATATTAATAGGTATTTTAAGGTATAAAAACAATTTTCTGAAATGCAGACATAATCAAATGCTAGAAAGAATGAAGGCACTTGATCCATTATGTAACAAGTTCCACCTCAGACCCTCAGTGGTTCTTCTGGGAGAATCCGTTGACAATAAACATCCATTCGCATGTGGAAATGACTGTTGAATGCATATCACCTACTCTAAAGCAGCACCCCCGCCAGTCCACACGGTGCCCAGCAACGGCGTGAGCATCATTCCTTGCTGTGTTCCACCCAACAGGCAGCGCACATCAGTAGGCAGAAGATCAGTGGGAGTGAGCCAGCCCTCCTGAGATCAGTGCTCTACAGCATTGGTTGACATTTTTCATGTTTTCCTATCGCCGAGTGTCTGCGCTTTATTCCTCTGTGTGGTGTGATGCGCTGGTGCTGTGTTGTCAGCAAGAGAGCGGGGAAATTGCTGCAAAAGCTACACAGAGCTCCTCACTCCTCTGCATTGCTGGAACACTGTTACATCTCTGAGCAGATGTATTACTGGTTGCTTAGACTCACAGGGAATCCTTCATGACTGAATTGTTAAACACACCATTGACATATTCAGTATCTATGTTGGAATACTTTGGGAAAGGAAACATCCAATTGTTAGTGTACTTTACAATGGTACACAAATTGAACTGCATCATAATGAGAGGTGTAGATAAGGTTATTGATAAAGCTCTTGTATTGGATCTCAGGCTGTACCTGTGTACAGTACCTAATGTTGTGACAGATGAATTGCACTGTAGGTTCAATCTGTCATATGAAGGCTTAAAACAGATGACACATACTGAAAATACAATTCTCTCTCTTTTCTATGTCGCTTATCGTCATTAGGTTCGCGGGGGTATTCTAGAGTATCCTAGCTGATTTTGGGAGAGAGGAGGGGTACTCCTAGACTGGTCGCCAGCCAATCATAGGGCACATATAGACAAACAACCATTCACACTCACATTTACCCTATGGATAATTTATAGTTGCCAATTAACCTAACATGCATATTTTTGGAATGTGGGGGGAAACCGGAGTAACCGGTGAAAAGTCATGCATGCACGAGGAGAACATGCAAACTCCACACAGAAAATCTCCCAAATGCAGACTGCCCAGATCTGCCCGATCTCCTGACTGTGTGGCCAACATGCTAACCACTAGGCCACCGTGCAGCCAGGAATGTTTTAATCATCTTTATTATGTGTGTGTGGTTTAGTATATATTATATATTACTCAATAAAAAAAAAACTTTAAAAATATAAATATTTTTAAAAAGTGTGCTTTGTGTTAATATATGTGGTTGTCTGCAATAGATTAATTGGATTTACATTAGTTCTTAAGGGAAAGATTGATTGAGTTTTCGTCCGTTTCCGACAAAAACGAAGGTTCTACTGTATTTAACACCAATGGGGCATTCACCAATGTATGATTTTTACATTGCATTTTCATTCATTTGAAGTTCATTCTGCAGTTGTACAAGATGCATAACAGGTGCAGTATGTTACATCCCGGCTAGGGGAAGATGCCTACGCCTAACATAAGCAAAAAGGTTTCCAACCCCCTCCAGTACCAAACGCCACCAGAGCCACTCTTTAGTGCTGTACAGTGAATTTATTCAAAGTGGATAGCAGATGTGAGAGCAAGGCAGTGTTTTGCAAGTCTCAAGTAAGTCTCGAGTCTTTAATCTCAAGTAAAGACGTGCAAGTCCATGTCATTTCTCAAGTCAAGACAAGACAGCTCGAGTCAAGTCCGAAGTCAAAGGCTTGAAATTTTATATGTCTCCCATATAAAATGCCATTTTAAATATGTGATGTTATGTTTTAAATGTTTTAAAATATGTGTTAAATATGTGTAAAAATGGCTGGAAATTACATAAAAATTACATAATGATGATGTTAGTTGAATACTTTGAATGGGGGCACATTTTATTCTACACATTCACTGAAAATCTCAAGTATTAGACCACTTAATCAATTCCCGAGACATTGATGTCAAAGTCCAAGTCGAGTTCCAAGTCTTTGATGATATTATCAAGTCGTGTCCAAAGTCATCAAAATTGTGACTCAAGTCTGACTCCTGAATCCAAGTCACGTGACTTGAATCCACACCTCTGGTGGGTAGAAACAAAAAACAATAGGTTTTAACAACAACAACAAAAAATCCAACAGTTCAAAAATTAGGTGCAGGCAGTTGGAAGTAGAGAGAGATTGAGAGAGTGGCTCTTCCAAGTTTTTAACATTTAGCAAAGAACAAATTTATTATTTATTACAATTGGAATCATACAGAATGGACAATGGACAAATATTAATATTTGTCCATTGTCCATTGTACATTGTCATACATTGTCCATTGTATATTAATATTTATTTTATGTTATGCGTTTTTTAAATCGTTCATCATTACAAGTGAGGCGCTGTCTCCTCTGAACTCGCATGTCACTGGTTCTTCCGTCTATTTTATAGTAAACAGTGTGGAGACCAGGAGATCCTCAGTAGCATAAGCAAATGTCCTCCAGTGCCTTTATAGGGGAATACCACTGGGCTGGACTGAACAATACACTTGCATTTAACACTGGCCAGCCTGAAGCCAAATCCACCACCTTCCTTCATTTTTTTCTGCTTGCCATGATAAAAATAATAAGAAATGCATATGTGGTCTGATCAATGATTTTGATATGTTCACAACCAAATGTGATTGTAGATTGATTGCAGTAAAGAGTACGCACAATCGTTATACATCTTATAATACAGGTGCTTTCACACTTACAGGTCACTTTTCATGGTCTGAATCAGTTGATGTGTTTGTAAAATTTGCGTTCCCCCAGTACGATTCCTGTTCTTTCGGTAAAAAAGGTAGGAACCTTTAACACAGGTTGCAGAGGGAACAGCCTAAGGGTGATATAACAGGTGAACCGGGCCAGTGTGTTTATTGATGATTGTATCTGCTACTGAAGTTTACAATAAAGGTCAAGCGAGCAAGTATACAGCTCTAACCGTCCACTCTTTAAAGTTAACTTTGTAACGGAATAGAGTGAAACAGTGTCCGTGTGGCCATTTCTTCCTTCAAAATGTGCTGCTTGAACATGAATGATGACATGTTAATCGTGTACATGTTAAACTGTTTTGTTCGGTTAGTCACTGGTTTCATCTGTTTTTGAATTGTAGTTATGTCAATGTAAAGCCATTTACCTGTTTGGTTAATTTGTCAGTTGGAGTGGATCAAGGGCGGACATCATTACAGAACCACACCCAGCTTTTTTTTTTTTTAATCCAAGACCACCACTTGTACATGGTCTTGGGTCCTTTGTTTTGGTTCGCAACAAAATTCAGGAACTCTGTACTAACACACCTGACCAAACTAAAGGCCCTGTCACACCTTGACGATCTAGCCAGCTTACGCCAACGTATGAAAAATTTGGCCAATAAGCTGGCGTACGTCGAATAAGTTATGTGTAAGTTTTGTGTAAGTTAACAACACGCGGAAGCACGCCGGCATACGTTGTAGTACGTCTAAGTCGTCCAAAAATTTTGTGCATGCACAAAACTTTTCAAAGTATGACAACGTATGAATTGTACGTCCCGCATCCGCGGGCAATCAGTTATGCGATCATTGACGCCCGTTCACACACGTTATTTGTAAGTTACGTACAAGTCAAAATACGTCAACATACATTGAGACAGAACTGTCTTCTTGGCGAGTTGTCGATAAGTCAGAGAAACGTTCTATATAAGTTACTAATACGTCATGTTTACGCCGACCTCGTTATGAATACGCTATGTATACGCCCAAAATTGAAAAAAAAAAACTGTCAGCAGTTCAACGTATGCCATCAAAATGATCAGGTCAGGCATGCGCTGCCTAAATCGTCAAGATGTGACAGGGCCCTAACTGCACCAAAGGGGAAAACAAACTAGACTTCGATTAAAATTGATCAAAGGGTGTTGGTGTGAACTGTGGACTACGACCGAATGTGACACACCAAAGCTTTGCGCCAGACCAGAATACCCAACAAGAGTGAACACAGCCATAGATTTTAAAAGTGTCTTTTACATTGGTACTTGTAGGGTGCTTCAAGCCTGCTCTTCTAGTTTATTAATGTTCTTATTAAAGCAATCAAGAGCTGTAGGGGGATTTCCACAGTGTAAATGGAGATTCACCTCCTGACTCAGATTCACGGCCCAGGAGGAATACACCATGGCGATGGTGTCCAAACACATTGGAGAGGAGCCATGGTCCAGAGTGACACTGACGTATTCGGTTTCACCAAGAAGTGTAATCAACAGACACTATGTCCAAGCGCAATCACAACATATATCAGAATATCCTTACAAGAAAAAAATACTCATATTCTTCGACAGTGATCTTACTTTGACCTTTGAAATGGCACTGAATCATTGAAATAGAAAATTGGATCTAGTAGAAAGGGACAACGACAATAAGCATGATAGACGCTAGGGATCGTCGCATGCACTGTTTAGTCCACCCAGCATGGGACAATCTACTCTTATGGACCGCTGTTTTTGATTACATTTTCAATACAGTGTGTGTGCACATGCATGCCTGTGCAGGCTGGCAAAAAGCCCTCCCCACGACGTAATGTGCCATTTCCCACACTGCACATATTTCAAGTGAGGGAGAGTCTGCCTAAAAGCGAACGAAAAGGCGTAAAGGACAGAGTATACTGCCTGACTGTCAACATGTATATTCTGTTCTTCCTTTATGTTTGTGGATTGTCATTATTGTTCATTATTGGATCCACTGTGGTAGAAAATAGTTACAGTACAACAAATATACTGATTTGGTTGGCTGAAAACGGACTGTTAGACAGGGACGAAAGAAGACAAAAAAACGTCTTTGGACCACCATAGTTTTGCCGACCTGTAACAAATAAAGTTTGTGCCCCACCCATTGTTTTCTATAACAGCACTGACTGTTCAGTGGTAGAATATGGATTGGCCAGCTTTGATGACAAACCGGTGAACGACCAGCGCCAACCCTCTACCCATTTGTTCATTGAAGGACAAAGAAGGACAAACTTGTTTTCAAAATGTTTCCATTTTTCCCAATCCCTTCTCTTTGGTTTACACTACAGGGGTTTTAGGCAGCAGTTTGTCTTTACTGTACGATAAGAAGAAGGTTAGGGACCCAAGAATGACTTTTGTGTTTGTTGTGTTGGGGATGTTTTCTCTTAGAATAAAAAAATATGGATGTTTTCTGTATGTTTCCTGTTCCCTAGCGTGCTTTGCGGTACTGTTTTGGTGTAAATGCTCTTAAAGTTACATGTTTGAGCAACATAGTTGTTGACATTCCTGATTTCCAGTAGGTTTGACAGTTGATTGAGAGTTCTGCGCTTAATCTGTCCAATGAAATAAAGTATTATCGCTTCCTCACTGCCTCCTGAGCGCAACAGTATGTTTTAGCATGCAAAGCGTGTATGCATGCAACCGTATGTTTGACCATACCTGCGCCCAATAATATGGTGCGCCTTAGGAATGTGTTAAATACCAAAATTGCACCCGTGACTGAGACTGCGCCTTTTAAAACCTTATGGCCTTATGGACGTGAAAATACAGTAAGTCTACAAACTGAGGGTTAGTAGTGTTATACAAACACAGGCAACTTGTTTGTACAAAACTGATATTGCCCAGGTATTATATTGATTATTTAAGTAATCGAACACCACTTTGCTCTTCAAGTCTCATGCATATTCATAGTCGGAAGTGTGTAAAAATAGGCTGCAGAAAATACATTACACTCCTGTAAATATAAACATTGCCGTTCCAGTTAGGAGAAATCGGTCCTCAAGTGTCTCAGAAAAAAACATCTTGTGTGGCTTTATTGCTGTATGATTGAATACTGTATTGTTATACTGAACATACTGATCAGTTGAAGGGAAAAAGAGTTGTACATAGCCGGGATAAAATTAGCACTGATGTCTTCCCATGTAACAGGAGAGACGCCGGCCAGCTAACATCCAAAAAATCTAAGGCCTGGCACATTCCATTATATAAATAACTAGAGAGTCGGTGGACGAGGGGGCAGCCGAGAGTGGGAGAGAGAGTGTGAGAGAGGGAGAAACGTTTAGGCAGCATTGAGTGATGGGACAGCTGTAAACGACGCACATGGCAAATCAGTCTTGTGCTGAATCAAGCTGAAGGTTAAAGTGGAGAAAAGTTTAGAGTCCGTTTTTCCAATCTTATTTGTTATATCTCCAAGCAGTAGAATTATGTTCTGAGCCTTTTATTGTAACCCTTAGTGTTGCTCCTTACCACATCCTAGTTATGCATGTTTTAGCTTATACTACATCGAATGTGAGACCCCTATTATTTAGTGAGAAATGTCAATATTTTACATAAAATGTTCCTACATAAAAAAAACTATTAATGATCCAGTGAAGAATTACATGCTTTGCTCAGTTTGAGACTTTTGCTCATCATCAAAATGATAATGTGGCAAATGCATGTACTTCAGTTAGAGTCTGCCTAAATGGCCACTGAAATCAGGCCATAATACCATTTTCAGTGGTACGCATTCATGTAGAAGGTCCTTGCATCCTACATTTATACACCTATGGGAATATGATTCATTGTGATTTCTTGGAGCCCACGTTAAAATAAATCATCGCTCCAACTTAGCAGACCCCACTGCTCACACAATCTCCTCCTGTCTAGAGATCGTATACAAGCATTCTATCCTTTTACGCATAATCTCAGATGACTTCTTCACAGCGATGCATCCAGTCAATGCACTTCACATTCACTCTCAGCAGGGAAAGCACGTCTAATTTGAAAAGTGAATCTCCTCTCCAAAGTCATGCTGAGCACTGCAGAACAACAGCAAAGAGCTGTTGTGCTCCCTGATACACAGGGAGCACTTTTGCTGAAGCCAAGTAATTTGTTAAAGCAGCTGCTGACACTGTCACAAAACTGACTTTGGTGCTAAAAAGATGCATGACGTGATATTTTGTTGATCAAAATGTAATCGGTAATGCACAGCGGTCAAAACCAAAAGGACCAAAACAAATTTATCATTTTGTCCCTTTAGATTTGAAGGGAATCGTAATGAAATTTAACACAGTACACTATAGTAGCAAGAATATTTGTACTTTTAGTGATTAGTTCTGCAATGGGAAATTCAAAATTCTTGGTTTGCAATGACGTCTAAAATGAGGTTGAGATGATGTGTGATGTCACTTACAATAAGTTATTGTAGTGTATATACAGCAGGGATGTTCAAAGTACGGCCTGGGGTCCATTTGTGGCCCACAATTTTTATTGGCCCGCTATAATTAAAATGTAAACATGACACATTATGAGGGAGGATTACCTCCACATTGAAAGGACAAAAAGTTCAAATATTGAATGTCTGAACAAGCTCACTCTAACAATAATAATTATTGAAATACAGATTTCAATATATAGATATCAGACTTTGACCTGCAGAAGTGTGCTTTTAAGTGCCTTTCAAAAAACCGAAGAAGACCATCCAGTGAAAAAAGCAGCACGCAAAATAAAATAAAACAGTGAATCATAAAGAGTATGAAGTCCTGAAGAGGTGCGTTTTGAGTCTGGATTTGAACAAAGGAAGAGAGTCTATAATATGGATTTTAGTGTGTTTAATTAAAAAATAAAAATACAATAATCCCTCATTTAACACGGTTAATTGGTTTCAGACCCAACCGTGATAAATGAATTTCCAGTAGAATTCTTTATTTAGAAATGGAATATTTTTGTAGTTAGACCATAGAAACCTGTGTATGACCTTCTAAATATGTTTTTTAACATTACAGCCCTCTAGATATGATGTAACACCCCATAGTCATTTTTACACTCATATTTTCCAACATCGTCGACATCACAGAAAATAACATAGACCCACACATGTTAGCAATGGAAAGAGTTCGTTGTTGTTCCTTTTTTACTTTGTTTTTTTTTCCAGTACTTACGGTGTTGGCTATTGGCTCATCAATGTAACATAATGTAACATTACTGACACCTAGTGACCAATGTAGAAAATGACACACTACAATGTTTATTTTAATGCGTTTTCTGAATGTCTATATAGTATATGTATTTTAGTTCATTTTGCCATTTGTATGCTAGAAAATGCTTAATTTAGTAAAAAAAAAATGCATACAATTTTAAATATGAATACTTTATGACTAATAATAGGCCGTACTTAACCATGAAACAACAATGATTTATTAATGACTATATTTTGAAAAACCGTGATAGAGAGAAGCCGTGTCGAGGGACGACTGTAAAAAAAAAGTGAATAATCAGTAGCCCCAGCATCCTTTTATGTGGCCCTCAACCGAAAAAAGTTTTGAACACACCTGGCAGAGCATATCCCCTCTTTATATTTTTTGTACTTTTTTGCGATAGCAAATATAAATTTAAGAAAGGGATCAACTATAGCGGAACCTTGGTTAGTGTATGCTCCGTTTAGCACTGTTTTTGATTAACATACAACATTTTTGGCAAAATTTTGCCTCGGCTTGTATACATTTTCCAGTTAGCGTAAAATATGGCACATGTCTTGTTGTGTTATTAATACACTTCATGAGTTCCACTGTGTTCTTAATGCTTTTTAATCACAAAACATTTTGTTAGCAGCTTGCTACTACAAGGAAACAGGAACCGGAAGTCACCTCCATTGCCCCTTTATGATGTCATCAGCGGTTGGCTATGTAGTTATTTGCGAACTAACGCAGTTACGCCACAAATCTCAAAAATATATAAAACAATTCTACATGCATATTAATTACGAATGAAAGGGATACATGAACACTTAAGGTTACTTTTACCTTCACTGAAGACATGATTGTTGCCACAGACACTGTGGCAGCGAGATCAACACAGATATGTGTTTTGCCATGAATCATTTCTTGAATTCAATAGTGTTTCACACCTTCTTTATCAAATGCTGGCATACTTGCAACTTTCTTGAGCTCAATTTTGCGTTATTTTGCTGCAGTGATCAAAAGGAAAACAGAGACTTGAGGAGACTAACTTTTCAATTATAGTTGGCCTTTCTGGATCGGATTAATGACTCTAACCCAGGTTCCCGTGTATTAGTATGTTTTCAGTGTGCTGCTAATAAGACGTGTATTGAATATTTCAAGTTGATGTAAATACATTGGGCAATTCAAATTAAATGTAAAAGATTTTGAATAATCAGAATAAAACCAACAGTACACAAATAATAATAATAGTGTCCATTACCTTCACCAAGGTCCAAAACAGCCAGTACCGCGCTGCTCCGAGCCTCTCCTAGGTGATTATTGGCAATGCAGGTGTAAAGGCCAGCATCACTGGGTTTGCAATCCCTAATCCAGAGGCCTCCATATTCCTGGTTCTCCATGTTGAGTAGGTCGTCATTGTGGTACCAGTAGAGGGAAGGTTGGGGGTCTCCAGACACAGTCACCTTGAGGCGGATGTCACAACCTGTCCCAACGGCGGCGTTCCGCATTTTGCGTGTAAATACCGGTGGAGTTGGACTGGGATGAGCAGGTCCTCGCTCCGGGCTCACTTTGGAACGTTTTGGAGGGATGATTGGGCTTGGAAGAGCCGCTTCTTCATCTGCCCCCTTTTTTAGGGGCGCCTCTGCTTTTTTCATTGTTATTTTACTAGCTTCTGCCAGGTGTTGTATGGTTTAACATGAACTACAATTTAGTGAGAGCGGAAGTCCCATTTCTGAATACAAAGGTTCAAAGTCCTACCTGAAGTATTGTCCTAAATGGAAAAAAGGTAAAGGTTACCTGGTGAATCAGGAGCTAGCTGCCACTCTCTTACCCAGAAGTATATTTAGTGCAAGACCCTTTGGATCATGTTGCATTAACAGCTCCCTTGACTTGTCTCTTGAAAGTGGCGGCGGTGCCTTTTCTCTCCTCAACTCTTGTTGATGTTTAGCCTTCTGGAATTATTCCCACCAGAGGCTCAATTGTCCTCAGGAAGGGTGACGATTTCTTGTTTCCCTCAAAAAGTCTTGCTTGGTTTTTGATTGTGAGCATCAAGTAGTGTCCAAGATGGTGCACATTGCCCCCCTTCCCTTTCCCATGAACTAATCCACACCATGCATGATTCCCCCCGCCACCACCAGCAGCCCCTTTGCCAGTTTGTAAGGGGAAATGACATTCGTGGTCCAGCAAGGCTTACAATGGCAGCTGCTTGGTCCCACCCCCTTTGTCATTTTTAGCCAACCTGGGCCCAGTAGAACATGCGAGGTGGTCCAGCAACCCAAACTTGGCAGAGCAGAGGCTGTCACTGAAACCTCAGATTGTGTTAGGTTGACAATTATGATGTATTTTGTGAAGAGTGAACAATTACAAAACTAACCTGTAACATACTGTGCAGACCTGGCACTACCCAAAGTGGCACCCTAGGCGAGATTTTAAAGAAATTCAATGGCATTGTTTTTAAGATAACGTGTCACCCAATTTACATGGTAAAAGAATTAGAAGTAAATATTTTTTTAAAATCTGGTCTCTAACATCAATACTAGGGCTGTTAATCGATAAGATATTGAATCATGATTAATTACATTTTGTCCATAATTAACACACAATTAATCACAGAGAGCAAGTTTTTATCTGGTAAACAATTCCATTCGCATTGTGATAAACGGGTTAAGATACAATTGAAAAACTATATATTTTAAAAACAGAATGATTTGATACGATTTGATACAATGTACAAACGATACGATTCAACGGTTACATTTGTTGATGTAGACATTAATCTTACATTAGAAAATAAAGAAGCCAATTCTGTAAAAGTGGCATTCTTACAGTATTTTCAAATGTGTAAAAGAGCACATCATATCTCCAAGCATACTGTTATGCAGAGGTCCCCAACCACCTCAGGGGACAGAAATGTTTTCAAGCCCCCCCGATTTGAAATACTATTGAGAAACTGATAATGTATATTTATTTATCTGTACTGTACAGACTGAACTCCAGGATATATATACAGTATATACATAAATATATACAGTATGTCACAAAAGTGAGTACACCCTTCACATTTCTGCAAATATTTTATTATATCTTTTCATGGGACAACACTGAAGAAATGAAACTTTGCTACAATGTAAAGTAGTCAGTGTACAGCTTGTATAACAGTGTAAATTTACTGTCCCCTCAAAATAACTCAATACACAGACCTTAATGTCTAAACTGCAGGCAACAAAAGTGAATACACCCCAAGTGAAAATGTCCAAATTGGGCCAAAAGTGTCAATATTTTGTGTGGCCACCATTATTTTCCAGCACTGCCTTAACCCTCTTGGGCATGGAGTTCACCAGAGCTTCACAGGTTGCCACTGGAATCCTCTTCCACTCCTCCATGACGACATCACGGAGCTGGTGGATGTTAGAGACCTTGTGCTCCTTCACCTTCAGTTTGAGGATGCCCCACAGATGCTCAATAGGATTTAGGTCCGGAGACATGCTTGGCCAGTCCATCACATTCACCCTTAACTTCTTTAGCAAAGCAGTGGTTGTCTTGGAGGTGTGTTTGGGGTCGTTGTCATGTTGGAATACTGCCCTGCGGCCCAGTTTCCGAAGGGAGGGGATCATGCTCTGCTTCAGGATGTCACAGTACATGTTGGCATTCATGGTTCCCTCAATGAACTGTAGCTCCCCAGTGCCGGCAGCACTCATGCAGCCCCAGACCATGACACTCCCACCACCATGTTTGACTGTAGGTAAAACACACTCGTCTTTGTACTCCTCACCTGGTTTCCGCCACACACGCTTGACACCATCTGAACCAAAAAAGTTTATCTTGGTCTCATCAGACCACAGGACATGGTTCCAGTAATCCATGTCTTTAGTCTGCTTATCTTCAGCAAACTGTTTGCGGGCTTTCTTATGCATCATCTTTAGAAGAGGCTTCTTTCTGGGATGACAGCCATGCAGACCAATTTGATGCAGAGTGCGACGTATGGTCTGAGCACTGACAGGTTGACCACCCATCCCTTCAACCTCTGCAGCAATGCTGGCAGCACTCAGGCGTCTATTTTCCAAAGACAACCTCTGGATATGACGCTGGACACGTGCACTCAACTTCTTTGGTCGACCATGGCGAGGCCTGTTCTGAGTGGAACCTGTGATGTTAAACCGCTGTATGGTCTTGGCCACCGTGCTGCTGCTCAGTTTCAGAGTGTTGGCAATCTTCTTATAGCCTAAGCCATCTTCGTGTAGCGCAACAATTCTTTTTTTCAGATCCTCAGAGAGTTCTTTGCCATGAGGTGCCATGTTAAACTTCCAGTGACAAGTATGAGAGAGTGTGAGAGTGATAAAACCAAATTTAACACACCTGCTCCCCATTCACACCTGAGACCTTGTAACACTAATGGGTCACATGACACTGGGGAAAGAAAATGGCTAATTGGGCCCAATTTGGACATTTTCACTTGGGGTGTATTCACTTTTGTTGCCTGCAGTTTAGACATTAAGGTCTGTGTATTGAGTTATTTTGAGGGGACAGTAAATTTACACTGTTATACAAGCTGTACACTGACTACTTTACATTGTAGCAAAGTTTCATTTCTTCAGTGTTGTCCCATGAAAAGATATAATAAAATATTTGCAGAAATGTGAGGGGTGTACTCACTTTTGTGACATACTGTACATATACATACATATATACACATATATATATCAAAGTGGACCACTGCTATCTTTTGATTTTTCAGTATGCGGCCGTCGGTGGACAAAGACACCCCTGATTTTGTTAATTTGTTAGTTACTATTGCTAATTGCTATTACTAGTTTAAATGTAATTATTTTGGAGGTGAATTTTTCCCCCAATTTTTTGGCGCCCCTTGGAGGCCAAAGCACCCATAACATTTGCCTACATTGCCTCATGGGCCGGCCGGCTCTGATCCTTCTCCTTGGTGGATGTTCAAAATAAACCAGTTGTGAGACTTGTATGATTAAGAGAGTTTGATTGACAGGTATTCATTTTCTTAATTATTGTGGTTATAACTGCAGTGCATACTTGAAGCTGATTGTAGTACTTTGGCCAAAATATTTTTTTAAAAGCTCAAAAATAGGCTAGTTTGCGTGATAATTATCTCACAAAAGTCTATCTACTCTTGTCAAGATCATTTTAGAGCAGGACTCCCCAATCTCTTTTAATCCACAAACTGTTTTGCATTCCAATAAACCTCTGGTGGACCGGAGGGGCTAATGTAATTCTATTTATTTATGTGTTGTGTATGAAACGCAATATATAACCGACGGTCTTCATAAGATAACCGCTGACGCTGTGAAAGCTTAACATGAATGAAGGACGACTACCAACGACACACTCCCGGCGTTCCCATTAAAAGCGTTACACATTACATCTTGTCTGACTGCATTGAGCAAAATACCTTCCAGCAACGTCATATTAAAAGCACACAATGAATACAGACTCACCATTGGTACGAGCCTGGAGTATGTTTAGCAGAGAGAAGATTATCACATAGTTTTTTAACATGTGGTTAACAGTGTGCTAGCATTAATTAACTTGACAAATATGAACACGAGCACTCAACACACACATAACCTCACCTTTATGCATTCACACCGAGCACCAGCATTTGGGAACAGGGATGAGGTCAAAGAAGAATGGGAATAACATAAAAGCCTATTTGTGGCATCATCGAAGAAACTACTTTGTTTCATAGCGCCACAACTATGGGGCGTTCAAGGATCGCTGGGAATAAACGCTTCACCAAACATAATGAAACAAAACGACATAAATATACACAAACTATGGGCTTTCTAATAGTGTATTTATTTTTGTAATAAAATAATAGCTTTTATTTCCGAAATTGATATGCATTTACATAATAGTCAATGTAGCTATTTACAACACTATTTTTAAAAACGTGTTCCTTTTTTTAAATCATTGCTCCTTAAAGGTTTTCCGGTAAAGACCGGTAAAGGTTAATTTAGACCAACTGTATAAAGCTTAATGAACATAAAAGAGCGTATGTTAAATTGAAAATAAAAAAACTACTGCTCTCGACATTACCCAGTTTGGAGTCCGTTCATGCAGTTCACCTTTAGGGGGCAGTAAAAAGCAAACTTGCATATTCTTTAAATGCAATACATTAAAAAAACAAATGCAAATGCATTATGCAAATAATAACAGTAAAAGACAAAGGCATGTATTTCACCACCAGGTAAAAATAAATATATTTACTCATGTTTCTTTCATGTTGTTCATTACAGGATATTTAGTCATGATGTTGACATTAGGTTATTTTGTTGCAAAATACACTTGGGAAACATATTTTGCACATAAAAAACTGAAGGAGTGTATGGATATACACATGCTATTCTATGTTCACTCGCAACATTAGATATGCCTACACACTGAGCAATATTCAATACAGCTGAGGTATATTTATGTGTGGTATTGTGCTTGTAGTGGTACAGGAAAAGAATGGTAAAGACAAAAATAAATGAAAAAAAAATGTCTGCATTTACAAGGTCGGCTGTAGATGTGAAAATGTACATGTCACGCATGTAAATGCTTCTTGTTCAGTCCTTTTTTTCAGTGCAGGAATGATACTTTTACTGTTGAAACAGCTATGTTTTAGTTTTCGTGTTATTCTTTTGTTTCATGAACTTATTCCGGTGTCAGATTGTTTGCTTGTTCTCAACATTTGTCCAGTTTTGGGCTTGTGTTTTGAATTGTCTTTTGTTTTCCTAAAATCAGTTTAGTTGAGCTTTTAGCGGATGTTCTTCCGGTCTACGTCAGGGCTGTTCAAACCTTTTCTAGCTAGCTGCATACAAAAAAACGAAGAACGCAGAAGTCACTTTGATATTTTTCATCATGCTAAAACAGGGGTGTCCAAACTTTTTCCACCGAGGGCAACATACTGAAAAATGGAAGGATGCAAGTGTCACTTTAATATTTTGGAAAGATATTCTTAGAAATTATATATACAGTATTTCAGGAAAAAACTGCAGCTCAAGTTTGTGATGAAAAAGCATATTAGTAGTACATTCTTTGGACATTTGGACCCTGTGTTCAGCAGGTTACTAAGAGCTGTGAGTTTCGGTCTCAGTAACCTGCTGAACATTTGGACCCTGTGTTCAGCAGGTTACTGAGACCGAAACCCACAGCTCTTAGTCTTGCAAATGAGGTGGAGCCAGGGCCGAGCCAAAACAGTAGATGCTAACGAGCCAGTATCAGAGTCGTTCATACCCAACTCAGGGAGGGACACTTCCCTTTTATCGGCGGTGCTAATGTCAGGAGAGGATTAGACCACTACTCCGCCCAGGCTTAGTGTAAGGAACCAATAGGAGGAGGGTGTTGGCACACCAATTCCGCCCACTCTTACTGTATTTAAGGCCTAGGCTACCAGCACTTATTAGTTCGCTGACGAAGCTCTTTGGATGAGGAGCGAAATGTCCGACACCTTCTTCACAGAAGTACAGATGACGTCTCAAGAAGCCTTTTCCTCGATGCACAACTCCTGTACGACTGAGAGCCTACACAAACTTTTGTTCTTGTTACAATACATTTTTCTGTTAATATTTTGACTTTATTCTCGTACAATTACAGCTGTTTTTTTTTTCATTTTCCAACTACTTAAACGTTATCATCTTGTAATATTTTGACGTTATTCCCATTTCATTACTTTTTCCAAAAATGTACACTTTATTTTGTTTTGCATAATATTATGACTTGAAAGAAATATTTTTTTTCATTGATATTTGAACTTCATGCTGCTAAAATGACGCTATTTTTCCTTATATAACGATGTTATTCTCGTAAAATGATGACGGTACTTTTTCTTCTGAGATGATAACTTTTTTGTCTTAATATTTTCACTATATTTTTGTAAAATTACTGCTGATTTTTCAATTTTGTGTATATTTTTTAAGTGTTCTTGTGTTCTTCCTACATTTTTAAAATGTGTCACGAGCCCGTAAAAAAACTGCCACGGGACGCACATGGCCCTCGGGCCGCACTTTGGGCACCCACGTGCTAGAACCATATGAATGTAGGTCAAAATATGTAGTAAATATATATCATCATCGTCGTTGCTTATTAGCATAACAACCCAGCAGTCCACAGGTTTTGAAAAAGATGATAATAAAAGAATAAATACAAAATCATTCCAATCAATGGATGGTTAAAACTGCATATCGAGTGATTACAAAATTAGATTTGGCTTGTTTACATAAAAGTAGATGTGACCTCAGACGACAGTGAAGACCTGCTAGTTTTGGACAGTGACGTTCTCTCCAGGACCCCCATCCTCCGCATAATCTGCTGCAATCTTCTCCTGAACTTCTCCCCCACAAAAGCATAGAGCACCGGGTTGACACAACTATGCAGTAGGCCCAGACTCTGAGTAGCGAACATGGCCTGATCCACTGCCATCCTGGCAGGGCACTGGTACGTGACTATTTTTGCTCGGAAAAACGTGTCCGTCATTACGGCGATGTGGTACGGCGTCCAACACAGCAGGAAAGCAACAACCACAAACACGATCACCCTCATGGCTCGTTGGCGCTGAAATCCCCCTCGGATGTGAAGGAGGCGCCGGATTGTCACACCGTAACAGGGCAGCATGATGGCCAAAGGGATAACAAAACCCAGAGAGTGGCGAAGAACTCTTGTGGCCAGGCGCCATTCGTTAGCACTGCTGGGATCGTAGAATTCAGCACACACTGTCTGACTGGAGTTGTTGGACGAGAAGGATGAATAAAATAACGCCGGCAAGGATAGAAGTGCTCCTATGGCCCAGACAGCTGTACAAATCCCCCAACTGATGAGCTGCCGGTTCGACCTTCGGGCCTCCATCGCTCGTACAATCGCCATGTAGCGGTCCATACTGATGCACGTTAGGAAGAGGATGCTGGAGTAGAAACTGAGCTCTTGGACGATGGTGATTATTTTGCACATGGTGTCTCCAAACACCCAGCCCTTCGTGACAGAGGTGGCCCAGAATGGAAGCGTGACGGCCAGCAGGAGGTCGGCAACTGCCAGGTGGAGGAGGTAGAGGTCAGAAGGGGGCAGCGCCTGTTTGCTGAGGCCGATCACAAGACCCACTATCAGATTTCCAGGGATGGCCAAAAGAAAGATAATGATATAAAAAACACAGACAAAAACTGTCACAGCATCCGGGATTGAAAATGGGCTGCAGGGTTGAGTCCCTGGGTCTATGATGAATTCTGTGTCATTGTAAGTAAAGTTGAGTTCTTCATATGCCAAGTTGAAGTCGATAATGAAAGACGACGAGCTGGGTTCTGAGGGTGAGATGAAAACATAAGAACACTGAACAAAATGTACTTGACACCTGATCAATATTAACACTCTGTTTTAAACTCAAACTACACAGTATGGTACACTGAATCTACTCTCTTACTCCATTTAGATGTATATTTGATGTACATACCCCTACAGGTTCCTTCAAAAAATAAATCATTTTAAGCAAGCAAAAGATTAGAATACTTGCCAGTCATTGTGGTGGCTTCTGTGTGGCAGGCAGGACACAATGTCACAAGAAGACAAGGAACAAGCTGACTTTGTCAATGCTCCTCCCCTCATCACAGCTCTATTTTCCTGTTTGCTCACGGCCTTGTCATTTGTGTAAGTATCACGTCAACAAATTAATGAGTCTACACATTTTTATGACAGTGTCTTCTCAAGGTTCAGTAGTATAGGAATGAAACTTGGATACGCTTTAGAGTAGTCAGCGTACAGCAGTATAGCTTTATTAACCTCTGAGAATAAGTCAACTGATAGCAATGATTGTTTAAATAGTTGGGGTAGGCTATACTGCAAATTTTGGTGCCGAGTTGATATCAAGTAACTACAGGGCCACTATTTCTGATATCAATACTTTCACTTGAAAATTGTCAATACCATTTAATAATGTCCCGTTTAAATTGGTGATCACAATTATAATCAGAATAAAGCACAGCACTAAGATTTTAGAGCAGGGGTCTGAAACTTGCGGCCCACAGGCCATTTGTGACCCACAGGACCATATTTTGCCAAAACTTTCCTGTCCTTTCCTGTTATATTAATATTAATTACATTGTGGCAAACTTTAATCGCACAAGAGATGATCAGAGGCACTTAGCTTGTCACACAATGAAACAAACAGGATGGTCACAGGACAAAACATTAACTACAAACATGATGCGAACACACAAATGACAGCACAACATGTAACAGGTCAGTAAACACACATAGGGGGACACACCACCACTATGGGGAATAACAAACAACTACATTAACTTTAAACACGCAACTTTAGCAACTTTTTACAAAACAAGTGCTGCAAGGCATGCTGAAAAGCCGGAAGCATTGCCAGTGGAATACTTGATGTGCCCCAGCCTTACCCCGACTCTACTTTGAGTGGTCCGCAGGTGAGCTGAGTTTGAGACCCCTGTTTTAAGGGGTAAAAAAGGCTCGGGTTGTCTCAGAAGATGTTTCGCCTCTCAACCAAGCAGGCCTCATCAGCTCATGCTCAGAGACTAGATAGGACAGCGCTAGTCAAGTTTATCAACAAACCTGTTTGTGAACAATTTAACAATATGTAAACACAACATAAGACAATGTAACAATATCAACAAAATCATACAATTATTCCCTTCTTCCTTGTTTAAGCAAAATATGATCAATAGTGCAAAAATAATTAAACAAAGGCAAAAACTACTATTGGCTCTCATTCAAATGCCAAATATAAATACTTGTATAATAACAGCAATATGAACAGCACAACAGAAACACACAGGTGAAATTAAAAATAGAAGAGAACTGAAAAATATTGATGTTATCGCGTTAGTATTCATCTGATACTGGATCGATTCGCCCATCCCAACTACAGCGGAACCTCGGTTAGCATTTTGTGGGTAACGTCAGAAATTTACGCCACAATTTTGCCTTGGTTTGTGTACAATTTCAGCTTAGCGTACAAAATTTTGCACATCTTATCGTGCTGTTAAGACACTGTGAGCGTTAAACTGTGTTCTTAAGGTATTTTTTCATCACAAAACGTCCTTGTTAGCAACCCATTAGCTTGCCACTACATGGAAAGAGGAACTGGAAGTCAGCTACGTCGCCTGTCTACAATGTCATCATCGGTTGAATCTCAAAAATCCCGTTTTTATTGTTTTACATGCATAAAACAATTCCAAATGCATATAAGTGACAATTGAAAGGCATTTAAATGAACATTCAAGGTTACTTTTACTTTCATTGAAGACGAGACGGTTCCCAAAGACACAATGTGGCAGCAAGAGCAACACGGACACTAACTTCCTGGTTTGTCATGAGTTATTTCCTTAATTCGATAGTGTTTCTCACCTTCTTTGTCAATGCTGGCACTTGCAACTTTCTGTAGCTCCATTTTGGGTGAGAAACACCACTGAATTCAAGAAATAACTCATGGCAAAACAGGAACGTGTTGCCCGTGTGGTGTCTTGCTGCCACATTGTGTTTTTGGGAACAGTCACGTCAAAGAATCACGTCTTCAATGAGAGAAAAGTAACCTTAAAAGTATATTTATCCCCTTCAGTCACCATTTATATGCATTGTTGTCAGCACATAACACTATAATTGTAAAGCTATAAAAAGGTATTTTTGTGTTCACATTTACGGCTTTCGGGAACAGAATAGGATTTACATTATTTCTTCTGGGAAAAATGTATTCAGTTAGCGTCCGTTTCAGTTAGACTCGGACTTGTGGAACAGATGAATGACACTAACGAAGGTTCCACTGTAAATAGCTGTCAACACAGGTGAGTACTAAGACAACAGTGTCTTGCCTACATTGCAATCAAGCATGGTGCCATTAGCGTCAAGGTGCTGCATGAGTGCTGCCGGCACTGCTACGGTTCATTTAAAGAAACATGAATTCCAACTAGCCTGTGACATTATGAAGCAGAGCATCAGCCCAACATTCCAACATGATAAGGAGCACGACAAGCGCCTTGTCCAGTAACAACTTGTGCATCTCTGGTGAATTCCATGTCCTAAGAGGATTAAGGCAGTGTTTGGGCACAGTATGGACACTGGATGTTGCCAGCTATTTAGACAATAATAGCTGTGTTATTTACATGTATACGCTGTTTTCCAAGCTGCGCACTGACTAGTCTAAGTTAGTTATAGTCAAGTTTAATTTCTATTGTATTGTCCCTAGAGAAGATATGTTTTTTGGATATGATTAGTCCTCACTTTTGTGAAATATAACATTGTATATTTACCTAATTACATATTTAAGATACATTGTTAAAGTCACCAATAACAAGCGAAGTAACAAATTCAGCATACTATCAGTCCTAACCAATACATTTACTTACTTATACTCATATTATGTGTTATTGGTTCTCAGCATTTTTTCTCTCATAGAGGTTTATAGATACTTTACTGACTAGATGTTTTTTTGGTCTGTTTTTTTCCCAGTACAGCACTTCCCTTTAAAACACGGGCCACATATTCTGTGTCATAAGATTTACTGTCACACGGTTTGTAAACATGAAAAGGGAAACCATCAAATGTTACAACATACTCAAATCAAATAAAGTGAATATGGAATTAGAAATGTCAAACTTATTCTTCCATTTTCCTCTGCTTATGTGTGCTATTATTGGGACGGTGATGTATCAGACATTATACTAATTATCATCCCTACAGGGAAATTATATATGGTGTGTATTCTTATTGCATGTATTGTTCCACACACATGCAAGCATGCAAGGAGAGCCGTCAGAGTGATCAATCTTCACACTATCACTTTTGGGTGAATAACTGTTGGTATGAGTGAAGGAAAATGGAAGGATGCAATAATTGAATACCCAGTGTGCAATGTATTGTGGCGCACGTGGACATCTGGACCCATGCCAACAGATGAAAACTACCACATGATTCCTGGCTGACTACTAACATTAAGGAAGTCCATGACATCTGTGTTGACACGTGCCAAACATCATATTTCCTGCTGTTCCAGACTTCCAGTCTTATATATGCCAGGGGTGTCAAAACTGCATCCACATAGGACCGCATACAGAATAATTAAAAGGACATACATTTTGGGCATTAAAGATGCTAAAATCAATCCAATGTTGGTCTCTGTGTCTGTGCCACCCAACATCACAATCTAATGGGATCATACAACACAAATTTATCAATATTGGTATTTTTCATCTCATTCTGTTTTTGCTGGCTCGTGTATTCATACAAGAATGGATGTAAAAAATTTTGTGGTTTCTAGCTTCATAATGGGGAATTTAAAATTTACCCTCAACCAGGAAATGATAAATTGTGGACTATATTGTATATTGTGACTAAATGTGGACTATATTGAGCGTGATGAGTGTCCTTTTCCAAGCAAGAAGAAATGGGGCAACATTGAACAGACATACTGTGGAGGTGCTTGGTGCAACAAAGGATATGTAGAAAGGGTGGGTGGAGGAGCACTTGTGGCGTGCAACACATTGCTTAAAATGGAACTTGAAGTACACACTTTTACATGTCGACTGATAAAACAAAACAAACGTGGCACAACCTTTCTCAAATTTATTTGCTAAACTGTTTTTGCCGATGTTGAAGTGGTCCCACTTTGATGAATGTACAATCACGGCACGACAACTAAAATGCAAAGAAAAAAAAATGCTCTTTCTTAAATCAACCTGCCTTTTGTAAAAATCCACCCACCATCCCATTCACAGTCATTTTAGATTTGGTTCAGAGAAGAAGAAAAAAAAGTTATTTCCTTTATGCATTCGGTCTACACTGTAATTTTCATAAACTTAAGGCCTTTTTCCACTAAAAAGCAGAAATATCCTGATTACAATGACAGCCCCGTGTTTAATGAATGACAAGAAAGTGCACCGAGTGTTCAAGTAGGCTGTATCATACCACCAAGCTGCACAGGAACGAGGGTTAAGCTATTATGTGGAAGAGGTAACAATGGCACAGAACTGACGTTGAGGGGGCAGAGGACTGAAACAGAACAACTACACAGCTCCAAGTGACCAAGGACACATCTGGGTACAATTCATCTGCATTAAAGAATGATACAGCTACTCTAAACTGGCCGCGAAAGCCAATACCGAGTTGAAAAAAAGGTGAATAAGAGGATTTAGGAGGATTCCCTAAATAAATGCCCCCCCCAATTTACACCTTTCATCTTTTGGCACGCCGTGGGTCCCTGCCATTACTAATGGTAACTGAAGACTTTGCTGCAGCTTGAGGTCCGGCGACGGAAGCTGGAGGAGCACCGTTGCCAGGCGACCGACCGTTTGCTCGCCCTACGTTCCCAAATGCAGAGTCACGGGGCGCTCCGGGTGCTGAACTGCCACCGCTGTTATTGGGAGAAAACTGTGGCATGGACCCATTACCTGTGGGTCAAGAAAGATATTTTAAGATATTTCATCCTTCGCCTCCAGAAGGCTGCACTCCAGATTATAACATATATTACACAGTAGGACACACTATAAAACTTGCAATCCTACCAACACACTGTGTACCCAGCGTTACTCATTAGCGCCGATGAGTGTGAGACGCTTTGTCCTGTTTTGGGAGTTGAACAGCTTCCGCGGTCCAAGCACTCCAAGCAGAAACTATCGTCATTCTACACTTGATCAATTTCTCAAATGAAAACCCGATGGCTGTGTAAGACTTCATAATGTGGTGTCAGCGTCCACTTCACTACTTCCTGACTCTGCACTCTTAGCATCATGGGAACTGTACAGTAGTTCTTTCAGCCATAAATTAGCTGCATTATTGTTTAAGCCGCAGGGTTCAAAGAGTGTGACAAACGCAGTGGCTTATTGTCCAGAATTTACGGTACATATGCTGGCCACGAAGTGCCTGCATATTTTCCATATTTGCCCAAATGATGTGCTTGTGGTTTGAATTGTTTTTCTACAGATTTTTATTTGTTTTGATCGAGGTTTTAGCTATTCCTGTTCTGTGGCTGTATAGCAACTGCATATTGGCAGCAGTTACCACCGCAAATGCAACCACGCTGTTCCTTGTACTGGCATCCTGGGGTTTTAAAAGGTTATAAATGGGTCAGAGACTGAAATCCATCTGCTGCATGTGCAATCATCTAATATTTCTGAATTTTTACAAAACATCTTCAATAGCAAATGGTACAATTAAATCAAATTCACCTAAACTTACCTGGTGCAGGAGTTGTACCTGAATTCTGATTTGGCGGAGAGTTTCCCCTCTGATTCTGGTCAGGTTTACCCTGTTTGAAAAACATTAATTCTGGTGAGCAGGCACACGCTTGTATGATGAACCAAACACCAATACTGGACACCAGCAGGACATATAAGTTATGTATTCACATGCTGACATTTATAGTCCAGTTTAATCTGTATGCACAAAATAAATGTACAGTTCTTGTATTTGCACTAAGGCAATGAACTACTATGAGGAAAATTGACTTTTTTTTTTTTTTTTTAAACAAACAAACACCTCCAGAATGTGTGTTGTCCCCCATTTTGTTCAAGTGTGATGCAGCAAGACACACCACTATTTGTTTTTATTTATGGAGAGTGACTGGGGTTTAGCACAGAAACATTCTCATGTAAATAGGCCAGTTTTTAATCTAGTGCAGGGCATGTACATTATTTATTTAAAAAAACAAAACAAAAAAAACGGGGGGACTATATTTTTCACTATGCTAAAACTGACCTATGTTTTTAAAAGATAACATTGAATTTATAGTTGACAAAGCAAATTGTAATTTGTGTGATATTTTATATTTCGCTTACGGACAAAAATGGCCCCGGGCTGCACTTGAGAAATCTCTGTTCATGCGGAATGTGTATTGTGATGAAGTGCTAAGAATCAAAATTTAATCTGACCACTCACCGATTTATTTTGCTGGTTTGCTTGGGCAAGCAGCTCTGGATTTGGCTCACTAAAATTGGGCACTTCTGAATACACCATACAAAACCTGAAGGACATTCAACATTTTTAATACAATAAAAACATCAGTTATTCGGTTTGTTGTGCAAAATAGTTATTGAATAAAAATTATTTGTTGTACAATATGTATTCATATTCCGATCTATTTGTGTAGGGAAAAAAAATATCAAAAAGAGGCAGGTGATACAGCACAATAGTTAAACACAGTGGCTTGTATTCTTTATGCAATGAGCTATGCTAAAAATTTAACATTGCCGCATTTGCACAAAATATGGGAAATATCGGATCAGTATTTTCGATGGCAGATTTAGTTTGACCCAGTATCAAATCGGAAAGGAAATCAGTGCGGTATCGTACATCACTACTAAATATGCCTCACACTTTAAATTATAAAAATGAACCACTAATGAATGATATACTAGCATGTCTCACAGCAACTATGGTGCGTTCAAGGACCGCCAAAATACTGTGAGATTTCAACACTTAGTGGAAAAAGTAGTATCACAAGTATAAAGAAAAAAACATGTAAAAATTGCGTTTTAACTTGAGTTATCACATGTTTATAAATGACCAATGTAGGGTGAAGGAGATGTTTTCTGTGGGGGAAAAAAACTGCCTGAAAACAAATTTTGTTTTTTAATCCAAAATTTGAGGTGCTGTGAACGCTGAATTGCGACTGCAATGATCCACTGTTCACATATTTTTACATTTCAAGTACTCCCATTTGAGAACCACTGCTTTAGGCTAATTATTATATACAAAAGAAACTGCTGAAAAGCACTTCTATGGTCACACATACCCCGTGTATTTTTAGCCATGTGATCCTGAACGACCCTTGACGTCTTCAGTATGTCAACAAAGTGAAGTATAAATTAATGCCAAGTTAACTCACTCTCCAATCTTCTGCAGATCACCACCTCTTCCAGTGTAAAGTGTCAGGCAGCCTTTCCATATGGAGGCATATCTAGGACAGAAGTCACATTATGTGTTATGCATGTCATAAGATAGCATTTTAGGTCAAGATTAGTCAGAACAGCCTCTTAACTCATCACCACTGTTAGTTCGATAAAGCAGTATGAAGAATTGATCCAGCCTTACCCTCTGGTGAGTTTGATAATGTCCCCTGGTTGAATTAGACTACCCAGTTCATCCCAAACAGAGATAGCAATACTCCCACTCTTGTCTGCCACCTTGCAGGATCGTACTTCATGGCCATCTTTTGTTTTGGTGACTCGTCCTGTGTGAACAAAACGAAACCAAAAAAAAAAAAACATAGGACATATGTTGAGCAGCAAAATACGTGTTTTTAAAAAAAATCCCGTTATCGCGTTAGCCTGCCCCTTTAAGACTACACGAGTCCCTCGCAAGGGGACAGACCTTACTTACCTATTTCCAAAACGATGAATACAATATTAAGGTTTTTCGATCCGGGCTTTACATCTTTAATTAAGAAAAGCGCCTCGGTTGATGGTGCGGCCATTGTCTGTCCTGATAGCCTCTTGTCACTTGTGCAGCTAGCAACAACAAGCTAGCCTTACGCTGCAGTTTGAAGCTACATTAGCAGTAGCCCTACGAGCATATTAGTCAGGACAATTGCTAGATAACCCCCACAGTTGGTCTAACACACAAGCGCTAACTCCCCGGGTGGTAAAGTCACATAGCATACACGTGAAGACCAAACGTAAGTCACTTTAACACAGCTAAGGCTGCTAATGCTATCGAGCAAAATTGGCTAGTAGTTTGCTATGTGACAGATAGCTCGTGGTTAGCTACTTTTCTTTCATTTTCGTGTCGAGTCTACTTGTTTCTGACAAAAACCAATGACAGCTTGTGTCATCATATATTATACAAGTTAAAAAACGCAATAATGTGATACTGTTAAGTGCTATACAGCACTGCATTGAGCGGGCGTAAACATTTAAGTAGTACTTTGAAAACGAAAACTAACCTAGTGTCTCTATGCAAGAGTAGCTGACTTAATTTGACGGCAGTTCTGTTTTTTATGGCTAGGTAAATGTTAACAAAAATCGAAACTGAAGCGCAAAGCAAGTTTTAGTTGACCGATCACAACGCCTTGCTTTGACTATTACTCGGGAAGACCTACGTCACCGCACGGCTGCCGGCAATTTATAAATTTCGGCCTCGTCCATATTTTTCTACAGAGGGGTGCGCCTCGTGAAATGGCGTGTTCCTCTTTGGAGTGAGTCGAGTTGAAAGGTCAAATGTTGCTTTAAATATGATGTTGTGAAAATGCTTAACACCACAAACATAGACCTCAATATACATCATCCGGAAGTGAAAATGGCGTACTTGGTACCAAATGAATTCCCACTGCGAGTCACAGTGAGATCTCACGCTTAGGAACATGGTTAGGAAAACTTCAAAGTAATCAAATGAACTGTTCTTGTATCGGGAATGCCTGTTTTTCACATACAATTAAAGACAGAGTCAAACCATTGACTATGTACTTCATTTTGAAAAAAATCGTCGTCACGAACAGGATTCGAACCTGTGCGGGGAAACCCCATTGGATTTCGAGTCCAACGCCTTAACCTCTCGGCCACCGTGACGGATATTAAAGAAGGAAGTGACGTTATATTTTCAAGACTCAATCTGCACACATAGACATGTGCATGGTATACATATAAAATACTGTACATAAGATAATATGTGTATAATATACAGGAAATATGTATTATTCTCAAATGAAGCACATATAATGTTGTGTATGAAAGGATGTACTGACGGGGTGGTACTGACGCGATCCGGACACAGGAGGGAGCCAAGCGCCATGAAAACGTTTGTTGTCGTGGCGTAACATTAAAAATCATTAACTAACCTATCAGCCTCACATGAAAAACACCATAACGCCAAATTACTAAATATAAGGATTGAGGCAGTCGTTTTGTCCATGAGCGAATGAGCCATTTACAAATATAAAGTCTTCATTTTTATATGTACCGCTTATGTTTATGTACATAGTTAACATGGGTGGGCGGCTTGATACACGTATCGATAGTATTGATACCGATGACGTGATTGTGTTTTTGTTGTTGCGTTGTTCACATTGTTACAGCTATGATATTGTCATATTTATACCTTGTTATATTGTTTCCAAACTCGGGTTATAATTCCCAGTATAATAAGTTATTATGTTGATATTGTAACCATTGTCTTCTAACAATGTATGTATGTGTTGTTAGAGTGTATGTTGTTAACAAATAACGTTAGAGCCCAAAGTGTTTTTTTTATTTGTGTCTGTATTCATTGAGGGTGAAAAAGGTACACTGTTTGGGGGGATAATTAGGTCGGGTTCTGACGTCTTTCCAGCACGCTACCGGAAGGAATTAACAGTCTTTGACCGTTGGCGGGAGGTGTACAATGTGAGCGATATGGACCTTGATATTTTGAGCACTGGATTTTACTCTATGGACTTTTAAAGGAACTTCAATAATGCTATAAGTGCATTTTTTATACCTCAATTACAAGTCTGGAGAATTTTGATTTACACCTCACTCGTAAGCAATGCGTCGGACAGATCTTCTTGGTAGCAAGTAGTGTCCGCGTTACTGCTATACACAGGACACTACATTAAGTCAAAGACTTGTGACACTATGTGGACATAGAAGCTTGCTTGGAGCAAGTGGCAAGAAGGATGGCATTGTATTGAGTGTACGACTTTGACTAGCGAGCTATGCTAGCTTGCTAGCAGCTACAAGTATGCTTGCTAGCAGCTATGCAATTCATGGACCCATGCAATTCATGGAACTATGCTACCTTGACAGTTCACTTGCAAATAATACACAGAGCTACGTCGTGGATTGGAGGAAGAGGACAGTGCGAAAGGACATAGATTCCATGAATTTCAACGCCGGCTTTGGACGGGAGGACAGCCACACCTGATTTCATCCGCTGCCGATCAAGTCTTTCAACGCAGGGCGCCCAACGGCTCTGTGCGAAGAGATACGTGAAGCGCTACCATCTTAGCAATGGCCATTTAGCAAGTGTGTACACAATTTTCGGACAAGTCCAATGCATTGGTTTATTGTTTGATGAACATTGTACTTTGAGTGCTCTGTCATACTGGTGTTGTGTTCCATTAAAAAGTGACAATATGGATGAGGCTGCTTGTGCTGGCGCAGAAGCTCCTGTCGCGGGAGTGGATAAAGACAATGAAATACGAATTAATGACGGATCAGTTACAAGTAAAAGACCAGTTAAGTTGACACATAAGGCACTCTCCAATAAGATAGAACTACAACGTACCAGAAAAAGTTTACTTCATAAATTGAAACACTTAAGAGACGGCATTAAAGACGTCGTAGAAAATAATAACTTAAGTGAGGTAAAACATGTCTTTGACAAAATGTCTTTGTGTGATGAAGCCATAGGTATTCATGAAACTATGGTGGCTTTAATGCCTGTAGAAGGAGGTGAAAAACAAAATGTGTGGTTTAAAGGAAAAATGTTGGTTGAAGATTGTTTTATGTCTGATATTAAAACATGGTTGAGTAAGGGGTCAGTTCACAATGTGCTCAGGGTTGACGATATAAATCCAGATGATAGTATTTGTAATGTTTTGTGCAAAAGGTCATATGTTTGAAGTAGAGGGTCAGGCAAAAGAAGTACATGTAGTGGTGGAACTACAACTTCAGAACGCATCAGAGCAGAAGCAGAGCGGGCGTCTCTTCTTGCCTGTGCAGCAAGCTTAAAGAAAAAACATTAATTGGAGGCACAGGAGAAACAACCGCAGGAACAGTTGAGGAAAAAGAAGGAAATGTTCGAGCTGGAATCTGTAATTGACGCCTCTAATGCAAAAATAGCGGTCCTGCAGGCTGCTTTGGACTGTGGAAGTGGATCAGGAAGTTCAACTACCCACAATAAATCAAAACACCCAACAGTGCTTGATCCTGACGCTGAGCCATTCGTACAGACACACCTGGAGACCAGGACACGAGTCCACTTCAACCAATGGAGAGATGCTGACCCCAACATAGGAACCGATTCCTTACATAATGCCATGCAGGACTTGCATTTAACAAGTGTTACACCAGCAGTTGTGCCCCATGAACAGCTGGATCTGCCCTCACTAGGACACATCATCTATAACATCATGCATCAAAAGAACGACATAACACCTGCCCTAGTGGAACAATAACGCTCAACGTCACTACCAAATAGAGAAATACCAGTGTTTGATGGAGACCCCCTTTAATACTTACATTTCATAAAATCGTTTAAATATGGAGTGGAGTCGAAAGCAAACCAAGCAGATTGCTTGTATTTCCTGGAACAATTTACGACTGGGCAGCCAAGGGAGTTGGTTCATAGTTGTCAGCATACGGGCACCTGAAATAGGATACAGATTGGCCAAGAAGCTGCTATAGGACAGCTTTGGAAATGAATACAAAATTGCAACCTCATATGTTGAGAAAGTATTGGCTTGGCTAGCTGTGATTTCAGAAGACGTTAAATCATTGCAATCGTTCTCACTGTTTCTAAGGAGCTGTTCTAATGTGATGGAAGAATTAAACCACCTGCAAGAGTTGGATATGCCTGTGAATATGAGAAGCATCATTGCAAATCTACCATTCAAGATGAGGGAACAGTGGAGAACAAAGGCTCATGATATTTTGGAGAAGAACAAACATAGAGCCCGGTTTAAGGATGTTGTTAAATTCATAGAAAGACAAACAATGATATTGTCTGATTCACTCTTTGGAGACATACAAGATACAACCTTAAATCTATCAAGAGGACCCAATAAAGGCACTTTGAAATCAACATTTAGCAGAGTTAGAAGTTTTGCTATCATGGAAGATATACAGGCGATGTTTTATCAGGTTGGAGTTGCTGATGAAGACAAGGGTGCGCTTTTTGTGGTGGCCAGATGGGGATGTCAGCCATGACATCCAGGAGTACAGGATGACTATGCATCCTTCTGGAGCTGTGTCATCTCCAAGTTGTGCTCGCTATGCTCTTTTGAAAATGACAGAAGACAACTCCGTCGAGTTTGCCCCAACAGTGACAGACACAATAAAGAACAACTTTTACGTCGACGACTGTTTGAAAAGCATGCCTTCGGAGCAGGAAGCTGTGGATATGGTGAAGGCTCTGACAGATATTTGCCACAGAGGAGAATTCACAATGACAAAATGGGTCAGCAACAGCAGAGGAGTGTTGCAGACAGTGACCAGGGAGCATCGTGCTAAAAGATGGGAAAATTTGGATTTGGACCGTAATCACCTTCCAATTGAAAGAGTTCTTGGACTAGAGTGGTGAGTGGAGACAGACTCCTTTAAGTTTCGGATGGCAGTAAAAGAACAACCATACACAAGGAGAGGAGTGTTGTCCATCATCAGTTCCATTTATAACCCCCTAGGACTTTTGTCACCAATCAGCCTGCCAGCTAAGATGCTACTCTCTGCTCTGTAGAAGAAGCTGTGGCTGGAATGACAGTCTGCCAGAGGACATCAAAAAACGTTGGACAAATTGGCAGACGGATTTGGAGAAACTGTCCGCACTTTAGATTAAAAGATGCATTAAGACACAGAAATTTGGACTACTAACTTCTACATCATCATTTTTCTGATGCCAGTGAAAATGGATTTGGTTTGGTAACCTATATCAGAATGGAAAACCAGAGAAATCACATTCATGTTTTGTTTCTTCTTGTAAAGGCAAGAGTTACACTGTTGAAGAGCGTTACCATTCCTCGGTTAGAGTTAACCGCTGCAGTGTCGGTAGCCAGGATGGATCAAATGTTGATGTCGGAGTTGCAGTTGAGTCCATCAGTGTTTTGGACTCCCGAAGTACATATGCAACGAGGACAAGGGTTTCCATACCTTTGTGGCCAATCAAATTTCGACCATTAGAGAAACATCTGGAGTGTTCCATTGGCGTTATGCGAACACCAAAGAGAATCCAGCCGATGTGGCATCTCGGGGGCTGAAAGTAGACAACCTGCTGCAGAACACCAGAAGGATTGAAGGTCCGAAGTTTCTATCAAAACCTGAAAGGGAATGGCCTGTGTCAGTCGTGGACAATGCCATTGGTGTGGACGACCCAGAAGTTTAACGAGAGGCAGTCGTCAATGCTGTTGTAAAGAAATCCTGCACATCAACCGATCATTTGATCACCCACTTTTCTGACTGGCATCGATTAAAGGTTTCCGTGGCCTGGTTGTTGCGTGTCCAACAGATGTTGTTGAAGTTGAGCCAGAAGAAGAGAGCTGTTCCTGGATGAAGGACTGTTGAGAGTTGGTGGAAAACTGAGTAAAGCGTTCATGCCTGAAGAGTTGAAGCATCCTGTCATCTCAAGAGAGTTGCATCTCTGGACGGTGATCATCTGCACAGAGTCTTGACTAAAAGGGGAATACATTGCAGTGTCAATCCACCGGCTGCTTGGTGGAATATGGGAAGTATCGGTGTCGGTATCATTAATCAGTGGTTTTAACTCGGTATCGGATTGATACCAACAGTTTTTGTATCGCCTACCCCTAATACTTATTGATTAATACATATTGATTTTATGTTAACATAATGAAATCTATATGTTAAATGCAAAATTTAACCTGTAAGCAAATAAAGGTGAGAAACAACAGCTGCACATTTTTTTCTTTTATTGACTAAAGTTCGAAAGGAAATTCTTGCAAGTTAACAAGATAGCAAGTTAGCAAACAGAAAGGTTTAACACTCAAGTGGCAAGGAAGCTGCTGGTGTCAAGGAAACATCTTTGGTTGAAGTGGTTTCCTAGTCTCTGAATTACCAATCTATTGTCCAGCCACCAAATTAAAACCAAATCACTAGCTGTTTTCTTTCTAATGAGAGACAATAACTGAGACATCTTTCCAGACCAATAATAGGCATATATTCACATAAATCTATACATTTTTATTTTAAACAGAAATATACTGTATGTCACCAAAGTTGAACATTTACAAAGATGATAAGCAGAAAATACCTTAATTCCAGTAAGATTCAAAACACTAGCGTGCACCACACATAGCAGAAAAAAGAGACAATTAATCAGTAGTACTAATTACGTTAATTAAAAAAAAGATAATACATTGTGTTTGTAAAAATTAATCTAACAATCCTTAAGTCTGTCAATCCAGTTTCTAATGCTTATCCTGTTCAGGGTCGTGGGGAGCTGGAGCCTATACCAGCTGACTTTGAGCAAAAAGTGGACGTAACACCCTGGACTGGTCCAGTTAAATGTATTTCTACATGCACAGCAACGGGCTAAGGCATCAGTGAGTGACAAGTTTTACAAACATGCACGCAAGCAATCATTGTGCTTAAAGGAAGGTAACCTGATTCTGCATTTCTGCTTGTGTGTATGTTTAACCCTAAGTGTAATGCAAATTTCTCTCTTGTGCATCCAGCCTTAGAAACATCGGCCGTATAATATATTGGCAATCAGTAGAGTATTATAGCTTTGACAAAAGGAGGCATTTTACTGTTTTATCTACAAAATGACTGGAATCTATTCCTTTAGGAGTGCAATTATTCATACCATCTTGTACATGTTCAAGGCAGATGATGAGTATGCATGCGCATGTCACAGGCAGCCCAAGCAATGGTAAAAGGTAAGGTAAATGTCAGACGCACAAATATCACTAAACATTTGATTCGGATGCCTCACAACCACCGAGAAGCAAATCACTCAAAAATGCGTAGCTCTACAATCCATCACATAAAGTACACCATCCCAAAGCTGTTATCGTAATCATACTTTTGTATAGCGCAAAACATCAAGAAGAATGTGTCCCACATTGACAAGTCATTTCTGCAAATAAACATACTGTGTGAATGCCCAGAAAAAAACAATAGCAGGAGAATGAGAATGTAAACTACTGTCATTTTAGATTTCTCTAAATATAAAAATAAATTCTACCCAACACGTTCTCTGACTGTAAAAATTCAAATTATTGAATTAAAATTCCTTTACGTTCTTGTCATCTTAAAAACATTAAATAATTTGTTATATATATGTGAATATTCTGTTCTTTTCCATTAGTAAGTTAGTACGTACAGTATTTTAATACACATAAGACACATAATGTTTAACTCAGGGTTGTCCAAAGTGTGTTTTTTTTATTGGCCGTTTGCATAGTCTAAAAATAAAATGAATTAATGATGATATATTTTGAGATGTTCTTTGTATACTGCAGTATAAGCTTGTTACTGTCTTATACTTGCGCCTGCACTGACTACTGTGTCATTTGGTGTCTTTTTTCGAATATTTATGGGTTTAATGGAATGGGATTGCACCACTTAATGCATTTTGTTACATCATTATTATGCAAGGAGTGAGCTCTAACATTTCATTGTTATTCACTATGATGATGACAATAAAGTAATGGATATTACTGAGAAAATGATTAAATTGCACAAGTGGTTCTCAATTATTTCCGAAAAATAACCCCACTCGCCGATTTCAAATACTACTGAGAACCTGATATTTACTTATTTATCTGTACAAACCACTGTATGAGTTGCTGGCACCAGCCTCGTTCAAACATAAATAAAGACACTGACAGACCTTCCAACCTTGACCAGCTCACCACCAACCCCACTAATTTGTGACTGATAGCACAAAGCTAAGATGTTGATGTTTTGTTCAGATAGCTTAGCATATATTGACCTACATTGGATGTGTTTTAGCCTCCTTAATGCACAAAATGTATCAAAGTGAACACCCTAGCATTTATTTTTTTCCGTATGTGGCCTTCGGTGGAAAATGTGTCATGACAGTAAAAGACATGAATTCACTGGTTAATTCTGGAGACCAAAACATCTCCAGTTCGCGATAAAACAAGTTTAAAACCCTAACCCTAACCCAAACTCTCCATTCCTGCTCTTGCACATCCTGGCAACATACTACCTCAAGGGGCTGTGCGGGTACAAGTGTTGTTGCCAAAGATTTACTAGTTTTCACAATGAAAAAAGAACAAGAACAAAGAGGCTGTTTTTCATTTCCAATCAGAGAGGCAGACAAGCCCAGCAAGAGGGAGATAGTTGGACCAGCGCCCTGGAGATGCTGCTATTGAAGTTGTGAGCAGTGGTTTTATGATGTCTACGTTACTGCAGTCCGTGTCAAGTTCTTTAGACGACGCTGGTGATTGTCAAAAGCAGTAATGTCACACAAACATTGAGAAACAACTCTGAATGTAAGAATTGTTGTCTACCGTGTATCAGTGTGTGTGTTCATGAGAATATCAAACTAATTTATATGCTTCCTGGATGAAGAACAGGAATGGTCAACGCTAAAAAACTAAGATGCTTGCTCAACAACGACCGTTTCCGTAGGAGTCTGCACATTTGCTGCGGTCTTCACTTCGGTTTTGTGGTTCTCATCTTCTTCCTCCTCTTCTTCCTCCTCACCAACGTCGTCATCACGTTCTGGGACGGCGAGACCAGCAGAACGATCACCGTTTAATTCACACTGGATGCTTGTTGGTTCTCCATTGATGGACAGCTCTGCTTTTATGTCGTCTGAGGTTGATCGATTCAGCATTTCTCCACTTTTCTCCCCAGCACCTTCCAGGGTGTGCACCGCAGCCAAAGGGGTATCTCTATCTAAGGATTCCAGTGGAGGAATCTCCACATGTGCTTCTCCCCCTGAGGCCAGGTCTTGGGAGGGAATCTCCCCATCTCTGACTTTCTTCACATTGAATGTCATGGGAGACACCTTGAATGAGGAGCTTTTGGTAGAAGGGCTTTTGGGGTGGGTAGGACTGAGGCTCTTCATGATTTTTTCCCGCTTTTCTGGGGGCACAATCTTGGTGGTGATCTGGGCCATCTTTTTCTCAATGCTCTTCTTGAGACTATCAACCTTTTTCAGACTGGAGCGCTTGAACTTGTCAGACCTTCTCTCAAACGTTTGGGAAGTACCCGCAGCCCCATGTTCCATCATGTGTCCCTCAGCTCTGTGTGCTGAGAGTTCATCATCATCATCGGAAGAAAGGCTTATGGTCTGGAGACCTTCCTCCTGCGTATGGATGCCGTCAACAGAACTGGCAACTGACATATTCGGCAGCGTGGACTCCGCATCATACTGGCTTGGTTGTGGGGTCTTGAGAGAATCCTTGACAAACACACTGGAGGGGATCTCATTGTCCTCCTGTTAAGAAACAGACAAAAAAAGATCAGGGAAACCTTACATAAGATATATTTACAACCCCTTGCTAAAGTATTCCTTACTTTTACACAAAATGATGGTGTCCACCAAAGGTAACCATAATGACCCATGGTTATGACCCTGCCTTTTAAAGAATCAGAATTGAGAACCAAGAATCGTTTGGAACCAGCCTACATTCAAAATGCCATCAATAAAATGTCCCTGTGTGCGTTGTGTACAGTATATAATATACGCCTGCATGTGCCATAACTCCACCGCCGCAATGGGCCACCCGATTTGCAACACAGAACATGCTGTTAGACCGGGCATGCGTATTTAAGGCAAATATTGGTCATTGGTTTTCGGACTCCCCCACTGCACATTTTGGAGTGGCCTTTTTTTGTGGCCAACCTAAGGCACACCTGTGCAACACAGGTGGTCCTGAGTTTTGTCGTTTTGTGGTTACGTATGCACTGCCATTAATTATTAACACTGTACAGAATGAAAAGAGACATAGCACGTACATGTACAGTACATTGGCAGACTGGTGGAGTAACACCAGGAAGGACAACATCACTTTTGTTCTTTATAATTAACTATTTAAGCCTAATTTCCATTATGACTCTCAAGGCAGACTCATCTGGTGGCAGTGCATAAAAGTGAAAGTCAAAGTAAAAGTGAAATTGGACTTCATAGGATGCTCACTGAAGAATAAAATATTGGATGAATGCCCGGTCCAAACTGCTGAAACGCGGCGACCATCATGAAGTACAAAGATCGTATCTTTGAATATGTGAAAGGATCTGCTCCTATGAAATGGACAGCGGTAACTAAGTAGCCGAGTGGTCTTATTATTGAGACAACCAATTAATTACTTTCTTTTTTATTACCCTTTGATGTAACTATTGCATTTCATCTTTTGGTTACTGTATTTTATGTCTTTCATGTGTTCTGTGTACAGTGTGAGTGACTTCGGAGTTCATTTTGGTATAATTTAGGCATAAGATCTGACTTACACCAAAACTGATTTTACATCTTCAACTTTTCCAATGGCAACAGAAGATTTTTCCCAACTCACTGACAAAATGACACCAGCATCACATTGTCAGCATAGATACCCTTTGAAAAAAAACATATTTAAATATTTGAGACAATTTTGAACCCGTATTGTTATCTACAAATGTTAAAAGTAAGATGTGTCATCAGACATTTTTGAAATAACAATTGTTCCTGCAAGGAAGAATGTATGGCAGTTTGTAAGACACTTTAAAGTGATGCCAAAGGCTTTTGTGGAACTGTTCATGGGTTGTTATTAGCACATACTCAAAGACCGGGTGGACCAGATGATCTGGAAGACTTATGGTTCTTGCACATTCTATATTTGTTTGTCTGATGAAGCTTTAATTTTCAACAGATCAGAACGTTTTTCCTTCAGATGTGTCAAATGAAAACACTTTATGGCCTTCCTCCAATGCAGTGTTTCCCAATCTTTATTGAGCCAAGGCACATATTTTACATTCACAGCACACCACTAAACCAAAATGTTGTATGAATGGCAACAGGTGGTTAATTATTACCTTCTGGCAGCTGGTGGAAGTGTGTTTAATTGTTCTGCCTCTCAATATACATCACATAGACGGACGGATAAAGATACATTATCTGTATGAAATAATCTTTTTTGTACCAATTATGTAAAAGAGGATTTGATCTCCAATGTACCACGGCACAGTGGTTGGGAATGTCTACTGTAGCGTGAAGTAGCTCACAGACTACAACTACACCTGCAACACACCTTGGAAACATGGTGGAAATGGAAATAATTTTTCCAAACCTTCAAACATTGTGAAAGCTGAAAAACAGAGCTTTTTCAAGGAACCCTAACAATTATTGGTGGCGTTTCACTTTAATAAGTATAGAGCATGTACATGAACTCAAAAATGGTCTTGTTGGTGTGATGCTGCACCACCATCAACTGAAGCCACTAAACTCGTAAAATAATCTGTCCTAACCTCCGATTGTTTGCATCTCTTGTTTGCAGTTTATGCGGAATGGAACTACAACAATTGATTCATCGATTATCCAGTTAATCGACAACTATTTTGGTATTTGTTTATTCATTTTTTTTGTTTAAAAATGTAAATATCCTGACTTCAGCCACTCAAATGTAAATATATATTAATTTCCTTAGTCATCCATGAAAGCAAACCTACTATAGTTATGTTTTAGGCATTTATGGCTAGCTGCTGTTTTTTGATTGGTCCGCGGCACATTCCAAAAATACATTTAAACAAGAAAAACTAAAAAACAACATAAAAAATAAATTAAAAAAACAGTAATTTTACGTAAATAAAGACAAAATATTTGTCTGGCGACCAGTCCCGAGTGTACCCCGCCTCTCGCCCGAAGACAGCTGGGATAGGCTCCAGCATACCCACAATCAAAGTGAAAACAAGCGGTCGAGAAAATGGATGGATAGACAAAATATTAGAACAATAAAGTAATAATAATAAGAGAAAAAAAATAGCAGAAAGATGAACTGCTAAAGAAAAAAATATGTATTTTTTTTAATCAAAAATATTATGAGATGCAAACAAAGCTGAAATTTTGGGAAAATTAGGTTGGGTAAAAGCTATAATATTACAATAAGAAGTAAAAACATTACGACAATAAAGACGTAATATTAAAAGAAAAAATTAAGAAAGAGAGAAGAATGTGAAAGTGTTTGTAAAATAAAAAAACGAGCATTGAGCAAAAAAGTGTAATGTAAAGAGAAAAAGTTCATATTAACAATACCACATTAATAATTAATTAATAATACCGATGTTTTTTTTTTAAATATAAAAAAACCTCTTGGCATATCTACGTAGGTTGGTTTAGAAAATGCTAAAGTGACCCCTGCATCCTTTGATTTTGATGTGGCCCTCGGTGGAAAAAGTTTGGACACCCCTGGTCTAGGGCATAACCGATTACTTGATTAATCAAAACAACAAGCTTCAGATGAATTGACGAAGAAAATAATTGTCATTTGCAGCCCTACTGCACAATGACAAGCAAATGCACATGGGGTTTCAATAAGAAAGAAAAGAAAGAAAACACATTACCAAAAAGATTTGTTGATAGGACGTTTTGACTTTTGAGGATTGCACTTTTCAAAAAGGGTTGCGCACCTGCCTAAACTTGACTAGTCATGATGAGATTATTTGGCTTGCCTAACCCCCAGTGCTTGACAAGAAACTGTGAATTGAGCTGGGAAACTCTCTGCAAAATGCTGCGCTAATTGTGCATCAAAAAGCAATGTTTAACATAGGTTTTTGGTTGTATTACAAGGATATAATTAAAATATCCCCGCGACTTTAGTGGGGATAAGCGGCAAAGAAGATGGATGGATAATTAAAATATTGCTTCAATGGGCACAGGTTGTTTGGCACCCAGTACCATTTCTAAAATGAGCACATTCACACCAACATCTTTTCACTCTCACACACACACACACACAGACACACATACTTACCCATTGTGGTAGTCTCGCATTGAGGAAGTTCAGTAATTAATTGCCTCTCAAAACAAATACTCATTAGCCACTGAGAATGCGGTGTGATGTGATGCTACACTGCATGTGTGTTGGTGTAATAATGACCAAAGATAACACAAGTATGTAGATCAATTTGTAAAGAAACCCAGCAAGAAAAGATAATTTCATGTGACAACATGTTGATTGTTTTATAATGCTCTGCAAGTCTTCCGCTGTCGAAGTGCCATTTTCATGAATAACAAGTAAAGCAATGCGAGCCAGCGCTTATGTAAGCCTTCTCTTAATCTCTCGCTCTATTCAAACCACAGAGATCAGGGATGGGCAGGACAGGACTGAAAGAACTGAGATGAGCGCTTGTTACTTTGCGACCGAAAGTGTCTCTTCATGTCCCACGTGGAACGATGCACTCAATTTGTACACGGTCAATGTGTGTGTGTTTGTAACAGGATATGATCTCATGTTAAAGACACTTCCTGGTGGAAATTCAGATGGAAAGACCGTAATTTCCCTTATTTCCTGGAAAACGTGCCATTCATTTAAAATGCAAATGCTGACAGGTATGGTGCATGTGTGTAAAGCTTGTCATAAAAGGTGTTTTATTGAGTCATCAGATGTTTTCCACCGTTAACACATACTAACATAGTAAGCAAGGTGCCTGTGGTAAATTACATATAAACCAGAACGTTGTCAAAGGGGCAGTTGGCAGAGCCGTTGGGATAAAGGAAGTAATGGAGGAGTATTTCATGAATGACACGCCCAATGATGTCACAGTTTGAACTTCGAACTATAAAAGAACAACAGCGAGCCAGATTTTCAGGTTAAGAATCAAATAAATTATTGAAATGGAATGAAGGACTGGTGGTGCAAAGAACACAGAAGAGATTGCATCACTGTAACACACAAAGCATCAATGACTTAAAAAAACACAATTTCACTGTGGGTGGGATTCACTGCTAAGATGTTCATATACTGTAGGTGCCATTATAAAACATTATTAAATATATACAGTACATTATGGGCCGCACGGTGGTCTAGTGGTTAGCACGTTGGCCAACACAGTAACAGCCTGGAGATCGGGAAGACCTGGGCATTTCTGTGTGGAGTTTGCATGTTCTCCCCGTGTGCGCGTGGGTTTTCTCCGGGTACTCCGGCTTCCTCCCACATTCCAAAAACATGCAGGTGAGGTTAATTGGCGACTCTAAATTGTCCATAGGTATGAATGTGAGTGTGAATGGTTGTCTGTCTATATGTGCCCTGCGATTGGCTGGCGACCAGTCCAGGGTGTACCCCGCCTGTCGCCCGAAGTCAGCTGGGATAGGCTCCAGCATGCCCCCGCATGAGGAAGAAGCGGTATAGAAAATGGATGGATGGACAGTACATTATGCACATTGTGGCCCCACTGATTAGTCGGTCGATTAATCGGTAATCGGGCAACATTTGTCGGACTGACACAGATGTTAACGCTTGTTTTTCACGGATAAAATGCAGGTAATAATCGGCTGAATAAAGTACTTTTTGCACTATACTCCACCGCCAACTGTATTGCTGTCGTCCGTCGCCACTTTGTGCTTTCTGCGATTTTACTCTATCTTTCAGAAATATATGAATTATATATCTATATTATTATATATATAATATATATTATATTAATCATTGTTATATTAATCATTAACTGGCAGACACCACATTTGGAATACAGGAAGTGAACAAATGTATTGCAGTTGATGGGGGTAGGATTAAATAAACTTGGTTTCTTCCTACTGCTTTTGGACATGTGGAACTGCGAATTGTACTATGTGTTATGTATTCTATTGGAATTTGTATGCATGTTCAAATAAAATTAAACCATTACCATTAACAAAAAGACACATTCAAACGTTGGTGAAATATACAGTAGTACTCTACACTGGTCACTAGGTGTCAGTGATGTCACTGTAATGTTCAGTGAGACACACAAGCACCAGACTTCATCGCCGGAACAACGGGCTTTGATTTCAGTTTGAATTATCTCACAACAGGCACTATAATGCCGAATAAAAATCACAATCAAAACCAAAACACAATCTACTTTTGCGGCCATTACCCATGCAAAGCTGAAACTCAACTCTGAACCCACTTCCTGTTCGTCTCTCTTCCAGGTTCCCTAGGGAACACACAATATCTGATAATAAAAGTATCTAAAAATAGTATATATGTTCTCTCTTCAATTTAAATGTTTGTAACAAGTGTTAGTGTGTATATTTAAGCCATCAAGACAGGTATTTTGTCTCTGTTTTTCATTTGAAAAAATTAACATTTTATTGGAATCGAAATCGGCATCTGCCCCAAAAATTCCATATCAGTCGGGCCCTTATGCACATTTTTCCCGACAATTTGTACACACAAACACACACACACACACACACACATGTACATATATCAAATTAAACTCCACTGTTTTGCATGTTTCCATTCCAGGAAGTCAGTTTCAATGTCAACCCAACAGGCACACCCTCACGTATCAGTGGACAGTCGGAAGGACGGCGGAAAGGAAGGAAAGGAAATGGAATTGCACATTTTTCCATGAGAACCTCCCCTAAAACATGATCAACTCTCCAGGAAATGCATATTCTTAGCCAAGGCTACAGAACCGCTTCAGCACAGCACTATTTCATATTTTTTTTTTTATATTCATATAACATTTTTAAATAGCAAAAATGTTCCTTCTGTTGTCTACCTCGTCTTTACCGAAAATTTACACACAGTATCAAGTGAAGACATACTTTTCCATCTACACCTCTCCCATATCTGCGTTGACACACGGCTACAGTATAGGAGTCACAAGATTACAAAGCACAATAAACAACACACTGCTGGAATGAAGACTCTCGCAATGTTGAGATGTGACCAAGAGTTTCAGACACCTGATTCAATCCTTATTTTAACCACACGTCATGCACCTGACAATATTTTATTTTATTTATTCAGTGTCTTTTTAATGTGTTTTCAACGTCACTCGTGTAGGATGACATCCCTATTTTTTGGAGCTGCTCGCTATTGGCTTTCTGTCCGATATACTGATATTGACCAGAGCTTCATTACCAATCAGGGTGTACCTATATCATTATTGGTAGAAAAAAACCCAATACAGATATGATATGATATCTCACTTTAATGCCAATATCGGTAACATTTATTATTTTTGTTCGTCACCTTTTTTAGATCTTTTCTTTCAATCAGCTGTCACAGATAACGTATATACTGTACAATCCAAAACAATGTAAAACGGAGCCATTGTTTGGTAAAGAGCACACTTTAGATAATCCCACTGCAAGTTGTCACCAGGCGAGATATGAATAGAACATTTTTACATACATGTAGTATGCAAGTAAGATGATATCATTCTGCCTAATCTGCAGACAGCATGCATCGGTCCCTAGATACACAGCATAACAAAACTCCCACTTTGGAAGCAATTCAACAAAAAATATTGTCAACATGAATAAGGGAAGTACACTACGCTACACAAGTTTTCTACCACGACGTTATTAACAGGCTTAGCATGCAATGACAAATATGCACAGTATGTTGCCTTGGCAGTTCTAAAGACAAACATGAGGTCAAATACTTGGAGATTTGTTTTAGGAGTGAAAAGATATGTCTATACTAGGGGTGTCCAAAATGGGGGCCAATATAACAAAAAAAACTAAGAAAAAGTCGTAATGTTACAAGAATATCGTCATAATATTATGATGGACTATAACGTTAAAAAAAGACGTAATATTATGATTAAAAAAAAAACCAAATAATAATAATTTTTGGAAAATTAGGTTGCAAAAAAAGTTACAATGTTACCAAAAAACAGATGTAATTTTATAAGAATAAAGTCAAAATATTAAGAGAAAAAATTGTATTCTAACGGGAAAAAAGTTCCAATTTTACGATAATTAATACATAATATTTTTTTTTAAAAAGACTGACTTTTTTAAAGTCATAATATTACGAGAGAAATTTTGTGAAGATTATTTGAGCGGAATGTTAAAATATTTGCAAAATAAATAAAAAAATAACAGAAAAAATGGGAAAAAAATTAGCAGTTTATTAGCAAAGTTTATATTAATAATATGCTTTTTCACCTATATCACGAAGCTGAGTTTTTTTCTTGAAATATACTGTACATAATTTCTTAGAATATATATATGTGTTGATTTACAAAATATCAAAGTGGACCTTGCATTCTTTCATTTTTCAGTATGTGGCCCTCACTGGAAAAAGCTTGACACCTCTGGTCTACACTATAATACAAATTATTGTTTTACTGACATGCTGATTTTTTTTTTTTACGTATTTCCATGTTCACTTTCATTATTTGTCATTTAGTTACATGCTGTAAGATGTGTCCAGCTGTACTGCATTGTCATCTTATGAGATTTGTCTTCTGGTGGAGGGATTTTTCCTCAACACATCTTCAACCTGCCCAAACATGCAGAAATAGATCTGATCTTATAATTTACGATTCTTGCGAACAGATGCAGTGAACCGCAGCTACGCCTAAATAGATGGTTGGCCCTGAATGACAACTTACTCAAAGGATTTAACTGTTGGTATTCATTATTTGCTTACCTTCAGCTGTAATATGCAGTCAATTGTGACAAAATTGCCCCTGCATAGTGGATTTAACAGTATCTGCCGTTTTGCTACAGCTTTTTAAAACCTTTTCTTAGCCTTGGCTCATAAAAGAGAGCTACAGGGCGAGGCTGGGAACACAAATACCTGTTTGTCCTCCAGTTTGTCTTGTGACAATGAGTAATGCAAAAGCACATAGCTTTGTATGTTAGCTTTTGTAGGAAAAGTATGACAGATCATCATATTGTGTCAAGCAAAAATCTTTCAACACATATTCATCATGATTGGTCAGCTATGAACATGTAGCATTTCAATGAACAACAAAAGAAAATGCTTCAACAACCTCATTTTAATAGCACACATGTGGCTTGGTTGCAGAGCATGGTACTCTTTCCTTGCAATGTGTGTATGTTTACTTTTTGATAGTGTGAGAGAGTGCCTGACTCAGGCTACTGTATGTCCAGAAATGTGCAACATGTCATGTTTTTAAACCTTATCTAACACAGAACATTACTTTATTGACTTATGTGTGTTCATTTAGTGCAGCGGTAGACGCGTGTGTGTGCGTCTTGTACACATGCTTAAAGGAATGTCCTTTTTTGCTATGTGCATGCACTTCATGAATGTTGCATGAATGGATGCATAGAACTAGGGTTGTGAACGATAAACTGATGCGACCGGACATCCAGTTTGACAAGCGAGTGATATGGTTGCACCGGTAGAAGTCTCCTGGATCGATAAGAATCAGCCATAAATCCTTAGATTAATCAATTGTAGAGACATGCACTGGGTATCGCAAGACTAGCAACCAGTTGACAGTCTGTCTTTTAAAAAACAAGAGCCTGGGCTGCGAGCGAAAGGATTGTTGCGACTGATAGCGATCTAATTTATCATACATTAAGTATTGTGTAAAACTAAGACAGGAACAACATAATTAAAAGCACTCAATAATTACAGATCCACCATCCACCAGTACGAGCCTTGAGTTTGTTTTGTAGAGAGAAGATTAACGTCACTGTTTGCTAGCATGAATTAACTGGAGGTTGTGCACAAATCCCACAAATATTCACATTAGCACTCAATAACGTCATCGAATCTTACTTTTATTAGCATTTGGGAGAAAGTATGAGGTGAAAGAAAAAGGGTAAAAATACTGTACAGTATAGTATTCAATCTGTGCAGTGTGGGATAAAGTTAGATGGTGTGTTCAAGGACCACCAAACAAAGTGACACATGTTGCAACATATGCAAAACTGTGCGACTTCTAACTGTAATTCAAATTTCAAATAAAGTAATGGCCCATCTTTCCAAAATTGATACCCATTTACATTAAATTTGATGTAGTTATTTACAAAAGATTTTTTTTTTATCATTATGCCTGCAAGTTTGGGCATTTGGGGACCCCAGCCTTACAGCATGCTTGGGGATAGGTGCTCTTTTGCACATTTGAAAAAATACTGTAAGAATGTCACTTTCATAGAATTGGGTTCTTTATTTTATAATGTAAGATTAATGTCTACATCAACAAACATTAACCGCAGAATCAAATTGAAACAAATCAAATCTTATTGTTTGCGCACTGTATCTAATCGTATCGAATCATTCTGTTTTTTAAATATATCATTTTTGAATCGCATCGTAACCTCTGTATCTTGATTAAAATCGAATCATCCATCACAAAGAGATTTACGTCCCTACAAAGAACATATACTGGAGATTCAAAGCTGTTCTCTTATGTGAAGAATACTAAATCAATACACGCGGTAAATAGATGTAAGATGGTATCGTTTACAATCATAATAAAACAAAACAACTATTTTAACATTTTCCTATAGTGCACTGCGCCCAAGCAAAGCATTTATTGGTGCCCGGGTGCTGCAATAATGTCAGCCTCCCTCTGTGCTTTTCTGACTCCCTCTGGTGGACAGAGGCAGCATTGCAGCGCCATCCATCCATCCATCCATGCATCCATTTTCTATGCCGCTTGTCCTCCAATTAAATGCTTTGCTCAGATGAAATGCATTATGGGAAAACATTAAAATAGTTGTTTAAATTTTAAACTCATATTGGTACTTGTTTGTATATTTCCTAACTACCTTTTGTGTGTTAAGTTGCTGTGTGTTACATTTAGTATTCTTTGTAAGATGACACCGTGAGTCAGATTGTTTTATTGAGTCAGGACCTCCTGCGATTTCCAATGGGTCGACAAAGTCGTTGTGAGTTTTTTTCATAGACATGTGTGTCTTACATAAGTCCAAATCTGTTTTTCTCTCTAAATTTTGTGGGCGCGGCTTAAACCCCTGTTCGTTTTATACAGCGGAAATTATGGTAAACTGTTCCTGCTCAAAAAGATGAACGTTACTTTTGTGATATTGGAGGTGTTGCTGTCTGCTAAAGTTCTGCTGTCACCTGGTTCTGACTTGGCTTGACAAACCATGTTTGCGGAGAATTCAGTGTGCTTCCACGCAACGCCTTAGAGCTTGTAATGGTGCTCACTAGGATGGTGACGTAGCGAAGCGGCCAGGCGAAGAGAAGAGAACGAAGAAATGTGTATCTCAAGCTTTTGTTTACACGAAAACACCGGGGGTTTGTGTAAACACCAATGCCGGCTGTCAAAATGTATTAGATGCTACAGTGGATCATAGGAGTACATGTCCCAACAATATACTTGAAAAATATTGATGTTTTTCAGCTTCCGTTGTGTGAATTTGGCTTCATCGTATTCTGTTATGAAATGAATGATGCTCAGGGCTGCACCAGCAGTTCAGTTGAGGATCACCAACCAGCTTCTCAACCAGTTACAATTACATTTCTCATCCTCTGGCCACCCACAGTCAACACTCATCTACAAGCCGATGATGGTGCATGTTAGCAATCCAACATAGGTCTGTATATTGTGCTACCAGCCATATAAGCTTTATGCTATAGACAAAGCAAATTAGTGTAATGTGTAATAATATATCTCATTAGAAACAACAAAGAACAAGCTGTGGGCCACATTTTGGACACCCCTGGTCTACAGTGTTTCTTTTTAGGAAGGTGGAAGTGCAACAAAATGTGAGAGTTTGAACAGGATGGTGATTATTTTATTTTTTAGTAAAGTTACATGCAGAGTTAATAGTTGCAGTGCTCTCACACTGAACAATGGTAGCATGCAGCTTTTATCTTATACACTCATCAGTTTACAGTGGTGACACGCACCTCGACGTCGAGTCCAGGAGGCGGAGGGCCCTTAGGGGTGCACATAGCTGAGGAGATCTGCCGGGTTTGAGTCGCCTCCACATTTCACTGACACAGACAGTCTTATACTTTCCACTATATACTCTGTCCCCGAATGCCTCGCCTTTTCATCCGATTTTAGGCAGACTGTCCCTCACTTGAAATATGTACAGTGTCGAACATGAGACATTACGTTGCAGGGAGGGCTTTTTGCCAGCATGGACAGACACGCACACGGTGCAAAATGTACAGAAAAAGCACAGTCCATAAGGGCGGATTGTCTTGTGCAGGCTGTACACGGTTTTACCATAGCTCCGATGTTACACTGACCCACTGGGTCAAACCCAAGAGCCCGGTCAACATCATATTAAACTTAAGGCCCGATAATCTAAGAAGGAATCAGTGAAAGTGAATACCAGAAAATCCGGACAAGACCAGAGAGGTGAGTTCACGTCAGTTAATAGTCTCTGAAAGGGAGGAGTGATAATTGGATGTATAATGCTTCATTAATCTGCAAGCTGGCTCGTTACTGTAATGAAAAGGGATTTTCTTTTAATGTTTTTATAACAGTGTTTCTGTATTACACATTCGAGTCTTTGTGAATGGTACCAATATTATGTGAAGAACATCTCTGGTTGATCACACAACAAATCCTCGTTTGGAATTCATGACAATTTAATCGGTTATACTTCAGTGCTCCGGCTAATTCAGCTGCATTTTGTGTGTTGATTGTCTACTTTTGTGCATCACTCCTTTCACTGCAATTTCCCACGTCACTCAAATGCACCTTGTTCGACTATCCAGTCTGGTCTTGTCAAAGGAGATTAAAGTGGAGGGAGACTTGAAAAATGGGCGTGGTACAAAGGTGCTATAATCAGTAAAGGCGGCACCGCTGGATCGATGAGTTTTAGAGCTTACCCACTTGAGTATCCAGGTGATAATGTACTAATTATTACCAAAGTGTGAATGCTTCATTTTCTCATTAAAAACCAGGTCATCAGAAAACAGTATGATTTTATAATGAGACACAGTGGTTGGCATCCATCCACATAATTACACCAAAAACAGGTTTTCCCTTTCTTTCGCTCTCTGTCAGTACTTGTTAAAAAAAAAAAAACATAGTCGCATCACTTTACAAATTATACCTTTCCTAAAGACAAGAGTTACTTGCTATTTATTGTCATTGCAGAATGTTGTGTGCGTGCCTCTTAACCCTCCCTCTCCCTTCCAAAAAAAACAAACTAGGCAGTAACTAGGAGCAGTAATTAAGCCCTCATTAGTCCTTGTTATGTAACAAGAATGCAGCAATGCAGCAGGACATTGTCAGTTTTGAACAACCGCAGTCAACAGTGCACGGGTTGCTTTTTCAACATACTGTAGGCCCTCTGTGTTTCCACCTCAGCTGGCACATACAGGGTGATGAGTGTTCTAGATCCATTTTGCAGAGCGGCAAGAGAGGGCCCCTCAGTCAGTCTTGGTGCGCATCAAATGTATGTTATCAAAGAGGACTCGGCAGTGTGCAGCTTGCGTTTTCAGGACCACTTTCAGAAGATACAATGGCCAAAAAACAGACCAACAGTAAAAATGGAAAAACAAACAATAAAAACCAAAGCTGCGGCACGCTAGAGGGAAAGACATGCAAAATCAACACAATGACTGGAGGGTTAGTTTGGATGAGGTGACTGCGAAAGTGGTGCCAGAGAGAAAGAAACGACAGGTGAACTAAGTTGTCCTATCGCCAAGCTTAAACCTTCTCTCTGATCCCTCGGGCTTGGCATGTCTCATTTACAACTCTGTAACTGCATACGCCGGGCCCAGAACATCAAGATAATAGCTACTGAGTAACATGCACGCTCACACATGCCACACACACACGCAGATGCACACACACACACCTGACCAACTACTAAACCAGTGGTGTCCAAACGTTTTCCACCGATGGCCAAATACTGAAAAATGAAAGAATGCAAGGGCCATTTTGATATCTTGTAAATCAACACATGTAGATATGCTCAGAAGTAATAATTTTTAAAAAGTGCTTGTCAGCTCTTTGCTCTTCTTGTTCCCATTTTTGCTTTTTTTTATTTTAACTTCCTTCTCAAATAATTTTCATAAATTTTCTCTCGTAATATTATGTCTTTATTGTCATATTATTTTGACTTTATTCCCATAACAGCATAACTTTTTCCCCAACCAAATTTTCCAAAAATGTCAAATGTATTTTTTGTTTCTCATAATATTACGACTTAAATATTTTATGTAATATTTCCATTCTATGCTACTAAAATGACATTATTTCACCCCCATTTTACACATTTAGTCTCATAGAATTCTGACTTTTTTCTCCTTTCTTAATATTTTTACTTTATTCTGGTAAAATTAAAGCAGTTCTTTATTTCTGCTGTTTTTTTCATACTATTACAACTTTAACAAAAACAACATCTTTGTTTCATATTTCAACTTTATGCTACTAAAATGACATTATTTATCCTCATAATATTACATTTTTCTCTTAAAATGATGAGGTTTTTCTCTTAATGTTATGATTTTATTCTTATAAAATTACGGCTGATTCTTCTATTTTTGTTGTTGTTTTCTTGTTATTTATATTTATAGAATGCGTTGCGGGCCGCACTTTAACCACCCCTGCACTATGCCCTTCCACATTATTTTTCCAGTATAAGTAAGACCACAGCATTACAGTAACTAGATGAAGTTCTCTAAACATAGTAAACTTGTGCCTCTGAGATGTTGTAAAACAACAGAAATACCTGAATCACAGGTCGAATTCAGCAATGAGTTGAAAGCAAACAGTACGTTCCACTATCTCTAAAACACTTGTCACTCCCTCATGACCTGGAATCCAATCAAATCAATTATTGGCGCCAGCTCTCCTGCATGCAAACAGAGCAACTTGTAGGTTACTGTCTTGGCACCTGCTGCACCTGAACAACAGAGTCTTAGTACCTGGGAAACCAGATAACCACAACGGTTGCGAGCCCTCAGTGGCTCAGGCTGTGTCAACAATACCGACAATTTAAAACCCCCTCCCCACACATCCCGCTTCACTTCCCGTGCACACACTTGCATGCACTTGCTCAACCACACACTGTTATGCATGAAAAAATGGGCAGTCATTCAGGAGCTTTTAGCACACACACACACACCATCGTCATCATTTTAGTTCTGTCAGAGACGTTAAGGAACTTCTGAAATTGTACTCTTTCCCTGTTTGTCAAGACCTATAAAGGTTGTATAGTGTCGATAAGTAATATATCTATGAGACAAGGGAGAGAAGGAGTATATACTGTGAGGATATTTCTTTTTTTTGGTGAGAAAGTGGAAAGTTTATCACTTCTTCAGCACCCGTCTCCAGTTACTCTCACAGGTTTGATGGCAGTTGAAATGGCAAAGCCATCTAAAAGTCAAGTCTCTATCCAGGTTCTTGCTGTGGGGTGAAAACAGATCCTGTCAGAGCCCATTATCCTGCGTCGCTCCATTCCCAGACACACCCATACCCTCCTCTGACACACAAGACAGGGAAGAGAAGAGACTCATGCAATTGTTGAGCTCCCACTTTGAACCCCTATTGCATTCAGCTTAACAATATATTATGTCTAAACCAACTAAATACACAGTGCACGTTTCAGACTGTTGCATGCAGCTCACTGCATCATTTGTCAGGATAAACCTGCAGGTTGCATGAAGTCCTGTTCCTGCTCAACAAGTTTCGACAGCTCAAAAGGAAATTAAGCGGTGTTCACATGTCAACCTGACTCATAAGAGATACACAAACACCTGCCAATGCAGTCAAATATTAATGCAAATATGCACAACCACAATATATACGTTCACCGTCCATTAAGGCACACCTGCATAAACTAATGACAGAAGTTCCCACTTATTAGACTTAAATTACAGATATATCTCTTGCATTGCATAGCATTAGATGCTGCAGGTGTAGCTCAGGTCGTGGCAAGTGAGTACAGTGTGTGTGGCATTTGACGCTCACCTGGAAAATGAGGACTTTAAAGTGGTTCCTCTTTAGCAGGTGGCTGTGGTTTGCCTCCAGCTTCTTCACTTGCACGGCCTGTTTGTCCAAGCGCTCCCTCACCTCCTTCAGGTGACCGCTCATTTTGCGGGAGCGCTCGAGGAGCTTGCTGACGCTGTTGGAGGTGCTGATGTGTGTCTTGGACAGACGGGTCACGTCCCCCTGCACGACCCGCACGGCGCCCTCCAGGTCGGCCTGTCGCTGCTCCATCCGGTGCTGGTTGTCCTGCACCGCCTCCATCATGTTGACAAGCTTATCTAGCAGGGCCACCACGGTGATGGCGCTCACCTGGCCACCCCCGGGGCTGCCAGGGGCGGGTGCGGAGGGGCTCGTGGGACTTTTTAAGCCCAGTCGCGAGAGAGTGCTGGTCGTGGTAGGTGAGGACGGGGCCGACGGCGGGCGGAAGCTCGGGATGAGGAGCTCCGTGTTCTCGGTTGTCTGCTGCGGGATGGTGTGTGTGCTGCCCGACACGCTGCTGGGCTCGGGCTGGGATGCCTCGGCGTGAGGTGCCTCTGCTTCCATGGTTCACAGGTGCTTTAGTCACAAATAAAGCAATAGGTTGTGACCTGTGTCGCACAGATGATGCCGTTGTGGAGTGAACTTAGGCTGTTTTACTTCTTTGACTTGACTCAGCACCCACGCCCAGTTCTGTCTCTCTCTCCATGCGCACACACAAGCACAAACACGCATTGAACTTTCAAAACACCTCCCCCGCAAGCCAAAGGGAGGGGCTTGGTTGCCTGGTAACTTCACAGGACTTGCCCTACTCACAGAGGAGTGGTAGGACTGGAGTGTGTATTCTGGTGTGTGTTGTGTTATCATGTAAGACCAACCACCCCAGTTTAAAGCTTGCTTGGCTGCCTTTGTAAAACATGTGTGATTGCTGCCTGTGCTCTCCGGTGGCCGTGTTGTTTGCACTGAATTGGACTGGAGTGCATTATTGACAGGCCCCCGTGAATAACGAAAAAACGAAAATAATTGATGCACCCTTAAAAATGTGCCGGTGGCACATTCTAAAAATACAAACAAAAAAGTTGTAATATAACAAGACAAAAAAAATAAGAATAATTTGAGGAAAAATAACATCATTTTAGTATCATAAACGTGAAATATTAAAGAAAAATGTTATGTATTTTTTAAGTTGTAATTTTATGAATAACAAACAAAACAACAAATAAAGCCGTAACCTTTGGAAAATTAGCTTGGGTGCAACGTTATAATGTTACGAGAATGAAGTCATAATTCCATCCATCCATCCATTTTCTATGCCGCTTATCCTCATTCGGGTCGCGGGGTAAAGTCGTAATTACGAAAAAAAACAAGAAGAAGTTGAAATAGTGAGGGGGGGGAAAAAAACAACATCAGAAATGGAAAAACAGCTGTAATGGCTGCACCACTGCTACTAGCTATATTGTATGATATGAAAAAAGGAACCATAAAATCACCTTAATTTAGACAAAAACATATTTTACTTACTTTTCGACGACAGCATACATCACTCTGAAATTTCCAGAGGATGAGACCACTTCTTTAAGGAGACTTTGGCGAACCCAGTGTCTTCCACCGCTGAGAAAGGCTGCTCTCGTCTGATGAATTCAATTATTTTTTGTGTTATTAGCTTAGCCGTCTGACTGTCACACACACATACGGGTGAGTGTTAGCCATATGGTTGCATTAGTTGCCGTTTGACGTGAGCTGCCGTGAGCCTCCAAAACTCACCATACTCCGTCAAGCGTTGTTCTTCAAATGCCGTATTAAAGCTTTTTAACGTGCTACCTAGTTTTCTTGGCATGTGTTAGCGGTTAGGTTCCACATGACAGACATGATTGCTTTTGTTTTGAAGGAAAGTGGGAGGACGACGCTGCCCAAGATGTTAGGGCAAGACACTACACTGCACAAAAGGGTTGCTGCGACGTTGAAAGGCATTTATCGGCTGCTGATCGGCATATGCTGACCATCGATACTGATCGGTGGCCGATCTATCCGATCATCCCTGCTTTAAATCATATTTCATGGATCTACAGTTTGTAAATATCAGTGATAGACCTGTGTTTAGCAATGGCGTCCCACAGGGATCTGTGCTTGCACCGGCATCGTTCAGTCTTTGCACGTTTCCCTTCGGCAGTGTGTTTGAAAAGCACTCTGTTAACATGCGCTGCTATGCAGATGACATGCAACTTTATTTATCAATGAAAGCAAACAAAACTAATTGGTTATCCAACCTCAACGCGGGTCTTCAAAATACCAATAACTGGATGATCAGTAACTAGTTATAAATAAACCCAACAAAACTTAAATTAGTCAAGGGAAGGTTTTTAAGGAACAGAACGTTGCGCTTCCGAAGATGACATTTGCCGGTGGTTCCAAGAATTTTTAAAAGCAAAAGTGAGGTAGAGCCTTCAGCTATCAGATACCCCTCCTTTGGAACTATCTTCCTGATTCAACCTGGGGGGCAGACAGCCTCTCTCTTTCAAGAGTAAATATAAAACATTTTGATAAAGCTTAAGCCAGTAGTCATTGGATGATTCTGGCATGTTCTGGGTCATCTCATCTCTTGGTTATGCTGCTGTAGGCCAATACTGTCAAGGGAGCTCCCTTGATGCACCGCGAGCTTCCTCCTCTCTATAGTTGCTGTCATCCTCGCGTTCTCTTTGTATCTCAATTTGCTTCTAAAAATATCACAGCGACAGCTATCGATGCAGTTATTGTTAGGTGTGCTATTCTGTCATCCGTGATCTATGTAGGGTTGATGTACGAACCTGTTTCTCTTTGTCTCTCCCCTGTGGTTGGTGTTCCCTGCTTCCGGAGGTGCAGCCAGCAGCAGGATCATTACATCTTCACATTTATGTATGTATTTTTAGTAATGATGAGTTCTCATCCTGCCACTAAATGTCTGAAACCCTCTATCCTGCTTTGGCTTTATATACTGTATATATGCAGTGTCTTATGTCTCTGGACTCGATCACTCTATCGCAATCAAACCGGTCAAGAAAGACAACTGCCCCATAGAGGTTTTTCCTTGCCTTCATCGTCAAGAGCAATGTGCCGTTCTGTTGGTTTTCTGTTGGTGAGTCTTTACCTGCTCAATGTGTAAAGCACCTTGAAATAGCTTCTGTTGTGGATTGGCATGATATAAAGATCGCTGACTTGACTTGACCCACATCATTACATTCTAAAATTCTAATTTGACAAGAAGAAAAAAGAAGAAAAAAAATAACATCGAATACGGACAAATCAGCAGTAATTTTAGAAAAATTAAGTCAAAATATTAAGAGGAAAAAAATTGTAATCTAACAAGAAAAAGTCATCATTTTACGAGAATAATGTGCAGGGAGATTCAGTCTCCACTGGCTCGACATTGTGTGTGTTTGTGAGATAATTAAGTGACAATAAAATTAGGGTGCAAAACAATGAGGGTAGATATTTTGTTTATTTTTTTTGTAAAAAAGTTTGATAAACCGCTGCCTATGCGTATCCGTTCGTGTTCAAAAGTGTGCGTCCTGTGCGCCCCTTTCCTCCCTCGTCTCGTTCCAGAGCTGTGTGTCACGGGGCGCTCTGACATGGAAATGTGGAAATCCCTGTCTCAACAATGAGCTCATCTGTGCCCAGACAGGGTATCCTGGCCCTTTTGTCACCATCAGTGCAAATGCTTCACACAGTTTTTTTTCCCCAATAACAAGTTTTTCAGTGATATTACAACAAAGTATCGTATCAGCGTGTTGTTTGTGTGACCAAGAAGCACAAATGTTCGGCAGTGAAACAGCACTGAATCATGCTGAGAAGTTTTTAATATTTTTAATATTTTGCTACATGACAGGTACATGACAAAGTATCAGAAATGCCATTCGGTGTGATTGGTGGCAATGAAACCAGTGAGCTTTTAGTCTAATCATCGCAACCAACTAGACTTTATTGGAATTCAATTGCACCTTCAAAGATGAGCTTGCTTGGTCACTTGGCACTCAAGAGTTGTTGATGCAGTTCTTGTCGCAATTTTATTGGAATGTCTCATAATTTACCAGCCTTTCAACGTGGATAAACACCAGCCAAGATCAATATAAAGTATCACGCCCATAAAATGGGATTGTTTCCTTTGGACGTTAGACTTTCTTGAAAGAGAGGAAGGAGTTGCGGTATGTTCGTAGTGTTCAAAGTCCTTTTTTTTTACATCTGCCACTGCCACAGCAGATACATTATGATACAGACAGTTTTAGTGAGGGTAAATTTACACGACAATGATGCAGTAAAAATGGGAGTTTTTGTTTCTTTGTGTTTGTTTCACAATGTTATCAAAACCATTCCCATTGACACACTGCAGCACATACTATAACACATGCATGTGCACCAACTGCTTGTCCTCTCGCCCTTATCCAAAAGCATATTTCTAATACTCGACTTGACGTGTATCTGGGTTAAAGTTTTACGTTAGCCGACAGGCGTCCAAAACCGTCCAACATCCAAATAAAAAAAAAAAACACACCATAAAACACATGCAAAAAGAAAAATGCTGCAAGTTCACAGCATAAACCGTAAGTTAACCAGGCTACTGAAGTTGACAGATATGAAGGATACAGTGGAACCTTGGTTAGCGTCATTAATTTGTTCCAGAAGGTCCACCTCTAACCAAAGCGGATGCTAACCAAATCAATTTTTCCCATATGAATTCGTTCATTCAATGACGCAATGAATTAAAGAGATAAATGAACATTTACTTTTACCTTAATTGAAGATGTGATTGTTGAAATGACTGTTCCAAAGGACACGACGTGGTAGCGAGATCGACACCTTCGTCTCGTGTTTCTCGCCTCAATAACCCAAAATGGACTTAAAGAAAGTTGCAAGTGCCAGCATTTTGACCAAGGTGAGAAACACTTGTAGAAACACTTGAATTGAAGCTATAACTCATGACAGGAAGACGGTATTGACAAGGAAGGGGAGGATCTCGCTCACACATCGTGTCTTTAGCAAGAGTTATGTCTTCAATGAAGGTAAAAGCAACCTTAAATGTTCATTTGTCGCTTTCATTTGTCATTTATATGCATGCAGATTTGTTTTACGGCTGTTAAACGATGATTGTAAAACTATAAAAACACGTTTTGTGCTAACATTTTCGAGAGTCAACCGCTGATGACATCATAGACGACTTCTGGCTCTGGTTGCCATTTTGTTAGCAAGCTAAGGATGCTAATAGGACGTTTTGTGATAAAAAAAAATACATTAAGAACACAGTTGAACTCAGGCAGTACATGAATAACACAACAAGACGCGCGCCATATAAAATGTACACAAACCGAGGAAAAATGTTGGTGTAAACCTTTGATGCTAACCGAGGTTCCAATGTATCCGACCACATGTTTAACAAAGAAAGAAACAAAAAATGTACCTTTCCATTCCACCTACTTTCTTCTGGGCTCCCGCTCATGTCTTGAAAGACGGACATCCCTCAGGCCTGGTGCTACTAGTAGCCCGGCTAAGTTCCCGGTTAGCTAAATCAACTTTGAGACCCGTTGAGATTTACATCTCTAAAAGTTGACAAAGTGACACATAACACATTTATCCCCATCCCATAAAAGCTGGGTGAAGCCAAAGGCCAGCAAACATCCCACCTGCCTCCAATGACCAACACTAAAATAGATATTTTGAAAACACGCCGACCAGGCTGTTTGTGTTTTGTAACATGGCTGTCGCAGATTCCCTTTGGGAACATCCAAGACCAATGCCTCTTCTTGAGGCTGCTCTTTGTATGACCTTCAGAGCTGTCAGGTTGACTAATCCAAACACTCTGGTCGTAAACATCCAGACTTTGATACCTCTTCTGTTTAGCTCTCCGCTGAAAGGCACACTTTTAAAAACATCGGAGTGACCTCTTCATGGTGTGTTTTGCCTTTCCACACTTTCACCCCAGAGATAAGTGGCAGGGACGATGCTCCCATCCTGTCATTCTTCCCACTATCCCCCTCCTTTCCTTTCCTCCATGCCTCCATTTCCTCCATGTTCTTCCTCTCCTTGTGGTAGTATAATGATCATTTCACGTACATGTAAATGTTTCCAATATTCTCACTGCGTGTCGAGGAACGTTGTCTTTCTTTTTCAAGGTGGTGGCAGAAGATTGCGGTCGGTCCCCAGGCGTGACAGGACAGATGATATGCAGAAAATCAAATGTTGTAGTGCATTTTACCTGTACATGTGACTAATAGTAGACCTTTTCCATGACATTTCCCTCAAAGATTACCACTGGGGGTAGGCAGATCGATCCAAATGATGATAATGTCAGTGTTGGATCGATACCGATGTGATAAGCCTGCTATTTTTCAGTTCTCATCTGTGTTTATTTTCACAAATATTTCTCTTTTATTGTTGTGTTTTTTATATTTTACACTGTTGATATTGTTATATTTATATGTTGTTTGCAAACAAAAAAGGAATAAGTCCTTGGACACAGGAAGGCTTTAGGGGCAGAAGTCAAATCTTAGTCAATCTTAGTTTTTGCTTGCTTGTTTTTTGTTGAATTATTTTGCACTACTGACTTTATTTTGCTCAAACAATTGTACGTAATAAAAGGGAATAATTGTATTATTTTATATTGATACATTTATGTATTGTTACATTTTTCACAAATACATTTGTTGATTGTTTTTGTTGTCCTCACTGTGATTATAATCAGGATCAACGGATTAAAACAAAAATCACAAAATCATTCAATGATCTTGAAATATTTTAAATAAAAAGGTACTAGTATCAGTGTCAGTATCAGCAATACTGGCTTTGTAATTACTTGGTATAGGATTGATACCAGACTTTTTAGATTCACCCACTCCTAATGACCCCTGAGTTGTTTGAAAATGAGGAGGGCATGCATTTGGCCAGTCTATGTTGCATCATAAAATACAATAAATCCCTGCACATTTGTACATTCGCACAGTCCGCAGTCCGCAAATTTGCGAATTTTTGGTAATTTTCCTCCGAAAATATTCATTCATTCGTGGCGAGTATCTACACACTTTATAACTGAACATGCATTTAATGCGTGTATTTAGCTGTTAGCTTGAGTGAACAATGCCAGTTGAAGAGAGACAAGGAGTGTTCTGAAGCTGAGTCTAACTGAATAATTACAACAGTCATTTTTATTGCTAATGTTGATCTGAAATCGGAGGAGAAGGTCAAGAGGAGAAGGTCAAGCTAGCAGGAGGGTTTGGACGGTGAGAAGCGAGACGTGTGTCAAAAATAGACATTGTTACGAACATGTAAATTACTTTAAATTATTTCTTTTGGAACGTAGAAACATCTGCAAATACTGGGGATGGACTGGAGTGGCAATACACACCCTCTAGAGCAGGGGTCCCCAACCACACGTGGCACCGGTACCGGTCCATGGGCGGGGCCGAACTGGAAACTTTCCGTGGCAATGATAAAAAAACAAAAAACAATTAAAAATAAAAAATACATTTGTAAATAACTTCTTCAAATTTTATGTAAATAGTTATCAGTTTTGTAAATATGGGTCATTGTTTCGTTCAAAAAATAATATAGAGTTAGAAATCCCATAGTTTTTGCATGTTTCTCTTGTTTGTTGCGAGTGGAAAGCCGTCCCACTTTGTTCGACGGTCCTTGAACACACCATCTAACTTTCTCCCTTTTCCTCGTTATTTTTATCATGGCATATTTTTATATCCCAAATGCTGATACCATGTGGGAATGCACATTGCATGCATATGTGTCCAGTCTTCGACCTCAAGTTAGTTCATGCTAGCACATGCTAACCTGTTACCACACACATCAAACAGCGACATTATAATCTCTCTGAAAAACAAACTCCAGGCTCGTACTGGTGGATGGTGTCTGTGTATTCATTTTGTGCTTTTAATTTGATGTCGTACCTGTCTTAGTTTTACGCACTACATAATAAATAAATAGCATCTGATCGCTACAATGTACGACGGGAGCCGGTCCGTGGGTCCAAAAAGGTTGCATCAGCAAAATCCAGACAATCAGCCGTCAGAAATCACGAACGCTAACAATATACATAACTGTACGTTGCTACGATACCATTTTGACTGAAGCAAGAAAGCCACTTAACCCTTAATCTTCGAATAAAGGGAAGAAGCTCTCTCTCCAACTGGAGGCGACGCTACTGGGCGCACCTGCACCTGATTGGGCTGCATCTGGGAGACGCTGGATTGTTCTTTGGCTGCCTGCTACGCTCATGTACGGACAACTTTCTTTTGAAACTTTGGACTTCAGCCAGTGTGGCTTTACTTCTGTGTGTTTAACAAGTTCCCTTCTGCTCAGCATCTCCCAGAAGATACGCCCGGTTGCTCCCAGCTCTCCAGCTTGGCAACCATTTATTATTTAGCCTTCATTCATGGTGCCAGTCTCTAGCTGCCTTTTTTGCACCATCGCCCTCTGTTGCATTTTTTCCCTCTCTGAACAAGATTAGACTGTCTTACCTGCACATCTGCCTCTTGCCTGTGCATCCGGGGCCCAGCATTTGTCCGAACATAACAAAAGTCATGGCTCAGTGATAAAGGGTTCAGAAAACTGCAGTCCAGAATCAATATTTCTATCTAATAACGTTCATTCATTCATTTTTTATGCTGCTTGTCCTCACTAGGGTCGCGGATGACTTTGGGCGAGAGGCAGGGTGCAATAACATGAAAACTAAAAGCATCAAACTTTTCAATAAAATACATCTACCCACCAGAGACGTCCATTTCTTTTCCTTCATCAGCCATTGTGGGCGTAACTTGGCTCGTCCAACAGTTTTATCCGATCAACCAATCAGAGGACACAAAAATACTGACGTCATTGTGGGACAGCTTGCTGGTGCTGTGAGGTGAATCTGAAATCTGAAACAGCCCATCGCTAGCGGGTCAGCAGTACTGATTCTGAAGGCCCTGGGCAGATTAGATTGACATGGCAACAAACAGAAGCTGAAATCTGATTGGACAAATGAATAGAACATTCACATACATGTGCTGGAAGCCCTGCAGGTAAGAAACATGCAACAAAACAAAGATAATAGACTACTGGAAACAGATTTACTGCTCAAAAGTATAGCGTGGTGCAGGGGTCCCCAACCTTTTTTGACCCACGGACCGGCTTGTGTTCCCACAAATCTCCCGCGGACCGGAGGTGGTGGGGTGGGGATCGTACATTATAGCGATCTAATTTATCTTATTTATGATGTATTGTGTAAAACTAAGACATGAATAACATCAAATTAAAAGCACAAAACGAATGCCGACCCACCATCCACCTGTTCAAGCCTGGAGTTTTTCCAGAGAGATGATAACATCGCTGTTTGACGTGTGCGGGAAAAGGCAGCGAGCTAGCATGAATTAACTTGAGACAAATGTGCACATTAGCACTCAATAAGTCATCAAAACTTACATTTATGCATTCCCACATAGTATCAGCATTTGATACCAAATATGAGGTGAAAGAAAAATGCTAAAAATACAGTAGTAGTCTATCTGTGTTAGCACACGCACAATGGACATGCGTCAAGTGAGACGGATGTAACAGAGAGAATCCGGCCACTTTTCAAAATAAAACATAAAAAAAAAAATGAAATCATGGAAATTATTTTGTCTTTCTGTGCGGCCCGGTACCAAATGACCCAAGGACCGGTACCGGGCCGCGGCCTGGGGGTTGGGGACCACTAGTGTAGTGAACCACACTAAATTGTACTTTTTAGTAGACATTGATTTGATGGACACTGAGAAACCTTAAGGCCGACTTAATACACTTTTGATTATTGTTCATAAGGCAAACTGGGATGTATTGTTTTTTTTTTTTAGAGTAGCACTAACCTTCGGCCCTCATTGCCATTTTGTACATTTTTACAGTATGCATGCGATTCTCAGCTCTAAACTGTTTAACTTGCTGGTTCATGCACATTTACTGGGTTAATCAGCAAGCTGCTGAACTGGGGTAAGATGCAGGCGTGCAGACAGTGAATAGGGGCGGATGCTCATTGCAATGCTTTCGAATATGTTACGATGCAGCGATAGGGAAAGTGATATCACATCCACAACCTAAAACTGAAGTGCAACATTGCTGCACATGCTTTGGTGAATCAGCAGATTTCCTCTTGAAAACATGGTTCAAATTTTAATTGTTCCTTTACTGGATCTAGCTGGATGTCTGGTCCCACAGCGGGAAGGAAGGCGGTATCTGTACCATTTTGTCGCTAAATCAAAGGCCCCTGCAGAGGGAGAAATGGAATGCTGGGACCAAACCAGATGGCAATGGATCTTTAAATGACCCCTTTTCACAGAACAGCATGCTTGACAAATTCTCACTGAACGCTGGCCTTGTGTCGCACAAGTGCAGTGTGTGTGTTGAATCTTATCAGTCTTAAAGCTAATAGAGCTCTTTCCAACCAGTGAAGCTCTACTCGCTGGACGTCAGAATGTTGTTTATCGGCGTGTTATTTGTTTCTTTGTGAGTATACTGTATGTTTCCAAGTGCCAACTGCCATCCATTTTCAGCCTAAAGGGCCAGTCTTTCCCCACCACAGGGTGAGGTGCAGTTTGTTGATTGTAAAATCAATATGTGGCCTCCCGTAGCCAATCATTCCTGATGACGGTTCCCAAAGTACGGTTTTCACGAAGGAATCCGCGTCCTTCACAGCGTAAATGCTTGATTTAGCTGTTATGTCAGCGCTAGTGATAAAGGGGTATTTCATAGTTTGCGTTTAAACTCCTCAGAAAAGAGGCTCGCCTGTTCAGGCATGCTGTGCAAAAATGTACGTATCTAGATGAAGCATTTCCAAGATAAGTGTCGGATTCCATCGCTGAGAGGCTGGTGGGATATGTGCTACGATGAACATGTGGGAGGCATTGCTGTATGCGAAACTATCTTGTCAAAGCCAAATTCATTGCAGCGGGCTCTTGCCTGTCCATCAATAATGCATGCACCACATTCCTGGAGGTCAGATGAGAAGAGATACTCAAACATTCCCAAATATTTCCTTCCTGCTTCTCCCTGGCCTCAGGCCCACCACATTTGAGCTAAAAACTGAAGGAAACTCATAGGATTAGCGTGGGTATGTCTGCTAGCTACTCTGCAGACACACGCACACGAGAGCTCATCATCTCTAACTGTGTATTACGAAGTGTGAAAGGCAAAATGGGAGGACACTGAGGTGAAAGAGGGTGCTTAGGGACTGAAGGCCATCCCAAGCTCAGACTCCACAAGTGAGTTGAAGGAGGTTTGCCTTGCTGGGTCATGCTGATGCCTTCGGGCACATACTCACACTCGCGCATTCGTACCGTGCTGGACTTGGACGCAATTCCCCCACCCTCTCACAATGAGCATTCATGCTACAGTTTGTTAGTTTGTCCCATCACTTCTATTCTGCTGTTTAACTGCAATTTCCCTGACTTCGAGGATTATTTTGAGTCGTTCTGAATATTGGCTTTTGAAAGGAGAGATAGCATTAATTAAATGACACATCTTTGTAAATGCACATGAATGAGCAACGTTTGACTTTTGGATCATTTTGAGTCCTACCACACGTTAATGTATATACAGAGCAGGCTGGACTATTAGGCAATATCGGTAAATGCTAAAACATTTTCAAGATAATTATATTAAAACTATTACAGTTTCCTATTTTATTTCATTTAGACATGAAATAACACCCCTATAGTTACCTTTACACTCCTATTATTAAGTGTTTATATCACATCACGCAACACGAATGCGCAGGCTACGGGATCACTGCAGGGACATAAGAGACGGCCGCCGCTCATAGCTTATAGCAAGCTACTGAGCTAACTAGTTAGCCTCCACTTTATTTGTTCTAAATGTAAAAAATTGTTTCAAACAGAGTGGGGACGGGCAAAGAAGCCAAAACGCACCACTTCCATACGAAATGGCAGGAGAACGTGTTTTCACTCTATCATGTCGGACATGCCATGGCTGACCGCATGCAGTGCTAAGGTAATGCAATGTAAGGTAATTGTCACGCTTCGCAGGACAGGAGCGTGTACTTCCTGTCCTGCGCCATTATTCTGGCAAGCTATGCTTCCGGGGTGGTGGAAGGAACTGCCACTCCACGCCTGGTGGCCGCACAGCTGCGGTCAATACTAATCACTGACAGTTAAAAGACCAGCGCCGTCGTATGCGCCGCGCTGGTTCATTGTTGTTGTCATTGCCATCGTTGATTTTTCCGTGCTGTCACCTACCTGTGTATAGTTGATATTATTTTTCCCACAGAGTTTTTCCTCTGTTACTTTTAGTTTGTTCCTGTCCTGCGCAATAAAATTACTTTTATTTTTGCACCTTGCCGCCTTCTCTCTGCACCCTGGGGGTCAACCTGCCGACAGCTTCAACGTTCGTGACAGTAATGTTTCATCAATGTAACGTTACTCACGCCTGGTGACCAGAATACTTCATGTGACTTGTCTTTCAACATTTTTTGTCAAATAAAAGTGATCATTTTTTAAATGAGTTAATTTCTGTAAAACGGCGATCCAGTGAGGGAGCGATGTTCGAACTGTGATGCAGTGCGAGACGACTGTACTATCAACTCTTACAATGGAAACGTTCGCATTGATTCAAACATAAAGCAATGCCTCTTACCTCTTTTACGGCGGTTAATCGCTTCCAGACCCGAACGTGATAAGTGACATTCCCTGTTTATAAATGGAATATTTTCATAGTTAGGGCACACAAAACCTGTTTACAACCTTTTTAAATACGGGTTTTAACAACATTAGAGCACTCTAGACATGAAATAACACCACCGTAGTCACCTTTACACTCATATTACCCAATAAGAGAAAATAAGATATATTAGACATAATACAGACTCACATGTTCACATTGGAAGAGTTCCTTGTTGCTGTTTTGGTTCTGGACAGTACCTGTCAATGAAACATTACTGACACCTAGTGGTTGAATACTATACATCATTACACCTTTGAATGCGTCTTCTCAGTGCCTTTTATATAGATCATGTAGCCATTTTTATGCTTGAAAATTTGGGCAAAAAAATAAATATTACCAAAAAAAGGTATTTATTGACTAATAATAAGCCATATTCAACCATGAAACAGCAATGTTTTATTAATTAATATATTTTGAAGAACGGCGATAGAGTGAAGCAACAAAATTTGAAGCGTGCAGTAGCAAGGGATTTCGGTACTTCAAATTATAAAATCAAATAAATCTGTCTTTTTTTTCCTGTGCAGTTTTTTATATAGTTGTATAGAGGTATTTTATATTGCTGTTGTACATACAGTAGGTATTTTATAGTTTTTGTATTTATTTTTTGTTTGTCATTGCATAGTGTAACTAACTTACATATATAGTTATTGTGTAAAAAACTGACAAACTTGCAATTGTTTTGACTTTGATTGCTGTTTTTAATTATAACTATTATTTATTGAGTTAAGTCGCAGGATATTTATTTTGAGATAAGGGTGTTTATACTGTATTTCCAATTTTTTTTTACTGTATTTCCAGTATTTGCAATTTGTTGAGCATTTTATAGTTTTTGTATTTATTTTTTGTTTAGTCTTATAATTGAAGACAACGGTAAACAATGCTATTTGATTTTTTGTAAGCATCTGTAAATCTTATTGTTATTAAGGTAAGGCTTTCTACTGTAGTAATACCTTTACGTCAAACAAGAGGGTTTTTTTTATTTACAAAAATACGTTGTTGTCGTCAGACATACATTGTATTTAGTATTGATTGGAATCTAATGTTGAAACATTGAAGACAAAAACGTCCCTGTGGAAAACACCCCCATCTTGTGGCGGTCAACACTTACTCCACAACGTTAGTCAAAGACAGTCCCAACAGGCACAAGTACTTCTTGGGAATACATGATCCAGACAGCAGGATGTGTTCCAGCTCAGCAGAGGATGTAACAATACAAATAGTGTCTAAATAGTGTATAATCTGATTTTTTGGTACGGAATCTTTGGTTTGGTGCAAAGGCGTACCAATTTCCGCCACAATACACATTAAAAATGAGGGGGGTAAGTTTTATGTCGTGCGTTTTGTTCACCGAACCGTGACTTTGAAACAGAGGCACGAACCAACCCATGATTATGGTGTATCGTTACACCCCTACTGTCTGCTGCCTCAAGGTTGGCACATTTTCCATGGCAGTGTATCTTCCTTCCCCAAAACAAGAGACGCTCCTCTGCCTCCAGGGCATGGTTACTACCTTACGCTCAGTGTTTATGCACACATTCTGTCAATTACGAAGGACAATGGACCCACGGTGTTACATTTCGTGATATAAATTATTTATTTACATTTACAGAAAAATGACCCCATCAAGACAACGTAGTAATAACTAATGGAAATCAAACCCAAGATACAGTAGCTGAAGTCATTGTCACAACCAAAGGGAGAGCTCTATAATAACATTGTGCCCTCTGTCAAAGGTCTCCTATAACACAAGGTGCAAGGCAACACGTGTAGCCCAGATCCCCCCTCCGCCCTCCCCACGCTAAAGCACCCCACAAGAAAATAAAAAAAACCCTAAATTAAAGCTCCTTACCCTGCTTTGCACTACCCCAGTTTGCTTTACCCCTGATCTACAAATGACAGACACCAGCTAACTCGCATCTACCAAAACTCACACATCTAATACACATTCACACATACATACTCACATTCGGTATTCTCAAACCCCCCTCCCAACACCCCAAGTTCTTACGGTTCTCTGGAAAGACCTTAAGGACGCTAGTGACAAGGTTTAAAGTGACGCTGTCAACTGCCGACTGATGAAAACATTCTCATGTGCGAGTCTCACTGGTGTGCCAACTCTGTCTTTGCTTATGCCCGTATCCTCCATGGGCATTCTTGGAAGTTCCGACTGGCAGAAAAGGCCAGCCTCGAGGGGAAGCAGATCCTACATTTCTTGGGTTGCTCTACAAGGGGGGAACATTTAACATGACGATTCTGTCCGATGTGTCTAGGCTCAGATAAGTCGAGTAGAGGCGCGCATGGTGTTCTCTGAACTGAAGTGGACATTGTTTTGCTTCTGCCGGTTGATCCTGTTGGTCCGGGGGCACTTTCTGTGTGGGACAGACAGGAGAAGAATTTTATGAGAAGATGCACAAAGATGGCTACCAATAAACGGTCTCCTAATTAAGGAATATCAACCACACTGAAATACAGTAATCCCTCATTTATCGCAGTTAATTGGTTCCAGACCCACCTGTGAGAAGTGAATTTTCCTCAAAGTAGGATTCCTTATTTATAAATGAAATATTTTCCTAGTTAGAGCATAGAAAACCTGCTTACAACCTTCTAAATCTGTTTTTTTTAAACATTATTAGAGCCCTCTAGAAGTGCTGTAACACCCCTATGGTCACGTTTATACTTCTATTACACAATATAGTTAATATCATAAAAGTAAATAAGCCATTTAAGACAAATAAGACTCATGCTTGTGTGTGTTGCAGACAGGAAGTGATGCCGGGGGTTCAGAGTTGAGTTTCAGTTTTGCGTGGGTTACAGCCGCAACAGTAGCCCGTGTTTTTGTGAGGGATTTTTATTAGGGATTATTGTGCCTGTTGTGAAATAATTCAAATCTGCAATAAAAGCCTGTTGTTCTGGCATTCAAGTCTGGTGTTTGTACGTCTCACTGAACATCACCGTAACGTTACTGACACCTAGTGACCAGTGGAGAATACTACATATCCTCAACATCATTGAATGCATCTTCTGAATGCCTTATATTTGTATTTTAGTTCACTTAGCCATGTTTATGCTTGAGTGTTTAAAGAGAACAGATTGAACCAAAGAATGTCGAGATTTTTCACAATTACTAGTTAAGCTGCATAAAAATTGGTGTACATTTTCATTCCTCGGTCACTCATTGATGCCCAATTACATTTTTTATTTTAGAAAATCCAATTTTTTTACGTGATCATTCACATTATCTAAAAAATGCGACTTGTAAATATGAATGCGATGCGTCCGTGAAGTGACAAGGAAAAACATGACGTCACGTTGCCGTGTGTTTACGGAAGTAAACATGGCCCCAGATTATGCTCTCCTTGTGTGGCAATTTCAAGGATTTTGTGCAACGAGTCAACATTTCCTTAACCAAATGGTTCCGCGTAGGAGATCAAGAAGAAACAGCCAAGAATTTTGGCTATGGTAGTTCATGGAGAACTTGCTGCAATGCCTGTTCCAAGGAGCGTGTGGGTGGATGTCGGAGCAAGGAACGGCGAGACACTGACGTGTAATAAAAAATATTAAATGAAATAATTGTCGGATGTTTTGCTGAGTACCGTCCAAGTCGTGCATGGCACAACACGCCTTTTGATGAGGTATCGGTTGGATATACAGTATGTGACCTGACCGGTCAGACTGAAGTAGATCACATACATATCGGATTTATATCTACATACGAACGAGGCCTGCGCCGCATTTGAAAAAATCGGAATTGTACTGTTCACACTGATGTGAAAAAATCAGATACAGGTCACATATGAGCAAAAAAATCTGAATTGACCTGCAGTGTGACATAGCCAAAGAGGCCATCAACAATTTGCAGTCGAGATGTTGTTAAAATAAGCTATACATTCAATCGTAACAAACATTAGTAGCAAAAATGTGTCAAATCGCTATCGTTAGCTGACAACAAACATAACTAATCCAACAGAGATAGGCGAGTTTTTCACTTGGTAAAAATATTATCATAACATTAGGTTTCTCACTGTGAAGGAACTTCTTTGGTCCCCTTAAGTAGTACACTTCATTAGATTGCGTAAGAGACCATAAGGCATAACACTGTAATACAAAACATGGGTAAAAACTATGCAAAGGTATGACTGAATAAAGCTGTATTAAGATCATTTTTGATAATACTTAGCATTAGAATTTTATAGCTTAGAAACTTTAAAAAGGATGAGTGCCTCTTTTTTGTGCATTGGGCAGCAGGGGGCATTCATTACATTCTAGCTGTATTCAGTGTGATATTTTCCGCTTTTAATGCTTTACTTAACCCTGTCAACTGCCTCTATACAACTGCTGCCTCTTATTTTGAAACCTTTAAAGTCTTTTATTCAAATGTCATAAATTGCTGAGTTCATCTGGAGGCCAGCCTGCAGCAGAATACAGTATATTGATGGAGCATACACAGAAAAAACTGACACAAGCAAGGTGACCCTTCAGGTGTTTCCTCTAGACTGTGGCAAAGTCCCCTCTGTGACTCATACCACACACACATACACACACACACTAGTGTAAACGCTGGCCCAAGACTCATTAGTAAGGCTCGGAGCATCTTGTACGTGTGTGTTTGTCAGGGCTCACCTTGTAATGCACAGCACCACCACAAAGATGATGACCACCTGGAGTGCTCCAATGATAGAGGCGATGAGAACATAGTGCAGTTTTCCGGAGCCTGGGACCACATAGAGCACGTTGTACTCTTTGGTGTCACACTGGGGGCCGCTGAAACCTGAGTGACAGCTGAAATGCAAACAAAAAACACACTGTTTAGTTCTAAAAAAAAAAAAAAAAAAAAGGGGTCACTAATTTAGCATTCTTTGTGTTCAATTGAGTCACTGTGTAAATGGATTATTTGCAATGCTTTTTCTTTGCTGTAACATAAGTGATGGGGAAGGCAGAGTCTGAGGTAAAAACACAGAAAGTATATTATGCTAAGCAGCTCAAAAACATTCTGGGTTTTGCCCCTGTGGTCATGCAAAATTCTTATTATAGGGAATATAACCAATGCAGGGCATGGCCTGACTGCGCATAATCAAGCGGTGTGCTGTTTGAGCGATCAGAGTGAGTGACAGCCACCACTGAACTATAGATCAAAACTAGGCTGAAGGTCGCTATGGTCAGAATGTCATTAACTTCCAGCATAAGCAGCATTGAGCATGACACTACGCTGTGCTGGCTTTTTCCAGCCCAGTGTGGTACATTACTATTGCATATCATTGCGTACCATTACCATACTATGGCATTGGCACTAGTTTCGTATCCCTCCATGTCAGTGGTTCTCATTTATTCTCTGTCATAACCCCACTAGGGGACAGAAATTTTTCAAGCCCCTCTGATTTGGAATATTATTGAGAAACTTTAATATTTAATATCTGTATTCAATATCTGTACAAACCACTGTATGAGTTACTGGCACCAGCCTAGTTCAAACATGAATAAAAACACTTTTTTATTAATTTTTAGAAAGTATACAGTAGTATCAGTAGATCCACCTGCCTCTCATGCCCCCCTGGGCTCCCACTATTAGAGAAGCACTGCTCGATGCTGAACAATCTCCCTCTTAACCTAACTGATTGAGAGAGATGGCCGCCAAAAACTGAGTAGGGGTCAAACCTCGATTTTCGAACACCCCAGTTTTCATTTGATTCAGTTGTTGACAGTTTCTCATACACTCTCTCAGTTATTGTACAATATTGCGCGTACCAAACTGCCTGTGCTGTATCATTCCGCAAAATTAAATCCCCAAACAAAGCACCCTACATGTTGGTGACTCGTTTTTTATTGGGTGCAACTGCTAAATAACTAAAGAATGCTGCAACTGCCAGCAATATGATAAAGAAGGCGAGAAACACTACTGAATTAAAAAAAGAACTCAAAGCAAAGTACAAAGATGATATCCACTCCCCACCTCCCTCTCCACTCCTTGTCGCCTTCGCCAGAAAGCGTCTTCAGTCCCGGTAAAAGTAATTCACTCATTGTCATTATAAATTATATAAATTATCATTTATAATTAGTTTGCATTGTTTTTTGCATGTAAAATCATAATTATTCTCCATAAAATGTATTTTTTGTTCATATTTTTGGGCGTCTAGAGCGGATTTTTTAAACTTCGGTTTTCGTCTGACCCTTTGGAATGACTTCATAACAAAAATGATGTATCGTGGCTCCACTCTATCAGGTTTTTTGAAAAAGATATGAATGAATAAATCATGGTTAAATACAACCCATTATTAGTAAAAAAAAATGCATATTTAAGCAATTTTTACTGCTGTAAACTAAAACACATTTACATTAACACACGAGCATGAGTCGAGGGGTTACCGTAGTTCTGTCCAAGGTTTCTTCCCGTTACAGAATTCTTCCTTTGACACTATTGTGGATATAGGTTGACACTATAACACATACAGGTATATAAATATCAAATTAAAGCCTGCCTCCTGAAGAACTGTTTTAACACGGAGAAAAGCTGTAAGTAATATTTTACATTACGTTGTCTATGATCAGCATTGATGGCAGAGCAAATGTGAGGCTTGCGTTTGTTGTACAAAGATTTTCTTCTTCAAAGCCAAGCACTGAGTGCGATGAGAAAGACACAGACTAATTGAGATGATCTATGTCCTTAGGAAGGAGCTAAATGGCACACCTTTTATCTTTCTGACTGCTTCGCAATCTCTTCCTTGGCTTCCTTCTCCGTCTCAAGGGATATTGTTACCGCAAAACACCGGCACATTCTTGTTTGGTCAAAAAATGCACCCATACCCACCGTTTAGCTTCCCCTCCATCTCACAGTGTGAGATCATTTCAACCTTAGTGTATTTGGGGTCTGTGCTTTACACAGACACACACACACACACATGCACACACACACACCTCTTCCGTTGTATGTGAGCAGTAGGGGGCAGCAAAGATCTTTAACGTCCCCCTTTCTGCGCAGCACTACTCTGACAGCAAGAAAAATGTCTGTCTAGACAAGCAGAGGGGGGAGCGAGGTTACAGAGAAAGGGGAGAGATAGTAGTTGTGAGCGATACCAAGACCCCCTGGCTGATACACTATCAGGCTGTAAATGAAGGCAGCGTTGAGCGGTACACTAACACATTCTCTCTGCATGTGTGTTCTGTTTGCCTCAGTGTCCTCGTAGCTCTTGTCGCTCATTGAGTGTTTATGTAAATGCCTGCCTGGTCCAGGATCAAATACAGCAATGTTTTCATATAAGGCATTTGATATTTGTAGTTACAGTTACTGCAAGAGAAAACCGGATCTCTGTGCAGTGACATGACATTAGTGTCTCCAGGGCAAGAAAACAAAGCCTTCAGGTAAGTCAAACTTGCTTTCAAGGAAAAATGAAAGCGTGAACAGCAGCAATCCAAGCTGCAAACCAAGTTCAACCTTGTCCAGCAGCACTTACATTATGTAAGTGTGCGTTGTGATCGAATCCCCGCACTGCAGTGTGCATGCATCAGGGTATTTTGTTGCAGAAATGGATTTTCCCAAGAAAGAAAAAACAAGCAATCCAAGAATTGGAACAAAGCAAGAGTACAGAGAGTTGGAGATAAGTCTCCTTGAAACTACATTGGTGGCAGTTCAACATTTGCCAACAGTGTTCATTTTGATTTAGTCAAAGTATATATATTTTTTTTACTAAAATGTAGTTTAGTTTTTGTTATACAGTGGAACCTAGGTTGACATCATTAATCCCAGAAGGTCAAACTTAAACCAAAACGAATTCTAACGAACAACAAATCAATTTTTCCCGTAAGAAATCATGGAAATCCAATTCATCTGCTCCAGACACTGAAAAGTGTTAACATATAATAACACTTTTATGGTACAATTCTAGTTTTACATGCAGCAAACAATTTAAAATACATACAAATGACAAATGAAAGGGATAAATTAACATGTAACATCACTTTTACCTTGACTGTTAACAAAGACCGTGACATCCACTTGGACACCACCCTTGTGTTATTTCTTAAATTCAATCGTGTTTCCATCCATTTGCTATGCCGCTTGTCCTCACTAGAGTCGCAGGGGTATGCTGGAGCCTATCCCAGCTGACTTTGGGCGAGAGGCAAGGTGCACCCTGGACTGGTCGTCAATAGTGTTTCTCATCTTCTTTATCAAAATGCTGGCACTTGCAACTTTCTATGTCATCATTGTGGGTTATTTTTCAGCCGTGATCAATAAGGAAAGCAGAGACTTGTGGCATAAATGTGTTAGTTAGCAAAGAACAACAAGTCAACTGCTGACAATGTCATTGACCGGCGACAGAGCTGGGGGACAATGACATCCAGTTTCCATGCTAATGGCAAAAGCCAATAGGCTGCTAACAGGGACGTTTTGCATTTTACTTTAACTGAAAACATTTTTTTTTTCAGATGTCAAAATATAACATGGTAGAAACTGTTAGCAAAGGCCAGTTACCTGTCTACCCCGGTTAGCATGCTTAATGGAGAAAATTTAGGGCAAAAATTTGCCTCAATTTGCGTTTTCCAGCATTCATTATGGCACGCGTCTTGCCGTGTTATTAATACACTGTGTGAGTCCAACTGTGTCCTATTTTGACAAAATGTCCTTGTTAGCATCCAATTAGCTTGCTACTATATGAAAACATAAACCAGAGTCAGCTCTGTCGGCCATCCATGATGTCATCAACAGTTGACTCTCCATCCATCCATCCATCCATTTTCCTCCGCTTATTCGGGCCCGGGTTGCGGGGCCAGCAGTCTCAGTTCCCAGACACCTCCTCCATCTCCACCGGGAGGACACCAAGGCGTTCCAAGACCAGCTCTGAGACATAATCCCTCCAGTGTGTCCTAGTTCTGCCCCGGGGCCTTTTCCCTGCTGGACATGCCCGGAACACCTCATCATGCTTGAGCCACCTCAACTAGCTCCTCTTGATGTGAAGGAGCAGCAGCTCTACTCTGAGGCCCTCCTGGATGATTGAGCTCCTCACCCTATCTCTTAGAGAGAGTCCAGCCACCGTACGGAGGAAACTCATTTCAGCCGCTTGTATCCGCAATCTAGTTGTTTCGGTCACGACCCAAAGCTCATGACCACAGGTGAGGATGGGAGCATAGATCGACCGGTAAAATGAGAGCTTTGCCTTCTGGCTCAGCTCTCTCTCCACCACAGCGGTCCGGTTACGGAACGGACCGCATTACTGCAGATGCTGCACCGATCCGCCCGTCGACCTCACGCTCCAACCTTCCCTCACTCGTGAACAAGACCCCAAGATACTTGAACTCCTCCACCTGGGGCAGGACCCGGAGGGAGCAATCCACCCTTTTCCAACTGAGAACCATGGCCTTGGATTTGGAGGTGCTGAGTCTTATCCCAGAAGCATCCCAGACCAAGAGTGATTCAGAAGACCCTATGAATAAACGCAAGAGGAGGGACTGTACCTCACCCGAACGTGGTATACTGGGGCCTCACCCCGGAACTAGGCCCGGAGGAGGTGCTCGCAGGCGAGCGCCTGGTGGCCCGGCCGGGCCCAGCCCGGAGAATCCAAAGGGGATGTCTCCCCCGTAGACCCACTACCTGCGGGGGCAAGCATAAGGGTCCGGTGTAATGTGTTTTGGGTGGCGGTCAAGGGCGGGCGCCTGGGCGACCTGGTCTTCGGCGGCCAAATATGGTTGACTCTCAAAAAAATGTTAATACGAAACATATTTTTATCGTTTTACAATTATAGTTTTAGTTGCGAATCCGGTACATCAAAATAAAGTGTTAGCAGAGGATTTTAGTTTGTTGCTATTGGGGAACAGGTCAAACACCACATATCAACAGGGGGCACTCAGATGAGACTGGCAATAACCCAGTCAGTCTATCTATGTTTACCCCTGTGGTTTTTGGCAGCAGGTGATACTGCCAGAGCGATACCAGCATGCCCTGACAGACAAATAAACAAAGAGCAATGAAAACACAACCACCTCAGCTAAGGAAGACTGCATAACTTCTGACTAATCCTCTCTGTCTTTTCCAGCAGTACCATATTACATTTAACTTGTGTAAAATACTAAAGGCAGCCATTTTAAAGTTGGTTTTCGTTGATTTTTAATTGAAAACTAAGCTCTTTCAAAACCTGCGCTATTTATGCTGCTGTAGTGCTGCAAATGATATTGCCTTGTTGGTTCACAGCAGCATCTTTTGTTTACAGACAGACAAGTCCATATTTGGTAGGCAAGGCATGGGGTCTTAAAATGTGATCAATTCCAAATCAAATTTGTGCAACAATGAATCTCATCTGACAGTAAGAAATCAAACACAGGATTTATTTGAAGCAATGCAGCATATTTTACTGGGCAGTGAAACCTGCTGTTACTCCGCCGTCTCAACATGCCATCGGAGCTTGCACATGACAAACAAACCCTGATTACAAAATCAACAGGCCCCATTACTTGCTTAGCTACTGCTTAACTTCAAATATTTTGCATTACCCAGTGTTGCACCTTCATTTTTGGTTGCAATGTTTCCTCCAACAACCCCTGGCAGAGCTTACAAGAAGCACTTATCAGGTCCATCAACAACGCAGCCAGGAATATCTCAGACAGATGTACCTTGTACATTCACAGCAAATGCAATGTTGTCCATGATGGCCAGCTCCAAAATAACATTATTGATTGACATCTTATTCGGTTCTGCTCAGATGATCCTAAATAATTTTTTATTATCCAATCACCCACCCATTTTCTACCGCTTATGCTATTCAGGGCTGCAGGGACCTATAGCCGATCATAGCTGATTTCGGGCAAAAGGCAGACTACACACTGGACTGATTTCTAGTCAGTCACAGGGCACATACCGAAACCAACCACCTTTCACACTCACATTCATACCATCACGAAGTGGAAAGTGAACAAACACTCCCTGCAACTGAAGTCAGGCGAGTCAATCACTAGACCAGTGATTCTCAACTGGTGGGTCACAGGTCTTAATCTGGCACTTTTACTCTGATATTCGTCCATTAATACGCCCACAGGTGGTGATGCTCTGAAGAATATCAACAACATCTACTGCCATTAAGACGTTGAATGCCTTGTTTAGTCTCTTGTTTAGCCTTAAAAAGTGTTTGTAGTATTTATGCTTTGTATATATCAGCTGTTTAAGTGCCGTGTGGATCTTAGTTATTTACTTAATGAGTTACTTAACTGTCATATTTGGAGGTGTTCAAAATCACTATAGATAAACGCCCACATGTAAATGGGATTTTTAATGTATATTAGCACCGAGCTGGCACATTTGTTGAAATGCGTTTTTAAGCAAGAAAAAAGAAAGTAAGTAGAATAACAAAACAATTAAAAGAAATGAGTAATTATTTACAACTACTGTAAACATGAAACCTAATTCTCAATTCTCACATGGCTCCGTTTATGAGCCGTTTACTGACTGACTGAGCAGTGTTATGCTGAGCTAATGCATACCGCACTTACCCAGGTGGAAGAAAATGTAGTTCCCACCAGGCCCGTGTCATTTAGACAAGATCTCAACAATTGTATAACTTTCCACTGTGTTCCTGTTAATGATATATATTATCTCAAGACTGAAGTATCAAACTATCAATATTTTCATTCGAGAATCAGTTCTACTGCATTTTACTGATCTCTCGCTTCTCTCGTCCTAAACAGGTTTTCTATGTTCTAACTGCAAGGAAATTCAATTCATAAATAAGGACTCCTACTTTGTGGAAATTCACTTATCACGGCCGCATCCGGAACCGATTAACTGCGATAAATGAGGGATTAATGATCTGGAGTAAAATTATAGAACAGATTGAGCAAGAAAGAAAATGTAATATAGACAAGTTTAAGAGAAACAGTAAACATATATGGTGGCGCTAACAGTGCACATCCAAGAATGCTGAGAAGCACAATGTCTGATATCATTTATCAAAGTAGTATCACGCACCTCCCCCCCTGCTGTGAAAGACTTTGCTTAATTTTTGTGAGTGAATGTAATGCACAACACAAGTGTGTGTGTGGGTTTTACCTGCATGAGGGCTGGGCAGGTATACTGGGGAACTGACAGTCTCCATGGACGCAGAAATTCTTATAGTGATCTGGGCAGGGGGTGTACAGGCCGCCTGCCTGTCCGTTTCCTTTTCAGAGACAATAAAAAAAGAAATAAAGAATGGAAAAGGAAGGTAAAAATGACAGTTTGAGTGCAACAGATGAAGAACTGTAACATCAGAACTGACTGGGTGACAACGCATTATTTGCCAACCCGTCACCATCTGCACTTACCTGTGATGTCGGTTGGTGCAAAATGTCCATCTCCGCCTTTGTTCCCATCTGGAAAGGCCACACACGCATTAACATTGATCTCAGGTCAAAACCTAGCATCTACCCATTAGGAGATACACGTTTGAACAAATGCCACAGCAGGTAGTGACGGTTCAATGTGAATTCACTTCAACAGAGGGTCGAGGAGGTGAGTGCCCCTGCCAGTTAATGCATATAAATGTTAGCGCTGAGTTCTCCTCAAAAAGTACACACCATCCTTCTCTATTATACTGTACAAAGGGTGGAAAAGAGAAGCGTTTGAGGGTACAAAAGATAAGGGGAAATGTTATTTTTGCTCACTTTCCTGAAGCTGCTTGGAAAATTCCACTTTAGAATAGCAAAACAATCTCTTTCCAGTCATTATCAGTTTATTGCAGTGATATTTTTTTTCTGTGGCCAGGGGAATTCATTTCGACTGAACAACTCTGTGAGAGTATTTTCAACAGTTTCACAGCTATGATGCAAAAAAAAAAAAAAAAAGGAAGAAAGAAGCAATGTGCTGTGCACAGCGATTTTGTCTTGCTTATTTAGTCTCAAAATACCAGCAGTATCACAGGAACAGCTGAAGTGATGTGTTTGTGTGACACCCTTTTAAGCAGTGTGAATGAATACTAAATTAATGTTAAAGACTCTTCAAAGCACGGCAGCCAATGATTCCTCTGAATTACTGTGAAATGGTGATTTTTATTTTGTTCTTTCAGGCAGTGTTCACCCTTGGGTTGGTATGCATATTTGCTTTGGTTCACTTATTGCTCACATTGTCCTTTTTATCATTGGACCAAATGCCGCCCAGTGACAAGAATACAGTATGCATGAAGTCCCAGCCGAGTTGGACAGCCATTCAAAATACAATGTGCTGTGTAGAATACATTAGCTGTTTAGTAGTTTGCTACTTTTATCAGCTAATACGTCATGACAATTGTAATGTGTCTTATTATTGCACAGTGGAAGGTCGTATCGAATCGAATGTCCAAACAAAGCATCCACACGTTGGTGATTCAATCTCTGTGAAGAATGAATAGTGCTTCTTATCAAGTTGGGACGCTACGCTTTATTAAGTGTGTGTGTGTGTGTGTGGTTTATTTGCCCATAGAACGCACACACAAAGATGAACAACTCTGTATCTGTCTCCTTCGTTCCTCAAATAAGCAAAGTGTGGTGTGTGTCGCGTTCAAGCGCTCTGTGTATTTCTGAGTTTTAGATGAATCTGTGCTTTTTTAAAAAATTAAACACTACTGCAAAAAAAAGTTGCAAGTGTCAGAACTTTACTAGAGAAGGTGATAAACACGACTGAATTCAAGAAAAAGGTTGCAGCAAAATACGGTGGAACCTTGGTTAGCGCCATTTATCCGTTCCAGATCCTGAAACATGCTCTAACCGAATAAATTTTTCCCATAAGAAATATAAATCCAATTAATCTGTTCCAGAAAGCCAAAAATGTTGAGACAGAACATATTTTTATACTTTTACAATTATAGTTTTACATGCAGAAAACATTTCAAATGCATATCAATAGATATAAATGACAGAAAGTGAACATTTAAGGTTACTTTTACATTTATTGAAGACGTGATTATTGACAAAGACACAATGTGGCAGCAAGATCAACCTTTCTGAGTTAATGCTAGAATTCAACTGTTTTCTCTCACCAAGAAAAGTTATCCTCTCACTTGTAGCGGCTAGTTAGGGAGACAAAAAGTCAATAGTTTCATGACTAGGATGATATCGACTATTTTGATTACCTGTAAACTTTGAAACTGTGAATGTGAAATACTATTCATTAGTGTTTAGTGTAGTAGTTTCAAAGTTTACCAGTTAGATGATATGTGTTGTTGTTTTCCCTGTTTTATAGGTAGATCATTTTGACTTGTAACTTGCATGCTAAAAAAGTGTGTGCACCCCTGATGTACATGTACAATGTACATAAATACTCTAACTGTACTAAATATAGACTGTATATTCTCTATGTTCTATGTATATTTTCTATGGTCATAGTAGGAGGTAGAGCTTTGGGACTTGCCCATTTTAAAAGTAGCTCGCAGGCTAAAAAAGTATGAGCACTCTAGAGTTATCACCATGTTCACCAACAAACTTGTATGTTCGTTTATCCATTTAATTTTAATATGTATTTCGCCTTGTGTTCTGCATGTAAAACTATAGTTATTCTCTGTAAAATGTGTTTTGTGTTAATATTTTTGGGTGTCTGGAACAAATGAATTGGATTTACATTATTTCTTATGCAAAAAATATCAGTCTTCGTACGTTTTGGATTTCGTCAGACGTTTTGGAAGAGATCGGAGGATCCACAGTATTTTAACAACGGACATTGTGCCATGACGCACACAGACAGAGACGAGTTCTGATGCGTGTACTGGCCTTTACCGCACTGGCAGGACTGCCCTTATATTTGGGATTTCCGACTGCTTTTTGTAATTTTTTCTTGTTTTTATTTGAGCCACAATGAACCAAACCGAGTTCCCTTGCTAGTGAATCGAGATCCTTTCAAGATGTTTGTTGGGTTTGTGCACCAGGGTTGTGGTGAGAGCTTCCGAAGTTATACTAAAGCAGCAGTCTAAACGATGAGGCTCACTTTAGAATCTGGCTAATTCCATTCTGAGAGTTTTATCAAGCTTTATATAATTTGTTTCTGTAGCTGCTTCGACTGATTGAAACAAATTGCATAAAGTATGTTGCGATCAATCTACTTATTCTTCCCCAAAGCGTGTTAAATGTGGGAATTCAGTTTTCTATTCTTGCCCCAAAGCTGGTTAGAATTGATTGCTTTGTCCTCAATTACTTCATCTCAAATCAATTGTCCTTAAATGCCCTGCAGAGGCGAATGTACTCATGCACATTAAAGAGCAAAATTGTGATTCGAGCACCTCCCTGAAGTGTTACAATGGATGAGTGCCGTTCTTCAGCCAATGTGAACAGTTATGTAATGGCAGGCATAGCGGCCCAAAAGAAAGGCGTATAAAATTTTGCTGAATCGCGTCTTTATCTTCAGCCAGATGGATTAGCAATATGAGTCGCTTTATGGCTTTGACGCCACTGATGAATACAATATCTCTATCCCTGGAACGGTAACAAACAAACACTGAATGCAAATGGGAGATATTACACTGAAAGGTGATTAACATTATTCAGTAATGCTGTCACTATACATGGCGGTGAAAGCTATGCAGGGGGTGGGAGATTATCTCTGCAGACATTGCCAAACTATGATTATAGCAAATATTTTGTGTCATTTTAGTTGGAGGTGTAGTAGCTAGGGGTCCGGGGAAGCCAGTGTTTAGCTCCACGAGCTACCTCTTATACCTTCTTGACCTCACTTCACCTTCACCCCTCTCTCACACATGCACACACACAGCGACTGACACTCCAAGTCCTCCTGTGGGTTTCACATGAACAGCTTGTGAGATGAGATGTGTGCACGAATAGAAAACATTCCGTACATTTGCCGACTTTTTTTTTTTTTAAGAATTTGATTTTCAATGCAAAACAATGCTTTATGCTGTTTTAAATTTAATGTTGAGACCTACTGCATGAGTCATGAGCCATGCTCCTGCCTTTCCAACATCAGTTTGACTTACAAGTATAATGCTGTATTCCAAAATCAACATTTGTACATGTTTTAAAAAAAAAATGAATGCACATATTTTTACAAGCTCTTAGACCAGTCTCACTTTCATCTTGCTGGTTGTTGTTCATCGTGTTAGCACCTTGTTTCACAGTGATTGTCAAAGCACTGACTCATGTCTGTGATGTGTGTGATGTTTTTCGGAGGAGGCTCTGTAGTACACTATTCTTGTTTCCTTTTGTATTCGCATTGTTAAGGTGGCCGAGAAGTGGAAGACACTACATTGCATGAAACTAATTTACATTTTAAAAAGCAAATTAAGATGACTCAAAACAAATGTACATTTCAGAAAATACATTAACAAGAATCAAATGAAGACGCTAAACAAATTTAGATTTTAGGAACCAAATTAACAAGACTAGAAACAAAAAAATGACACAACTTTCCAATTCGGAAGACAAATTAACAAGACTCAAAAGAAACTTACATTTCAGAAAACAAATTAACAATACTCAAAACAAATATACCATAAATTTCGGTGTATAAGCCGTACCCAATAAATAAGGAAGAAACAGATTTGTACATACTGAATATAAGCCACACTGGACTATAAGCTGCACGTGTCCACGTCATGAAATGACGACCAGGCAGCTCTTTATTAGACAGGAGCCAATCATGAGCGATAAAAAAAACCTCACAATGAGCTTGTTAACCCAATGGAAATTGCAGGTCATCACTTGATATTATGGTCTCACTCACGGTGTCATCTTACAAAGAACACTAAACTCATCACACAGCAACTTAACATTCAAAAGGTATACCTAATAAATATACAAACATGTATTAATAAGAGTTTATAATGAAAAAAAAACCCCAACTATTTACAAGTTTTCCCATAATGTATTTCGTCTGAGCTAAGTAAGCATTTCATTGAAGGACAAGCTGCATAGAAAATGGATGGATGGATGGCGCTGCTATGCTGCCTCTGTCCACCAGAAGAGCCCAGAGGGAGGCTGACGTCATTGCAGTGCCCTGGCAGGCACCAATGAATGCGTTGCTCTGACGACATGCATTACAGGAAAACTTTAAGGCTTTGTAATCTCGGTGGTATATTTATCGTGTTTATTGAATAATTGGGCAATAAAGCATTTAGATGAAGTGGTATGAGGAAATGACAAATCAGCGGACACTAACAGAAAGATGATGACTTAGCTGTCACAGATGGATTCAGGAGCCCGTTAATACAAAACCGAAACACCGGCCTCATTCACTTTGCTTTCATAGATCTCAATCTGATATACGTGTTTACGATGTAAACATGACATGGCAATGAAGAGATTGTACAAAAAAAATATTTTTTTCACAGTTACAAATTAAACTTCAGAAAAATTGTCCACACACACAAAAGCGGTCCCAGAGAAGCGATCAACAATTTGCTGTCATGTTGTTACAACAGATTATACATTCGATGATAGCTAATGACAGTAGCTAAACTTGGCCACATCTCTATCATTGGTTGACAACGAACATAACAAGTGTGTGTGTGTGTGTGTTTTACATCGCTGTAACTTACACACTCAAAGCAGGAAGAGGACAGGATTTAATACTTGCAGTATGTTTGAATGTTGCCACCCTTTCGGAAGGTGGAGGAATCCACTGCAATCGGTCCCTTCAATTTGTTTCATGAAATATAAAAGTGTTTTACACTTCCCAGCCACCGTAGATTGTGAGAAAAAAAAAAAAAACATTTTGAAGGGCAAATTTTAATGACTGTCTATGTACTGTACCGCATAAATTCACAAATATTTTGCAGTACACTAATCACAAGAACATAACGTTCATGGCAATATGTTTATGGTGATACTGGACATTTTTACTTACTACTGATTCTTATTTCAGTGGTTCTCAGTCTTTCAAAGTATAATTTTACTTTAGGCCTCATAGCTTCCAGAAGACCAATTGTGAGGTGCATGCCTTTTATAGACTTTGCTTTTTTGCACCGGGGCACAGTCAGAACCTTCCGTAAACTTCCAAAGTTGGAAGCATGGAATTGTCCACAATGTGTCCTGAATGGGCTGAAAAATTAAGTTTGAGTCTATTTGCCTAATTAAGAGGTCTGTCCCAAAAACTGTCCTGTGTTTTTTTAAGATTCCACCTGGGGATGAAGTTATGTTGAAAATTAATTGCTGTAATTCCAGACTGATATACTGTATACTCAACGTAATGACATTATCACCACCTAAATATTAGGTATATTAGAATTATTTTCTGAGGAACTACTGTTGTGTGTTACTTCAAAGCACAACAAAAGAAAACCCCATAATTTGTGGAAAAGGAAACTAATAAACTACCCACACTAATATAGGCCGTGGTAAATAAATGTTGCTATTGATGACATACTTGACATGAAATGATAATTGATAAATTGTCCAAAGACGAGGGTGAAATGGAGCACTGAGGACACATTAGCTCTGTGTCTTGTCAACTTAAACCCCATAGAAGTATGTTATTGACAACCTGATGTTTGTTATAATCAATATTAATCGAACATATAATATTATCATGATTACAAAATAAAATGATGACATATTCAAGCGCTGCGTTCTGTTTTTCATGTATCTTTGAGAGACAAATGACAAATGATATCCATCAGTGTCGTGTAAAAAACAGTAACACTTTCCACAAATGTTTTTAAGTCAACAACGGCATGATGTTTTCATACAATGATTGATAAATCTTTATTGGCTGCAATTCATGTTTATTTCTAACATATTTCACTTCACCACTTAAAATATGCGTCGCCTTTTTGCCATGTCTCCAAAAAGTGTGTACGCCAACCTTTTTGAGACCAAGATCCCTGGTCTAAAAAATATATATGCTCAAAAAAATTAGAGGAACACTTCGAAAACACATCAGATCTAAACTGGGGGAAAAATTATCTTGAATATCTTTCCTGATAATAAGTGGGTGATGTATTAGTAAGAAAATGATGCCACATAATTTGATAGAAATGAAAATGATCACCCTATGGAGGGGGGAAATCAAAGACACCCCAAAAATTAAAGTGAAAAAACTCAAAATGATTCTCAGTAGTTTGTGTGGCCCCCACGTGCTTGAACGCATGCCTGACAACGTCGGGGCATGCTCCTAATGAGACTACGGATGGTGTCCTGGGGGATCTCCTCCCAGATCTGGACCAGGGCATCAATGAGCTCCTGGACAGCCTGAGGAGCAACCTGGCGGCGGCGGATGGACCTAAACATAATGTCCCAGAGGTGTTCTATTGGGTTTAGGTCAGGTGAACGTGGGGGCCATTCAATGGTATCAATTCCTTCATCCTCCAGGAACTACCTGCATACACTAGCCACATGAGGTCGGGCATTGTCGTGGACCAGGAGGAACCCAGGTCCCACTGCACCAGCGTAGGTTCTGACAATGGGTCCAAGGATTTCATCCCGATACCTAATAGCAGTCAGGGTACCATTATCTAACCTGTAGAGGTCTGTACTCCTTCCAGGGATATGCCTCCCCAGACCATCACTGACCCACCACCAAACCGGTCATGCTGAATGATGTTACAGGCAGCATAACGTTCTCCACGGCATCTCCAGACCCTTTCACGTCTGTCGCATGTGCTCGGGTTGAACTTGCTCTCATCAGTGAAGAGCACAGGGCACCAGTGGTGTAGTTTCCAATTCTGGTGGTCTATGGCAAATGCCAATCGAGCTCTATGGTGCTGGGCAGTGAGCACAGGGCCCACTACAGGACGTCGGGCCCTCAGGCCACCCTCATGGAGCCTGTTTCTGATTGTTTGGTCAGAAACATTCACACCAGTGGCCTGCTGGAGGTCATTTTGTAGGGCTCTGGCAGTGTTCATCCTGTTCCTCCTTGCACAAAGAAGCCGATACCGATCCTGCTGAGGATTGAAGGACCTTCTACGGCCCTGTCCAGCTCTCCTGGAGTAACTACCTGTCTCCTGGAATCTCCTCCATGCGTCCAGGTACCGCAGTGATGCCCTGGTCCAGATCTGGGAGGAGATCCCCCAGGACACCATCCGTAGTCTCATTAGGAGCATGCCCCGACGTTGTCAGGCATGCGTACAAGCACGTGGGGGCCACACAAAATTGAGAATCATTTTGAGTTGTTACAATGACATTTTGGCAAAATGGACCAGTGTGCTGCATTTTTTTTTCACTTTCATTTTTGGGGTGTCTTTGATTTCCCCCCTCTATAGGGTGATCATTTTCATTTCTATCAAATTATGTGGCATCATTTTGTTACTAATACATCACCCACTTATTATCAGGAAAGATATTTAAGATCATTTTCCCCCCAGTTTAGATCTGATGTGTTTTCGAAGTGTTCCTCTAATTTTTTTGAGCAGTGCAGTATACATATATTCATACACACAGTATTATGCTTTGTGTTACATTTCAGCTTTTTGTCATTGTGCCTTTTTGCTGTATTTTTATCATTTTTTCAGTTAAATTTTTTTGTTTGTTTCTGCAGTGGTACAATGACAAATGAGCCACAGGCTGCAGATGGCCCCTGAGCCGCACTGCGGGCACCTCTACTTCCGTGGATCTCGGTCGGGGTTGGGCCTGTGGCGTCGGCTTTATAAGCAAAGCACACCTCTTATTTGGCTTGTTGGCTCAGTGTTGTGGCGAGCGATGCAGATTAAGGAGAGAGGGGCTGGTTAAAGCGCTGCGACAGTCAGCCCTAAACGAGTCGTGGGTCGTCGTGATTCAAAGATTTTTTTGGAGGTGCACGTCTACGGAGTGTATTTGTGCCTTAACTTTGAGGTAGCAAAGGCAGATTTTGAGCCCTATTAATGTGCAATAATTACTGTTGTGGGCGCAGGCACATCGCTGCAGTGCGCCGTCACTCCCTCCCTCTCTCGCTCAACCTTTTTGCTAGCGCGGGGGGACGAGTTGGTGTACGAGGCGAGCCGGTGCACTAGTGTATTTCTGGGGGACTGGGCTACTTGCTGGGGCTTGCGGGTTGCTGCCTGGATAGCGGCGAGGTGTACGGGCGCGTTCAGTGGACAAAATGCGTGCCTGTTGGTCGCTCTCCTTGATGTGATAAGAATATTTTTTCAAAATGTTCTCACGATCGACCGGCAAAGTCCCAAAGATCGACTAGTATCTCACGATCGATGGGTTGGTGATCCTTGGAGTACGTCAACTGCAAAGGTACCGGTGTGCACATTCACACATAGGGTTGTGTTTTTATAGGTTACATACTTTACGTGGAAAACAGCGTACAAAACTTCGGCCCTGTTTTGTGCTTACGCAAGCTTTATAGATGAGACCCCTGTCCTTCGTGGGGGGCACTTCCAGCAGACTCTCAAGAGTCTGTTTCAACTGTCTTCCCCTTTTGCAGAATAAATATGATATAAGACTAATTTGTCATTAAGCAGTTTATCTCTTCTCTCCACGGGTGCTAATGTAAATTTTCCATCACAACAGGAACACTTTAGACATTTTAGAACCTTAATATTTGGACTAACCTTGGCAGTGGCCCAGGTGCTTGACCTCAATACGTTCCTGTTTCTGACAGGATGCCTCTTTCACCTGGCAGGGGTTGTCATAGGAACGACCATCAGAGGCACACACTGGATTGAAGCTGATGTGGGAACAGTCAATGTTGCAAACACACCTACAAAACAAGAGGTCAGTTATACAATAATTGTATGCATAAAAAAACAATCTATACCGCATAACATCTGCGGCTATTACACCATAAACTGCTGACAAAATGTAAGACCAGCCATATTCAGTCACGGATTAAAAGTGAGTCAGTAAACACACAGCAAAGCTTGCGCTCAGTCAGGATATTGGACCATTCATTGTAATGCTGTTCGGATTGTGCTCTGACACAATTTGACACAATAGCAAATAGATGTAACTTTGCAAAGAGAGACGACACAGAAGGCTGGTCTGATAAAAGACGTAACCTCACAATGGAATCAGAGATAACAAAACCGCACAATTCACTGTGTATTGAAAATAGCCTGAATGAAAAATAACTTTTAATCTGATAAAATCACAACATTAGCATACCATTACTGGTACATTTTGTTTACCGTATCTTCATGTCCTTCAACACAGTCTACTCAGCTAAGAAACACAGACATTATCTCGATGAAGTTGAATGCGTATAGCGTACTGGCATTGTGCCTGTTTCAAGTGCGGATGATTTTGCTTTATTTGTCTGTCAGCAGTGACAATAAAAGTGCTGATCCTCAGATTCAACAACAGTTTAGCAGCAATGGAAAGTTAAGTCCAATGTACATTCTACATTGAGACAGAAATATGCCTGTTTAGCTCAAATCCAGTGCAGTTGGATTTAGGCTAGGGGGTTGGTCTAAGACAATCCGAATGCCCAACGTCATGACTCGCATGCCGACATCATTATCGGCAGAAAAAAAACATATGGCTCTCTCACTGTATCGCGTTTTTTCAAAAATGGTCGCTGTTTCGTGGTTGACTATGGCCTATTATTAGTCTAAAATATTGAAAGACAATTTATATGGTGCGGAGGCCAAGTGGTTATCCGGCGGATCCTCCTCTCCAGAACCCCTGAATAAACCTTACCCTTCTTAAAAAGGGGGACCACCACCCTGGTCTGCCAATCCAGAGGCACCGCCCCGATGTCCACGCAGCGTTGTACAGTAGTCGTGTCAACCAAGACACGCCCAGCGCAGAGGGAGCTGAGCCAAAAGGCAAAGCTCTCAATTTACCCGTCGATCTATGTTCTTACCCTCACCGATGGTCATGAGCTTTGGGTAGTGACCGAAAGGACAAGATTGCGGGTACAAGCGGCCAAAATTAGTTTTCTCTGTAGGGTGGCTGGGCTCTTCCTTAGAGATAAGGTGAGAAGCACCGGCAGTCAGCCGGTCAGCTGCTGATGACGTCATAATAGACGGGCGACTGAGCTGACTTCTGGTTGCGGTTTCCATGTATTAGCAAGCTAATAGGCTGCTAACGAGAACGTTTTGGGATAAAAATACATTTAAAACACAGCTGGATTCACGCACTGCATTAATGACATGACAAGGCATGGCAAACCAGAAAATGTATGCAAACCGAACCAAAATTTTGCCTTGATTTTTTTTTATGTTAAACAAAAAACATGCTAACTGGGGTGTACGCTAACTGAGGTTCCACCGTAATAGAACAGCCCTCCTATTAATATAACCCAAATCCCACACTAGTATAACCCTAGCATTAGAATAATAATTTATTGAATTTTAGACCATTACATATGCGATACGTGTTTTAACTTGTATAGTCGTTTCAAGTAACCTTCACATTTTGTATTATTTAGTGAATAATTACAGTTCATTTCTTTTATACCACATCCTACTAAATAGAGAACAGGCTCAGGCAGGCTTTCCGATTAGATGGTAATTATTTCATGTAGTCCTCACATGCAAGGATATATTTAGGTGAAGTTTATTAGGTTCAATGTTTGCTTGTCTACATATTTAAACTGAGAATTGGTTTCAGCCTCAGGCCATTCCTCCTACGTTTCTCCTCTGCTGTTTCTCTTCCATGCATAGTTCTTCTCCTATAAAGATTTTATGCAACATGTTAAGCTTCCTTTTCCCAGTAAATCGGGCAATTGCCTGAAGGTCTTAACTATGTAAGTGACTGTTGCTTGCAAATTCCGAATAAAAAAATATGTATAAAATGAGAGTGCGCGCGTGAGAAACAGGGAAAAATACAACAGACTTCGGCTGCCACCTGTAAACACAGTGTCGGATATAATTGATCTTGAATTGCTTTATTATTATTTAATATCACACGATTCTGTATTTATGGACTTATCCACTTAAAATTTCTCAGGCAGATGTATCCATTATATATTCTGTATTTATTTATATTATAATATTGCTTTTAACTCCTGTATTGTTTATTCTTTACTGTTATCTAATTTAGGTATTACTTATTATATTTTGTATTTATTTGTCTACTATGCAGTGTTTCTGTTCATTTTCCATTACTGAATAAGCTATCCACAGCTATTACACATTCTTATTGGGTTTCCCCCCACCCTTTTTGCTGACAGAAATTGCTGACACTTTGAGAAGGGATGTGATTAAAAAAGCTCTGCTTCTTCCTATGCCTTTTCAGGCATGTTGAATTGTGCACATGTTAACATACCATGCTCTTGAATGTAACCGTGTTAAGCATGTTCGAAAGAGACAAAACCATTACCGTTACCATAACTGTTCCCAGGCAGATGCTGCTGAGCAGCGATGAACGCTAGATTCTGTAATTATGAATCAGTCATTATTCTCAAACTCTTTTCATTTTCCCTTCGCACTCACAAAGCAGCATTGCGCTGTCTTACAATTGCAACATGCACACACACACACACACACGCACACAAAAACAGAGAAATATCCTCAGGCAGACACCTTCATATCTGCCTTGATGATACAGCTCATGTTGATGTTGATTGAAATGCCGTGCAGCAATGTGTGGCATCAGCTTTCGTTATGATGATTGATCAGTGAAGTAAAAAAACATGTGAAGAAAGGCTTTGTTATGCATCACACATTTAACAGAAAGGGCCTTTTTGCATTTTTTTTTAGAAAGAATAATAACTTATGACTATGTGTTTTGTTTTTTTCCTTTTTGAATCCAAGATAGCAATCTAGCTGAATTTTAAGTGTCTGTTTTTACCAATCAATCCTACTTTTTATGGTTCATGGTGTGACAGTAATCCGTGCACCATTGGTTCATTTGTTTTTCCATTTGAAACCAACACTAAAAAAAAGCATAACGATGCGTTTTTTTAAATAAATTGTGTTTTAAACTTTAGCAAAAAAATTATTACATTTTAAATCTATTAATTAAATCAATGAAGATGAAGAAGAATATGGATAATAGGTAGGGCCGCTCCGATCGATTGGTCACCGATTAAAATCGGCCAATTTCCGTGAAAAAGCATGTGATCGGCTTATGCCGATAAATACCTTTCAACAGCGATCATAAAAGCCAATCACCTGGGGCTCGTATTATAACCTGTAGCAAGCGTCTCCCGCCCACTTGCCTTTACGTCACACTGTGTAGGCATGCCAAACCCAAACCCAAATCAATCATGCGTGGGACTGACCTGTCATTTGTAAGTGTGATATAAATTATGCACCCTGCAAAACATGCCAGAAAAATATCTTGCTGGGGTAGCACGTTAAAAAGCTTTAATTTAATACGGCATTTGAAGAACAAACACTTGACGGAACATGATGACTTTACGAGGCTCGCGATGTGATCACCACTTAGACGGCAGCTAATGTAGCCAAAACCCTGGACACTCGCCCGTATGTGCGTGACAGTCAGAAGTCTGACGCAAATAACCTGAAAAATAACTGAATTTATCGGACCATATGACCGGCGGTGGAAGATATCGGGTTTGGCGACTGCTCTCTCACTTGGAGCCCTGCTGCATGATACCTGGAAGTCCTGCTAGAACGCAGCATGGGTAATGTGTTGTCATATTAAGCCATGTTTGAGTGACTGAAACATGGTGGGAAATGTAGCATTTTATACCTGTTGCTGTTCCCATGCGTGTAAATGAACAGCACACTTGCCTTCTGTAACATTAGTAGCATGGTTATAATAAACACAAAAAACAAACAAACCAACACAACAGTACAGATACTACGTACATTGTCATTTTGGCCATTTCTCAGAAAGAAAGATAAGTACGTAAGCTTAAAGTGTCACTGACATCCCACTGACATACCTTCCATAGAGGAAGCAGAGTCTGAGGACACAAACGCAGTTTCATCACCGTAGCGGAGGTATCTGGGGTAGTCAAAACGCTCCCCAGTGGCAAAGCTCCAGAGGTGGACGAGTTCCACCCTGAATTCCTTAAGGATCTGGATGTTGAGGGACTGTCTTGGCTGACATATCTCTTCAACATCGCGTGAAAGTCGGGAACAGTACCTCTGGATTAGCAGACCGGGGTGGTGGTCCCCCTTTTCAAGAACGGTGACCGGAGGGTGTGTTCCAACTATAGCGGGATCACACTCCTCAACCTCCCTGGGAAAGTCTATACCAGTGTGCTGGAGGAGAAGGGTACGACCGTTAGTTGAACCTCGGCTAGAGGAGGTGCAATGTGATTTTCGTCCCAATGACTCGGTCCTTGTACAACCGGAGCAGTAGCCTGGTTCGCATTGCCAGCAGTAAGTCAATCCTGCTTCCGGTGAATGTTGGCCTCCACCAAGGCTGCCCTTTGTCACCAATTATGTTCATAATTGGTATAGAAAAAATTTCTAGGCACACCCAAGGCATCGAGAGTCCATTTCAGGGGCCTTAGGATCTCATCTCCGCTATTTGCAAACAAAGTGGTCCTGATGGCCTCATCAGGCTGTGACCTTCAGAGTTTACTGGGTTGAGACTCAGCACCTCCAAATCTGAGGCCATGGCTCTCGGTTGGAAAAGGTGGATTGCACCCTCTACCATGACAAACTCGTGTCATTTCCAGAAGTGACATAAGCAGAGTAACCTCTCAGCTGAAGCTGACAAATGCTTCTCGAGGTAGCTCGATGACTTTGGTAAATTTTTCATCAAAACAGTAGTCGTGTCAAACTGTTGAGTTGCTGCTGGATGTTTACAGTATCTGAATGATACCGTAAGTTTGTTTTCTTTTCCAAAAGAGGAAGGTTTAAGACAAAAATGGATGAAGCAAGTGCCGAGAATGAGAGACAGATGAAAGCCCATCTCAAGTTCTTTTTTTTTTTTTTTTGCAGTGTTCATTTCACGGATGACTGCTTTGAATGAACACCTTTACAAGATGCATTTGGCTTTGGCAAATTTTGAAAAAGGATGCTATTCTGCCCGCAGAATAGTACCTGTCGCTACGCAGGAAGTAAAAAAGACAAGAACGACCACTACGTCAAAGTTGCCACAGAACAGATCAAGTCATGTTTTGTTTTCATATTGTATTCTAAACACTATCACACCATAGCGGCAAGGCTGCAAAGCATTATATATGTTATAAAAATATCTTTTCACAGCAATATATTTACAGTGCTGGGCGGGGGCGGGGGCAGCGGCTGCTACTGTGACGAAATACAAAATAAATCAGGCTATAACGACGCTCATTAATAAGCAGATTTAACAATAATTGAAGGATAAGCAACTCCAGAGTAATTTACACTTACCACTCTGTTTTGTGACCAATCTTCATCTCAATGTCTTAAGGCTTAAGTCCATGTTCTTTCATCTCCAAATGTTTCTCCCTTCTTTTGTCCTCGAAAACTATTGACACATCGCTCACATCTTCACTATAATGACTGAAAACATCCTCTGTCTCGTGTACCGCTATGTTTGCGTAGCTGAGAGGTGTTACTCCGCCGATGTCACTTTCGGAAGTGACACTATGCTGCGACGAGTTTGTCATGGCTGCCGCCATGAACTATAGTTGTAAAATCATGTCAGTGACCCTTTAAGCATAGGGTGGATACCAGTCATGTGGTTAATAAGCTATCAAAACATTATTGTTTTGCTTACTTTCTTGTTTTTACTAAAACTTTTTGTCGACTAAATTGACCAAACATTGAAATGACTAAAATGTGACTAAAACTGATTAGCATTTTTGTCGAGAAGGCTAAGGGCCTGAACACACAGAAATGTTTTAAGTCAAAATGGTAAAGTGTTTTATCTTCTCAGCCTTTCATCCACACTGCAACAGCGGTCTGGGTAAGGATTTCCCGATCCGATATTGATATCGGATATCGTTCCGAAATCAGCCAAAAAAAACCCCCCAATATTGGTTTATATCAGCCTTACACCAAAAATTTCCGATATTGGCACTCTGGTACAGGAACTCTGTACCATACCAAATGTTATATAATGAAAATTCAGACCAAGAATACACATACGGTTACACCCCTAGTAATAATGCTTCAAATCATGTCACAGTATTAGAACAGTCACACTGTGTTACTTTGTTTTGTGTGTGCAAAAATCTTTAAGAGCAGACAAACGGAGGCAAATATTCCAGAAGTAGTTACACCAGATCCTCTGGAGATAAACTCGGTTGTCATGGCGTCAAGAATATATAATGAACATGTATAAAAGAGATACTCATTTCTCTAAAATTACCCCCAAGACAGGTTTGGGGATTTCAGTGTGTGTCTGCATTATCGTAAAAATCTAAATGAAAGAAGGAGTGGGTGTGAAACACGACGCCTCAAACCTCTCATTGTAGAAAAATTTTCCGAATCCCTCTCTTCCCAAGAGGCCGCTGTTGGTCAGTGGCTGATGTCTGGGCTGCATACATTTTTAATGTGGACTCTCACTTTCCTCACAATAGGCACTATACCGCTAGACTGCATTGCGTCAACACATCCTAATGCTCCTTGCACACACACTTCAAAACATCCAAGTGTGCAAAACACATGCACGACCACTTGGTATCGTGAGGCGATGCTAGTTTCTGTCTCTCACGTAGCATGAATTGTTGCTTCACACATTCTGCGGGGAGATACAAAGTGCTAAATGAAAGTTAGTGGTGTGTGTGAACGTGTGTACACGTCGGTTTGTGTGTGTGTGTGTGTGTGTTTGTGTTAGAGCAAGTGAGAGACTGACATGTCTGTGAGGATACGGTCTAAGCAGGATGTGTTGTATTGATTAGTTGCCTACGATTATTTCACTCCCATCAAAGCAACTCCCAACCCCCTAGACTGTCTGCTGGCTTCAGACTGTAAAAGCCACTTTACACACATACACACAAAAACACACACAGCAGCTGAGGCCACCGTACGTAGCTACTGACCTCAAAATATCAGAGCATAGCATTATTTGTCTCAAATATTCACCATATCAAAGGACAGTGCTATTGAAGTCAACAGTGTGTTGAAGGCTTCCTGCTGCTCTTGTAACATTTAATTGGGTTTGTGGCTTTTAATGAACATTTATTCGGCAATGGCACAGCTTTGAAAACACCCTTGTTCTATTTTCAGAAAGGCTCCCAAAGTCTCACCATACATTTACTGTAGCTCACTATCTGGTCCTCTCCTAAAAGCATGCGTTTTTGAGAGTAATTACAGTTTAACACCACAAATGGACCTAAATGGGTTTTTGAGGCACACTATTGATCGTTGAGGGGTAAATTGGTCATTTTGCTTACGGCCGGCTCACAGAGTGGAGCGATCTACTCAGAGGTTTTGGAAGGATGGTGAGGCTCTCTGCTAAGAGGGAAGCTAAAAAAATATATTTTCTGAGACCACATCAAAACACCAATGGGAAAATCTTAAAAGAATAACAAACAGATCAAAGCAATGTTATCTTGTCCTTCTGTGCTCTCAGCTGTATCCTGACCAAGAGTCTCAGCATCACTTCTTAACACAAAATAAACAATATACATGCGTGGGGCACCAAGTATTACTATTAATAACTAAACAATAACCTCAATTACCAAACTGAAGGAATTTTGGAGGTCTTTTCCATGGCAGAAGTTAGTGAGTGAGGAGATACTCACTCTTGTGCAATACAATTAAAAAGTACTTTGCATAAGCATTTATTTAAATCAATGTATATAAAAATGCAAATGCAATGAATGGAAACACTTATTCAACTCAGTCCATTGCATGATTTTACTCCACTGATATGCTTAAAACTTTAAGTGTTGTGCAGGAAATTTTATTTTTTTAAAAGGCGTGTGTCTATTGATTTGAATTGTCGTTTCTAAACGTACTTGAGTGGCCAGTCACCCTTATGGTATCAACTTGGCACGCTTGGAAGCCTGGATAATCAGTTAAAATAGTACCTCAGAGTATTAGTACCACCTTCTGACAAGTGGAAAAGTGTCAAATAGAGAGAAGAGCCCTCAAGGTACCGTGGAGTTTTGTGATTTTGGTCCACATCTGGTTTAGAACGCACTACACTAGATACTTTTAGCACATCAATGCAACGGTTCCTCGGTTTTTGCACATTCCTGTTTTAATAGAGTTTGATTTTCAATTGGTCATATTTTGAATGACTTTGGAGTTCAGATTTTTCTCCACCGACGTTGCCACTCCTCATCCACTCTTGTTCTTTCCATTCTTTCCATCAGCCCAAAAATCAATTTCATTCTCAGCATCAATCCAGGTTTCTGATATTGCCATTACTTTTAAGTCTTTGTTAAATTGGCTCAAATATCGCTTGATGTCACTGGAATTGACACAACTTTTTGCTGATGAAATGAATAATTGATCATTCGTTCTCAGATTTGATGGTTCTATTTTATTGTTCTTCCATGTAGTAAGTGTTGCTAGTGTTGGAAAATAAATGAGTGTCCGACTCTGTCATTCCAGTCGTTTATGTTCAATTTAGTGAAAGGTTTTAACATTCTAACATTCTTGTTCAGCAGTTCCTTGTATTTTAGGGTTGTTGTTGATAAATGTGTTCTTTAGAGTCCAGTTGATGTGATCTTTTTTGTCCAGGTCTTTGATGACAATTACTTTGGCTTCTCCTGGTCATTGCTCTATTGAAGCCACATCCATTTCACCTTGTTCTCCTGTTCTCAATTGCCTTGGTATAAAACTGTAGGTTCCATACAAACCCCAGTCATGATCACATCATTCATCTGTGTATTTTGCTCCATCTCATCCATTCTACACTTAATTTGCACTACACATTTAATTCAGTTTTACACATTAAGGAACAATTAGAAGCATACAGTATTGGACTTACAAAACATGCAGTTACATGTCACATTTTGTCAAAGCACCTGAAAAATGTTGACTGAATTGACTCGTGCGGCAGCGCCCTTCAGGGGTGGGAGCAAGTCAGTGTTTTGCAAGTCTCGAGTAAGTCTCAAATCTGGATTTCAGTCTCCAGTAAAGACATGCAAGCCTAAGTCAACTCTCAAGTCAAAGTCATAGACTTGAAATTTTTGGGTCCTTAGAAGTCATAAGCACTGTTTGGTGTTTACCAAATAAAATATCATTTGAACAATGTAACAATCAATTAAACTGGACAAACACAACCAATACATTTCGTATCTTGTTTCATTTTTAAAATTAAATAAGACCAGTGTGACAAGACATCGTCACAGAAAAAGAGTGCTGACACAGCAATAAGGATTTATGTATTCCACACATTTGTTGCTTGTTCTCAAACCTGATTGGACAGTAATAGATGCATTCAATGAGGCAGATTCTGCGGAAAAATATGTTGTTTTGCTGGAAATTACATAATACCAATTACATTAGTTGAATACCTTGAATGGGGACACAGTTTTCTCAACACACTCACCGAAAATCTCAAGTACTTTCAAGAAATCAGTGAATATGCGCAAGGGCAACTGCGGAACCCCGAACAGGCAGGGATCTACTGTGTTCTTTGTTTTGATCTGACCTGGAATGTTGTTTGACATCTTTATTCAGTTTCTTTGTGCAAAGTCTACAATCTGCAGTCTCTCTTTGTTTCAGACTCTTTCTCTGCATGTAGCACTTTCCTTTTTTTTTTTTTACCAGGCTCTCTTTCCACGCGTCCGTGATCCTTTTCATATGCTCATTCCATTTTTTTAACATCTCTATTGTTGCCTCCTGTGATTCGGATACGGAGACTGCATGGTGTGCGCCACCTTTTAGGAATTGCAATTGGTAGACAAATGGATGGGGATGAAATATTTGTTTTTTTTATAGTAACCATATATGGGGTTAACTGATATGCATCAGGAAAAGTAAACTGTTTATTTTGTGCATATTTTTTTTCAATGAGTACCACAGCGTAGGTAATATTTTCAAGAAGCCAGTGTATTAAATATTTTTCCCCAGCAAATCATGTCAGTGTTTATTTACTCATCATGTAACACGCACCTGACTAATGATCACATGACGACACAGTTGCTTTCTCAGGGTAGTTTGATTGCGCATGTATTTTGCTACGCAGGCATGTGGCACAAACCGTGTACAATTGTTAATTGCTGTAATTCATTCAGGAAAAACAAGAATAATACATAAAGCTGTTGGTGCAGCTTTGCCTGTTTTGTGATTACATTTATTGCTCTCCACTCGAATGATTAACTGGCACCTTGTTTGATTGAAATCAGCTGCTGTCTGATTGGAAGACCCTGTCATTTTAATCAAGATGATTCTTTATCCACACCGGTGGCTGGATGCCTTCTGATGAAAATTACTGGCTCATGGGTTGCAATTATCTCTCTCAGTATTTACCAGAAATATTCTTGAGGATTTGGAGAAAATGGAGAATACTACTAGCGTCTAACAACATTTACTCAGAAACTATTTTTGAATTTATCCCCATTTTTCCATTATTTATTCAGATTTTTAAATAAAATCTGTTTTGCTGCATCATTATGATTCATTCAAGCTGTATGCAATTGCTATACTGGCTACGACGTATTGAAGTTGAACTTCTAGCTAGTTAAGCATTGGAAGCACATGTTTTGCATTTACAGCCCCAAGGCTGTTAGGATTGTTGTTTTTTGCTAATGTGTGTGGAGGAGCTGATAAATGGCACCCATATCATCTGCAAGAAACTGTAAAAATGTATGGTCACATCCTCTCTGAACTACTTTTCTTTGTGTGAGCCAAATTCATTTTGGCCTGACATTGGCAAGTCCTGTAAGGATGGTAATTGGATTTCTAGAATAAGTGAAGCTCTGCTTTCTCTCTGTGCCCCACAATAGTAATTGAGGTTAAATGAAATGGTCAGCCGTGCACCAAACCTCTGCAGATGTTCAGTGGCAAGAGTGTGCTGAAAAATGAACATTTCTAATCTGAGCTCTTAGTGTTCAAAGACACTACAATTACAATAACAAAAGGGAATATCGGTGGATTGCAAGATGGAAGTGGAGCTGTTTAACTGTAGGTCACCGACTGTGAAAGAAATGTTTCAAATACATCGTTTTAATGCTAAAGGGTGTATAAACTTGAGTTGTGTAACTGAATATACAGCATGTTAGTCACACAAATCCATCATTCTTCAAACTGAAACAGCTATGTAGGGCTGGACCTATCAGTGTCCTTTGGATTCGTTGTGTTTAAAACAATAGCCAACTGCATCAAACAATTGAGGCTCCCAAAGAGAATACAGTAATCCTTTGTCGCTTCGCGCTTTGAATTTCAGGGCTTCACTCTATCACGGTTTTTCAAAAACATATCAATTAATAAATCATTCTGTTTTCGTGGCTATTATTAGTGAAAAATATGCCTATTTAAATCAATGTTACATATTTTTTGCCTAAATTAGCCATTTTCAAGCATAAAAATGGCTTCATGCACGAAAATAAAAATATAAGGCACTGAGAATACGCATTCAAAGACGTTATGATGATATGCAGTATTCCACACTGGTCACTCGGTGTTAGTAATGTTACTGCAAAGTTCGGTGAGACACACAACTTGATTGCCGGAACAACAGGCTTTTATTGCAGGGACCTCACAACAGGCACAATAATCCCGAACACGAGCTATTGTTGCAGCCGTGACCCACACCAGGTGTATGATGTCATGTCTAGAGGGTTCTAATAATGTTAAAAACTGTATTTAGCAGGTCGTAAACAGGTTTCTATGACCTAACTATGAAAAGTATTTTCTTTATAAATATGGAATCCTAAATTTACTAATCGCGGTTGAGTCTGTAGCCAATTAACCGCGATAAAGGAGGGATAATTGTACTGTGGATTCTTATACAGCAGTTCTTTCAGAACAGGATGATTATTCATTCAATGTCAACACCAAATATAGATTTGAAACGTCCTTTTGTTTACCTTATTTTTTTTCCTTTCCCAACCATTTACTGTCCACTTTTTAGCACAAAACCCAAGTTTTTTTTGTTTTTTTTTAAAATCAACTTACCAAACATCCTCTGCGTCCACATCGCACTCAGCCCCAAACTGGCAAATGTCACATGTGGATGTTTCCTTCGGACCTGCCTCTGCGGAACCCTCTCCTCCTGAAAGTAAGACATATAAAGACAACATATGTAGTGTAACTGTCAGTATCAACTTAGAACCCCAATGGTTCAACAGTCAAACAAATCTATCTAAAAATTTGAGAAAAACACAGGCCCAAAATGAACAAATATATTAAACTTGAATGAAAATGGTTGAGACAAGACAATGCAATCTGTATTTTTCAGTGTTATTTCTGTTATACGGGCCGCCTGGCGGTTGAGTGGTTAGCATGTTGGCCACACAGTCAGGAGATCGGGAATTTCCGTTGGGCATCTCTGTGTGGAGTTTGTTCTCCCCGTGCGCGCGTGGGTTTTCTCCGGGTACTCCGGTTTCCTCCCACATTCCAAAAACACGCATGTTAGGTTAACTGGCGACTCTAAATTGTCCATAGGTATGAATGTGAGTGTGAATGATTGTTTGTCTATATGTGCCCTGCAGTTGGCTGGCGACCAGTCCAGGGTGTACCCCGCCTCTCGCCCGAAGTCAGCTGGGATAGGCTCCAGCATACTTCCGCGACTAATCCTAATTAGGATAAGCGGCATAGAAAAAGGTTGGATGGATGGATTTCTGTTATACTCTGCTTTTTTATGTAGATACCCTTTGACAAGAGTATACGAGATGATGATAACCCTAAAAACCTTTTAATGTTATGTTATCTACATGTTGTATTACTCTAATAGAGCCTTGAAATAGATTAATTGCATTTCCATAAAATGTTGAACAGATCAAATGGCAATTCACAGCTTCACAGAATGCATCCATGACATTTCAAAATACCATACTTTTTCCAGACTCAGTAAATAGATATATATTAGAGTTGCAACACTTAATCAATGATTAATCGATCCAATTAATCAAAAACTATTTTGGTATTCAATAATTTTTTTTATATAAAAATATAACTATCTTCTGATCTCAGCATCTCAAATGTTTTAATTTCCTTAGTCATCCATGAAGGCAGACCGATTATCTTTGTGTTTTAGGCAAAAGAAAATATCCACACACGTCAGCTTTGACTTTGGAAAACAGTGATTTGATATTTTTGCCTTTTTTCCTCATATGTTGCAGACCAAACTATTTGTATTTGGTTCATGTTGATTTGGTCCATCTAGGGCCTAACCGATTACTCAATTAATCAAAACAACAAGCTTTCGATTAATCGACTAAGAAAATAATTGTTAGTTGCAGCCCTATTGTAATGTAAATAAATTAATTGTTTGTTTTCAGTATTCGGAATACGTATGCCATTATGTCAGCATATCATTTATAGATAATATAATAGATTCTAGCAATGTAGTGTAGCTCATACAAAGGGTTGGACGAAAGTAAGAGCAGAGAGCTGGCCATTCAACAAAGTCAATTTTCCCAAATGTTTTCCGGGATGCGTCGCCGACTATGTGCTCTCACACAAACTTCCTAGCTGCCCAAGCAAGTGCCTTAGAAAAACAGGTCAATCTATTTCTTTTTTTTAGTTATTCATATTTTATCTTTTAGAAAACAAAACAGTGGTTACATATTTTGCATACTTCCATTTTCCATACTTTTCCAGACTTGGAAAGGTAAAAATAAAATTCCATACTTTCCCTACTTTCCTGTGCATTGTTTGACAAACAGTTTTGTTTGACTCGCGAGGGTGAACGTTTACCTTTCCCAAATGTCAAATTTTACTACCCCAAAAAGGTCTATTTTCTATACCGAACCCTCGACATCCTGACTGCGAGGCCAACATGGTAACCATTCTACCACCGTGCAGCCCAAAGTTCCTAATTAACATTGAGAAAAAGAACAAAGAACTACTGAGTGATACCTATTTACATGTATCTTTTGGTCTTAAAAAAAAGCTTAGAAATCCATGAGTCATTTTTAATGAAAAATCAGCACTACAGCAACAGATTCACGTTTGTTCTCAATGCACTCCCATCAAAGAGTTAGGTATCAAGTATATCTCCTTCATCCATTCTCTCTGAGCCCTTCCGCCACTCCTACGATACGCAACTCTCCTTGCCGGACTCTCCTATCACTCTCAAATCCCCGCTGATCTTCTTGGACTCCCTCTTTTATTCCATCTTGCTGATGTTCTCACACTGTGAGTGGCGGTGTGAGGACTGGCATCAGGCTTACAGTGGCTTAGGGACTCTGCCAGCGCATATCACGCCTATGAGGGAGGGTGAAAAAAAGGCAATTTGGATGATCTGAAATTTCATTCTTCTACCAAAGAGGGTTCTGCCAGTCTCTGTACGCCTTCCTTGCGGCCCTTTCCTCAGACAAGTTCTATTTTTAAACACAAAGGGGCCCATGAGGACAACTCCAGAAAAGATAGTGAAGAGGTGGAACTTGGCATGTCATGTATTTAATCTCACACACGCACACACACATGCACAGACACCCACATCGCCACCGCCACGCATTGCTCCCTTGTCGCCTCTTTCATTTTCCCTTTTGAAACTTCTCTTATTTCTTGTGATCCCCTGTGACATACGCAGGATGAATGAGGGAGCACTCTGGTGGAGAGCTGTGACCTGATTTTATGCCAACAGCTTAAGTTGGCTTTGACTTGTAATTCAAAGGTCAAAGACAGTTTCATTTCTTTTACTTTGTGTTATGCTTCTTCCAGTCTGGATTTTTTGCATTTTATTTGTTGCTGCTGCATAGAACACCAAAATACTTTGTCTTGCAGATCCAAAAATGTGTACACACATCATGCAAGAAAGAAAAGTTAACAATATTAACCTTCTTTCAAGGTTATTATTACCTTATTGGGTATGTTTTAGCCGGCATTTATCTGTTTGTTTGTGTTCAAAATAACTTGAAAATTTCTGAATGGGTTTGGACGAAAATTTCAAGAAATGTCAGAGATGGGATATGGAAGAACTGATTAAATTTTAGGGGTGATCCTGATCACCGTCTGGATCCAGGAAGTTTTTTAAAGGATCCTTTAATATTGCGAGATAGGACCATTTTCGGCATTCGTGCATATTACTCCACAAAAAATGGTCAGAGCGCTTGGGAAAAAAAAATTCAGGACAAGTTTCCAACACGTTGTACAAAATATCAAAGATAATGGAATAATTCCTGATACCATAATCCAGAATATGAAAAAATAGGGGACCATAGGAAGACAACAAATGAAGCTATGAATATGCAACAAACACAATTATTTATAGCCAAGACACTGTGGAATCTGGAGTGTGCCAACGGATTTGTCTTTACAGATTTCAATTGTTAAGCATTCTAAAATGTTATCAATTGCAAACTGTACACCATAGATGTTTTATTAATGTCAGCCTTTAATGATTTTATGGGATGGAAGATATGTGCTTCGATGTGACTGATTGATTGTATTCTACAGAGACAGCACAAGTGAATTCCAAGAACAAGATCATGTTTTTTGAAGGCCAATGAAAATTATGATAGTTTAAATTAATCTGGTTGAGAAAATACCATATCAGTTCAGCAGAGACAATCTATATCATCCTGACAAACATTTTAACCATGGGCACAATCTTAAATCATATGCACGGACTACACTAAAAACCACCAGCATTTCTGTATGTGGAATCGAGTTGTGGAACGGATTAAGTAAGAAACCCAAACAATGTACTAAAATGAGCGATTTCAAGAAACAGTACAAGCAGTTGATGTTTACAAAGTACAAGGAAGAAGACACCCGAACCACTGTGCACGTACAATGCTATATCTAACCAGTCTTGCACTGACTACAAACTCTTTATTTTCGGTGGGTACATTGTCTGTACTCACTCACCATCAAACTGAGTCTTTGTCAACTATTTCATCAGCTATTATCAATATCTTACCATGATAAAGTTGCTTGTACATTAAACAAATGTAATGCAACTGATGTGAAACTGATGAGGGGTGGGATTAAATAAGCGTGGCTTCTTCCTCCTCATTCTTGGACATGCAGAATTGGGAATTGTGTTATGTGATGAGCTCCACTGTAATTTGTGTGCATGTTCAAGATGAATTAAACCATTACCGTTAATTTGAATGAACAAAAAAAATACAGATGAAGCATGGATATCATAATAATGTACACTGCTTATCAAAATTTTAAGATCAGTTGAAAAATTGCAAGAATTTCCATTTTTCACAGTTGGATCCTAAAGAGGTTCTAAGTAGAGCTTCAAAATGCAAAAAAGAAGAAATGGGAGTGAGACAAAAAAATTTTGAGTAAGAAATGTATTGCAAACAACCATTAAAGCGTTGTCCTGTTGAAAAACCCAGTCAATGCTCCCCAGATGAGGGCCTTCAGTCATGAGGGATCTCCACATAGCCAACTACCATATTATGACCCTGCACATCCTGAAGCTCCATTGTTCCAATGAAGGAAAAAGCACCCCAGATCAGGATGGCACCTCCTCCACTGTGCTGTGTGGATGACAACTCAGGTGGGATCTCCTTGTCATGGCAGTAACATTGGAAGCCATCAGGACCATCAAGATTAATTTTTTTCTCATCAGAGAATAAAACTTTCTTGCAGCTTTCAATGTCCCATGCTTGGTGCTCTCTTGCAAATTCCAACCGGGCAATTTTGTGGTGTTGAAGGAGACAAAGCCTTTGAAGATGTTTGTTGTTCTTCAAACCTTTCTCTCACAGATGTCTGTTTGTTATTGGACTGCACCAATAACAACCTTCATTTGGGCCGAGTATCGTCCATGTCTTGGTGGACAGCAAATCGTATCCTCCGGCTCAGGGCTGATGACATTTTTTGGGTTACCACTGTACTTTTTTCTTCTAGAACCCTCAGGATCTTTTTAGACGTTTGAAATGACTGTCTCACTGCGTCCAACGTCAGCAGCAATGGCGTGCTGCGAGTAGCCTCGCTTATGCAGCTCAACAATCTGACCGCGTTCAAAGAGAAAAAGCTTTTTTGCCTTTGCCATCAAGCGATCGTGACAGTGTGAATACCTGACAGAAAAGAACATTGAATCCATATATTTATTTTAAACTTTTAGTTATTTTAAACTTTTAAACTCTTTATATTTATAAACTAAGAGACATCCACCAGGGCCAATAGCCCACGGCTGTAAATTCACTGAGCATTACATTAAGTAGAGTTAGACATTTTTCTACCATGCATCACCCCTCACTATAAAAATGAGTCAGGTGGTTTTGTACAGGACCAAGCAAAAAAAAAAAATAAAGGCAAAACTGAAAAACTATCACCTTATGTCAAAAATCTGTGGGAAACTTGCCATCAGCCTCAGTGTCAATCATATGAAGTTAACACAAATTGTATTTCCATTATATGAAATACACAATAAGTTGGATAGTGCACTTCTAATTTGACAATTAAATCAAAGTCAAACCTTCAAGACCCTGGCTTTGGTGAGAACATTTGTTGAAATGGCAGCTTTGAGATTTTCAGCAGCGTACCTATTCAACAGGTCTCTTTTAGCTGTGGGCTCGTCACAAGCAAAATGACAGTAGCAGCAAAAATAGAATAGAGGAAGCTCTGATATTAAATATTTTTGCTCCTATTACTAATATTGCTGAAGATAAACTCTCAATACTTAATGTGCTGCAGGATTGCACCTTTTGGTCTCATTCTCTAGGTCAGGTGAGACTAGGGACGAGCCGGATACTCTTTTTAGACGAGTATTCGCTATGGATAATACATTTTTGCAGTGTACGAGCATGAAGCAAGTACAGCTCGTTATTATCTGTAATCGTGATGAAGGAAAATTTTCATTGGGTAACTACTTATGTAGTCACTCTTCATGCTCTGTGATTGGCCACACACACCCTAGACCAGGGGTGTCAAACTCGTGCCATGGAGGGCCGAGACACTGCAGGTTTTCTTTCCAGCCAGTCTCTAAAGCAGGTGATTTTAATGATCAACACTTTCAGTTTGAGGGAAGGAGCTCATCAATTAAATCACCTGCTGAAGAAACTGGTTGGAGTGAAAACCTGCAGCGTCTCGGCCCTCCAGGGCACGAGTTTGACACATGTGCCCTAGACAGACTCGCTACAGCCAGAGAGAGGAGCCGTGCCTCTCACTCTTTCACACACATACACAATACAGTGGCTCTCTGCTTGCTTGGCTCGACTCCAGCTCACGTTCTCTATTTCGCTGTATTTCGGTTTGTATGATATTTAGTTAGTTGGTAGACTTGTTTCATTACGTACGCGGTGCATTTGATATGACAGAGTTCAAAACGGCTCGTGTCATGTTGGTCACTGCCTCCACCCCGGACGGGTTTTTTTTTTTTTTAGGTTTTCCTCAGCTCAGCTCGAATCTAAAGTTACTTGGTAAACATGTTTTGTTACGTACGCGGTGCATTTGACAAGACAGAGCTGTAAACGCCTTGTATTGCGTCGGTCACTGTCTGTGTTTTTTGTTTTTTTTTCCCCATCTGCTTGCTTCTAATCTGGCTGGTGTTATAAAGTCAGTTGGAAAGTTGCTTTTGAGTAAACTACAGTGAACACGTCTGATAGATTATTTCCCTGTTTGCCATCACTGGATGTTTGCATGAATCACCAACTTCACACAGATTATTAAAAATAATTAAATAACAGAGTCTTACCGACCACTTACACACATACACAGTACACATACAGTATAGCTGAATAATAAACAACAAAAATAGCAACTTCTGATCAATCCATGTCGATTTCAGACTTAAAATAATGTACAGAATTAAGCCCCACCCATTTCAGGCTAAACCACGCCCACTTCCGGTTTGTATACCACCCACTCCGAGTACAGATAGATAATTTAGATAGGTGAACAGATAGATACAGATAGGGTGTACTTGCTCATCCCTAGTTAAGACTATTTCTTTACATTTTTTTTAAGATTTCGGCAGAGTGAAGGAGAGAAGCAAAGTGCTGGTAAAATTAGAAGTGCATTCCCTGAAACCTTAATTGAACTTTCCGTGCAGAATCTGTTTTCTTCTAGATTAATGTGGTGTTTGAACATCCAGCGGAACTGTTGCATGCCTACATGGAAAGCTCCTTTGCAGTTTTTCAAGAAATATAACTGAAGCCTTTAGAAATTGTGTTGTCACAACTTTTCTTGTAAATATAAATACTTTTGGAATACCTGTTTATTCCCTTTTTCAATGACGGCCCATTTGTGAGGTGAGCACAACAATTGTGTATGTGTTGTGAAATGTACACACATGAAACTTCAGAAGTCATCAACCCTGGAGTCAGTGAAACTTGAGTCATAATCGAGTACCCGTGAGTCAGTAGAACTCGAGTCTCCGTCGAGCACCTCCGAGTCAGGATACTTTATTGGCGTACACACGTAGCAACACCATTGCTCCCATGATTCGTTTATTTATTTTATGTTGCGATGAAATTAATCTGATTATGACTGTATAACTTGGGGGCGGACTATCGCTCATCGTTCCCCCTTTAAATTACACAACTGGGAAGCGCATGACTGGATGTGAAATTGGCAATAACACAAAAGTCAGTTGGTGACTCAAAATAGTATTCATTCCGTTGCAGAATTGTTTTCATCATAGCTTTCATCAGCAACCTTTTTTTCCCTGCCAAAAAACAATACAATAACTAATTACAACAAATGCACCTTGACAAAAACTATGACAAAATGAACAGACCTTTTTTTAAACAAATAAAAAGTAGACGAAAATTGTGGCAGAAATGAAATCCAATCGTATCTAATCTGTCTGTCATCTTGTAGACGGTATGGACAAATTAGGAATATACCCAATCACATCTACTCTATGTGTGGGACAGGGAGGTGGTGATCCAATCTGAGCTACTGTTTTTGTGAGGTAAGTGTTGGGCTGCAACTAACAATTATTTTCTTAGTTAATGAATCTGAAGCTTGTTGTTCGATTAATCGAGTCATCGGCTAGGCCCTAGACCGAGGTCGGCAACCTTTAGCGTCAAACGAGGTCAAACGAGCCTTTTGGGCCCATTTCCAACCAAATTAAAATCCGCTTTGAGCCACAAAACTTATTTGACCACTAAATTAACGCTAACCCGACATACAGTATATACAGTTTCCTTCAGCGCACTGTCATGTTCCTTTTCTGTCTTCCTGTTCCTCCAGACTATCATTCCATTGGTCCTGTTCTTGACTGTCTTCGCAGGGAAGAGCTTATAATAATAATAATAATTTCTTTCTTTTTTTTCAATTTGGAGAATATATGCATCTCTTCTCTCTTTACAATCTCCAGTGCAGTCACAATGCTAACAGCTGTACAGTAGTTCAGTTTGGAGCCTTCATCCACTTCTTGAAAGTATGTTTGCTCTGCTCAGCCTTCCGTAGTAGTTCCGAAATCGCTCCCTTACGCCCATCTGCATTTGGGTTTTTCAGAAAAAGCTGAGTGCTTGTTTTGAAATGTCTTACAACGTTACATTTTCTGGTTTTTGCTCATTTCTCGCCACATATCAAGCACATGGCGGGTAGGCCAGTGTCAGTTGACAGTGAAGGCAGAGGAATATATCCATTCAGAATTTAACTCTCCATTTTCCTCCGATATTTTACTTTCTATGAATGTATTCATGGTTATGCATAGCTTACCACAGGGGTAGCACACTGTCAAGATGTCTTTTTAGTGACTCACTGACTGAACAAACTGACCCTTTCCACCTTACTTGGTCATTTAATCAGCAGTCAGAACGCAGTGTAGATGCATTCATGGACTAGCGGTGAGTCAGATATTTCTCTTTTCGAAAACATTTCCTCTGTTTCTGTGGTTAAAAAAAAAAAAATCACAGAGCTCGGCGTGGGAGCCACAACAAGGAGGCTGAAGAGCCGTGGGTTGCCGACCACTGCTCCAGGTAGAGTGACGAGCCACACCTGTTGCGAGCAATTAGGCAATTAGTCATGTTTCTCAAGCCTTTTCTGAAGCCATCTCCACCGATTTCGGATCAACATTTGCAATAGACACAATGATTTGTTCCAGTTCCAATACCACTCTCCATGTCGCTTCAGTTGCCATCGTTCATTAGTGACAAAGGAAGCTAACAAGCTAAAGGCTCATGACGGCATCAGGGGAGGTGATGTAGTGACTACACAAAAGCATAAAACTGCTCAAGCCACAGCAGAAGGATAAAAGGTTTGCATGCGGCTCCAGAGCCGTGGGTTGCAGACCCCTGCAGACGGATCAAATCAATATAAACCAAAGACAAACAGTTAGTTGTTTGGTCTGCAACATATCTGAAAAGAGGCAAAAATGTCGATCACTGTTTTCCAAAGTCAAAGCTGATGTGTGTCAATATCTTGTTTTGCCTAAAACACAAAGACAATATGTCTACTTTCATGATTGACTCAGGAAATTAAAAAATACTCAGACTTGAGAGGCTGAAAACAGAGGATATTTCAATTTTTAAATAAAAAACATCAAATACCACAATTGTTGTTGATTAATTAGACAATCGATTAATCATCTATTCATCCTTTAATTGTTACAGCTCTAGGTGCAATATTATAAGTAGTTACACGCTACAATGTGTCTACACATGGGGGAATGAGAGGAGTCGACACATGGACGTATTTCACGTTCATGCAAGACACTGTTTAAACCATGTAGAGCAATTACCACCATACCTGTCAACATTTGCATTTGAAAATTGGGAACATTCCCGAGAAACTAAAGAAAAACAAGGGATAACCACTCAAGGGATGACAGGTATGATCATCACCATTAAAAAGCACAGCTAACTTGAACCGAAGAGAAGTGAAAATTTGCACAAGAATTTGTTACGATTTACTATACTTTTTTTATTGCTGAGAAAGAGCAGAGTTGCATTATTGATGCCTTGTGCTTTATGCGCAATAGATTACTTGATACAGTAGTTGGGCTGTATTATATTCATATAATTTGATTATTCAACATCTAAATATAAACCTAAATTTGGTGTGAATTAGGGAGAAGGTCTACTTTTTGTTCGGCATTTAATTACTGAGATGCTTGGCAGGTAGCCGAAATAAAGATGCTTTCAAGGAAACATTAAAGATACTTTATCCTTTTTGCTTTTGAAAAAATGTACTGTCACTTTAGTTGACTAAATGTTGTGAAATTTAGTTTAACAAAACAAAATCAATTTAGCTGGCTAAAGTATGACTAAAAATGTAATACATTTTAGTAAAAAAAAACTAACAAAAAAAAAACAACAACTGTAAGAGCTATATCTTTTCTTAAGCTTTCTTCCTGGTTCTTTGGGCCACACTGCCATTGGAAATATAGTCATGATCAATAATGTTAAAAAGGTGCATTAAAAAATTTTATATTTGAACATCAATGCCATCAATGAGGAAGAGCCCAGAATGAAAGTACACAAGGTATGTATAGCAGTTGCCGCAACCCTGTAAAAAGTGAAACCTACGCTTGAGTGTGGCTGGGAGGTGAAGGTTACGTTTGTGTGAAAGTGAGAGTTAAACTGGTATGAGTGAGAACAATGCATCTATTGTATGTTTCCCAGTATTTTTTCATGACTCATATCTCAGTGTTGCACATCTCTGATTGTGCTATGTGAGTGTGTGTGTGTGTATTGTAAATGCCTGTATGAGAAACAACTGACAACTGCACTGAGCTTTTAAACTGTATAATATCTAACCTAACTATGTCTCAAACTGCTGTCAAAATGAACACTGACTCAAACTTGGGGAAAAAAAGACATTTCATGCGCACAGTGTATTCCGGACCTTTTAAACTTAATCAGCTTTTTGATGTTATTAGAAAAATAATCCTGCAGCCTGACACTTTGCGAAGCTCTGCAGCGCTGTATAACTATCCCGTGTATACCCACTCTCCTTGTATCTCCGTCCTGCCAGAACAATTACCGTTGGTGAACGGGTGGACATTGTTTCCCACTCCTCAAATCCCTCATAGAGTCTCATCTCCCCTGTCTCTGTCTGCTAAATCCCTGGAATCAGGAGACATGCTGGGTAATGACCGAAATGATTACCCCTTACGGTGCTCACACAATAACTTACGCACACACAAGCTCTAGTATCGATTCAAGTCTGGACAAGCTCCATCTCCATCAAATCCCTTTGTTTTCGTCAAACTAAAACAACATGCAAAGGTGTAAAAGAAAAAAAAAAGATCTGATCAAGTTTCTTGAGGAGACAGAAGAGGAGATTAGGCTGACATAACACAGTATTAGAGGAGATGAGCAGGATAAACATTCACACGACAGATGAGCAGCAAATGGTAATCAAACACAGAGGTTGTCAAGGTCAACCCGTGGTGGTTAAAGAGCGTCTCTAATACTCCGACTGCTGTCTGCGGTTTGGTCATGCTGGGAGCATGAAGCGTGCGTGTGCAGACGCTCACCATGTAGGAAAACTCAGCACTGTCACTTCCACATGATGCTACAACTGCCGTGACGTGTGAAATAGAACCAGGGATAATTCCTGTGCATGTGCCTAGAAAATCAGAATAACCATGTCACTTCCATACATTCGATTGGACTTGGGAAGTACTTAACATTATCCACCCTCACCCAAACAAATTTTGGAGTAAACATCACCTCACTCACCCCAAATATGATAATTAGCCATATCCATGTTGTTGTTGGCGCAAATGGTTCATGCAAACGTGTATCAATATGTCCACGTGTGTTTTTGAGGACAGTTGTTGTGTTCTGAACGTCTCCCATGCCATTTGATGAAAGCATTTTCAATGAAGAGTGGAGGAACATGTGCTCATGTGAACATGTGATCACAAAAATAATTAATTCTCAGTCCCATGGCATTGGAAACATTTCTCACTGTAAAATAATGTCGACAATTTTACATATAGTATGACCTTCTGGATGAATATAGAGTCAGACAGTGTGCCATACTCGTCAAAATACATGTCCATGTTCTTCAGTGAATATTATATACAACAATAATAATAATAATAATAATAATAATAATAATAATAATAATAATGCTATTTCCTTGAGTAAGAATACAAACACACACCTATAATGATGCAGATCTAAACATAGAGCAGGAAATTAGAGCACCGTGGCATGCAGCTCTCATACAAATGATGAATGAAGGCCCAGTGAGCCCTGGGAAAGAAGAAAAAAAGACCACTCCGACCTTGGATGGAAACACACTGGGGAAAGCCTAAGAGAGGAGAGGGATGAACGATGCTTCCTGTACCGTAGCTGTGTGGGGTCTATGAGAAACTGGCAATGTAACACCGCACATGGACCACTAGTACTGTATTACCCTTGAAGTTTTAGATGGTATTCATGCGGAATAAATTATATGGACAAAAGGTAGAGCAGTAACTGACCAGGCACCGGAAATGGAAAAACATGTGGCAACTCAAGCGCTCAAGAAACTTAAATGCCTTTATGGACCTCGCTTGGTACACTGGGACCACAGTCATACTGGAGCAGAAAAGGGCCTTCCTCGCTCATCTCTCAAAGTTGGAAGCATAGAAATGTTCAAAATCTGGAATGAAAGAATTTGGATTCAGCTAGTCAACCTCTATCCCTGATATACCGATGGATTTTATAGATGAACACACCTCATTATACTAAGTGTCCCACAGAGCACAGCTGATTGTACCCTCACAAATGTATTATTAACTCCCTATATATATCCAGTGGAAGGTCATAGGTCAGTGTCAATCTGTTCCGGAAGGTTCGACTAACCCAGGGGTCGGCAACCCACGGCTCTGGGGCCACATACGGCTCTTCAGCCTCCTTGTTGCAGCTCCCTTCGCCTTCCCTTGGGTAATTTTTTTAACACTGAAGTAGGGGAAATGTGCATTTGTGCAAAAAATGTGCAAAATGAATGTGAAATATCCGACTCATCGCATGTCCGTGAATGCATCCAGACTGGGTTATGACTTCTGATTGGATGAGCAAGTGAAGGGGAGGTGTGACAGTGTATGCAGTGAGTCTCACAGCGTGGGAGAGAAAAAAAGGTGAGGGAGTTTTCAGTTGAGTCTGAAGCAAGTTACTGTACAGTAAAACAAATGTAATTAACAGGATATATATATATAGCAATATGTTTTATAAGGAGAAGCGTGCTGTAGCTATGTGCTCGGAGCCCGTGGCACGCTAATGGCTGAGGTGGTGACCCCGCGAGAGGCAGATAGTGTGCGGCGGCGGCTGACTGTACACTCGCCGCTCAGAACAATATGTACTTTCACTTTCACGTCTCCAAATACCAGAAAAATATCCCAATGACGTCAGGAAAAGTCTTTACATTTGTCAGTAGTCGCTTTTGAGAAAATAAGGGCTTGGAAAGTCGGCAGATTTAGCAAGAAAATCACCAAGTTGGCGACACAGGGTTGCACATGAGATGGGAAGCCACTGCGGATGGAGAATGCATGAAAGAGCAGTTCATAAAAATATCAGAGCATCTATTCTCTGAATTAAAAAACAAACAAACAGTAAATTATTCAGAAAATGAAAGAATGCTTCTCTTTGCAAAGTCAGGCAAGGACAGGACCAATAGAAGAGTTATTGATGACAATTCAGCACAGACAGAAACGGTATTGAGCAAACAACACTGATGTGCAGATAAGTGAACTCTGATGGACTTTTTTTAATCTTATAGTTAGCTACATTTTGTTTTAATTTTGCACAAATACTAGAACCACCCAGTAAGACTTACAGAGTTAAGTGTTTAAATGATTTCTGAGTAGGCCTACACATATAGACCCACTTCTGTTTGTTGAATTTTGTGAAGGTAGCAGGTAACATTTTAAAAAGATCAAAAAGATTTTTACAAGTTCATAAGCAGTGTAATGTTTTGCGGCTCCTGACTTTTTTTTTTTTTTACTGGAAGAGGAGTCAAAATGGCTCTTTTGATGGTAAAGGTTGCCCACCCCTGGACTAACCGAATCAGTTTTTTCCACAAGAGAGACTATAAATCCAATTAAAAGCCAAACAGTTTTTTTTGTTGTTTTTTTTGTTTACAGTTTTACATGCAGAAAATACTTCAAAATGCCGGCTTGTCGTTTCCGTATAGACGGTCAAACCACCATTTTACAGAGACGATGATGTCACAGACCCTGTTGCCACCCCGCCGCTGTCACGTGATCAGAAGTGACTTTTGACAACAAGCCAACATAATATCTGAATATTTCGGCGGGCATGACTCACCTAGGTCGACATTCTCCTGATATTTTGTTGTATTACATTCCAAAATGCCTCCCGGAAGTAATTCTACTTCGTCGTAAGTCTAGACGAGCCTTGGACAACTGCGCCTGCATTCTTTCTTTTCTTACAGTTTGGTGTGTCATGTTCCGTCTGCGTGTCTGTTTACAGCGCCACACATTGTTGTTGTGTGTTACATCGTTTTCACCCAATGATCCATTCCTGTCTATTTACTAATCCGGCACAGTGTGGACGCGACTTTTTTTCCAAGCCACCAAAAAAAAAAATCCCAAGAACATGTCCGTGTGGAGAGGGTCTTTATCAAAATGCTGGCACTTTCTTTGGCTCCACTGTGGGTTATTTTGCAGCCGTGATCAAAAGAAAGCTGTGTTAGTTAGCAAAGAACTACAGAGCCAACCGCTGATGACATCATAGACGGGCGACGGAGCTATCAGCTTGCCAATACAACATTACATACATACAACATTAATTAGACAAGTTTTAAAAAGGTCTGGGTTACGTTCAATTATTTTCATGCACATTTGGGAGTCGGATACCTTGTTCACAATATTCAGACTCACTTTAAGTCGTCGCCTCTCTTTTCATATGCGGCCAGTTTCCAGTCTCATGTAGTCGTGGAGTGTGTGGTTGTGTACAACAACTGTCAGCTGTCACACAGTCTTTTGATGATGATCAGATGAATTTTGCTGCAACAATAATCTCACGGTTGCGGAATTGTAAATAGATTTCCCAAACTCTACGACATTCCCCTTGACGACAACCGCACCAAGTGGATCAGCAGCATGTATAAATAACAGCATCAGTGCGTACAGGCTTTATGTGGATTGGGGGTCGCCGAAAGTTTAATATCCAAAAGAGGGGGGCCCAGCCTTGAAAAATGAGTGGCCCTCAGAACTACCCAGAAACAATTGAGGAAAACTTACATCTATAGGCAGGTGGTATAAATTTGACCCAGGGGGCGTTATCTTCCCATAAACTGACATGTGATCCGTGAAAGATAATACAGGAGAAAATAAACCTGAGCCAACAAGCTGATGATGGCCCAGATTGAAGATACAGAATCAATGGGTACAGTCACATCGCATTTGCATCCGACTGCACGCCCATACACAGTTGTGAAACTCAGCTAAGATGCAATCTTTCAGCTGTGCGGGAGCTCTGTGAAAAGAAGACTGTGCTGACAATTAAACAATGAAAGCCATCAATCACAGTGACATGATCAACAGGCCACTGCCCCAAGTGGCTGATCCAACAGGGCAAGAGAACAGAACACGGTCAAAGGGGGAAAAAAATCTATAAATATAATGGATATCAATATTGAAAAAGATGACAGATGAGACTGCTGCTAGAGGCCAGGATTCAATTTCTATTCTTTTTGTTCCAGCAGGAGACCATATCCCTGCTCACAAAGTCATTTGTCAGCCATGAGGCCAAATGAGGAGAAGGCAGCCTTGTCCAAAAAGTGAGCCAAGGGCAGTTGTTCCAGTGACGTAAATGGCAAAATGAATTAGGCAGTAAAGAATAATGACTGACATCAATAATTATATTATCTGTGATTGGTGTGTATTGGATAAAGAATAATACTGCGATCAATATAAAATTCACCATGAGAACAATTCAGTGGACAGGTCTGGCATTCAAACCAAATAAACTATATATTTATTACAGCGAGGGGGCAGGTTGCCAGCTGATCCTTTCATCCAAGGAACGGCACAATAGTGCAGCTTTTCAATGTCAGATTGAGAGAAGAAGTGGACGTATTTCAGTATTATTGATTACACTGGTCTACACCCAAAATGCTACTGAAATGAAAGTAGTCATTCTTGACTAATTTTGGGTCACTGAGTATGAAAATTATGTTTAAAAATGGTCATTAGCACTTGTTTTAAAGATACACCACCCCTGTTGTATACCATATGCCCACAATTTAAAGTAGGCCACATAATGTTGAATACAGAACCTATATTCACTTTACATTGCTCATTCACTTTAAGTGCCTAGTTGAATCTTCATAATCTTGCGACTGTAAGCACATAAAGTGTATGGAGACATATCGCCTTGTGTATTACTCCTTATATGTTACTATGTAATAAAGAACCTCGCATACCTTCCAAATTTTAGCTAATAAGATTTTTCAATGGTCAAATTCTTGTTCAGAAGCCCAAAATTGATTAAGGGTAATATGTTTTATCTCAGAAGCAGACATTTTTTGAAAACTTGTAGACCAGTGTTATGAATAACTACGCAGCATAAGAATGCCAAAAACTTCTATCCATTGTAAACGTTATTTCTTGCCTTTCTCCCGGTTCTTGGGACGACATTGCTATCAGAGTAGTAGTCAATGACCATACAATTTTTCATACAAGGTTTTCAAAAGTATTAAAAAGAAAAGGGCAATATATTTGGTTACAGCGCTGGACTCTACATGAACAAGGAAGATGGACGACGAGCCCAGAATTAAGGTACACAGTCTGTAAGCAGTTGCCGTGCCCCTCTAGAAGTGAAAGTTAAGTGTGTGTGACGGAGTGAGAACAATGCATCTTTTGCGTGTCTGCATCTTCCAGTATTTTTCGATCAGTGTTATGTAACTTTTGCAGAACTCTGATTGTGCTATGTGAGTGTGTGTGTAAAGAAGGCATTCAATGAGAACCTATAAGCCTGAAAATGCAAGTATAAATAAGTAGAAAACACTCAAAATTCTGCAACCCAATTGTCAATTTCAGTGGTGCCATGGTTTTTCTACACCCCCACGCTGCCTGACTTTGATGAGGTGTTCAAGCACACTGCGTATTTCTAACTGTTAGACGAATAGGCTTTCAGCACTTTATCATCATTGCAAATAAGCAGAGTTCAATGAGGGTTGAATAATTTTCAGTGCAGTTGTACTTGTACCTTGGCAAAATGTATAAATGTGCATAGTGCATAAAAGGCGCATACGACAAATTAAATTGCTTAAAAAAATTACTCTTAACTGAGTTTTATGAATAAATTATAAGCTGTAGTTCCTTTCCAAACACCTAAAAGCAGCTCTTTTTACTTTGCAGCCTTCAAGTCAAAAGTCTAAGTATGATAATAGAGCAAGTGCTGTGCCAGGAAACCTGGTTAACCTGATTTATGTGCCAGTGAAAATATATTCAGTACTTACAACAAATATAATTCACATACAAACTGTACTTCACATCTTATGCGGTAATTTTAATTCAGTAAAACTTGGGATACAAATCAAATGTCAGTGGATACATTTTGATGGACCACTGACCTTATTTTAAATAAGACATTTTGATTATAGTGATTATATTGTATTAACCACCTTTTTAAAAACAATGTTCTGTTCGTATTTTAATGTACATTTTCAGAGCATAATTTTCAGGGAGGTTAAGTGAGGTAGATATTTTATTGATCCCGAAATACATTCAGTTGAATTGTTTCTTGCAGTTGGTCACCAGGGTTTTGGTTTACACTGTCCCTCATTTATTGCGGTTAATTGGTTCCAGACGGGGATAAGTGTAGTTAGACATTATTCGAGCCCACTAGACATTAAATCACCTTTACACTCCTGTTATTCTTTGTTTACACCACATTGCACAGGCTACGGGATCACCGCAGGGACAAAAGTAGGGTTGGGCATCGAGTCTCGAGCATCAACGGGAACCGGGACTAACATTCAGATTCCCCCGGGATCGTTTAAATGTATTTATTGTGATTCCTAGATTCGATGCGCACTTTGCCGACCAGAAGTCGCGAACACCAACGAAGAAGAAGCCAGTGAGCACCAGCAAAGAAGAAGTGGATAAAAAGTTTGGCTCAGCTGACCAACATGACTAATGTTCACGTATTCATGGTGTAGATGCCATCGTGGTTGATGCGCTACGTCGTACTTCCCCTAAGCAGAATCTGGGAAGTCAAACAATAAATGAGGTCTGTCTCATTCCAATGTAGCCCAGGGTTTCAGGATGCGAGCTGATGTGGAAGTTGGGTGTAAATAAAGGACGGTAGCTACGGCTAGGCAAGTTAATTACGTATCTGTTAGGAACAGTCAAGTGACCTTCTCAACTTACACACTTCTGGCCTTCAAAATAAGAGCACTATATCCTGTTAACCAGTGTTCACAAACCAGTTTTTCATAAAAAATAGCTTACAACATCTTTGAGGCAGCAAACAAAGTATACTACTTTTCAAAAGTAAACATCGTTTGTGAAAATGTACTCTTGTAAAAAGAACCTCTATAACATTTATATTCAAGTTGAATGGTTTGATATTTATATGCTGATTGAAAATAGCCTTGCAAAAAATTCATAGTAAAGTTGATAAAAAGTCATTGAACAATTCATAGAGAAGTTCAGACATTCCATCCAAAAAGAACTGTGCTTCAGCGCACTCATTTAAACCATGCAAACTTTTATGACCCTGCCTAAAAAGCATCGGAATCGAGAATTGTTAAGCACCAGAATCGAAACAAGGGTTTGGAATCGGAATCATTCAAATTCAAACGATGCCCGACCCTAGACAAAAGACGGCCTGCTGCTAGCACAGCAAGCTACTGAGCTAACCAATTAGCCTCTCCAATTTACATATTCTAAACTTAAGAAAGTGGGGAAGAAGGACAAAAAAAAAGCCAAAAATGTACCATTTCCACACAGAATGGGAGGAGAACATTTTTTTTCTCTCTCTATCATGTCAGACATGCCATGGCTGACTCTATGCAGTGTGAAGGTAATGTAATATAACGTCATGTCTTATCAGTGTAACATTACTGATGCCAGTGACCAGAATACTACATATAACTTATCTTCCAATCTTTTTTGACTGATAGGCCAAAGTCATCCACAAAACGGCTGTAATTTATTAATGAATTAATTTATGAATAACTACAATAGGGTGAGGGAGCAGTGTTTAAAGGGAGGGACAACTGTACCTTTCTTTACAATTAAATTCCAAACACTGCAACGCAGTTTTAGCTCCCTTCACAGATTTTCCATGGAGTTAAGGTCCAGAGACCATTGACTGTGTTTAATTTCCAAATTATCGTGCCAATGGTGGTCTCTTTTTCACCAATGGTGATGGTCTTTGAGCCTTATACAGGTCTACAGCCTTGCCCCAGAGGTTCTGTTGGTTGGTAAAAGATCAATTACTTATTTCACTCAATCAAATACAATTATAACCTTTATATAACTCTTTTTAATTCGTTTTTTTATATTCTGTCTCTCTCTCTCTCTATTAAAATGAACCTACCAAAAAAATTTGACTGTTCATGTCCTTGTAAAAAGGTAACATTACAAAATTAGCAAATGATGAATAATGATTCCCCCACTGTAAACACACCCATTGACAAAATTGATTGAAAATCATTTTGCCTACATTAAGGTTAGTCTTGCAAAAAAAGTACCACCCTTGTGAAAAAGTGACCACTTAATCTTACAGTTGTCAGTTATTGATCCAGACGAGCAGTAAATGAAACATCAATTATCTGTGAATATGATGAATACGACTGCCGGAATACACTGCCTTGCACAGCAGTCAGCAAAAATTGCCGAAAAAACCTGAAACGCTCCCATCAACTTCATGATCAATTAACATAATTTTTTTCGGAGAACCAAGCAAATGCTGATCTGTGACTGTGCAACAAGTCACTCATACGTTATCATGAAAAAGCCCAGACAGTTTGGCCCAGCTACTGCCAGGTAGAGTACAACATGGTAGTGCTAACAAGTCCATGAACACGGTCTTCAGCTGGGTCAAACCCTTGCTGAATGGATTAAAAGGAGGAATTATGGCTTTAAAAACTTCAATTTTCCCAGCTTTGCGAGGATTAGTCTCTGCATTATGTGCTTTTTTCGCCTGAATGGCTCAGCGACTGCCCTTCAATTCAGTCACCTATCTACTATAGTCACCCAGAGTACTGGAGAAGTGCATGCAGGATGCGGTAAAAAAAAAAAAAAAAAAAGCAAAGTTGCACGGCTTCACCTCTAAAGTGAGGAAAAGTAATGTCAGTGTTTACGTTTTTCAACCGCAATTTTCCAAAAACTGTTTCACAATGTACCCGAGGCCGGGTTATTTACTGGTTGAAAACTAATGTCATACGGATATGAGTCTTGGTTCTATAAATGCAGAGTTGGACAGTGACATTGTTGAGCAATACAAACTGACATTTCTCTATTGCTTTCATGTTACTTGACTAAGGAAATTAATTTACTAATTTAGCTTTGCCTTGGCGCTAGAAGCACTCGCTAATAAGTTACCCTATCTGTACAAATGTAACATTAAAACCCATTCAAACCCAATTACAGCAATGTATTAGAAATGCATTATGTAACCTACCAGTGCATGTTAATCACTGCATCCCATAATGTCATTGGAAATTAGCTCCGTAGTTGATTATCAGAACACTTGTTCACGGCTGTCAAACTATTAGTAAATTAAGGAGACTAATTAACAAGCGGTTCCTAAACTTTACGCATGCATATGTTTACTTGTGCATGACCAAGCATACCGTGGGCAGTGACTTTATGAAATATTTGTTGAGTGCGGATCAGAGTTCTCATCGTAGCCAAAGAAACCAGACTTTAGGTGTCAAGTGGAACCGAGCGCAGCAGAGATTAGTGGGAGTGACTTGTTGTTGTCCACATGGTGGCCGAGTGGTTAGCATGTTGGCCACACAGTCAGGAGATCAGGAAGATCTGTGTTCGAATCTCTATTGGGCATCTCTGTGTGGAGATTGCATGTTCTCTCCATGTGTGGGCTTTCTGTACTCCGGTTTCCTCCCACAATCCAAAAACATGCATGTCTCACACAAAGTCAGCTGGGATAGGCTCCAGCATACCTGCGACCCTAATTAGGATAAGAGGCATAGAAGATGGATGGATGGATGTGTTGTTGTCTTCATCCCGGTTCATGGCTTACTACTGTACTGTTGTCTGTACTGTACAATCGTCTAGGTTTGCTGATATTTTGATGTTGAGTTTGTTGGATCTAGTTTTGAACCGTATCTGATTTAACAGTTTCAGCTGGTTTTGTTTGCATCACAGGTGGTCCTCGGGTTGACTATGTTGTATTCCTTGGACCTCTGTGAGCGGCATCCGACATGCACACTGTAATATCGCACCTGTCCAAAACCTGAGAACGGAGAACTTTATTCTGTTGCGTTGCAAAGTGGTACAGAATAAATTATGTGTTTATTTCATTTACAGTTCAGGTTGGATTATAGTTTGTGCGCTGCATGGATTTGATGTGCCCTGAGAACGCGAGAGCAGTGCGCAATTGTGCACGCGTGCAGCTTAGAGGGATCATTGGTTGCAAGTTGAGTTTTGGTTGGCTCTTATACCTAAATCAACTCCTAATTCTATCTGTTTTCTGTACCACTTTCCTCACTAGGGTTGCAGGTATGCTGGAGCCCATCCCAGCAATCTTCGGGCGAGAGGGTACAACCTGGACAATTTAGAGTCTCCAATTAACCTAGCTTGGGGGAGGAAGCAGGACAACTCGGAGAGAACACACACACATGCAAACTCCACACAGAGATGTTCCAACGAAGACAGGAACCCATGATCTCCTGACTGTGATGCAAACATGCTAACCACTGTGCTAACCAAAGTCAGGACACAAAATAATTGGCAAAGCACTAGCAACTAGGGATATCCCGATCCACATTTTTTGGCTTCCAGAGTAAAAATACATTTGCATCACAAAAATGCCTCCTCGAAATAATCAGACCTCACAATCGCAGTCATCTATCTTGCAAAATGTGGATAAAAGTACTCAATGACGTAGGCAAAAGTTCTTCTCATCCGAAAACTATTTTTACAAAAGCTGTTTAATGAAGTAGCTCTCGTCAAAGTCTCACCACTCCTGCCTCAGACATCCACCAGACGCACCTTGGACAAAGTTATCTACGAACTGCCATAGCCAAAATTCTTGCCCACTTTCTTCTTAATCCCCTACACGGAATCATTTGGTGGAGAAAATATAAAACCTTGAAATTAACACAAACGCGTTAAGGAGAGCACGCTAGCAATGTGCGGATCGATGCTGATATATCGATCCTTCCGCTACCAGCTCTTCATGCTCTGAAGTTGATTCTGAAAAATCTAAATATTGATACTTTTGATACTTCCGATATATGATTTTGTCCTTGGTTTTTTCTGGTGTTGTATATTAGCTTGGCTATATTGTAAATCACTCCACTACCTCAGTATACTCCAGGGTTTAAAAGAAATCAATAAATTACTATGACGTACTCTTATGCTATGCTATGCTTGACTTGAAAATACTGTATAGTACCAGACACATTAGATGAATTTGCACATAGCATCGGATCGGTATCACAGATATCACCAGCCTGAATTTTACCCAGTATCGGCTAGGAAATGAAATCAATGGTATTGCACACACTGCAGCAATCGTTACCTCCGTAAACACACCAAAATGAGAGTGATGTCGTGATTTTGTGCATGCACGTCACTTTCCAGGCGGTTTGCGTTCACATTAACAAGTCTCATTTGTTTGGTAATGTGAACGACAAAAATTAGATTGAAACAAAAAATCCAAATTGGGCATCATACCCTGCAGTGTGAACACAGCCTAATATATACATATACAGGTATATATTTTCACTGGCAATTACAGTTCTCTCCGTCACCTTCAGACGGCTGGTTGAAGGTTGACTGTGGGAAATTGTGGGGGGTAACGTCAAAATGAATGACTAATCCAATGGTGATATCAACTGGAGAGGGCTAAATGGCAAATATGGCCTCAAGCCACTTGACTCTCCTCAGTATATATCTCAACTTGACAGCCATAGACTGGGCGTCCCGCAGCAAATATGATAGAAATTACCACGACATTCCAGAGCTGCTTATTGTAACCTATCTTTTTTTTTAAAATTACTTTGGTTAAACAAAGCCTTATTCATAAAAGAAAAAACACATTTAAATGGCCTTTTAAATGATTTTTGGGTTCCGTGAATGCATGAATCCTTCCCGGTATGAGGTACAAGTAAGAAAAAGAAAAAAATCATGAAGACATAAGAGGATATATAAATATTCTAAATGTCAAAGGCCAGACTAGTGGGTACATGTTCCTTGTCATGGCTGTCACTTTTAAACTCCCAAGGATAACTACACTGTCAATAATCTTATTTTTTAAAACAACATCTGACCCAAGATGGCCTAGGTAGCTCATTTCCAATCATTTAGGCATACAGTATTAGTCAATGGACAATGGGGCTGCAAAGACCACACAACGCACTGTCAACGCTGTGGACATGTTCCATGTCTGGATATGATCTGGCCACCAGTAAATTAGAGGAGCGCACCAGCTCCATTATTACCGTCAAACAAGGTTATCCGAATTGGTGGTGTGTTTTGTTTCGTTTTTTTTTTTTTACATAAAGCAGACTGATGTCATGTACAGCTTGCAGACTCTAAGAAAGCAAGCAAGACCCACGTGAGGGTATAAGCACCATCAGATTTAACCCGTTTTACAGTGATAGTAAATCTAATATTTTATCTTGGAATATAATGATAAATAAATAGAATAGAATATAGAATATAATAAATAGAATAAATGTCTGAAGTTTTTCTTGAAACTTCCTTCAACATTTTCATTGTTGTCTGTATCCAAACTTGTGTGATCAAGGCAAGGAAAGAACTGAACCCGTTAAAAACTGATATCAACACACTTTAGCAATGCAGAGATGAAATTCCACAGCAGTTTATTAGTTACTGAACAGTGTTTCCTCTACCATTAAATAGGCACCTTACCCTATTTTTCTATGTACACAAATTCCCTATTTCTCTCAAATATTTTTCACTAATCTGTTCAAATTTCTGTTAGTGAGCACACACCTTTGCCGAGATAATCCAAGTACCTCACAGGTATGGCATATAAAGACGCTGGTTAGACAGTATTATTATTGCACAGGTGTAGGGATGGGTCCCTTTCACATCTGAACCGATACCCGGTACCTGTGAATTGATACCTGTCTGCCGGTGCTCTATGGTACCAATTTTCGGTACTTTTGTTGTGTTTATGTGGTAATAAATGCTAATTTACTTTGACTAATTTATTTTTTTGGGTTTCATATATTTATCTCCTAATATATAAACAGCATCCATCTGTTTGCTTTGTAATATCGCAGTTGTTTCGGAAATGTCTTCAACATGAAAACCCTTAACTACAACTCCAACTCTACCTACTTCTATTCCTTTCCTTTCCTCTCTGGAAAAATGGTGTTAATGTTGTCCTTGGAGGACAAATACGTTTAAAACAAGTGAGCAAAAGAGGATGGAGTAAAAATAATTGAAGTTAAAATTTTACTAATTGAAGTTCTGTAAAATTAAAGTGAAGCGAACTTCTCTGCCATGAACTATACTAAGAACGCGAGGGGGTGATTGTGCTCATTGAATGGTTTTGTGTGTAGAAGAAGACAAAAGCTACAAGCTATTGCTATTAGCTGAGAGGCATTTCGGAACGGTTAATATAACTTTCTACAGCTCTTCCGTGTTGTTGGTAATTTTTTAATGTGTGTTTAAAATGACATCGGCTTTGGTTCGTGTGGTTGTGGTGCTCCTGAAAGGCCATGGACAAAAATTGTCATTGGGTAGATTAAGGCTGAATCCCAGTTCTACCCCTTACCCCTTATCTTACCCCTTACCCCTAGGTTTTGCACGTTCACGGGAATCAAGTGGTGTCCCAATAACGGGTAAATGCTATGGGTTTAGTACCAAAACATGGTGCCTTCTGATGTTACGTGAATCGTTGCTCGATAGTACTGACGAAATTCGGTTGGTGCCTATAAAAGTACCTTTTTCCGTACCCATCCCTACACGGGTGTGCCTTAGTCTGGGCACAATAAAAGACCACCCTAAAATGTGCCGTGTTACTGTATTGCAATTGTTGCACGGTGGCTGGACGATCTTGGAGGTCAAGATGCTGGTGGCCTGTTATTGTGGGCAGCCTAAGACACGCCTGTGCAATAATCACCTTTCTCACCACTTTTTGTTTTTTTCTTGAACATTTTTCCTTAACTTCTGTCCTTAACTATCTTCGTAATACCTTTTCCGAAATCCCTATTTGAATGATTTCCACATACGAGAAGAGCGCATGTATTCACTTGACGGTTAGCTATGAATACGCTTGGTTGAGCCTGTGACGAATGCCACCGGACTTTTCAAATTATTTTGTAATATTTTCTTCGCCTCCTATTATGAAAGTTTCTGAAATGTTTATGTATGATAGTCAACTTTAATATGGGAAAAACAAATTCACCAGATATAAATAATTTGAGTAGATTCTCCCTGATGCTTTCCAAGACCAGAATCCCTAAGCAAACACACAACTTGGCACAGTTTTGCACCTTCTGTCCCCGTCACCTGCTTGCTCCACTATGCATAAATTCCCCGAAAATGTCAGCCTCTGACCTGCATCCATGCTGAACCAAGTTTACTGGTGTCATCTGGCTGCCCACTAAGCCTCTCCATGCCACACTTTATCTTGCCACCAGCCTGAGGGGCCAATCCCACGCCACTGAGAGCTGGAGAGGAGCCTGAGACTACCCGGTGGTGGGTGAATGGTGGCAGAATTTGATCTCAAGCGAGGAGAAGGAAGTGAGCTGATGGCAAATCCTGTGTGCATACAACCAGCAGAGTGTAAGGGCTAAAGTTAGAGCGGACCGGGAAAGATAAATACGTTTTCTTTTACTCCATGAAAGTCATAAATTCCAAAATGGTTCACAAAATTTGTTCTGCCGTCACAAAAGTTGCCTCTTAGAAATCATAATACTGGAGTGAAAAGTGGCATACGCAACTTCCAGGCCCTGTTTTGTGTGTACACAAAGTATTGTTACCCTAAGTGTCGAGCCATTTGGTTAACCGCAAACAGTCTCGTATTGAATGTATTTTATTGACATTTGTTTTTCTAATGCACTTTTCAGACACGGAAAGCTGAGCCTGTTGTAGAAGAGCTACCGACTACCGACAACAACATTCAGGAATAAGTGGTATAATCTAAATCTGTGCTATTGTATTTGCTGTGGTATGTTCCTGTGCAGCGTTTCAGAAGAATAAGGGAGAGAGAGAGACAGACACTTTGACTCCTCGCAGGAGACGGGGGGATCAATCTGGGCAGCAGCATGACGACACGCCACTCTTTGTGGAGTATACGGGTTGAACTGTGGAGGGAATTTTAGAATACATCTCCCACCACTTCACTAATAGCTTCCCCCTTCGAACACATTTTCATATCGCACAAAAAACATACCTAAAGAGTGAGTGTCCCTGCAGATATGTGTAATTATATCATTTATTAGTTAGCAATACTACACTAATCTATATTTAGTGTAGTACTACTAGCTTACAACAATTATGTCTAAAATGTGAGTACAGCCTGATTTACATGTATGTTTTGTGGACAACACTACTGTGCAAATGCCAAACACACCAGAGCAAATGACTCTTCTTTAAATACAGGAGCTACAATTATCGAGAACTAAAAGTTTGTGGACATTTTGTGGAAAAGGCCTACATTACTCAAGTGTAGCGACAAGCATTCACTAAAACATTATTTCTTGCAGAGGCCAGAAAAAAAAACAACAAAAAAAACAGGGCTGTCAAATGATTAACATTTTTAATCTGATTAATCATCATTTTCAAGGAGGACACAAAAGGAGGGGAAAGCAAGTCACCAAAGTTTATTGATGCTTAAACTAAAAAATAGAAAGAAAAACCTCCTCCCGTGCCTAAAGAAAAAGTCCTGATGCGCCGGTGCAAACCATCCTATACAGGGCCGTCGTCCTATCACCTCATCACTACCCCTAAACAAGAAAAAATTAATAAAAATGAAAACAAGACAGCCAGTCACACCAGGACGGAAAAGAACTAAAAACTAAGACAAAACCCAGCCTGCAGCTCAGTGTTACGCCGGCCGCCAGCACGAAGCAGCTGAGTGGCCCTGGAGCATGCCAAGGTGGGAACGAGCCTGTGGAGGGCGAAGAGGGAACATGCTCAGCACAGCTGCACTCATTTATAGGCTCAGAAAAGGGTGGGGCCAATCAGCTGCCTCCTGCAAATAAAAAACAAAAAGATCAAGCACAACAAAGCAGTGCTCTAACATAACAGTGAAAAAAAAGTTATCTTCCCGTTCCGTGTGGAAGTGGTACTTTTTTGGCTTCTTCCTTTGTCCTTCTTCTCCACTCAGTTCCAAACACCTTCTTAGGTTTAGAATAAACAAATTGGAGGCTAATAAGTTAACTCAGTAGCTTGCTGTGCTTAAAGTGGCGGCCGTCTCTTGTGTTCGTGCGAAGATCCCATAGCCTGCGCGTGAGTGTTGCGCAATGCGGTGTCAACAAAATAGCAGTAGTGCAGGATTGTCCATTATTCTACATATGTATGCCAGGTACATGTCAGAATGGCTGCCCAGAATATCAATCAAGTGAAAAATGTCATAGTAATGATAGACTGATCTTTTTCGACCCAACAAGAAACTTTTCCAACACGAACGTGCGCGTTATTATGCCTTATTACCACTAGTAATGTGTACTATATTTGGAAATACGAGTGTAAATGTGACCAGAGGGATGTTATTTCATGTCTACAGGGCTCTAATAATGGTAACAAATGTTCATAAACAGGATTTCTATCCTCTAACTACAAAAATATTCAATTTAATAATACTGAATCCTCCTTCATGGAAATTCATTTATTGTGGTGGGGTCTGGAACCAATGAACCGCAATAAACAAGGGATGACTGTATGCCCATTTTTACTGTATTTTATTTTTTTTTAAAAAGATGAATGATGATGCAATTATATATATGTACAGTAGACGCCCCTACAACGTAAATAATCCGTTCCGAGAACGCTTATGTTATAGGGTTTTTACATTATACGAAGCGTAACATACATGTTAATAGACTAATCCGTTCCAAGATCTTCCCAAACTCACCCCTTTGGCCCTTCAAAATATTAAAAGTCCACCAAATATGGTGGGAAAATATAAGAAAACGTTAGCATAAACATAGTAGAGTAACATTCCAATATAAAATAAGGTAATAAATAAGATTACTGTAAATGAATAAAACTGAAAAACAATCAACTAGTTTAAGGGCAACTACGATGAGGAAGGGAGGTTGAAGGGAGAAGCCTGTCTCTCACACAAACTCACGTACGCGCTGTATAAGTCAGCCAATGAGATGAGAGCGTAGGCGGTGCCCCGATAATCAACCAATAAGATAAAAGCGTATGCGGTGCCCCAATAATCAGCCAATGACATGAGAGCGTAGGCGGTGCCCTGATAATCAGCCAATGAGAGCGTGAAGCGTCAGAAGGCATCACCAAGTGTACTCTATTAGTCATGGAAAATGTTTCCCTCTCTCTGTCGCGCGAGCTATTCAAATCGAATTTCTGAACTTGCACCGACTTGACGCTTTACGTTATATAGAAATTTCTTACGTAATACGATGCAAAAACTTTACATAAATTCTTTACGTTCAGTGGAATTTACGTAAAAGTAGGTTTACGTTATGCGAGGTACTACTGTATATTTGTATGTATGTATGAGCTATGAGGGGTTGCGTTCAGAGACACCATGTAATTGAAGTCTCGGGTGTATTTCCTGAGATTTGCAAACACACTTAAATGCTGATAAGAATATTTAAAAAAACTATATAATAACAATGAAAATCCAAACGTCTCAGAGGAACTGTGGTAGTTTCTAATGGGAACTGAATTACAGTATAAACATGTGTGTGTGTGTGCTGTATGCGGTCTTCTCTGTGAACAAACAGGAAATATTCGACATCCATTTGTTTCAGGGTCGTGGTAGCTCCACTTCTTAGCATATTTCAAAACTATCACAATTGTATCTTGTGCAAAGAACATCCCCATAGGTTAACTTTGCTTAGGTTATAAGATAGATATTACTTTGCATATTGCTTGACAGGAGTGTTCAAGTTTCACATTAGGCATGAAAACCCATGTCCGCATTCTACCACTTCATTAGACGAGCCTGTTCTTGGAACAAATCTTTCTTTCTCTCAAGGCATTGAAAGAGAAAAATGAGCAATGGCAATTTTCCAACAGAGAAATGAAGCCCAGACAAAAAAGGAAGGCCAATAATGATTTTCCATTTCCTGCAGCACTTCTGATAGTTGAAGTCGCTGTTGGAGGCAGTTAAACACACCAGAAATGCCTTTTTTAAAGTGATGGCATAACCATAACATCAGCAGCAAAAACAATCAGCTTCACACACACACACACGTATATATATGAATGTATATCCATACACATCTCTCTCTACATACAATATACACACACACAGGTGTATATATGTATAGGTAAATCACACAAGGACAGTAAATCCCCACTTTCACAGGGGTTACATTTCAAGGCCACCAGTGAATGGCGAAATTTTGAGTAATTGCTACTCCCATAAAAATGTCTATTTATGACACACAGCTCACTCCTCCCATTCCAAACCCTCATGCTAGCTTGATGTTCTCCTCCGATTTCGGACCAATGTTTGCAATAAAAGTGCAACGATTCGGCATTAGCTGGGTCTGAATCCCAAAGCAGAGAACGACACGTAAATGCAAATATGGGTCTTTTAATACAGAAGGTGTCCACAAAGGGAGTAAACACAAATGTCCAGAAGGGGTAACCAAAAACAGAGTCCAAACAAACACTGGGCTGAGCCACAAAAAACGATAACGAAAAACACAGCTGGTAAAAAGGCCTAGCAGGGAAAAATACTAAAGTACAACTGAAATAGCTGCCAGAAAAACCCAGGCAAGAAATGAATGGTAGCAGGAGACAGACTAACCACTGTTGGAACAGCCAAACAGGGTAGGAATACTCACAGTACACAATATAAAGACCAGGAAGCATACAGCTCTAGCGAGGCTACACGAAGAAGGCAGCGTGGACAACAAGTGTATGGAAGGACGATCTGGCACCGAATGAGTCCAGGTGCCAGGCTAAAATACACAATGAGGCAGATTGCTTGCAGGTGTGCACGGTTGGCTCCGCCCCAGCTGGCATGGCAGCGTACTGCAACAAACGACAGACAGGCGGCAGCAGAGCAACAAACACAGATCATGACAAAAGGTGACTGAACAGATGGAAACAGAGTTATACACTCCTGATCAAAATTTTAAAACCAGTTGAAAAATTGCAAGAATTTACATTTTACACTGTTGGATCTCCAAAATCTTCAAACATCAAACGGCAGCTGGCTATGTTGAGATGTTGCAGGGGGCATCCCTCATGACTGAAGGCCCTCATCTGTGTGGTAATGACTGGGTTTTTCAACAGGACAACGCTGCAGTTCACAATGCCCGCCTGACAAAGGACTTCTTCTAGAGGAATAATCTCGCTCTTTTGAACCATCCTGTGTGTTCCCCTGATCTAAATCCAATTGAGAACATGGCAAAGGAAGTTTACGAAAATGGACATCAGTTCCAGACAGTGGATGCCCTCCGTGAAGCCATCTTCACCACCTGGAGCAACATTCCCACTAGCTCTAACAGAATGATGAATGGTAGCAAACACGGCATCAAACATGCCCAAAATAATTTTTGAGGTATAACAAGAATGGCGCAGCTCCTCAATACTGAGTCATTTTTTGACAATTGTATTTCTATTTCAGGGGGGTTTGATCAACTGTTGAACAGCCTATTTCAGTTCAATGGCTGTCTGCAATAAATTGTTGACACAAAAACAATTTTTTGTCTCACTCCCATTTCTCCTATGTGCATTTTGAAGCTTGACTTAGAGCCTCCTTAATTTTAATATCCAACAGTGCAAAATATAAAATAAAATATACAATTCTTACAAGTTTTCCTTACATTTTGATCAGGAGTGGATATAAGTTTCACTTTTTTGTCTCATGGCAACTATGGCACTTTCAAGGACGGCGGAACAAAGTGTAAAATCCCAACGCTTGACGAAAAACCATTATCAGTTAAGCATATAGCATATTGTGGGCTTTTTTTAAACAGTGGTACACGTGTGCTGGACATTTTACCATCTATGTATAAATTATTACCAATTTAGGGTGGATAAAAAGTGAAAAAAAAAAACATCCTATTGGCAGAGAAAAAAATACAAATAAAGGTTGTTGGGGTTTTTTTTTTTTACCAAAAATCTGCAAGTTTGGAGGGTCGTAAACGCTGAATCCTGAGTATGTCGTTAGCCGGCCGGTGCATGTATATATTTTCAGGTTTGCCTTCTATTTACTCTACATGTAAAGCTTGCATAAAAGGGATGTTATTGCTGCCTTTTTGTAAGTACAGATTCACTGATATTTGAGGAAATCCATCTATGTCAATACTATTTTCAATCTGATTCATTCATTGCCTTTCTACTGCAAAGCCCGCTGAGAACTGAGGACATGCCACTCTGAGTTTGAGCTGCACATATTTTAATGACATAAAAAATTCCCCCCCTCAGATGAGTATTGGAACCCATAAATATACAGCCTTCAGATGTTTACGCATCAAGCGCAACACAGCTGACAGTCTCTTAAGAGAAACGCTAATTTCCACATTTAGTTGGAAAAACAGATGCCTTTTTATAGATGATTCAGAGTAGGTCGAGAGCATTTAGGTTGGATAAAAAGAGAAAAAAGGAAAATGCTGTTTGCTAATACAAAAAAAAAAAATCCTTTTCACTACTGTGTGTGACTTTTGGGATAGGCCCATGCAACCTCCACATTTGCATAGTGCAGTAAATATATTATCACTCTGGCATAAGAACAGCATGTCACAAAATTCCTTTGAATTTTTTTTTACGTTTTTTGATAACATTTTGTGAGGGCACCATTTAAAAACCGGCACTGTTTCAAAAGTACCAATTAGGCACCGGTATCAAATAATAAAGGATACCTGAACCCTAATTGCTCATTAAATTTACAGCCTCAAGATAAATTGTTGCAATATGCCCAATAAAAAAAAAAAAAAATCCCAATTGTAGATTATTTGTTTACGCTGCACAGAGAGGGGCGGTTCATATCAGTGCCTGCTCACACACACACACACACACACACACACACACACACACACACACATCACTTCAAAAAGTCTTAAGAGCCCAACCATTTCTCCCGGTACCGCTCTTAAATCCCAGTCAAATCCTACATTACAGGAAAAGGTCATATCCTGCTATCTCCTGCGACCAATATTCGTCCATCCCTCTCTTTCCGTGGCACCCTGATTCAAAGCAATCTTTCTCCCCTCTTCATCTCACCTCTGCTGCATTACTTTGAAGACGACAAAAAAAATATATGACTATAAAATCTCTAATGCTGGTGAAATCGAGGTCTGGCCCAAGGGCGACCCCACTATTCTCATCAGCCTCTGTCTCACTCTTCATCTACCTCCACTGATAGCCCTGATGTACCCCAGCTGCCACCAAGATTCCCGTCTCATCCCAAATACCGTCTGAACCACACAAATTCATTTCATCTGGAGCCCCTGCTGAGTACCCACACCAACACGAGCAAGCGGAATGTTAATAATAATTTCAGAGCGGTGTGAGTGGATGTGCTCCTGCAGAGAGACGAAGGGAGAGCAAAAGCCAAACGAGCGAGAGGGAGCGACCATGTATAGATGAAGGGATCTAACGACTTCACTTCTATCTCATTTTCAGATCCTATCCCTCTCGCTCTAGATTACAACATTATCCCCAAGCCAAAATAAAGGCTTATCTGCCAAGCCTTTCTCATGTGCACTGCCTGAACATATGCTATTTAAAATGAATCGGGTTTAAAATGGATTTTCTAGATGTATATTAAAAAAAAATAAATCTTGTATGCTCTTTCTGTATCAGCAGAGGCTGCAAAAAACTTTCAGAAGCGAAAGGAAAAAATAATTGACCATTAAAAAAATGTATTGTAAATAAATCCATTTGAATGGAAATGCATGCACATCTTTGTATATTATTTTTCATATAAAATAAGCAATATAGTTTACTCTGGTGTCAGCTCTTGGTCAAAGTCGAGCTCACATGAAGAGAAACGACATTAACAAGCTTTCTCACTGCTGAGAAAACTTCAAAGGGTAATGAGGATAATGGGGAGACAAGAACACACAATTCAACCAAAATTATGACAGCAGCTACTTAAAATACAGATGCCATTTCCAAGCATGCTAATGTGCAAAATCCCTTGTGCAGGGACAAGTTTGTTGCTCTGTCATTTTGGATTCAAATTAAAAGGAAATATCCAGAACGTTCCACAATGGTATTGAAGTTGTTGCTATTCCCATCCAATTACTTGTGTACTGGACTTTCTTTGCTGTCTACTATCATAACAAGACTGTGCAGCAAAAGGGATGGTAAAAACACACTGTCTTTGTCACTCACATACATCAAACTATTTTTGTCATCTCTCTGGAAAACAAACTCCAGGCTTGCACCGATGGCGAGTCAGTTTGCATTTTGCATCCATCCATTTTCTACACCGTGTGTCCTCATTAGGGTCATGGGTGAGCTGGAGCCTATCCCAGATGACGAGAGGCAGGGTGTACCCAGGACTGGTCACATGCCGATATCAGGGCGTATACAGACAACTTCAGTCGCATTCACACACTTATGGATAATGTAGCGTTACCAATTAACCCTGACATGCATGCTTGTGGAATCTGTGAGAAAGGAGCAGTACCTGCAGAAAACAATGCAAAGGGAGAACATGCACGCTCCACACACAGAAATGCAACAATGGGGATTCCACGCTTCTTTGACAGTGTCTCCTCATCCCCCTACTCATGATGTAGAACCAGGAGCGACTGGGGATTTCTTGTTCTAGGATACTTTGTCATAGGGGACCGATAACCTGAGAACTGCAGCCTTACGGTTGGGAGACAAGCATTTAACCACCTGAGCCACAGTTCTACCACTTGCAAGTCCTACCTAACCACATCTAGAAACCTTCCTCGCCCTAAAGCATCTCCAGCATCCTTCTATCAATCTAATCAGTCTCTCCTTCTCACATGGCCAAACCATCTCAGTCTGGCCTTTCGGACCTTGTCTCCAGGATGTCTGACTTTGGCTGTTCCTATGATCTGCTAACCCTATCCAACCTCATCCCTACAAATAAAAATCAAAGCATCTTCAGTTCTGCCACCTCCAGGTCTGTCTCCCGTCTGTTGGTCAGAGCTGCTTTCACCACTGCCTTATATGTCTTTCCCTTCACTTTTGCTGATACTTTTTGTCTCTTCTCAGCCCACTCCACCCTGCCTACACTTGCTTCTTCGCCTCTTTCCACACACGCCATTGCTCTTCACGGTTGACCCCAAGTACTTAAACTCCTCCGCATTCCACACCCCTACTCCTTGTATCCTCGCAGTTCCACTTGATAACCTTTCATTGACACACATATATTCCGTCTTGCTGCAACTGACCTTCATTCCTCTCCTCTCCAGCTCATTCCTCCACCTCTGCAGGTTTTCTTCCACCTGCCCTCTGTTCTCACTGCAGATCACAATGTTATTCGAAAACATCATTGTCCACAAAGCCTCTTGTCTGACCACATCTCTCTATCTGTCCATCACCATAGCAAACAGGAAGGGGATCAGTTTCAATCCCTGATACAGTCCAACCCCCACCTGGCAACCTATCTGTGACACCTACAGCATACCTCACTGCTGTCCTGCTGCCCTCATCTAGCTTAGTTCTGTCACCCCAGATCTCCTCATTCAATATCACATGTCATCTCTTTGTAGTATGTCCTGTTTTTTCGAAACCCACAAAGACACAATGTAACCCATCAGGACTTTCAGAGCAATACATCTGCACATCTTGGCATGAAACCATACTGCTGCTCGACCACTTTCCGTACTCTTGCTTCCACAACTCTTTCCCAGAGCTTCATGGTGTGGCTCATCAGCTTTATGCCTCTGGCATTGCCACAACTCTGACCATCGTCCTCGTTCTTAAAGACCGATCCACTGTCCTTCCATTCCTCAGGCATCTTTCATTCTCTAAAACATTATCGAACAATCTTGTTAAAAATGCCACTCCTGTCTCACATAAAACACTTGCATACCTCCACAGGTACGTCATCAGGCCTACCAGACTTCTCATTATTTATCCTCATTAGAGCTGCTGTAACTTCAGCCTTACTGCTGCCTGGAACACAACTTTATCCTTTCTCTCTCTCATTTTTGACATTCATTAGTTCAATTCTATCTTGCCCTAACACTGTCCTCACTTGTGAGCGCATTCCCATGTCTGTCCTTGATCACCCTAACCTGCTGTGCATCCTTTTCCCTACACAATACAGGTCCTTTCCTCCTTCCTTACCATTTAAGCTCTCATACAACCTATCAGAGGCATCTCATTTAGCCTTTTCCACCGCAATCTTCGCCGTACACCTCATATCTTTGTATTCCTGCATACATTCATCATAGCTCTTGCGATGTATATTTACAGCCGTATGCAGTATAAAGAAATAGGGCACTTTTCTTCCTGTTCAAGTCCCCGCATTCTTGAACGCCAAAGTTACAAATAGTAGCATAGTACGTAAATATACTGTTGCTTGATCCAAAAGCATCGAAGTGATCAACAATCCCAGCTGGCAGCACCTACTACCAAGGCCGTCCCATTGGGCTTGACTGAGAAAAGGTATACATACACTGTATCTGTATATACTGTATATATACAGTAAATGAATCAGTCCTTTTCTTTTTCATTTCAGCATCATTGCACACCACTGAAATATATTCCATGCTATCTTAATACTTTAAAGAAGAAAATCATTTTCAGTTCACATTAACCATTCCCTAACTGCTCCAATTACGACAGTGGAGGTTCTTTTCAAACTTGAGGATATTGGTGCAGAATGTCAACTTGAGTGACGCTCAGGCTTCTAAATGAGGCTGGGAGCCTATCTGCCCTTCGGCTTTCACCTTCCTATTAGGGTGGAACATATTGGCAAGATAAGTTGTGTGTGAGTATGTGTGTGTGTGTGTGAGTGAGCGAGTGTGTGTGTGAGAGAGCCAGAGAGAGAGAGGGAGAAGACATGTGGCATAGAATGACCAAATAGGACACACATAAATACACACAGACATGTGGGTGGGCTGCTAGTGGTAAACCTTATCGCTAGGCCACAAAGTGGGAAGATTAGATTACTCACTTCCATAAACCTCTAACTTGGTTACCATGGCAATAGCTGTGCGACTGTGGCAGCAACTTGTCATTGTGGAAGCCATCGGAGCAGGAATGGAGGGATGAAACAATCATCACAGAAACTGCGGGTCATCCAGATATTTTTGTTTCTAATCTGTTTCTCGGTCCAATAGTTTCCAAAGTCAGACAAGATAAAAGATAAATGGTGTTATCTTGTAGTCCTGAGCTAGTAAAGAGAAATCCTACAGTATCAGTCCTGTAGTTGCTGCTAACATCATTAAGGATTCTTGAATCCAACTCCAATACAACACAAAGATTGTCATTTCACTGCACTGCTGCACATCAGCAAGGGCAGATCAATTTAAAATGGATTGACAAGTGCATCGTAGTTAATTAATTCAAATAAATGAAGTGCTTGCAAATCCATAGTGCCTGATCATTAGATTAATTACCCCTTTCATGCTATTGTATTTCAATTAAGATAAGTTCACTATTTACCTGTTTTGTGTCGATCTTTATGTTTATGATTTTCGGAAAGCTATATGATATGATATGATATGACATATGATCGTAAGGCTCTTCACCTCAGTCATAAAGTTATAAATTCAAACCATATGTTTACTCTAGTCTAGGGTTGTCAAAGGGCTGTCCAAAGTGCGGGGGCCATTTTTGTCCACAGCTTATTTTTTATATTGGCCTTCGGCACATTGTAAAAATAAAAATTATTCATTATTAATTAGATACGTTACTTGATATTACACTAATTAATGTGGATATTTTGCTCAGATAGTTTAGCGTATATTGCCCTACATTGGATTAGCATCTTGAAATACACAAAAATTGATCAAAGTGGTGCCCCGCATTCCCGGGTGGGTGGGTGGCGGTGTCGTATAATGATCTAATTTACCTCATTTAGTATTTATTGTAAAACAACGACAGGCACGCCATCAAATTAAAAGCACAAAGAGGATACAGACCGACCATTCACCAGTATAAGCTTGGAGTTTGTTTTTCAGAGAGAAGATTGACGTGTGTGCTAACAGGCAGTGTGCTAGCAAGAATTAACTTGAAGCTGTGCATAGAGCAAATATACACATTAGCACCCAATAACATCATCAAACTTTACCTTTATGCATTCCCACAGAGTATCAGCATTTGGGAGCAAATATGAAGTGGAAAAAAAAAAGATAAAAATACAGTATAGTTGACAATCTGTGCAGAGTGGAGAAGGCTAGCGCACGTACAATGGTGCGTTCAAGGACTGTCAAACAAAGTGGAACACTCGCAACAAACGACATAAATATGCAAAAACTATATTATTTACAAATCTCCGGCTAAATAGGGGTGGCCGTGGGGGGGTGGGTGTTCATACATTATAGTGATCTAATTAATTTATTATGCATTGTAAAGACAGGAACTACATCAAATTAGAAAGAAGATTATAATGTCATTGTTTGATGTGTGTGATAACAGGCAGTGTGCTAGCATGAATTCACTTGAAATTAATCATTTGCGCCAGAAATTCTCCCGCGGGCCGCCGGTCCCCGGGCGGGGCCAAACCGGTGCTGTTTTTAAGGACTTCATGCAAAAAATGTAAGTCAAACACCCTGTATATGATGCGTTCTCCAAACTTGCTGAATAAAAACCTGACCAGGAAGTCAAAATTTAAAGTTGAGGAGCACAACAAATTGCTTATTGTTTTGCACTGGCCAATCAGCGTAACATGATAAAAAACATGTAAAAAGATTACTCTATCATGTTCATGAAAAATAGTGGCAAATAAAACCTTGCACTCGGAGACAACAATCGTGATGTTTGGACACAACATGATTTTCACATATCAATACAAAATTCACTTAGGGTTTTATTCAAGTGGAATAAGAACCCATAAGCCCATAACTACAGCCTAGTAAAACAGAAGGCGTTCAAGTCTGATTCGAGGCTAATTAATGCGAGTGATGGTGGCAGACACCAAAGATGACAATTGTTATTGGAGTTCCAAAGTTCTTGTACTTCGTCAGTACTATCTGTGGAGCGGAAATTGTGTGCAAACTTTGAAAACAGCACATCAGAAATGACTTCCACTTATTTTACAGGATGCAATTACAGTTCATATCAGTCAGGTTTTTGTGTCCCCCCCCCAATATCCAGGATTAAATCATCAATCAAGAAAAGACCAAATGTAATCCAAGACTTATTATCATCATTAAACCTCAATAATGGAGTAATTACACACATAGAATTTCACCTACGACTACCGAATTTAAAGTATACATAGAATACAAGAGTCCTGTAAAGAGCTCTGCAGGTTCGGAGAATGTGTCCTATACAAAGAGTGTGCTGGTGTTTTTAGAAAAATGCAAAAATGTTTTCAACTGAACTCACGGGCCAGTCTGATGTCATTCATGGGCCGGATTGAGCTCTGCTACTGTATAAACACTATAGCACTGGCACCCGTGAAGAGATTTGTATATAATCATTGGAAGGACAATATATTAACAATGGTGCTGAAAGGAGCCTAACCCAACTCAAACCTCCGAAAACAATTAAAAACACACAATGAATCAAGTTGATGAAAAGACTGACAGTCATTCAGGAGCAGGTACAATAAATAATGATAATTACCCTGCTCTTGCTCTGCCTCGAAGAACTCATAATAAATCCCCTTTTTCACCATTCAGACAGAAAATGGCTAAGATAACTTATGGGACACTGTTTTGACCTTGACAAATTGCTTCATTTAGATAAGAGTTAGCCTTAGTAATTGCAATGAAATAGTTCACTTTAATGCCAGCAGCCCACACAGCATGACAGGACTGAAAGTCTTTCACTTTGGTGCTTTTGTCAATTGGAAGCTGCTACCTCTTTGCAGGGGGACTTGCTAGTTCTATTGTGGACCAATTTAAGTCAGAGTTTTCATCAACACAGATAGTAAGTTGAAATAGCACAAAGAAAGTGCCCACCGAAATAGATACTGTAATTCATTCAAACGTAAGCCTGCGTATTATTTTAATTTTTAGATACTGTGATGCATGAGAGTTTGATGTTCTATAGTTTGTTACAAGGAAGGTTGGCCCATTTTTCACCCCCTAATTCCGTGTCTGACTGTTTTCTAACATTCTACCACGAATCCAGTGACATAACAGTGGCACCATGAGAAAACTATTCATACGGTAGATAGATCTGTAGACTCTAGGACAGTTCCTCCTGCAGGAGTGCATGTACACATGGAAAATATGTGTATTTACACATGCTGCTCTTGTTTGACAGCAGGATAAATCCTCTTGGCACAAAGGACAATATCTCTATTTCAACTATTTTCATTTTACTTACCCTACTTATGGAGGGACGTGAACTTTGAAACATATGCAGTCAAACTTGTCTATAGCGGCCACTAGAGGGAGTCTGCAAAAGTGGCCGCTATAGACAGGTGGCCTCTATAGACAGGTTGGTGTCCAGTTTGAATGTTGACCAGTAGGGGGAAAAAAAAGAAAAAAAGGGAAAAAAATAATAATAATAATGTTGACCAGTAGATGGCACTGCGGACTGCTGATCAAAGTTGTATAGCACTACTAGGCTTGTTATTATCATGGTTCATGGTTTTAATCCTGAACATGCATGAGTCAAACAGTAGCACATCACATAGTACAATTCACAATTTTGCATGTCCAAAAAGGAGTAGGAAGAAGCAAAGCTTATTTAATCCTACCCCTCATCAGTTTCACATCAGTTGCAATACATTTATTCACCTCTTGTTCTAGGTCTACATGACAATGTAGTGCAATCATAGCCAAGGTTTTTACTTACTAAAAGGAAGCTAGAGGCTTAATAATAACTGATAACTGATAAAATACTTCAGTTAAGTACAACCGAACTCAGTTTTGCTCCCGCTGCCGCATGCGTGCTAGCATGTTTTTTTTTTTTTTATTGTAGCGTCGCTGGGAGCGCGTCCTGTTCCCAGCCTAATTTGCGGTAATGTTTTGGTGCAAATGCTCTTAAAGTTACATGTTTGACCAGGAAATAGCAAGCTCAAAAGAAGACGGCTTTTTTATGTGGAACAACTGACAGTTTGTGTGGATCTTGTGAATGATTGTGACTGAGCTAGGACTCAGTAATTAAAGTCTACACACGACGCCTTCATTGATTGAAAAACAAAACTTTTTTGTGCATGAAGCTTCTACTTGAGTTGCTAATTTGGCTGCTATATGCAGTCAGATATGGGTGGCATATCAAAATGACAAAATGGGTGGCTGCTGGCTGCGTTGGACAGGTGACTGCTATACACAGGGTCTATAACATGTAAATTTGCTGGGGGGGATTTTTCAGTGGCTGCTATAGGCAGGTGGCCCTTCTATAAAGGTGGCCGCTAAGACAGGTTTGACTGTAGTTAAGTCAAAATGTATTATTATTATATGCCCTCCATACACAGTAATGCCTCGCCACTTTGAGCTTCGGCTTCTCTCCATCAAAGCAAAATGTATTTTCAAAAATATATTGATGAATAAATCATGCTGTTTCGTAGTCGAATACGGCCTATTATTAGTATATTTAGACACATTTTACATATTTTTTGACTAAGTCAAGCATTTTCAAGCATAGAAATGGCTAAATGAACACAAATGCAAATATAAAGTATTCAGAAGATGCATCAATAGATGTTGTCCTGATGTGTAGTATTCTATTCTGGCCTCTAGGTGTCAGTAATATTAATGTAATGTTGGGTGAGAAGCAAGCACCAGACTTGAGCGCGGGAACAACTGCCTTTAATTGCAGGCTTGGATGATCTCACAACAGCCACAATAATCCCTAACGCCGAGGTCACTTCCTGTCCTCCTCACACTGAGCTCCCTTTGCAGTGGAACTCATTTACAGCAAAACACACACAAGCCCAAGTTTTATTTAGGTTTTGAATGGCTTTTTTCATGTTAGTATGTATACTATACTGGGTAATAAGAGTGTGTAGGGTTATTATTTCATGTCTAGAGGGCTCTAATAATAAAATAAAAAAAAACACATTTAGAAGGTCATAAACAGGTTTTCTATGCTCTAACTACAAACATGTTAAATTTGTAAATAAAGAATCTTAGTTCGCAGAAATTCCCTTGTTACGGTTGAGTCTGGAATTAACCACAAAAAACGAGGGACAATCAGGAGGCTGTGCACATAAAAGGCAGTTTGGTGCCTTGCTGAAGGGCACCTTGGTGAGGGGAGGCCGACCTTTTATACGACTTTCTCGGCCAACAGGTGATGGTATTTTTGTCCTTTCATGCTCATGTGAGTTCGGCGCTCTTCCCCTCCATGGTACGATTTGATTTGGACAAATGTTTGATGCTGACTATAGAGGTCATGTGACCAGGCGCATTGCTTAAGGGCATTTCCCTACACAGCTGACTTACATTCCGCTATATCAGATTTAAAACAACTGACACACAAAAGAGCATACAGTCTCACAAACATAAATTCCTTCATGTGTGTCTGTGTCGCTTACACTTTGAATACACAAACATAAACGTTACTGCCAATAAAACTGGCAGCTACCCAGCTGACTAGAGCTTTACGACTGTAGATTTATCATGTGTCATTAAAAGGCTTTTGATTTTATCCTGGATGGCCCTTTGCTGTCGGTTTCATCAATAGGAGTCCAACCTGCTTTTTTACAACCACTTTCTTTAACTCCCCCCTCTGTACATAAAACAGCCGCTCTGATCTCCTCTCACCTCTGCCACCTGACCTGCTTCTTCACTCCTTCCTTTGACTCTTCCTCGCTTTCTATTTTGACCTCTGATACATAATTATCCCATATCTTGTTTTCACACAATGTGAGAGAAAAGAAAAAAAGGAAAAAAAAATGATACGCAAAACATTTTTGAGTGAAATCTGGCCGGAGACATACCATTAGAGCTGCAACAATTAATCAGTGAATCGATGATTAATCGATCAGCTTTGACTTTGGAACACAGAGATCAACATTATTGCCTCTTTTCTGATAGGTTGCGGACCAAACCACAAACTGTTTGGGTTTGGTTCATATTAATTTAGTCGGAGTAGGGCTAATTAATTAGATTAATTGGAACAACAAGCTTCAGATTAATCGATTAAGAAAGAATATAGGAAATTTGCAGAGCGACTGCAAAGAGGTCTGCAAGCCGAAGGGAAACGACAATGGGTATTAATTTGTTCCACAAAGTTAGACAAAAAACGAAACGTACGAAAACTGAGACAATTTTTCCCATGGGAGATAATGTCAATTCAATTAATCCGTTCCAGACACCCAAAAATATTAACAAAAACACATTTCATAGAGAACAGTTAGAGTTTTACATAGAAAACAATGCACGCCACGCAGCCATCTGGACGCGTAGGGTGCTTTATTCGAGCACTTAATTTTGCAGAACCAAATAGTACAGGGAAAACGCACTAATTTGTTACGTGCTATACTGTACGAAAACTGAGACAGTGTACGAAAACCGAGAAAAATTTCGACAAAAAAGCGAATCATCCAGTCCAGGGTGTCTCTTGCCCAAAGTCAGCTGGGGTAGGCTCCAGCATACCCCCACGACCCTTGTGAGGATGAGCGGCATAGAAATGAATGAATGAATGAGAGCGAATTCTAAGAAATCTGAGGCGTACGAAAACCCACGTTTCACTGTACATCGTAATTTGAAAATCACTCCCTCACTCTATCGCGGCTTTTCAAAAATGAATAAATGAATTAATGATCGCTGTTTGACATTACATAACAATACATTACAGTCCCTTCACACTGCATGTAGTCAGCCAATGCATGGCCGGACATGATACAGTGGAAAAAAAGTTGTCCTTGCAATAGTGTACAAAAACCGAGACAGCGTACCAAAACCGAGCAATACATTTTTGACAAAAAAAAAGAATCACAAGAAATCTGTGGTGTACAAAAACCCACCTTTGACTGTATTTAGTTGTATTTTGAATTTAAAAAATGGGAAAAAGTAGCTAATTATATTTAATACAGCAGAACCTTGGTTAGTGTATGTGCAATGCAAAAATTTACATAACAATTCTGCCTCTGTTCATGTACATTTCCCAGTTATGGTGTGCGTCTTGTCGTGTTATTAATAAACTGCGTGAATCTAACTGTGTTCATAACATATTTTCATCACAAATCGTCCCCGTTAGCATCGTGTTAGCTGTGAAACCGGAACCGGAAGTCATTGCCTCCCACGTGCGTCACCTGTCTGTCTATGACATCATCTGTGGTTAACTATGTAGTTCTTTACTACCTAACACAGTTACGCCACAAGTCTTTGCTTTTCTTATTAATCACGGCTGCAAAATAGCCCACAATGGCGTCAAGAATGTGCCATCATTTTGGTAATGGTAATGGTAATGGTAATGGCTTGATTTATTTGAACATTCTTTTCACTTCAGTATACCTCACATATCACAATTCATAAAAAGGAGTAGGAAGAAGCAGAGCTTATTCAGTCCTACTCCCTCTTTGTTTCACATCAAATTGCTAATACATTTCACAATTGCTAATACATCTCACATCAGTTGCTGATACATTTGTTCATTTCCTATTCAACATGTTCCCTTTGCCAGTTCTGAATAGCACGAGAAATGATAAAGCAATATTACAATACTGTATAACAATGTGTTACAGTGAAGTTGAGGTCTGTAAATGTGTATGGACAAATTGCTATAAATTGCATAAAATGCAGCTGTCATATGGCTTAGCATAGTATTTCTCTGTGGTTCAGGATTCTTCTTCCTTATACTTGAAACAGGTCATTTTAGTGCGTTGTTTGAGTTCTTTACTTAATCCGCTCCATAATTTCATTCCACATGCTGATATGCTGAAGATTTTTACCGTTGTGTGGGCGTATAGGTGTTTTAAATTTAATTTTTTCATAAGGTCATATTTTTCCTCTCATGAGGAGAATATTTGTATTCTGTGTTTGGGTAGCAGGTTATTTTTTTGCTTTATGCATAATTTAATCTGTTGGAAAGTTTACCAGGTCAACAAATTTTAATAATTCTGATTTTAGGAATAGTGGGTATGTATGTTCTCTATAAGCGCCATTATGGATATTCCTAATTGATCTTTTTTGTAGTACAGTTAGTGAGTGGAGTCTACAGTTACGCTTACTTCCCCATATCTGCGCACAATAAAGATATGGTAAGACTAGAGAACAATAGAGATAAACAACGGAGATAAAGATAAAGAAATTGAGAAGCACTATTGATTTCAATAAAGAACACATAGCAAAACATGAATGTGGTGTCCGTATGGATCTTGCTGCCAAATAGCCGTCTTTGGCAACAATCAAGTCTTCAATCAAGGTAAAAGTGATTTATGTATTTATTTATCCCTTTCATTTGACATTTATACGCATTTATAATTATTTTCTGCATGTACTATAATTGTATAACTATTTTTAAAAAGTGTTGTGGGTGTCTGAAACGGATTAATTGGATTTGCAATATTTTTTATGGGAAAACGTGATTCGGTTAGAGTACATTTTGGTTTGAGTCGGATCTTCTGGAGCAGATTGACGACGCTAACCGAGGGTCCACTGTATATGTCAGACAGGTCACTCATCAGCCATACCTGCATTGTCAAAAACACTCGACACGTGCACGAAAAAGAAAAAAACGGAACATGCATGGTGCAAAGATACGTCATCATTTTTACATTCACCGCACATGCAGCTTCAACATGTACTGTATGGAATAATAAATGTATACATTACGTTCACAGGATTTATAGTCTTGTCTTTTGTTACTATGTGTCAACTATCTTTGGTTTGTTATCGCTGCCTCCTGCTTCTCTTCCTCGTCTCTCACTGTCAGTTTCCTGAGTTCTGTTATCTATTTTGCCATTTTCCTCAGGCCATTTCCTTTGTCCACATCGGCCTGCCTCTACCCTTCGTCTTGTTAACGCTATTGCGTCTTCTCTCCCTATCTATGGTTGACGGAGCACCAGTTTCATTTTCACTCATTCACTGGCCATCGTTTTGGTGAGGATAATCTCCTCTAAGATCTCTCTCTCATATGTACGTTGTGAGGCGCCAATGAAAATCGTCTGGATGTAATGAAGAAGTGGCACGTGGGTAAACACGGGCGGGGGGACGGAAGGAGATGGACGACGATAAATATATGCATATGTGCAAACATGCACGGACAGATGGGCTCGATTATTGACTGTGTGTGGGCGACTCTTGCATTAGTAACAAGTCTTATTAGTCAATTAGCTAGTAAATAAGAGGGCTTAGTTCAATGACACATCAGTAAGACTTTCAAATGATCCGTTACCCTACCAATACAATACAAAATACAAGTATAATACAAAATACAATACGAAAACAATAATTGCATGACATCATCTACCAATCAGCTATAAAGCTTCTCATTGCCCCTGTATGAGATCCTATCTACTTATCCAACTACAGAGCTCATGTAGTGTTTGTCCACAACACGGCTCTGTATAATTCAAGACAGGCGGTATTCGCCATTTGTTGGGGCTGTCAAGTTAAAACACATCCGACAAACCCAATACAGCACATTGGTTTGTAAATCAATGACAGTTTACATGCTGCTGGGGCCAGAAGTGCAACCCTACAATGAACCATAGCTTCAGTGGGCGACGACGAGCACAGAGAAACACATTTGAAAACCACAATGTGTGGGATTAAAGCTGCGGAGGATGAAGGCATGAGCAATCTTACCATCATCTCCTGATCCTGAACCGGCATCTGTAAGGGAAGACAAACACGTTTGTTTAGACACAGTTTTCGTTAAGAAAATGCCATTACCATTTAATATATCATTGGACAGTCATTCTGCCTCATTCATTTATGAACGGCTTTTAGGAATTTATACATGCAAGAAGAACGTGACGATCGTATGCTTTCCGCAAAATATTAAAACATATTAAAGTGTGTCTTGTGTCATGGTGGATTAACATAATTTTTCATTGCATTTTATGTGATAAAGAGTTGCATAATATAGGATAAACACAAACACACACACACACACACACCATCAGGATATCAAGATGTCATCGTATTTGCATAATTGGCATTTGCATGTACATAATCGTAATGGAAGCTTTAGGAAAGTGGAATAATGTTATGGGAGACAGAAAGTGAGTAAAAACATGAAAAGCAAAACAAATATGTTTGGAACTACAAATGAACTTTTTATGTCGCTGCTTTTTGTTGGGGGTTTTTAATGTCGGTGGTTTTAGATGGGGAGGAGCGATACGTGCTTTCATGTCAGTCTCCAAAAGTCTCTTTTTACTACATTTGTCACTAGTCGCTTTTTTGAAACAGAGTATCTAAAGGGGTCTGATTACTTGCCAAATCCATCAATCATGTATGCCACACATCCTCATGAGGGTATATAGCTTTACCCATTCTCTTTTTAGCCTGACGCTTAGAAATTTCTCACCATGTTGCCTTAGATTATGCTTATGCACACACAGTAAGACTTCTAAAAGAAAAAGGGCATTATCAATGCAAATTTGTAACAGTAGCACACTGCAAACTCGGGTACTTTTTGTTTTTAAGTTGGGTCATTTCCAAACTTATTTTATATTATATTTTTAGCCAACACAGAATCTACTCGGGTGTTAATCACTGCTCGGACATTTGCTGTAAATGCAAAAAACAGGAATTAAATCAACCAAAAACAATTTTGTTATCGCAGGATACCTGTATAACTTTATAGAATGTATGTATCACCCGCAACCCATGAAAATATCTGGGATGACAATTATACAGTCACATCATTTCATTAGATGTGTGCGCCACATCACTGAAATAGAATAAAATGAGAAATAAAATAAGGCTGCAATGCCACAAAGTGACCTGAAGTTTTAGCTAGATACTTACTGTAGGGATAAGTAAAACATTTGATTTGAGATCTTGTTAGACAAATATCCTGCTGTAATTTGTCTTTTATACAGTATTGCTACCTAGTATTGCTAACATTCTTTATTTGCGAATAGTAAAACAGTGAGAAAGATCATTTAAAAGACAACTCAAGGGTTTGGGAATTAACAATTGAGTAGCTAATGAAAATCAGACATCAGGGATACGGATTGGACAAAAGGTTACTATTTTCCAGGGAACATGATGCTTGGACACTGGAACATTGGTAAAAAAAAAAAACGGTCATGCGGTCTCACCAGACCAGATTAACCCTTCAGGATCCAAGAAAAAGAAGCGGCTTAAGTAAAGCATGTGGGGGTGTTCGGACATTTCTCTAAAAATGCATCAGAAAGGGAAACTTAGGGGTGAGACTTCAAATGAGTGAGAGGGCTTGGAGGGTAATAGCAAAATGTAGCGAGGTCTGAAGCCTTTTCAGCAGTTTACTGACAATAACCTCCAAGTATGGACCCTTTGTGGCCTCGCTGTGGTAAGGCTCGTTGTGACCCGTAAATGTTTTAGCGTGTCAACTCCTCCATCTCCACGGCTTTTGCACTAAATCTCACTAAAGCTCCCTAAAACACTCTGAGCACTGACAGGCCTGGTAATATGGCTGTGAAAGGGATACTGATGAGCACTTTGAGGAACAGGCACTGCAACATGAGCCGAGCATAAAATGTTCTGCTAAAACGAGCACGGCCAGAGTCCATGTGCAGAGTCTCAGAGGACTGTTGGGGGATATTATGTCAGCTCTTAGCAAAAAAGGTGGAATGGGTTATAAATGCAGGTTCACGGTATCCACAGTATTGAGGCTCTGAGGCTGTGAAGTACAAGGTGTCTGTTGAGTGCTCATGCATGGCACGACGTAAGCTTAGGTCTGACAAAATACTTCACTGGCGACATGTCTTCTGTTTCAGGCCAGTGCAGTGGAAAGGAAATTTCTTTTGAAAAATGAAATTTACAAATGCATTCACGAGTCCCCCCCCCCACCCCCATGTTTTCTGAATTATAAATCGCTCTGGAGTTGCATCAGTCAAAAAAAAACACCTTTAAGTCGCACTGGACCATAAGCCGCATTTATTAATAAATTAATTAATTATAATGATTAATTCATTTCCCAAAATTCAAGACCAAGAACAATCTGCACAGTAGCACACAAAACAACAGACTGAATAGGTGGATGTTAGTAACAGTTATTCAGCAACACAACAGCATGCCTCGGAGGCTGAACAGACATGAATGAGTTGCCACAAGCCCTTTCGCACCTGTCGACGGAAATGTTCTCTCCTCGGTTCATGTCAGTCAGTATGAATTAACATTTATAAACATCTTAAATTATATATATTTTTGATATGGGTCACTCTCCCAAAAGGGGTACCAAAGAGGGTGCCATCACTTCGAGGGGCATGATGCACAGATTACGGTGATTTGCAGCTACAGTCGCGGTGTATTGGTTCCAGACCCGACCGCGGAAGATGAATTTCCGCAAAATCCGATTTAATATTAATAAATGGAATATTTTTGTAGTTAGAGCATAGAAAATCAATGTTCTGCATGCTGGGTTAGAGGGAGCTTTTAGGAAATAGGTCTGTGGAAGATGACAAGTAGGACTGTTTAGAGCAGGGGTGTCAAACTCATTTTCATTGAGGGCCACATCGCAGTTACGGCTGCCCTCGGAGGGCCACTTGTAACTGTCAGTTTTTCTGAATCTAAATATGAATATAACCTCATAATATTATTATACAGTTGCCCATGCATTAGATCAGGGGTGTCAAGGGCCGAGACACTGCAGGTTTTCTTTCCAGCCAGTCACTAAAGCAGGTGATTTTAATGATCAACACCTTCAGTTGGAGGTAAGGAGCTCATCAATTAAATCACCTGCTGAAGAAACTGGTTGGAGAGAAAACCTGCAGCGTCTCGGTCCTCCAGGGCACGAGTTTGACACATGTGCATTAGATTATTATATTTTTACTAACAAATTGATGGATAACTTGCTTCGAAATGAGAAGTGAAGTGAGAATGTCATGGTGACAAGCAGACATTCAAGTATTTGTTTTTGAAAAATGCTTGGAATATCTCGCTGCATGATTAGACAATACTGACGTTTAGAATAACCGCATGCAGTGCAAATTTTCTGTCAAAATGACACGTTGAATACATTTAGAAGGGCAGAGGTGAAGTGCATTATTGACATGCATTATTCCAAGGGTTTCGCGGGCCGCATAAAATGATGTGGTGGGCCACATCTGGCCCCCGGGCCTTGCGTTTGACACCTGTGGTTTAGAGCATCTGCCTGTGAGCCATAGTGCCCTATGTCAATTTCAAATAAAAAGGCTAATTTACAACCACCCTGATGTGGTGTCATTCAGCTGCCATTACGTTGCTGAGACAATAGCCTCCGCACTGAAGTGCGCTGTCCAGAAAAAAAAAACAACAAGTACCTCTCCTAATGCTAAATGTTATTTCATTTATGTCTAATATGTTTTAGTTGATGTTGTTGTTATGTCTACTATATTGGGAAATATGAGTGTAAAGGTGACTATAAGGGTGTTATTCCACGTCTAGAAGGCTCTAATAATGTTAAAACTGTATTTTGAAAGTTGTAAAAAGGTTTTCTATGCTGTAACTACAAAAATATTCCATTTATAAATAAGGAATCCTACTTTGCAGAAATGCACTTATCACGGTCAGGTCTGGAACCAATTTACTGCAATAAACAAGGGATTACTGTAGTTGGAATTATCATCTGATGGTTTACAAAACTAACAAAGGGCCATTATAATGGTCGATGTAATAAACACCTATTTGAATAGTAGAAGAGGAAGCTGCGTCCGAGATGAAACGCCAGGGAAAAGAAGCGGCATTAGTAACTGGAAAAATGGCAAGAGTTAGTGTGTTTTTCTGCTCACTTAACTGTAAGAGTCAGATAAACGACATTTTTTTTAATCCAAAATGACAATGAAAAGAATGAGTGCCAACTGGAAAACATAATAATCTCAATGACCAGATTTTGCGTTTTTTTTTCCTGAAAAATGTCACGTCGAATGAATGATTGACATGCCTTTAATCACCCGGAGAAAAAGTTTGTAGATCCCTCATTTACAAAGAGAGTTGTGGAAGACGTGAATAAGGCTATAGGACCCTTTCGCAAAGATTTTACTGAGAGTTAAAAAAAATAATGGTAGAATATAGTGACATCACATATTAAAAAATAACAGAACATGCACACGGATATGAAATGAGCATGATTTACATACATGTTTTATGGCCTGCATGAACACTTGGCAGGAACAGCAGACTCTGATATTCTGTGCTCCGTCAGCAGACAAAGTGTGCATTGCAGGAAAATTACTTCTAAAATGGGCTCCAGAGTGATATTACATCGGCCCCTGAGTGAATATTGATGACTTTGTGTACTATATGAGCTATTGTTGCACTACATGCATTATGATGCATGGACTGTCGTCATGACATTCATAACTTCCAATATATATTCAGGCACATACAGTATGCATCCTTTCATATTTAGGTTACCTATGTTATTGTAATGCTTAACTCACGATGTGCAGCTGGAACTCTGGGATGGAAAAGTGGGCCATCCTTGCACATCACATTGCACTGAATTCATTTTAAGAATGGAGAGATGAACAGACACATTTAAACTTGCTATTCATTCAACAGTTTTAAGGTCAGCTAGCTAAGTGGCAAACACAACTAAACCATGACTATGATATGGTTTTCCAATAGTTATCAAACTATCGTGGTCTATGAGCGTCTCTGAGCTAAAAATGAAGCTTAAGTAGCACAACAGTTGGGCATTTCAAACAAATTTCATTCATGAAGCTAAATCAATGATCACTTTTATAATTGCACCCTCAGGGATGAAATTAAGTATACGATAATTGCTGAAAAGATTTTCTTTTTCTTGCATGGAGACAATCTTATCAGACGTTTTATTTGGAAATACTTGCCTCACCTGTCACCTGTCATCATGAAAAATAAAATAAAGTAATAATGATCATATAAAACATAACATAAAATAAATATAATATTTGTCCACTGATCTGTGTTAAAAGAAATTGCTTTTTTTTATGATTCCAATCATTACAATTTTCTTAAGTAAAAATCTCTTTTTGTGCATTTTCCGAGGCGAGCCGAGCTTCACTTATGATCACGCTCCTTCCCAGCCCATTTTTCTCAGCAATATCATACTTGCAGAAAGATTTATGGCACAGCCTGACTGTCTACAGCCTGTGTAATATCGTTCATGTAAGTGTGTGACATCATTATTCTTGCTGATCAGACAAAAACTGCAGAGACATGTTCTAAGGTGACGCAGACAGTACTCTGCAGTACCTGAAGGGGGCATACGCCTAAATCTGACTCCAAAGCAGTCGGTGCCTCAACAGCCATGAACCTCACCATACGTCACTGCTCATCAGGTTGTGAATAAAGACATTTGTGTCTTTATTACCAGAGATTTTGACAGACTCTGAATTTATGTGACATATTTTTTTGTGTTTCAATGTTGTGAATTGATTTTTTTTTTCCTCATCAAATTATGCTGAAAATTGAATTGAATACAAATTCATCAGCAAAATGAATAAACATTCAGTGTGAAAAAAAATTCAATGCAAAATAATTTGGATGTTTCAAAAGTCACACATACTATTCTGGTTTTTGTATGAACACGGTCATGTGACTATGCCCGTTATACCTGACCGGCTGGCTCTAAGACACAATCAATTGATTCAGTCTTAATTTCCCTGAAGTTTATATGTGATTTTTAAAAAATGTATTTGCACTGAATTTTTATAAACTGAATCTTTCTAAACTGAACTTTAAAACACCTTATTTTAGCATACTGAATTTTTAAATACATACATTCTGTCTACAAACGTTCATTCAATGACACTTCCAGCATAAAATGATATTTTAAAAAGTCAGTTCACAAAATTCATATGCGAAAAATTCAGTTACATACATTCGGTGTCATAAAGAAACAAATTAAGCTTCATTATCAGGTAACTTTAACATTCGCAACACTGTAAGGTTGCATTTCACACATTGTGACCATGTTGAATTGCAGGAAAAAACATCCTGTCCTGTCATTGAAGACATTGTTTGTTGTCTATGACTATTTTTCATGACAAATTTTCAGGACACAAAAGCTAAAATGCCCCCACATCCTCCCATGACATTTTCATTCCAAGAAGAAATTACATTTTCATTTTTAAAAAAGGGGAAAAAACCCCACCAGGCATGACAACCAGAGCAGCCTGAGGGGATGCAGCCTTTACTGTTTACTTTCTAAATTGCTGTCTACATCCACAGATTAAGGCAGCAAACTACTTGGGCCTAAATGTGTTGCTTCTCCTGGTGAAATCCTTTATGCCCCCATCTGTCATTATTTAAAGGCAAGATGTAATCACAACCAAACACAACCTGGTTGACACGACTGTAAATTCCTCGCAATTGCCAAAACTAAGAATGAGAATTTACGAATGGCTTCAGTTTAAGTCAGCTGTTCATTCTCGACAGGTGAAATGGAGCCTATTCCAGCTCCAGTCTTTGGTGAGAGGCAGGGGAAAAGTTCGACCGATCGCCAACAACATCCGGGCTGTGTGCAGTAGGCTACATTTACTGTGGGTGTCTCAGCAAAACGTGGACGGGGGACATCTCTTTCATGATATTTCCCAGGACAGCCTGTAAACAAGTATTGGCACTGTTGAGCTGACATACTTCTATTACACTCAGCCCTGGTGCCACTAATGGGATTTTAGGTGAAGGGAACGGAAAGGAGGCCACAGAGAATTGAGAGAAAGCGAGCGCAACGCAGCAAATGGGAAAGCCTGTGTTGCAGTACAGGTAGCAAGCTGTGGGAAACCAGATTAGACGCACTGTAAGTTTGCAAAATTTGCTTGGATTTGAGTGAATTTAACATATTCCACTTTTAGTTAAGCTGGGAGCACCAAGCGGGAGATTGTCCGAAGAGTGAACTGTCTGGCGTGCTTTAACAGGTGAGCAAAGTGTGTCAAACACCGAGTTATATAAGAAGCTCATGACAGCAATTCATTGTATTCAAAGTGAATAAAGGAAATCAAGCCAGATACAAAATGAAAAGGGCCTAATGGACATCCTCAAACATACTTGCGTGCTAATGACTTTTAAATGAATTACTTCAGGCTAACCCTTCAATTACAGTCAAAGAGGTATTAATTTAACAATCCATCTGCATTATCAAAAGAGGTGTTTTTATTTCTTAGAATGCTTTGGTTCCTTAGTTTATTGGCATTATTAGTTCAAAATAACAACTAGCAGCACTATTAAAGCTACTTTGACAAAAAGAAAGGCGAGGTGAGCTATACTAATACTAGGAGGTGAAGCAAATGTTCTTTGGTGAACTACTCAACATCAGTGAGCTACCGCTAGCTTACGAGCTACCTGTCGGAGACCCCTGTGATAGCGAGACTGTCTTAAAGCTGGCCACACTACGTGTTTATGTGTGTTTCACAACTTAGACACACATCTAGTGTTTATGAAGACAAGCCGTAAGTATTATAATGAGAACAAGAGAGCGAAATTGTTAAGTGACATGTACACCGTGAATGCGATAGCCACTAGTAGTTCACCCGTGGGACAAAAAAGAGCTAGCTAGCTGCCGCTAGAGAGGCAGTGAGAGCCAGGAGAAAAGTGTAAACAAATATGCCAGAAAGTCGAATTAGATTGAAACGTGAGCGATCACACACGCTGGCGTAGGCGTCAATTGACATTTTATGGACTATTTTTCACTCCTCCGATAATAAGGAGCGAAGTGAACTTCAAATACAAGACGGTTTGTGTACTTTGATCTAGTCACACATGCACAAGTGCCAGCAGGGCAAACTGGAAATTCTCGTGCATGTTTTTCAAAATAAAGCACAGTGAAACAATTTTATGATGTTTTAAACTGTTTTGAAACCAATTGTGGTCAATATGTGTGTAAATAATAACATATATATACTAGAGCCCGACCGATATGGGATTTTTGGGGCAGATACCGATAGAGATATTGGGGGCTGAAAAAAAGCCAGTAACCAATATCTATCAGCCGATAACCGATATATTGGCCGATATATGAAATATGATCATTGATCTACGCAGGTTATTTACTGTACATGAACGTAAATTCTTCTAGTACCAAAAATACGATTCAACACAAAGAAGCAGAAGACTACCAAATGAAAATAAGGATGTCAACATAAGGACATGCCTCTTTGTCATTTACTTTTAGGTGTTGCCACAAATGTGTAGTGTCATTTGCTTTGCTGGTGCTGGAGCCCTGGCTAACCTGCACACTGCACATGTTGCATCCAACGTAACGCCTCCACACCTTACTCTTCCCCTCTGCCTGTCAAATGAAAACATACTGTATACATTTAGTGCATTTTGGTAATGAGCCTAGATTTTGATACTATAGTTGAGAATTTTAAAATAAAAAGATGTGGCTGCATGGGGCTGAAAGTGATAATACGTAGTTTAATGTGAGGTGTTTTTCAATACATTATGTGTTTATCAAAGGCTTATTCACAAAAACATCTAACCAATATCAATTAGATATATTTACTAGCTATTGAAAAGTTCCATCTGCAGCCACTGAGTATTTGCAAACAGCTCAAAAAGAAATGCTGAAGCAAACATTCAAAAGTGAAAAAAAACAAAAAAAGAAATAATCAAAACATGTCTCACATCAGTAGACGTACAATGTTACACTGTAGCTGCTTTCAAAACATACAATATATCAAATGACAACCAAATACATTACTTGGAACATTTTCAAAATGATTTGCATGAAGACATTAACTTGTGAATGGATGAGCCCCTGGAAATCCTGCATGGAATTATTATTAAGTGAAGTGGGAAGCTCCTGAATATATCTTTATTTCACGTTAAAACGCTGTGTAAGAGTCTTAGATAATGGTGGACAGGTCCATTAACAACTGCATCTATGTTTATCTCACAGAGTTGCAATGTATACGACGTTAAAGCGCCGTAATACACTCTAGTGAAAACTAGAATGTTCTCCTTGACGGTCCCTGACAGCGTGAAACCAAAGTGTAGTGTTATATTGTTGTACAAAGTCACAGTTTACCATGAATGCAGTTTCTTTTCCCGTTCGTCTCCCCCTACAGCAGACTGAGTGAGAGAGAGCGGCAGAGCGAGAGCGCTGCTGTCTGTGTGTGAGGGGGAGGGGCCAGGTACTCAGGCAGGGAGCAGACAGCAGACAGAGACACAGGCAGGGAGCGACACTCTCCGAGCAGCCAAAAAAAGTTCATATATTGGTTGGTAAACGTCATAATCGGCCCGCCGATATATCAGCCGGGCTCTAATCTATACGGCATATACAGTATATCCATTCATACAATATATTACTAAACACTGTGGCAGCTTTTATTATGTTGTGACGTTATGCCACGATCAATGTATTCATAAACAATATTCAAACCTGTGCAGGCACTTTTGGCGGAAATTAACAGGTTATATGATGGCCTGCACCCTGAGAATGTAGAATAAAAGTACGTATGTTTTTTTTTTTTTTTTTTTTAATGGAAAAATACGTTTCTGCTTTCTTTTTCTAAAAAAAAAAATCAGACCTCACGAAACGCTCTGCGTTATATACAGTATGTCTCCCGCCGTATCCCCGCGCACTGTCGCCACTGTGCATTCACGTGTATGTGATGAAGACACTCGCGGTAATACCACTCTTCACCGCTTCTCCTCATTAGGGTTGCGAGGGCATGCTGGAGCCTATCCCAGCTGACTTTGGGCGACAGGCGGGGTACACTGTGGACTAGTCACACTGGTCGAACACTCACCCATAAAAACATTATTGTTTGAACATTTATCAAAGGTGTTCAAAGGTGTTGCAATAAAAAATAAGAAAATAAGAAAATAAATGAAAAAAATATATATAATAACAAAAATATATATATTTTTTAATGCCATTGTTATTTTCTTTTTAAAAATCTACATCAATTTGTCTCACATACACACTCACACACACACACACACACACACTCATACTGAGTTCAGAACCTCATGTCTTGACAGTGCATCACACACATCTTACACAAACAAAAAAACGCTCGGTATTTCATTGACATTTTCATCTCATTTATTGAGACATTGACAGTGCTACTTGGGGTGTCCCAGTCCGATATTGATATTTGTTATCAATCCGATATCAGCTAAAAAAAAAAAGGAGGATTACATCGGCCTGCATCTAAAATATCTGATATTGGCAGTCTGATACAACTTGTCACGCACATGTTTCCCATGGTGGCACGGAACCCGCACAGAAGTTTAATACGACCAACCTCATACCACATTTGAGCAACATCAAAAAAAAAAAAGCAAGAGGATTTTCTAAAGACCACAACTCCTTCAAACAATCTGGCTGAAACATTTGGAAAGCGTGAGAAACTCCCACGGGACAGCAAAAAATCATTGGCTATAACAGAAAAGAGCCAGCATCTGTCGTTGATGAGTAACGTCGGCTTTAAACGCTTCATTGAGCACCTCAAACCTTGCTACATTATGCTTAGCTGCCACTATGTTGTCGATAAAACTATTCTCCAGATGCAGAAAAAAGTAAATGGGTCAGTTTTTCTCATGGCTGCTGTTGCGGACTATTGTTCTCTGTTTGAGAAATACAGTATAAGTTGATCAAGTCTTTTCTAAAATTTGGCACTACAAAATAAGTAATGAAAGTGTGTATGATTGCACTGATATCGGCTTGATACACCCCAAACTAGTATAATTTTTCACACCCATTTCGATGTGTTGTCTCTGCTGAGAGTGCCCATTCAAAGACCTGTTAACTTCTACCCACTGAGGTATTTGAGTCAGCGAATACACGTCCACATTATTTCAGCAGTGATTCATACAGTACATACCTCCGAAGCAACTGTCACCACCTGGTCATTGAACTGACTCATTCACAGCCCAGCACTTTCTTCAGATCATCACCCGCTAATTGGTATATTCAAGAGGCTATACAGCGGATCCTTGCAAAGTCCTCATTCAGTATTCGCAACCCTGCAAATGAGCAATTTTTATAATTTTTTTAAAACATTTGTTTCTTTAAACCGGAATGTACTTTTTAAATTATTATTTATTCTTTCATAATTTTTTTCCGCAGAAAACACAACTCGTTGACCCTAAGTTGGTAATAATTTATAAATACATGCTAATAAAGCATAACATGTACAGCATGTATATACGACGTTACGTCAGTGCAAGATGGCGGAGCCCTGTGTGTGTTGCTACAGACGCACTTCTAATAATCTTCTAATAGCCTACTTGTCATAAACTTGCAGCAAGGTGAACACAAGTTCATGTATGACCGTAAGAATCACAGCAGGCAAGGGGTGGGAATTATGTAGATGAGGCTTGGAGAAACGCCTTTTCCGACTCAGCGACCTGCCGCAAACCACCGCCAGCCGCTTTAGGCAGAAATGGAGGGATTGTAGCAACAGCTGTCGTGCTATCCTGATGACCAGGCTAAAGGTCATTCGGTCAGTGGTCCTTCATACCGACCGCTGTCAGGCTCTACAACACCTGCACCAGCTGAACCATGTTGTAGTCACTATGCATTCTTTACACTGTACTCTTTACTTGCGTATCTTGCTTGTTTGCTGCTGTAACAAGTTAATTTCCCCGCTGTGGGATAAATAAAGTACATACAAGGCTAGGCCGCGACTCGGATTCCATCTGGTCATCGATCATCTTTCTTTATCAGTCATTAGTGTTGGGTACTGAAGAAAGACGGAGAGGGTTCTGGAGCTGAATGTAACTAAGTACAGTGGAACCTTGGTTAACGTCATTAATTCGTCCCAGAATCTCCGACTCACAACAAAACGGATGCTAACCGAATCAACTGTTCCGATAACAAACAATGTAAATCCAATTAATCCGTTGAAGAAAGACAAAAATTAGGGATGAGCCAGACTCGCTTTCGACGAGTATCCATTGGCCAGTCACACAGACTCGCTACAGCCAGAGAGAGGAGCCATGACCTCTCAATCTTTCACACACAGACACAACACAGACAGTACAGACTGCTTGTTTGGCTCGACTCCAGCTCACGTTCTCTATTTGCTCTGTTTCGGTTTGTATGATATTTAAAGTTAGTTGGTAGACTTGTTTCGTTATATACGTGGTGCATTTGACAAGACAGAGTTGAAAACGGCTTGTGTCGCATTGGTCATTGCCTCCACTCCAGATGGGGTTTTTTGGGGTTTTCCTTCAGCTCTGCTCATATCTGAAGTTACTTGGTTTTGTTACGTACTCGGTGCATTTGACAAGACAGAGCTGTGAACGGCTCGCGTTGCATCGGTCACTGCCGGTGTTTTTTTTTTGTCTGTTTGCTTCTAATTTGGCCGGTGATATAAAGTCAGTTGGAAAACCTTGCTCGTCACGGTGCTTTTGAGAAAACTACAGTGAGCAAAGCTGACAGATTAGTTCCCTGTTTGCCACCATTGGATGTTTGCATGAATCACCATCACTTCATACAGATCATTAAAAAATAATGAAATAATAGAGTCTTAAAGATCACTTACACAGTACACATTTAGCTGAATAATAAACAATAAATATAGCAACTTCTGATCAATCCATGTCAATTTCAGACTTAAAAAAATGTATTGATGTAAGCCCCACCTAGTTCCTGTTAAACCACATCCACTTCCGGTTTATGACCCGCCCACTCTGACTACAGATACGGATACAGATAATTTAGATGGGTGAACAGATACAGATACAGATAGGGTCGTACTCACTTATCCTACCAAATATGTTAATAGTTTTACATGCATAAAACAATTTGAAATGCATATAAATACATATAAATGATGACTGAAAGGGATAAACGAGCATTTAAGGTTACTTTTATCTTCATTGAAGACGTGATTCTTGACGTGACCGTTCCCAAAGACCCAATGTGGCAGGGAGATCAACACGGACACCACCTTCCTCCTTGTTATTTCTTGGATTCAGTAGTGTTTAGTGTTTCTCACTTCAATCACCTGGCTGGTGCAGCCAAAGAAAGTGCCAGTATTTTGATTTAAAAAAAGGTGAGAAACACAATTGAAAACACATTAAGAACACAGTTGGACTCACACAGTGTATTAATAACACAACAAGATGAATGCCATATTGTACGCTAACTGGAGAATGTACGCAAACCGAAGCAAAGTTTTGGTGTAACTTTTCGGCTTTCACCAAAAAACACCCTCACCGGGGCGGACACCAACCGAGGTTCCACTGTAATTAGTCACTTTCATTGCAAATGATGATCAGAAATCACAGGGGAACGTCAACATCAAGCTAGCAGTAGGGTGGAGGGGGAGAAGAAAAGCTACAACATAATCCAGGCATAATTACAGTGTCAAAAATAGACATTTTTATGTGTGTTCATTTGCTATTCGCGGGTGGTCTCGGAATGTATTTAAATTTGTCGTCGTCTTTATTATTATTATTTTCACGAATGTTTTTATGAATGGCAATACATGAGGTGTTATTGTGAGTTCTGGGGAATAGCCGCATTTCTAATTTGGGTCTTGAAAAAGTGCTGTAAATGTGAGAACGTGTGGTTCCAAGTTGGTTATGAAGGGCCAATCTGTATCATTATAAGCAACAGTCTATTGTGCAGTGCTTCTCAGTTCGCTTCCTCTTTCAACAAGGTCATTCTGCATTTTTGCATCATTTTAAGCATCTCGAAATAAATAAAATAGGTTGAAGTGTAGATGCATTCTTTCTTGAAGCTGAGAAAGGTTAAAATACACATTTCTCCACCCGGCAAAGAAGGAAAAGCGTTTCTCTGCAATTATCAAATAACAGAACTAATTCACATTAGATTTTGTTTTCCTACGGGACACAAATAGTCATACACAATATAGTATATACCGCTATGAAACCTCTCCGTACACTGCTTTGTGTTTTCTTTACAATAAACAGCCTCAATTCACATCAGAAGTATTCTGAGAAAAATAAAACCCTGCATCACAACACAGCCACAATGGAGTTCTTGCCGGCCTAGAGGCAGAGCCCATTCAGTGTAATGTGTGTACGGCTGATGCGGAAGGGGGAAACAATTCACTGCTCTCCAGTGACTTTCTGTTACGCTGAGGAAAAACAAAATAGGAAAAAAAAACAGTGGATGTACTAGCAGGGAAACTCAATGTACATTTTTTTATAGAAGTTTGTCAGAACGCAACTTTTGTGTATTTTGCAGTATTGCTGGATAATTAAAAATATAGCATAAACCAGTGTCCATCTATGCCAATCTAGATGTTTTCCCTGTTAATACCAAGCGCACATCTTGGCCATGTAAAGTTAGAAGACACTTAAAAATATTTAGGTTCACCTTCTTCTGAGCTTGGATCATTCATTCATTCATTCAGCAGAGCATAAAAATATCTTCAATGCATTTCACTTGCTGCTCTCCAGTTGTTGCTGATGCCAAAACAAAACAACAACAGCAACAACAGAAACGTGAGCTTTTCCTCTCTATGGAAGGAAGGCAGTGACAAGCACCTTCCAGCTCAAGCACGCCCCCCCCCCCCCCCCCCCCCCCGTCAGGATGAGGTGGAAGACAGTGCATCTACGTGTAATGTTTCTATGTATTTCATTGTTCGATTAGCAAGAATAATGATGTCACGCGTACATTAAATGCATGACACAGGCTGTAGAAAGTCATGGTATATAATAAATATTTCCGCTACATTATATTATTGATGACATATTGACATACAGAAACAGCCGTGCGCCATGATCCAACTCCATGCGCTAACTGAGTGCACTCAGACAATAAGCTGGGCTTGCGCACTAAGCCGAGAAGAGATGTTCAGTTTCTGCCGTGTATTTGATTAAGGGATGTGCATATTTGGACACATTTTATGAATTTATTTAATCTTATTTTTAGTTTTTGTTTTTTTTTCATCACCTACTCTGACCGTAAATCACTGGCGTATACAGTAATCCCTCGTTTATCATGCCATTTTTCCAGTTACTATTGTGACTTTTTTCAGTGGAGTTTCATCTCAGATGCAAATTCCTCTGACACCATTTAAATGGACGTTTATTACATCTGCTATTATAATGACCCTTTGTTAGTTTTGTAAACCATCAAATGGTAATTCCAACTACAGTAATCCCTCGTTTATCACGGTTAATTGGTTCCAGTCCCACTCACGATAAGTAAATTTCCACAAAGTAGGAGTCCGCATTTATTAATGGAATATTTTTGTAGTTACAACATAGAAAACCTGTTTATGACCTTCTAAAGACAATTTTTTAACATTATTAGAGCCTTCTCGACATGAAATAATGTCCCTATAGTCACTTTATAGTCACAATATAGTAGACAAAATAAGAATAAACAAGCCATTTAAGACATAAATTAGACTCATTCTCATGTGTTACTACAAACGTGTTCCCAAGGGGCCTTGAAAATAAGGCAGCCAGGAAGTGACGTCAGGGGTTCAGAGTTGAGTTTCAGCTTTGCGTAGGTAATGGCCGCAAAAGTAGCCCGTGTTTTTATTTGGGATTATTGTGCTTGTTATTCAGATCATTTAAACCTGCAATAAAAAATAAAAGCCTGTTGTTCCAGCAATCAAGTCTGATCCTTGTGTGTCTCTCCGAAAACTACTGAAACCCAGTGACCAGTGTAGAATACTACTTATCATCAAAGTCTTTGAATGCAACTTTTGAATGCCTTATATGAGTTAATTTAACCATTTTTATGCTTGAAAATGCTTTAAGGAAAAAAATACCTAACATTTGCTTAAATGTGCATATATTTTGACTAATAATAGGCCATATTCAACCACAAAACAGCAAGATTTATTAATTCATCTATTTTTGAAAGACCCCAATAGAGTGAAACAGCGAAATTCAAACGGTGAAGTGGAAAAAAAACAACTGTATAAACTTGTGTCACAACTGTATGTAAAAGTTAACATTTGTATGCACTTTACTCATTCGGGTTGTCAGTTTTGTTATTTGAAAACAACCACACAAAAAAAAAAAACAACCTTGGAATCCATGGGGAAAAATACATATGTCCTTCTTATTTCTGTAAAAGTCAACTCTATTGTCTTACTATATAGTTGTTTGAATGCTTTGCTGTCGAAATTTTTGTGCTGAAGTAAAAATGTATTAATTTTCTTGTCACTGAGTGCATGAAGATGCTTTTTTTATTTTCCAGATCCCCATTAAATGTACCAATACAACAGCTAGCTTTTTTAAAAAAACATACAAAGAACATTCTTTGATCAGCAGGATGTAAAAAAGAGCAGGTCTGGTTACATAGAGCATTAGGGCTGCAACTAATGATTATTTTCCAAGTTGATTGATCTGAATCTTGTTGTTCCAATTAATCGATTAATCGGTAATAGGTTAGGCCCGAGACGGACGGCAATATGAACCATACATAAACAGATCCGCAACATATGAGAACACTGGCAAATGCTGATCACTGTTTCCAAAGTCAAAGCTGATGTGTGTGAATATCTTGTTTTGGCTCAGATAAAAAGATTATAGGTCTCCTTTCATGGATGACTAAGGAAATTTAAAAATATTCACATTTGAGAGGCTGAAATCAAAGGATATTTACATTTTTATATAAAAAATGATTAATCAAATTCCAAAATAAAAAGTTGTAGACTAATTTGATTAATTGATGAAATGTTGAAGCTCGAAATGGCATTGACTCAAAAGAGAAGACACAGGGATGCCACCAGTCAGGTTTTACTGTGTGTTATGGCTATTTTAGGACCACCCTGAGTGGAACAGTAGCAATGGAGCAGCCTGAAACATTAGCAAGAACAATGAAAAAACCCAAACCCAACTATGACAAAATGCAGTTAGCACCGCACGATAAAGGCAGTTCAAACAAGGCAACCTGACTACCGTGTCCAAAGAGAACGACTGAACAGGAATAAGCTGATGTCATTGAGGGGGAATAACTGGGTCGTCAGCTGACAAAGGCAGGCTCTGGATCAGCTGATTTTGCCGGGCTGACAACTCTACTGTTTACTGTACATGATGGTACCAGATGAGACAGCTTTACCAAGTTGAGCCATTAAATCAAATAATCATGGTGATAATTGCATGAGTGTATTTATATCAACTGTATCGGCCATAGAGATAGATGTCACATGTTCACAGGATCCACATATGGTGTGAAAAGTGATCTTTACTAGTCTTTAAATCAAGTCAAGTAAGTTGTGCCTTGTTATGACATGTAAATGAGATACACTTAATAGGTCGAATTTCGTGGCTTTTCAAAATAAATGAATAAATTATTGCTGTGTCGTGGTTGACTACAGTCTATTAGTTTAAAAAAAAAATGCATATTTAAGCAAATTTTACATATTCTTGGCCTAAATTAAGCATTTTTAAGCATAAAAATGTCTAAATGAAACAAAATATAACTACAACAACCTTCGGCCAGAGTGCATAGAAGGCATTTAGAAGATGCATTCAAAAGACGTGATATGTAGTATTTTACATGGGGCACTAGGTGTCAGTAATGTTGTATTGATGAGACAATCGCCACCGCAGAATGTACACTGTCCAGAAAACTCTCCCAGTGCTCTCCCGGTCTATGTTTTGTTTTATTTGTCTAAATTGTCTTATTTCTTGTTTTTGTGTCTACTATATTGGGTAACACAAGTGGAAAGGTGGCATCCAATAATGTTAAAAAATTGTATTTAAGTCTTCCTATCCTCTAACTAAGAAAATATTCAATTTATAAATAAGGAATCTTACCAATTATCCACTATAAATGAAGTATAACGGTAGAAAACATCTCAGGTGGGATCTTCTTGTCATGCCAGTAACGTTGGAAGCCATCTGGACCGTCAAGGTTACATTTTTTCTCATGAAACAATAAAACTTTTTTCCACCTTTCAATGTCCCATGTTTGATGCTCCCTGGCAAAGTCAAAACGGGCACTTTTGTGGCGTTGAAGGAGACGAGGTCTTTGAATTCGTTTTTTGTTTTTTAAACCCTTTTCCCTCAGATGCTGTCTGATGGTTATTGCGCTGCAGTCGGCACCAGTTGGCACCAGTAAGGGTCTTAATTTGGATCGAAGACCGCCTCTGTGTCTTGATGGACAGCCAATTAGATCCTCCGGCTCAGCGCAGGTGTAATTTTTTTTACTTTTATGTTCTACAATGCTCAGGATCTTTACAAAAATCTTACTGCGCCCAATCTCAGCAGCAATGGCACGCTGCGAGAGGCCTTGCTTAAGCAGCTCGACAATCTGACCACGTTCAAAAAGAGAAAGCTTCTTAGTTTTAGCCATCGGGGGTCATGACTGTGAATGCCTGACAGAAAATGACAATTTTGAGCAGATTTTGGCTTTTATAGCCTGTGGTCTTAAACTTTTGATCAGGTGATAAACAACCTACAGTATTTCAGCTGTTTTTTAAATTTTTTGGTTCCACATGTATTCTCCCCCTTCTTGCTTTTGCATATGGTAGCTCTACTTAAAACATCATTAAGATCCAAATGTGCAAAATGTAAATTCTAGCAATTTTTCAACTAATCTTAAGATTTTCATCAGGTCTGTGTTATATATATATATATATATATATATATATATATATATATATATATATATATATATATATATTATATGTAACAAAAAAATACATTTTACATAATGATAGTTTTACAGAAAACAATGCAAAATAATTATAAACGGTGCATGAAATTGATAAATTAATGTTTAACTTTTCACTTTCACCTTAATCAAAAACTCTTGTTGGCAAAAACGGTGAGTAGCTAAGAGGAATGACGAGAGAGGACACCATTTTCAGACTTTGCGGTGAGTTCGTTCTTCAATTCAGTAGTGCTTCTCACCTTCTCAACCAGCAAATTCCGGTCACTCACAAAAATGCACGGACAGTGAGTCATATGGTGCTTTGTTTGAACATTTGATTCAGCGAAATGATACAGTCCAGGGAAACGGCCTAGTCTGTTACGCGCAATATTGTACGATAAAAAAAACAAGGCAAAATTTTCATCGAAAATCATACAAAAACCTGGCTGTTCAGAAACTGATGTCTGACTGTATTTTGATCATTTGCTTAGTGTTTACAGTGTGGAAATGCCATACCAGCCTTTAAGCTTTAAATTAGCTTTTTTATTTGTGTAAAATGAGAGAAGTTGGTGTACTGTATGTATCTGTATACAACTGTAAGAGACTAGTGGCTGTAAGTGCCAAACATAAATGTACTTACCCACAGGACAGGCGCCCTCTGACAGAATAAGTACTTCAGACTGCTGCTTGCAGGCATCTCTACGCAGAAAACACTCATTCCGGTAGTTTTGATTGTTAGAGCCGCAAACTGGAGCATAGTCATTGTTGCACTAGAGAGAAGTCAAAAATGAAAGTATTAGGATAGATTTACTCAAAACATTGAAGTTGAACTATTAAATTAAGAAGACTGGCACACAATCTGTACTTCTTGTTTTAAGCCAGTGGTTCTCAATTACTTTCTGTCATGCCCGTCATGTTTCTGTGACCCCCAGATTTGAAATTTAGAAACTGATAAGATCTATTTATTTAGAGTCAAATTGAATGCTGAGTATGACACATTCATACATGTTGGAAGGTCTTCATTAATATTGAAAGTCCTACTTGCCTCTCTCGGGCCCCTGACAGTTCACCCCCCCGTCCCCTCAGGGGGCCCGCCCCACTATTTGAGAAGCACTGTTGTAAGCCAACAATAATCACACACTAATTCATATTTCACATTAAACATCCCTGTTTTCCTTCCCAGTTGCCCTGCTCTGTCCAAAGTCATGTCAATATCTACAGCATGTCAAAAGGTGACAGCAAGCAATTGCAGCATCAAAAACAAGAAGGCAATGTTGCAGCCGCAAAGCAATGCACTTTCACCAAACCGGTTCTGCTGACCTTGTCTTCTGATGTTATCTTAAAAGAACTAAGAGCAACACAAACGTTGCAACCGCTTTTGAGCTTCAAAAGACAATAATTCATTATTCTACATTGTAAGGGCCCAAGCTACACACAAACACACAAAACATGATAGGACAAAATACAAGACCGAGATACAAGAGACAAGACCTGCGAACCCTGGGAAGCTTGTTTTTCTAGCCCCTCCCATGTTTCCATTGCACTTTTTTGTGATTAGAACTATGACTGCAGTGTGTTGTGGGAAAACATCTATTCTGACTAAGAAAGAAAATACCTGAAATAAAGACAGAACTTTAGCAGTTCATTACCTTTGCAAAGGGGTTCGATAACATAGAGAGCGCACAGTCGTGTGCAGATATCTGGCCCAGAATGGCTTTCCGATTGAAATTCTTACACGTGATCACATGCAAATGTATTACATCATAAAATAAGCCAATCACCACGAGATGACACAGTCATTCCTTAGACACTTGGCTGTCAACATATGTTTTCAGGGCCCCCTACTGGTTGTTACTATGGGGCAGCATCTAAGACAAAGCCTGTTCAATAACCTACTCCTAAGAGGCCAGTCAAGTCACACGGAAAACACAATGTGTTGTTTTCACCACCACTCTTCCTCATGCATAACTTGCATAGGATGATACATTCTTTTAATTAGGGTTGCGAACCCAACTGATACAACCAGATATCCATTTTAACAAGCGAGCGATACAGCTGTGTTAGTGCCAGCCAACAAAGCTGTGTTGGTGCCAAGTATCAGCCATAAATCCTTAGATTCATCGATTGTAGAGGCATGTACCGGGCATCACAAGACTAGTATCAGTTGGCAGTGGGTCTGTAAAACAAGGTGAAGTCATAGCTTACCATGACTGAAGACCAGAATGTATGTAAATAGTAGTAGCGTGCTAGTGCAAGCTCGTCATGATTCAACACATCAGCAAAACAAAAACCTAAAATATAGAACGTCTTTGGATTTTACAAGGACGACGGAAAAACTCGACAAAAGTGAATCCTTGACCAGCGAGACCAACAGACACGAGTATGGTACTACTATGGTACTATGGTACTTTTTTGGGGTTCTGCACTATTTGCACTATTTATTTATTTCTTATTATTGATTGGACAGAAGGATAAGACTTATGTTTTTTTTCTTGGTATATTTTGTATAGATCCTGTGAAACAAAAAGATGCTAATTCAGCAAGTGTTTTATTGGTCTGTGTGTAAAAATAAGTACATTTGACATGTGATTCTGTTGTTGGCTTAATATTAAATGATTATCTTGGAAATAATTTATTAAATGTTTCCATGTAAACCCTGCAATTTGCTTGTGTACCACTAGGGGTACGCGCACCCCTGGTTGGAAATCACTGCCTTACAGCATGCTTGGGGATATGATATGTGGTCTTTTACACATTCGAAAATACTGTAAACATTTTCCATTTTTAAAATACATAGTTTTTGAATCCCATCTATCTAGATACGATGAGATGTACAAAGAGATGTACAGCCCTACTATTAACCAATCACGGACATGGACACAGGCGTTTTCATTTAATGTGAGTTAATGCTACAACTTCATTGTCAAGCAAATAGACAAGGCTGGCAAGTCTGCAATTGTCATGCAACCCAAGTAATGATCGGACAAAGCATTTTTTATGTCGCAATTCAATAAAAAAATGGCTAGTAATATAGTGGATTCTTGTCACATCTACACCATACACATATAGGCCACGTCTATTTCATACGATTCAAGTTGTTATAGCAAGTTTGTAGCATTCACCATCGCATCTGTTTGAAGATTAGGTTGAAGCTGGATTTGTACGGTTATGTTCCTATATTGTGGCGAATGCAGCTACAGTCCAGGCTTAACATCCTTATGTAACGTGTGTATTGCTACCGCTGTCGGCTCATGTTGCTCCAACTGGAGCAGTTTCAGGTTATGTGACTTGCTATAGAGAAGATCATTATTTTTTTTTTCAGTTTCCTCCCATAGGCTGTTGGCTGGGTGGAAAACCTGAGATATTTCAAATGATTGATGACACTATTCTGTGTTGTTTCGTTTTTCTTTTCTATATGTGGGTGGAGACATCTTGTAGGCAAGATAGTAATATGATTTGATATTGATCTGACACTGCAACAATGAATGAATAACAAATGTGATAATTCAGTTGGAAAATATTCCAGTCTGTTTCGCAGGATTAGAATGGTTATCTGAGGTTCAAGAGAAAAAAAATTACTTCATGATCATAGGCCATGACATGATTAAATGTCTGAAGAACGCACTGAAGAATATCATAGTGAATAAACATCCTCTATCTGGCTGTGACGTCACTGGGACACAAGGCTTACTGGAGGGTTCCCACTGGATCGAGGCTATGGATTCTCTTTGTCTTCACTTCTGGGTCCTCTAAATCTCTAATGTACTGACCTGGAATCTGGTATCTGTGGGCCAAATGACTTGGTTTTCACAAAAGTGCAGCTAGCAAGATGTGAGCCAAGAGATTACACACCTACTGCAGTCCACAATACAGTGTTCTTGAGAGTGATACAATGTAAAACGCAATCTGTGTAGAAGACAGGTCATAACCTAGTTTCCAACCATTTTCTTTTTCTCTTTGACAAAGAAATGTCTAACTTGAATCACCGTGGTTTCTTACCTGCAGTCTGTTTTTATTACTCCATGCTCCGTTATCAACCAATCCTCCCCATACTGAGTCGCAATAGTCGCAATTACTATATGAACAAGGCTCATATTGATTTTGAACTACATTTGACTCAAGTTGAGCGCTAGTAGCACCCCTTAAAAATGTCATTGAGCAGAAATAGCAAGTAGCTGTAGCACTATTTTCATTTGCAATGCAGAAGTACTTCATGGCTGACATGGCTTTGTTTACTTTCCGGCCTGCTGCAAAAACAAAACAAAGCACTTTACGGCAGCTGCCGTCAAGATCAAGTGAAGATCCTCTAATCTCTGATCAATTAAAAAAAAGGCAAAAATTGTTTTGATCTTTGTAATGACATCTATAATGTATGTTTAAAACATTGTACTCTAGTTCTACATGACGTGGATGTGCCGTATCATGAGGTTGGTATGTTTTTATGTTATCCCTGTTTGAATTTTTATGCCACTCATGAATCTCGTGAACAGTCAAGTACAATAATTTCTTAAGATTTCCATGAGATCTTCAGGATTTTTTAACTTTAGGAAGTCCATGTATAACAACTTGTCGGTTGTCCAGCGGTAATCGATGACAGTCGCTCAGTATCAAAGTGTTGTTTCAAATGTAAGAATTGTGTATCTAAACTGGAGTAAAGCAATGGGAAGATATTTTTGTTTTCTAGAGAACCAAAGACCAACATCACAATCACTGCCTCGCTGCTTTTGCCACTTCACGGACAGCTGTTTTGTGAAGTAAGTTTGATGCCAGATTCTCTGCTATTCATCTAATATCCTGATATTTTCTTTTGCTGATAAACATTAGCATGTAACTGGTTGAAGGGACAGTGTCTCTGTGCAGCGCTGAGCAGTGGTGGGGGTGGGCGGCTAGAGCTCACCCTCGAACCCTGACCAATACAGGAGCTAAGGTCGAGGAGGAGGCTGTCGAATAATAGCATATCATCCAAAAGGAGACGAATCCACTGTATACTCTGTATACAACTTGAGATTCATGTAGTATTTTCTCACTATACTGCCTCACTGGAATCCAATATCATTTCAAACTTAGTGTTCCCAATTGGGGTCCCAAGTCTGTATTTTTTGGGTTGACAATTGTCGTAATTTTAGGAACCAAATTTCTAATTTGGGTCTTGAGCTGAAACATTTGGGAAAAGCACGTACATTTGCTTTCTTAAGACATAATCATTTTGACTTTTTCATTGTGAACTTTGTGAACTCATCTGTGGACTTTTAGAGTGCAATTTCTTCAAAACCACAGTACAGCAACGCATAACCTAATGTTGCATAGCCATAACTGATCACATGTACCTACAAAAATGGCATCTGTAGATGAGCTAGCACACAAATAAACACACATAAATGCACTCATCTGCAAAAGGGAAAGGGATACATAAGCATTGATTCAGAAGCCCAGGAGCATTAAAACAATCAATTGTGAACACTGTTTTCAAGTAGCATAAAACTACAAAAAGGCAAGATGAAATACGCACAAAAGACACTAAAAGGAGTAGGTGGAGTGGAGGGAGGGAAAGTGAAACTGCACACTTGCATTTGATCAAAGCAAACTTGGATGCAGGAAGGAAAGAGGCTGTAGGGAAGACACAGGGAAAAAAATGCTGAGCAAAATTGGACTGAGGGGAACCAAGTCGGAGGAAAGCAATGAAGACTGAGACAGAGGAATGGAGAGTAATGAAGTAAAAAGGAACCGAAAATCAAGATGCACGAGACCTGAAAGAGAAAGCTCTTTCTCTACAAACTTGGCATGATAAAAAAACATCACAAGGCCTGGGGCATACAGGGAGACAAAAAAAGAAACAGAGCATCATGAAGCAAAAACGAACAAGAAGAAGAAATGGGGCCATCGACCAAAGGAGGGAATGAGAGAGCAAATCCGCTCAAGAATGAAGAATGAAAAAAATGGCAACCCCACAAAAGTGCTTGGAATATCTTACTGCAGGGCTTGTGCTTTCTGCGATGCTTCCCTGTCTCACACGCTCTCCCATCTGGCTCAGGCTTCTCCTAACCTAGAGACTCACACTTTATGCCAGGCGTGATGCAACAGAAGGGAAAGCTGCCCAACAGAACCCTGCGGGCATCTTTTAAGAGTGCCTTCTCTTCCATGAACCCCCTCCCCACCTCATCCCTTGATCTTCTCCAGTATTTGGCTCTCAACGTGCCGAAGAAAAAGTGATGGGATTTTTTTCAAACCTCCATCTCCCTACAAGGTCCAAGACGTGGGTTGTTCATCTCTGGGTCTTATGGGCCTCTTACAACATGTTTGGTGTATCCTTTTTAAGTCAAGGTCCCTCAAACATCAAACAATAAGCAGTGGCTGTTCCTTCCCCGAAAATATCCACCTAGTAATTTTCATTTCCAAAATCTTTCATAATTTCAACGGATTTATTATCCCCAGCTGAAATTTGAGACCAATTATTATCTGTGTTCTGATTTATTTTATTGGGGATTATCGATGGTGCAGTAAAAACTACACGTTCAGCCTTTCGCCAGATCCAGGATAATTCATGATTCAGACGACTATACAGGTACATGGTAACTTTTGATTACGTACTCCAGGGGTCAGGAACCTTTTGGGTAAGAGAGCCATGAAAGCCACATACGAAAGTCCACACTTTTGATGTCAACTATGCTGACGCATCTTTCAGTTTAAGTTGGTGCTTGTTTGTTTTTTTCTTCTTCTGCTTTCTTTTCTTCTTCTTCTTCGTCTTCTTCTTCTGTGACTTCCGCCCAATTCTCTGCCGCTCTTGCGAGGAGCTCCTCCTAGATGTCAAATGGTGACTCACTGAGAGGAAACGGTAGAAGACGTTTATAGCTGCTGTATTTTAATGACATTGAATAAATGATACACAAGGGAATATCGATCATCCATTGTAGGGTTAACTACTACAATAGTTTCACATATCCATATTTTGTCACCACCCTAATATTATGCAACATTGCTCATTTATGGCAGCCGCATACGAACATTAATCACTTACAACAACTTTTCACACAAGTCGTCAATCTTCTGTTGTCAAACTTTCAAGCCCATCTATTTGAATCAACATCAATAATAGTCACACTGCAATCATTTCCATTGTGAAGTTGTTGCAAGTGACTTCCATTTGCCTTTGCAGTGGGGCTGCGACTTTTGTCGTTGTGCTCTCACTTTTGCATTGCGTCGAGTAATGCAAAATTGGTAATGTGAAATACAACAAATTACAGAATTACAGAATGCAATTTTGGACTTTGTTCAATATACATGCCACTGGTGTCAGCTTCAGTTTTTCCACAGTGCTGTTCCAACCCCATGGTTGCTAATCCTTTCCTCCTATTTATATTGCTCTGAATGCTACTGTCACAGCCTGAGCTTTTTGTTGTTTACTCATGCAATTTCCTACAGTGATATACTGTACGTCTTGCCAGCCAATGTACTGCTGTCTTATCGCAGGCAAACGTGTGCCTGCATGCATCCTCCGTCCTGCTCTCTGCCATTCCTTGCAAATGCCATTGACCTTGTTATCACGGTAATAAGGTGCCCTTTGTTCACTGTCTTAGTTCTCCTAGTCTGTTTTCTGAATACAGACCCAACTCAAGCTGTTTGTACACATGCAGCTGAGACTACGGTAAGACAGAAATGCAACATATATGATGTTACATGTGGGCTTCGTTCGTAGACAGTTTAACATAGACAATTTTGCCTGCATTGATATTTGTGTATGTGTGTGTGAACAAATATGAACACGCAATACACTTCCTTCTGCAATGTTGTGTATCTTTGTGTGAAAAAGGGGGGCTAAAGGGGTGACAACAGAGGGCAGGAGTATTTGATCTTCTATAATTCTCTTCAGACGGGAAAGTGAGGGTTCTTGGCCAGGGCCATATGGCATAGCCTTATGTGCCTGCTGGCTTAGGAACTGCAAGAGGCACACAAACATCGATCCACACCTTTGTTGTGACAAAACCTGGACAACCGCATGGTCCGTTCTCTAAGAAGACGGCGGGAGATGAGGTCTTTCTGGGCCAACACTTTTAAGAAAAGGCACTGACCCAACTGCTACTTCCACTCGGAAGGCATTTAATTTGTTCTACATTCATGAGGCAGAGTTCACGTCGTATTGTTCAATGCATTATGTAATTTTGCTCTGGGTGAGTATTTTTGTGCGTAAAGTCCCTCGTTCATCGCGGTTAATTGGGTCCAGACCCGTTTCTGTTGGTTCCGTAAAGTCAGATTCCTTCTTTCTAAATGGAATATTTTCGTATTTAGGACATAGAAAACCTGTTTACAATCTGCTAAATGCTGTTTTTAATCATTATTAGAGCCCTCTAGACATGAAATAACACCCATATAGGCTATGTTCACACTGCAGGTCAATTCCAATTTTTTGACTCATATGTGACCTGTATCTGATTTTTTCATGTCAGTGTGAACAGTACAGTTCCAATTGTTTCAAATGCGACTCAAGCCTTGTTTGTATGTAGATATAAATCCGATATGTATCCAATCTATTGCAGTCTGAACGCTATCATAGCAGAAATTCTTTCCCTTTTTCTTCTAAATTATTATTTGGTTGAGAAAATATTGACTCCCGTTGTACAAAATCCTTCAAATTGCCACAAACGTGTTAAGAAGAGCACACTAGTGATGTGCGGATTGATAATGAAATATCAGTACTTCTAATACCAGCTCTTCATGCAATAAATTTGATTCTCAAATCAAAATATTGATACTTTTAATACTTCAGATATATGATTTTGTCTTCTGTTTTTTCTGTTGTTGTATATTAGCTTGGCTATATTGTAAATCACCCCGCTACCTCAATATAATTCAATAAATCAATTACTTTTTAAAATCAATTACTACAATTACTATGTTACTTGTATTACATGACTTGTATTCTGTATGCTATGTTTTGAAATACTGTGCACAACTTTATAAAATTTACTAGACACATTAAGTGTATTTGCACAAAGTATCGGTATCGGATCGGAATAACCGATACCAGCCTGAATTTTACTCAGTATTGGAGAGGAAATTAAAATCAGTGGTATCACACATCACTAGAGAACACACTGCAGCAATCTTTGGTAAACACACGGAAATGCGTGTGAAGTCGTGTTTTTGCGCATGCACGTCACTTCACGGACACTTTGCGTTCATATGAACAGCATTTTTGCATGTGAACAACCACATAAAAAAGGATTTTAACAGAAAACCAAATTGGGCATTAGACCCTGCAGTGTGACCGTAGCCATAGTCACCTTTACATTCGTATTGCTCAATAAAGAAGATATAATCAGAGAAAATAAGCCATTAGAAACTTGTGCTTGTGTGTGTCGCAGTAAATATGTTTCGAATGTGTGGAGGACAGGAAGTGACATTGGGGGTTCAGAGCTTGTTGCGGGTTACAGACGCAACAGTAGCCCGTGTTATTATTATGATTATTACGTTATTATTATTGTGCCAGTTGTGAGATAATTTAAACCTGAAATAAAAACCTCTTATTCTGGTGACCTGGTGCTTGTCTCACTGAACAATCACTGACACCTATATTATAATTATAATTGCAAATACTTAATCTAGACAAAAAAAATAATACATGAAATGTGGTTAAATATGCTTTTTTTTGTTTTTTACTAATAGGTCGTATTTAACCATAAACCGTGATGTGGCGATGGACAACTGTATAGTTTTAAGACTGCGCGGTGATGTCATCATGACATGCACGGACACCAAAGTCGAACCAAACATCCGCCACACTCGAAGAAAACACTTTTTTAGCACATCACAACACACAGCAAACAACCTCAGCCCTCATTGTTGTGTTTCCAAAGCAGCTGGCAGCATCATGTTTCATCAGCATCATCCGCAGGGGTGGACAAAAGCAAAATTTAGGGAGCAGAGTAAAGAAGACAAAAATAAAAACGTGTGAGGTGAATGGTATTTATGAGAAGAGTGCAAAAGGGGACGAACAGGAGAGAAATTGATGGTGTTTGAAATACAGGCTGGTGGTTAAAAGGGTGTTGGTAAAATAAATAAATGGATACAAATATAAAATATAACAGCGATGTCAATGAAGACACAAAAGCAGAGCGAAAACCACACACAAAGTACAAGACAAAGCACGCAAGCAATTCGGAGTGAAGACAAGCACATGCAACCGTGCGTGACGATGTGGTGGAGGGAAGTGAGCACGCCAATTTGAGAGTTTGGAGCTCTGCAAACTGCAGCAAAAACAAACATGACAAGATATCAGACTCTCTAAGTGAGAACACAAATCAGATAGCCATCTATCCAATATAGCCTCTCTCCACGCAAACTGCACTGCCTGCCAAAACACAGAAAAGGATAATCATTCCAACAACTTTTCTACTTTGAAATAGACCATCTCAACCACAATATAGATGTAATATAACTGTGACTACCTGTCTGGATAGATGGGTGTCGTAAGAGTAACAGTGTAGTACAGGCTATAGCTGCAAATATGTCATAATTAGACATGCCCGATAACGGCTTTCTCACCCATGTGCAATGGCACTTCATTACCAATTCCGATACAGGCAGCAGCTCTTGTCTCAAACTAATGTCAGGTCATATCTCATGTAATGAATGAACACATTTTGCTTCTTTTCATGTGATGCCACTGGTTGCTTTTCACAGATAAACACTGTTTGTACAAAATAAGACAAATAATCATCCCTTGGTTTCGAGACCTGACCGTGACAAGTGAATTCTCCCACAAAATAGGATTCCTTATTTATAAATCAAGCATTTTCTTCGTCAGAGCATAGAAGACCTGTTTACGACCTTCTAAATGCAGTTTGTGACATTATTAGAGCCCTCTAGACAGGAAATAACACCCCTATAGTCACCTTTACATTTGTATTATGCAATAACACATAACACACATAATAAGAGAAAATATAAGATATATATAAGACATAAGATATAAAATATGTATAAGATATAAAATACACACACACACACACACACACACACACACACACACACACCCTTAGTTTATGGTTTCATATGATTACAGCAGGCCTATATAGTTATCATACTTAGGTACTTCTACATTATAATTACACACACACAGTTCTTAAACACAAAAAAATACCTAAAATAACATGTGTTAGTATTAATAAATTCACAAATAATAATCCAATTAAATAATGCTGGTAACTATACAATTTGGAAAGCTGCACATTTCTATGTGGCACAAACCTCCAGTCGGCCAATATTATCAGACATCCCTCGTCGTAATGATAACAGTTTTCAGCAAACAAAGTGTACAAACCATGATGCAGTGGATCCAAAGACTCGCAAACAAAGCTGGTCGTCTTCTTGTAATAAACAGCCTCACGCCAAGAAAGAATTCACATGACTCCAGTGTCTTACTAATTTGCGGGTATGCACCTCAAACAAGAAGCGGCTGGAGATGCAGAGCTCATTAGTACACATACATAATTATGGATTCCAGCAACAGTGGGACGACAGTGAATCACAAACCCTCAAACTGACTGAGCGCTAGCGACACTGAGCAGCACATTTGCTTCACTGTGACATGGACCTTTTGGCTTCAAGCCAACTGCAAGATTCTTAAAAAAATAGTGAACGTTTAATGTAAAGATAGTAGCACGTGCTGTGTTATTTATTGTATATACTGGATATACGACCTTTATAGAGTTCTTTGGTCATATTCTAATTCATGTTATTTTCATTGGGCATTATTCCTATTTTGGTTGGATTGGTTGGATGTGACGGCCCGCTGTGTGTTGCAGAAATGCAATATATCACAGCCACTAAAACAAAACCATTTGCTTCCAGCCATATGGATTTTTTTTTTTTTTTATAATCTCGGAAGATATATATATTCTTTCACTATAACTTAGCTTAAAATGGGAATAGGAACTTGCAATCTAGAATAAATATGTTACAAATTTTATTATATACCCATTTTATATATTATATATGTATTTTATATATTATATTATATATATTATTTTGTCCACCCCGCTCTTACACATACAGGTGTACAGTAGATAGTGTACAGTATCTAGCAACATTCACATGAACTGACACTAATTCAAACCATCCAAAATCCCCCAAAACAAAGAAAATAACAACTAGTCTGAAGACAAACTAATCAACAGTATGACTAAATGAATGCCAGGTTCACAGGAGGCTTGTTGTGCATTTGGGCCTGCTCACGATCCTCCTACACAGAGAGTCAGTGGCTCAGAACTGCTGAAAAGAGATTTTATTCAGCTGAAGGACACTCTGGGGAACTTTCCCGCTCAAGCTTCCCAGGCTTTACCCTGACATAAAACGGGGGAATGAAATGCTTCACTGCACTGCTATCGCTGCATCAGCATGTGTGGCATATAGAAAGAATTTCAGAAACAACTTTGGCATTTCCCAACGTTGCAGAAAACTCTTTCAAGGGGATGGAATTCACTGATCCCTAAGTGGGACACAACACCCAACATGGCCTTCAAATGCTTCCTTTAAAATGGTATTCTATCTCCTAAGCAATTGGAGTCCAGCTCATGTGTATTAATGAAGCAAAGAACGACCGGATGCTTCATATTTAACTTCAGTGAGCACCTATTTTCAAATGTACAGTAATGTCAATGTTGCCGGTGAATCAAATGTTAATTTCTCTACCATAAGCCGTCTCCAAAGGCGCATCTCGATATGCCACACCTGTGAGGTGGATGGATCTTGGCAAAGGAGAAGTGCTCACTATCGCAGATTTAGACAGAAGATTTGTTAACAATATTTATGGGAAAAAAGGAGTTTTGTGTATATAGAAAATATTTTGCTTTCCTATAACGCTTTAAGTTTATCTCATGAAAGATGGGAGCAAATACAAAAGTGTTTATATGTGTAAAAACTTGGATTGGTTAGTCCAATTTAATCGACCAACCTGTCTGTTGTACATAAGGACTGTTCAGACGTGTTTGCCTTACATGAAAAGACACCCTCATATTTAGCAATGAAATATTCAAAATCATTATTAAATGTGATAAATGTAGTCCGCTGGCATACTGGGTTAGCTCGTTTGCTGAAGAAAAACTCAGCCCCCACTTGTGTAGCAGACTGACAGATAGTTGGCAGAGCTCCAGGCTGTATTTTAAGACATGTAGTGAAGCTTGTTTCTTACAGCGCTTCCATGAAGTGGTGGGCGCATACAAGGCGTGGGCTAGTCTAGCTATGGGTCAGTGGTGATATCACGTCCATGAGGAAGGAGGTTTTTGTACATAATGTCATGAAAAGTTAAAAACGCTGGTTAGGGAAATGATTTTTCTTCCGCTTGGTTACCATGCACTCTCTAGGAACACATACACATACTGTATGTTCTGCATAATAGGGGATTTCACCTCTAAGGCATGTGTTTTTAGTGACGTAACGTTCATGACCTAATCCAAATCAAGCAAATAAATACTATTGTTGGCCATTGTCATGCCCAAGTATACTGAAAAAGCTCCCTGTTTTGTTTAGATCCTATTCAAATACTGTAGTGTATGCACAAAAAAGTCTCTATAGCGGCACACGGATGACTATGAATCCATAGTATCCCCAGGGTTACAATACATAATAATGTCCAGTTTTCACTGGCACAGTCAGAGAGGTATTAATGTATGCCAGCAGAACTCATTTCATCTCAATGATAAAAAGCAGTCATGCTTGGGGTGACTATCAATGAATATGTGTTCGGTTCTGATCTAAATAATACATAATAATCAGGTGATGTGTGTCCTCCTTTCCTCTTTTCCTGTGCTCTTGTGTGACCTTACAAAATGTCCAGCCAGGATTGTACTGATGTGTGGAATTTCATTTCCTTCGTTGGCATTAATTCTTCCAATGGGATGTAACTTGTGTTTTTGGATCTTTTTAAATCATTTCTTCATGTGGTTTACAGACCTATCAGACAGGAATACCTGTTCCAAGCTTTGGACATGTTCAAAATGTTCGAAAATCCAGCTTTGGACAGCGATGGGAGGATTTCATACTATATATTACTATTTTTTTTGGTCATTTTCACGGTTACTCGGGCAGAAACTTACTGATTCATAAACTTTCACGGCTGTTGGGCAGGTGGAAGTGTGATAGTAGTCCAAATTAATTGTATTCCAAAGTAATAGGATCCAAATATACTTTCAAAACGAGCCATGGTACAAACACGGGAGCTACAGTAACAGTTTTATTGAGCACAAGTTGAGTTGTCGGATGTTTTTTAAGACGTATTTCAACATTACTCATGCTGTTCTGTCTATCATCCCTGGCCAAAAACAACCTGAATGCCACTGTCAGACGTAAATATTTAAATGGAGGCATTCGAAATCGAGACAGAGCCTTTCAATTCCCATGAATCTATAAAAAGGCTTCATTTAGAAGAACAGAGACCTCCATTTAGGTTTTAATATTCCAGATTGTAACCTTGGTCATTGATTGTGTCATGACAAATGTTTTGCTGTAGGTTTCCTCGGGGAAATGACCACAGCCACTAACGTCGTAGTTCTTCATAAGTGTGATTACTCTTACATTATTGCTCTAAACAAAATCATTGCTCAAATTATTATATCAGAAAGATGTCCCCTAATATCTAAAATCGGATTGCTTACATTAAGTGACTCTCCCCATCTGTTGACAGATCTGTTCATTTTCCCAGATTTTGCCAAGCGCACACACTGAGAATCATGCACATGTGCCTTATCCACACCGCAACCTGACTGACAGCCTGATCCATTTCCTGAAGCATTAGAGGCAGCTCCAGATTATGCAATTCCTCCCATGGCTACCATCCACCTCTATCAATAATAAATATCTCCATAAAACTGGGGCTAGCCTCGGAGGATGGAGGTGGCACCGCCCAGCACGTTCTACTTTTGATGAGCCCTCTGTGTACCCGTTCTGTAATATGCATAGCGTTTCCTTTCCACATGACTTCTTCAGTTGCCCAGACCCCGAGGCACAATCTTTACTTACGCCTTGTCGCACTTATCAAAGCTGCAGCTTCATCAACTCTGACACACACGTCTCAGTGTTTCTGTTGGTGGCAGAGAGCACCTGTGGCTTGAGACATGAGATGTCTCGCACTCTGGTTCCAAAGTCCTCTGACTCCCGGCTAGTCTTGCATCAACACACTGATGCGAGTGATGTCATTTAAAATGTTTTTTAAGCCCACAAAATGGCGCGTTAAAGTAGCATGCGTCATATTTTGCACCTGTGTTGTAATTTAAAAAAAAAAAAAATTTGTACCTCATGTCAAAACATAAACATTGACAAAAAGCCAAGTGACTCACGCACATTTAACTCGATTGATCTGCTTCTTCGCTAATACGGTTACAACTACTACACCACAAACACAATTGTCAGTAAAGTGGAACCCCTGTTAGCGTACGCCCCCCGGTTAGCTTGTTTTTCGCTTTTGTCAAAAATTTACACCAAAATTTTGCCTCGATTCTCGTACATTTTTCAGTTAGCATACAATGTGGCATGCATCTTGTCATGTTACTAATACACTGCGTGAGTCCAACTGTGTTCTTAATGTCCTTGTTAACAAAACATGCTTGCTAGCAGACTATTAGCTTGCTAATAAAATGGAAACACAAACCGGAGCTCCCTCGCCCATCTATGATGTCATCAGCGGTTAACTCTGTAGTTCTTTGCTAAGAACAGTTACAGTTACGCCTCAAGTCTCTGCTTTTCTTTTGATCACAGCTGCAAAATGACCCACGTAAACAAAGTTGCAAGTGCCAGCACTTTGATAAAGAAGGTAAGAAACATTTGAATTTAAGAAATACAGTAACTCATAGCAAAACATGAAGGTGGTATCCGTGTGGATCTTGCTGCCACATCACCGCCTTTGTCAACAATTACGTCTTCAATCAAGGTAAAAGTGACATTAAACACTCTTTTAGCCTTTTCATTCATCATTTACATGCAATTTGAATTGTTTTCTGCAATTTACTATAATGTCAAATCTCTAAAAACATGTTTTGTGGTAGCATTTCCGGCTTTCTGGAACGAATGAATTGGATTTGCATTATTTCTTAGGGGAAACATTGATTCATTTTGAGAGTTTGAGCCAGCCCTTCTGGAATGGATTAATGGCGCTAACTGAGGTTCCACTATCAATTGGAATGAAACAATCAACATAACAGAACAGACATAAATAAAAACATTGTAGTCACCATCAAACAGTCATGTTTAATTCATAATAATAATTCCACAATACAAGCTTTTAATTCACAACCTCAAGGAACTGTGACCTTCTGGTCCACTCAGCAACACTCGCGCTGTCATCTTCCACATGACAGGTTAGACTTATGGGTTTGGTTTTCCTTTGTTCACTGATATTTCCTTTTGTTGTGCTCTTACTGTATTTTGGTTTATCCATTTCTTGCTTTGCACGGTTTTGAGTTCTCTTGACTTGTTCTGAGGCAGCTACTGGTCTCAGCTGTTCCTCGTTAGTAATCAGAAGGCTTACGTTTGTGTGGGATTATTACAAGCCATTTCAATGGTGAGTTTATGCCATTCTCTACTTCTACTTCGCTTTGGACTTTTGTATTTTTATGTTTTTGTTGTGTCAGCCTTGGTGAGCCGCGCCGCTCTTAGCGAGTTCAGTTTTGGAGAATAACGACCTTTTTGACGACACCAGCTGACATGTCTTTGCATCCTGGTGTAGCACTACAACAAATAATAGCAAAACATAACAGGCACACTGTTTTTCGAGTCATGGTCAATTATACAAATTAGACAATGACGTCATCTAGTCTCGGTAATAAAATGCTATTAAATTCTATCTTGTATCTGTCTTGGAGTCTTGGCCAGCAGCTTAACGTACTTTAGTGGTGTGGGGCGTCCTGTCCTTAATCGACTGGGTGGTTGGCAGCCTGACTGGGTTTACTGGGGGTGCCCTTGGGTGGCCGGAGTGTGCTTGTGGCTACGACAATAGCTCCTGTCCCCATCACGCCACATTTCACACAAGAGCTTTGAGGGGTGGTACAACCATGGCCAGCTAGAGGGCGTGTTATTCAATGTTTTTCCCTGAAGGCACATAACAGGACTTCTGTTCAAAAAATACAACTTTGTTTTTCTGATTGGCCTAACATGAGTTGATATGACCAACCCAGCATTGTCTCATCACATTTTCTCTCCAAAAGCACGCCCTTGAAAATAGCTTCTAATAGTTGTGTCTCTAGTGGATGTGTGAAACTCTTTTTATGAAACCAACCATCTGGCTTGTCAGGTTAGCAAGGACACTGTCACCTCACAAAATTAATTTCGGCCATTCCCAAAATTGTGTCCAATATTTGTCCCATAAGAACCAAATCATGACGACATTTTATAAGAGTAAGGTCAGTCGTCAACTTTACTGTGACATCTGCAAAATCACCTTTGCGGTTGTTACCGACCGGAAGCCATACTGACAATTCTCTTGCGGATGCTCAGAATGGTTGGGTCAGGGCATCTGCAGTTTGGCTGTTGTCAAAATGGTCAAAAATATATTATCTTAATGATAATAATGAACCAAGAAGTGCTTTGTAGAGTTTGGGATGTCTAGTTGTGGAGCTGCAAAGATTAATCGAATCGATGATTAATCCAACAAATCAACAACATCGGTATTCAATTAATGATTTTTCAGTTTAAAAATGTAAGGAGATTTGTACACAGTGTTAAAGAAGGTCTTTCATTAATTAGACACATGTTTACAGTAGACTCTCATTCATTTTTTACTTTGTTTTAAACTCTAGTTTCACTTAACATACTGTATATTGCGTTATATTTAACCAAGTATCACCATCCAAGCATAAAAAGGATTTATTGCCTTCATCAAGGTCTTGGTCCAAGGTCTTGCTTTTAGCTGACAGGTAATATTGCGAGCTCATTTTAGCTATATAGAAGTGTTAGCCAAGAAATAAACCATTAAATGGGACACATCAATTGAACATTGTGGAAAAATGCATTTACTTCATAGAATATTTGGCATTTCCTCCCAGTCAGGATTATGATTATGATGACGGTTGCTTAGAGGGGCTTTACTGTGTTTGAATGCGGCATAGAATATAAATATACAAAATATATGATGTGATAAACTTTATATATAATTTACGAATATCTCAAGTGTTAAAAAAAAAGTATAGCAGCCTCATTTTTTAGGCTTGACCTTTTATGTTGAAAAGAAACCCAATCCAAATTACAGCATGTATAAGGAACTGCTTCTCAAATAGTGGGGCGGTGAACTGTCAGGGGGGGCATGAGAGGCAGGGAGTTCTTTCGGTGTTAGTGCAGACCTGCCAACATGTACAAATTTATCGTACTCATCATGCATTTTGACTGTTAAATACGCTTGTAGGCTTAACAGGTCTCCATTTTGTCACATTTTCCTGGTTTCAATTTCGATTTCGGGCTGTACAGATACATAAATAGATATTATCTGTGTCTCAATAGTGTTTCAAATGGGGGGGGCACATTTGTGTCCCCTAGGGGGAGCATGACAGAAAATAATTGAGAACCACTGCACTGAACCAAGAGAATAACTAGGGAATTGTTTCTGATACAACGGTCACCAACAGTGTTCAACTCATTCCTTCAGTTCCAATTTTTTCTGACTTTGTTTCACCGAGAACTAAAAAATGTGCAGACAAATAACAGCCCTCATTGCTCCACATTGTATAGCTTAAGCCAAGCCATACTCCCTGGACAGAGGAATGGAAAGTGTTGTCTGGGTAAGTGACAAACTCTCCCTCTATGGTGCTTTGCCATGTTTCTAAACACCGATCACAATGAAGTAAAGACAAAGTCAGAGCAGCATTGCACAGAGACGAGGGAGGCTGAGCCGTTTGTTCAAGTGAGGCAGAGAAGAAGACAGGTTGAGAGTAATGGGGGAGACAGACGGTAGGCGGCTGGTTGGCATGTGCCTCTGCTGTTTGATCGCTTGGCAGTCTTCTCTTGATTAGGACCTGGGCTGCATGTCCCTGTGGAATCTGCCTGCCCGAGTCATGGGAGACAGGCTCTTCTGTAATGGTGTCTGACAGGCGAGTCACAGAGGAGCTGACACACTTGTTCTATCTTTCAGGAGAGACGCTCTACACTAGTTCTCCACCTTTGCTGCATATCCTATCCACCTTTGAAAGATAATCTCAATGTAACAATCAACTGAAAGGCCGGTCATGGTAGGAATGAGTTTTGTCATTAATCATAGATTGGAGAACTGGGTGCAATGCCTGTTGTACACTGTCCAGTTTTTTGGAGTGTTATTAGGTTGTTGCAAGCCACAATGCATGATGTGGCGAAATGGGTAGCTGATTGAATGTTTGCAACGTGTAATACACATGCATAGAATTGGAGAAACAACAGAGCCAATTACAGGCCCAGAAAATTGTTGTACACTTCTGATCAAAGTTTTAAGACCAGTTGAAAAATTGAAAACATTTACATTTTGTTAGATCAAACGGAGGTTCTAAGTATAGCTTCAAAATACAAAAATAAGAAATGGAGTGTGACAAGAAGTATTGAGTAAGCAACAATAGGCTGTTCATCAGCAGATCAAAAGTTTAAGACCATAGCTAAAAAAAAAACACAAGAGGTAATTAAATTGTCACATAAGTGCTAAGTAATGAGTAGCTGCATCATTCTTGTTATTCACCTCAAACATTGGTTTAGGCATGCTTGATGCCAGTGCTTCCAGGAGGTTTGTGGGAATGTTGCTCCAGGAGGGCATCCACTCTCTGGAACCGATGTCCATTTTTGTAAACTTCCCTTGCCATCCATCCCCAAATGTTCTCAATTGGCGCTAAATCAGGGAACAAGCAGGATGGTCCAAAAGAGTGACGTTATTCCTCTGCAAGAAGTAATTTGTCAGACGGGGATGCCCCCTGCAATAACTCCACAAAACCAACTGCCGTTTGATGCCCCTGCACCACTGTACAATGCCTGCTCCATTGTTGAAATGAAGGAAAAAGCACCCCAGATCATGATGGCACCCTCTGTGCAGTGGAACAATTGTCAGGTGGGATCGAGCTCCTTGTCATGCTCATAAAGTTGGAAGCTATCAGGACTGTAAAGTTTATATTTTATTCTCATCAGAGAATAAAACTTTCTTCCACCTTTCAATGTCCCATGTTTGGTGCCCTCTTGCAAATTCCAGGCAATAATATAGAGTAATATAGAGGCAAGGTCTCTTTTTTCTTCTAAAAATTCTTCTGTCGCAGATGCCGTCTGATGGTTATTAAATTCTTGCAATTTCTCAAGTGCTCATAAAATTTTGATCAGGAGTGTATTTGTGCAACCAGTCAGGCGTGTACCCCACGTCTCACTCAAAAGTCAGCTGGGATAGGCTCCAGCAAACCCCCGCGAGCCTAGTGAGGACAAGCGGTACAGATAATGGATGGAGTGTATTTGTGCCTTGGGAAAAGGGGCCAACTTGGGATTTAATCACAGAGGTGCATGTGAGTCATGTTATTTCAGTTACCATTAGTTTTTGGCCGCAGACATGATGGCAGAACCTTTTTATCAAAAAAAAAAAAAAATGTATGTGGTTATTTCATGGTATGTTCCCATTGGTTGGTCTGCCGACAGAGATCATAGTGGATTGATGATCTTTTCACATTTCTGACACTTCTTCCATCAAAGCCCGTCTTTGGTTGCAAGACAGTTACATTATTTCATCTTTTTTCCTGTATCATTGTGAGATGTCACCATTTGTTTCCCTACAATTGCACATCCTTTGTCTAAAATGGCCAAAACCCAACAGTTTATACCAGCCTATTTACATTCTTCATTTTACCAACACCACAAAGACCTGGTCAGGATGAAAATATTATCTGACCAAACTGACTGGTTAACTGATTATTCCCAATGCTAATTGGCAGATTACCACGGATACTTCTAGAGCTGTCTCCCCTCTGACAAGCGTTCATCTGAAAAATCTGTCAGTTTTTATTTAGGTGTGTATCCACACACTGATTGTAACATAAGAACTTGGTGAAGATTTTAAAATATGTATTATCTCTGTCAAATCATATCATAAATTTGCATAATTTATCAGATTTATTCTGCTCAGAGACACAGACTAAATCAGTGGTTCTCAACTGGTTTGGCTTCAGGGCCCACCATCCCTCCTTAACGACAAGCAGTGACCCAAATTGAGGAAATGCTATTTTCAAATATCTTATTTAATGAAAAGACAGTACAGTTTGAAGTGATGGTAGCACAAAATAACACAGTCTGACAACACAAAACAAGTTTAATGAACATTTCAGGGATAATACGTTGTTTATCCACAAACTCCAAATTATTTTAACAAAAAGTGTCTGTGAAAGTATTATAATTTGCTCCCACTAACAGTTGGTGTACTTGCTAGCTCAGCAGACAGATAAGTTCTCAATGACAGTTGGGTTACATGAGTTCCATTTTAGAGCCTTAACCTTGAAGCATACCAGTTAGACCTTAAAAAACATACAAAATAATTTGTCTGTCACATTTGACATAAATGAAATGCATTTAAACAAATGTGCTAGCTCGATGCTAATTCAGATTGAAAATCCCATATATGCGCTAGCGATTAGCATTAGCAATTTTACATGGTCATTTTGAACACCTCCAAATATGACCCAAAATAGGCATAAAATACAGACAAACATTTTCTAAGGCACAACAAGAGATAGGACTGGCAGATTCAACATGCAGACTACGAACATACGTTGTTCTCTGACAGCGGGTTTACAATAGCACTACAGAGCATTGTTGCCACCTATAAGACTATTAATTCTACCCTGTCAGAATAAAAGCGCAACTTTGTTGTCACAACCCACCAGTTGAGAACCACGGAATATAAAACGGTATAATTTTCCCTGAAAAAGATGTGTCATCTAATATTCGGAGTCTCGATGTTTATACATGCAAACAGGGCATTGACATGCGCCGCCTGTCGCACACTGTCAGTGTAACTTAAAAACACACCAAAATACGCACTGCGCTTAAACGTCTCATTGTCGCTTGCCTCACATTGCTTATTAGCAGAGGCAATTCAAGAATCTGTTGCAGCCCTACGCAAAAATTCACACGGGACTTTTTTGCATAGCACCACTGCTACAGAAGTTCAATGTTTGTCAGCCCTCGGGGGCCCCCAACTGGGCAGTTGCTTGCCTTACCTGGTGGAAAGCGGCGCATCTGTCTATTAGAAGGAAGGAGACAGAAACTGAGTTCATCGTTGTGTGTGCATTCTATGAAAAAATAAACCACACACACACTCACACACATACTGAAGATGACTGAAGGATTCCCTGGCCGGAAGCTGTCTATAATGTCCCAACTCTAAAAGAACCATTATCCATTCTTCAGAGAGACAGAGTCACCAACTCATGGATTCTTTGTTTGGGTGCTGTTTGGCCACATGATAACCAAGACAGTGTAAAAAAAACAAAAAACAAGACATATTTTTGGCAATAATTCGAATCCTAGGTTCTACTGTAATTCAAAATTGTTATTCAGGTAAAACAATATTATCTTCTGGATTGTGTATCAGATCCAGATGAAAATACCTGAAAATAAAAGCTGAAATATTGATCTCTTGTCTAATATTCATTTTTCGAAACCCAAAATACAGCAAAAATAGATCGGCTACACTGTTTCAATACTTTTCAAGGGGAGTGTAGCTGAACATTTATATAGATTGATTTCCCTCTATCCAGACAACAAACCTTTACCTGTGGCCAGCTATAAAGATTCTACATTGCAGCCATCATTGATCTGGCAGGTGACAAATGTTCCAGCCTTAGTGAAGGGCTACGCTAATTGACTCATGTAGCTTTAAACACACAGTTTTAATTCAGTGCACAAAAGGCACCACATCATTGATCACGTGCAAAATAAAACAACAGTAAACTCATATGTCCTATCAGCAACACATTTTCACTTTGCTTTTTTTCCCCTAATTTGCAGGTACCACTTTAGACTTTGTGCATAGCTTTTCATAGAAGGAACAATTAATCATGCAAGAAAATTTTTAATCAAAGACCCAGGTAAAGATAACTGCACAATCAGCAGGAGGAACCACTGAGAAGACTAGACTGCAAACTGCTAGAAGGAGCTCAGTGATGAGAAAACACTTGCTGTGCTGACCACTCATCTGACTGCTGGGCTATTATTCATTTCTCACCTTTCTAAATGTATTCCAGTGCTTAGTTCAATCATGTGTAGCAAATTCAGTCTAATAAAACAACCGATGATTAACTTCTTGAGACTTTTTCAAATTGACACTTGACTTTGACTATTTAAACAATTGTTTTGCATGCTACTTGGCTCAGACGAATGAACGCTGCTGTGATTCACCACAGTAACCAAAACAAATGAGAAAGGTATTATTATTATTATTATTTTTTTTTTTGTTCTCCTTTGTGTTATGATGCATTTTGCATAACTTCCACAAATGATTGTTGAATGTGACTTAACATCACTTCCCAGGAAGTCAAATTTTAGTGTAAGTCTGAACTCCTACCAAAATTAACACTTAAGTCACTCACACTGTGCTCAGAACACACGGACATAAAATACAGAAATAAAAACGAGACTAACTATAAGACTTAAATGAAACAGCAATAGAACAAAAAACACTATGCTACTTTGTTTATTACTGTTGCTTTCATCGAAGCAGATCCTTTGCATTTTCGAGGTTTTGTTCAGGAGTTCTGTGATTTTGTGATTTTCGTCTGTCTGTGAACGTGACATGCGAATGCGGGAGGATGTTGTTTTGTCATGGTTGCATCCAACAGTAGTCAGTTTTGTTTTTGCAATGGATTGTTGATCAACCACCTCCTCGTCATCCTTACAATGTCTGGGTAGATGTTACAATATGACCTTTATCCACCCTTGATTTTAAAGGGATAGTTCTTGGTTCACGGGACAAAGTAGGGGAAAAGTCACAGTTGATGCACTAGACTGCTGTCTGGGATATCATACAACTTCATGTCAAAAGATCCGAACTATAGACCAATGAACCGATGGCAATTTTATTGGCATGTGTGATCTTATTGTTGTTAGTATGTAGTGTACTAGAAGATAACCAACACAGCCACACCACATACATGCTGATCTCCCTCCCAACAGAGACCTGACGAAGTACCTAGACTGACCTGTGGAAGGCAATGAGCCAGAGGGTACCCAGACTACCGGAATATAAAACGAGCTAGGCTACTGTTGAATTTTCTGCTAACTCTATTGAGGTAAGATTTTTTTTTTGTAGTAAGGCTTGCATGAGAAATTAAATAAACGTGTTTATTTGACACAACTCATTTCTGAAGCTACCTTGTGTCTTCTTCAAGCAGATCACTTCTATGTTAGCTATTGTTTCATTCCATGTGTGCCATCCTTGGTCAGGATTTTCAATCTTCAATATTGAACGTGTTTAACTTTGCGAGTGCATGTCCTGACTGTTTTTGAACAAATCAACAGGGGGGAAAAAAAAAAAAAAAAAAACACCTCACACTACAAGATAAGACACCCCGTACCAGAAGATAAATCGGAAAAGACAATCTTCCTCACATCAGATAATCGAGCCATTGCTGACACTGGTTGGAAAGAGGGAATCAGACTCAAAATCAGCCCCATCAAATCAGGTGAATCAGTGTGTTTTAAGTGTTGTAAATTTTACGGGCCTAGGCTGAGGTAATAAATTCTGCGCTATGCAAACATTCAGTCCAGATAAAAGGATGATAAATGAATGCAAATATATGGAATGGGGTCTCATCAGAATCTGGTAGGCCTGTGTGAAAGTGTTTAATAGGAGGTGTTTTATTATTTGAAATTAGGTGCTATAAACCCACAGGAATCGTGTTGATTTTTTTTTTTTATTGAGGCTCGGCGAGAGAAGATTTAGGGGAAGCAGAGAACAGCTGAATAAATGCGCACATGCACCCTGAAATGATTACAAGCCTTTCTGAATTATACACAGTGAAAGTTTTAGAGCCTTGTTCAGTGAAATATGAAGGACGTGCTGTCCTTCCACTCCCACCCATCAACATCATGTGAACCAACATGAGCGTGCATCCTTCTTTGAAGTGCTGAGAGCTTTGGTTATCCAGTTATCACAACGGGACATTAGACAGCTTGGAGAGAACAATTCGAGGTCAGACATCAGAGTGAATGGCAGCCACAGCCACAGTAAACATATGGGGCATGCTGTGGACTAAATGTGCCTGGAACATTTCCACAAATTACTACGTATTAATCAGTAAATAAAAATGGTTCATTGAATGTAGATTAAAATGCTGAATGTGTATTAGGATGTCAGGGAGGACATGTGAAGTGATGTTAAATAAGCTCCGATTCAACTTCCCCTGACTGCAAAGTCGAGAGGGTTTACATAAATTAAATTCACTAATCTACCAACAACCAAAGCTCTGCATGGATGTCTGAAACCCAAGTTTGGGGACGGTGCCAGTTTGATGTTCAAATATTTGAGCATATCCGTGGAAGAAGACCAGTTATGATTCCAGCACCGAACATCTGCAGTCAGTTTATTATAAACCTACCACAACTTCTTTTGAATTTTATCAGTTTTCCAGCATTCTAAAAACGCACACACCTTTAACCCATAAGACCTTTAAAGGTGCTGTATACCTTCGGCTCCAAATTAAATTTGAACAGATTGTACAAAAATGTTTCATATTTTTCACAATTATGCGTTAAACTGCATAAAAACTAGTGTAAATTGTCGCTCACCCTAAAAAGATGATGGTCTGTCTGGTATTCATGTACATGTCCGTAGTGTGAGCAACAATTTTCAGTCTGCTGTTTTGACGATAGGCTATACATTCCAAGATAACTAACATTAGTAGCTAAACTTTGCCAAATTGCGATCACTAGCTGACAACAACATAACTAGTGCGCGTGCCTGTGTTACATCAGGCGTAGCTTACAGTACATACTCAGTACATTTGGCTGCAGCACATTCGAATGGGCAGCTGTGTAATCAAGGCTGATAGCACCTTGGCCTAACATTGGCCCTATGCAAACTTGTGCTTGACTTTTAACTCATTAAGGCTGTAAAGAGTTGTACTTGCCAAGGTTAATCGTAGACTTGGTTTTACGTATTTCAAAATCCACTTCTATATCCTTCATAATTCCCTTTAAGCATGAATGGGTCGGGGTTCTTACAGGTTAAAATCCTTTAAAGTTCCAGGTATCATATTCGATGCAGGAACCACCGTGTAGCCTGAAGTTCAAAGTCAGATCAGTAAACTGTCACTGTCTGATAGTAACCCACCATGTTGCATTTTTTCAGGAGCAATAGAAACGGTTTATAGTAATGTATTACATAAAAACACACCACAAACGACTGTTGGTGGAGAGATCCTGTACAGCACCACAACATAAATTTTCAGAACCTGACTTTCACCAGAAAGATACAGTGGAAACTGGGTAAGCGTCCGCCTTTTTGGTTTTTTGGTTACAGAAAATTAACCAAAAATTTAGGCCACAATTTTGCCTTATTTTGCGTGCATTCTCCGGGTAGCGTACAATATGGCGCGTTATTAATACACTGCTTGAATCCAACTGTATTCTTAATGTTTTATTTTTTTTATCAGAAAAAATCCTTGTTGGCATCCTATTGGCTTGTTAACATAACGGCAACTGGAACCGGAAGTCAGGTATGTCAGGTCTATAATATCAGCAGTTGCCTCTTAAAGCAGTTAAATTATACTTTCACATCTATAAAACAATTCTAAATGCATATGTAAATGACAAATGAAAAGGATAAATAAACATTTAAGGTTACTTCCCTTCAGTGAAGACGTGACTCTTCCCAAAGACACAATGTGGCAGCGAGATTGAGAACCACCAAGAACCACCGTTCTGTTTTGCCAAGACTTATTTCTTAAATTTAACAGTGTTTCTCACCTTATTTGTCAAAATGCTGGCATTTGCAACTTTGGGTTATTGAGGTAACAAACACTATTGAATTAAAAAAATAACTGATTGCAAAACAGGAAGATGGTGGTGGTTCATCTTGCTGCCACATCTCCAACAAGGTTGGACTCACGCAGCGTATTCATAACACGACGAGACATGCGCCGTCTTGTATGCTAACTGGGAACCGAGACAACATTTTTGCGTAAACCGATAAACACGCTAACGCTAAATATGCTGTCGACCCTTGGTTCATTAAAGTGACGATGCTCGGCTTTCCTCTGGCTTTGTATCGTTGCTCATCCCCAATACAAAATGAATAGGGTAGGAGTGGTTTTATGCCAGAGTGGGTCTTTTGAACAGTAAATGGTGCTACTCGTTATAAACTAAAACATGTTTCAAATGTTTGCTTAGCTGCATACTTTTCAAAGGTCATGCAGGCAAACACGGTCAAACACTTCACAGTAGCACAGCATTCTAATTTGAGACCAACCAACCAATGAACAATGTCCTCTAATTACAGAATGATATGTTCCTTCCACAAAGTGGAAAATAAACCACCATCAGATTATGTAAGGTTAAGATATGCATATTTATGACAAATATGATTAGAACGACCCTAAACATATGTATAACCCGCAGTAGAATGCAAAGCGTGATTAAATAAAGTAATAAAACATTCCATTTACCCAACAGTGCACAGTTTTAATTTAAACACTCCACTGGTCCATGAGCACGCATATTTTTTGAACGAATGACCCCTATGGGAGTCAGCACTGTGATCCGACATTCACAAAACTGAACCAGAAACAAACAAAAACCCCAGATGCTATTTTTAGATGGATTAAAAAGAAACACTGTGATTGCACTGAATTAGACAACAACAAAAATTGTTAATCTATGTGAATATGGTCTCCCTGTCAGTTTTACTCGGCAAGAGAAAAGTCTTGGCTCTTTCAAGAGTCAGTGTGAGGTGAATCTAATGCATCTTTGCAATGAATAGCGTCCATTGAGTCCACCACATCAAACTCACTTTCTCTTCACAGAGTCCCTTGCATGGCTCTTCCTGTGGATTTTTCATGTGTAGGAAAGTATGCACACTCATCCATAGATTCCTTTAGAATACAAACAAATGATGGTAGATGAAATAGAATCCTGAATTAACTGTCATGTTAAAAATATGATGAATAAAAGATTTGACTGGAGTCTTCCGGAGCAACGAAGAGAAGATGCATAGTTAAATTAAGCCAAGACCCTTGATATTAAGTTGAACACCTGAGACCACCTGAGAGCAATATTTGTGAAAGACCTTCTGAAGAGGAATGGACCTATCATGACATTTATCTAGAGCGCTGTGTTAATGTCAGTCTTAGAGAAGTATGAAAGTCAGATAAAAGCTGGTTGACCAATGGAGTGTCAGAATACCCGGTCATGCTGATGTGCAGATTAAAAAAAAAAAAATCACAGATGAAAGAATGTATCACATCTGAAGAGCTCTGTCGTCAGTTATCTACCGCCATGCATGGTATATCGATCGCCAAGGCTTTGCAAACATTGTGCCATAATCAATAGTCAGCAGACTGCTTTGCTCCTTGTTTATTATAGGTCTGGTCGTAAAGTTAAGCACGAGCCATTATCAAGAATAGCGTAGTTTCCTAGATTTATGTTATTTGGGCTCATCAATGTGAGAGATATTTATAACGGTTTCACAAGAAGCTATAAACTGATCTCACTTTACACCATCGCCTTGTCTAAATTCTCTCCATTCAGGGCAATGGGTTGTGATCCAGCTGACTACAGTTCACGAGGAAGTTCATCTGTTTTCTTTTTTAATCAAGCAAGCTGCTTTAACACACCTAAATACTGCATTTGGAGTGGACGGTATCGCCACTAAACGTGTTAGTCTGACCCTATGTCCAGTAAGTCATTCATAACCAGAAAGTGCAATTCCCTAAGAAATTGTGTGTGCTAAAACTAAATGAAGCAATGACCTAACCCTGGTTATATCATAACATACACATTGACCATATAAACTACCGTTTTAGAACACCCCAATTTTTCCAGCTCTTCTTGCAAAAGTACTGACCTGCCAGAGGTTAAAAAAAAGGCAAGGTAACCCAAAACTGAAAATGAATGTATATTTCAGAATTATACAAAAAGGCGTGTTTCAGGAACCATAAAATGGGTCAACAATTTAAAGCTGTTCTGCAGAAATGGAGGTTGATCAAGCCTTGGCAGTTGGCGAAATTAATTCCTACAGGTGTTCCAAGTTCTGGAGTACTTACGACCTCCTCTGCATAAAAACAGCATTCGGAACACACTGTGCTACCATACCCTCGTGAACGTCAGTTGAACAGCTTTGTACTGGAGAAAGTAATTTGTTGCTTCAAAAATAGTAAGGAAAAAGGGAATTAACAATGGGAGAGAAACAGACCATCTTAACACTTAAAAATGTAGGTTTTTCCTCCAGAGAAATTGGAGTGTTCCAAAACTTTTGACCAGTATATAGACAGCAACACTAGACACACATGGTAAAGGCTACAATTTGTCGATTCCCAAGGGATGGGAATTGGTTTCACTGTTCATCACATGAGTGGGATGAGATGCTAAAAGCACACGGAAGCAGGCAGAAGTGGGGCTCGTAACAAAAAATGTTACATTTTTGTATACAGAGCTTAAAGTTCTCAGTCGCTACAACAAATCTCAGCACAAAGCAACAAAAGCCAACAAGAAATATGAAAACATGGATGCAGGTCCCTCGTTTATAGGGGTTACTTGGTTCTAGACCCGACCGAGATAAAGGAATTTCCGCGAAATAGGATTAATTAGGGCTGGGTGATATATCTATTTTTTGATATATCGATATTTCTTTTAAGCACGATATCAAAAACAAGTGTATCGTTCATACCGATATAGACTGGATTTGATGAGGAGGTCTCATGTTTCAAGATGGAGCCGCCCGAGTGGCAGCTAGTTACACCAGCTCCCTATTTTCCGCTGCGTTTTTAATGTTTAAAAGTTAAAAGTTATTCGTACTTTCTTATTGTTTTTGTGCAATATCGACCCCTTAAGCAAGTGTGCCGCTATGGATCTTCATCTTGTTACGTTTGTAGCTTGCCTCTTGCGTGTCGCAGGAGACTCATTCATTCACGGCTACGTTGTTTTCACTCGGGAGCAGCTGTTAGCTTTGAGCCAACCACCCCTTCGCTACGCCGAGCGACCGGAGATCCCCGCGGAGATACGGCGGAGGAGAGGCTGCATAGCGGGAGTGAAGCGCAGACAGCGGAAAAGAAAGTATAAACCATGTTTACCGTCTGTCATCATACGGAATGTGAGATCTCTCACCAACAAAATGGAAGCGCTAACGGCGCTAACCCGGCTGCAGACGGGCTATCGTGAGTGCAGCCTGATTAAGACTGAAGATTATATGTCACTTTTTCTATTTCTAGAAGAGAATGGACTATTTTATTTCAGCTGCGATTTTTCAATAAGATTTTTTTAATTTTAATAAAACAACTTTGCACGCATATTTGGATTTGACTGTCTACACTCATTTTGTGGGAAAAATATCGTATATCTATATTCAACGTAAATATATCGGGATATGACTTTTAGCCCAGCCCTACATTCAATGTTAATAAATGGAATATGTTCGTAGCTAGAACTTAGAAACCTGTTTATGACTTTCTACATACGTTTTTTTAACATTATGCCCTGTAGACATGAAATAACACACCTATAGTCAGCTTCACACTGCTATTATTCATTGTTTACAACACATTGCGCAACTCTTAACCACTTCCACATGGAATGGGAGGAGAGGTTTTTTCCACTATCATGTGGGAAATGCCATGGCTGATTTCAAGACTTCGCAGTGTTTTGTGTCATTACTGCCGCCTAGTGACCAGAATACTACATCTCACTTATTATATTTCAATATGTTTTGAGTAAAAATAGATCATAGTCTACCACGAAACAGCAATCATTTATTAATAATTAATTTTCTGAAAAACTGCGATATAGCGAGGGGAGATTGTATTGTCAATTGTGTCCATGCATAGATAAACCAAACACATAATTTGAATACATTTTGCTCCATTTCTGTAGCCGACTGTAATGTGATCGCACACATGCACGTGCGCAGCATGTGTGCCTTTTTCCAAAGTCTTTTCCCTTTTAATTTTACAGAATTCCGTTTTCTACCTTTTACACTTAATTTTACAACCATAGAGTGTGCGCTTTTTGTGTCTGTGAATAAAATAAATGTTAATTAAATGCAAAAATACCTACAGTTATTGAGTCAATATATCACTGAGCAATTTTGCCCAGTATTTCAGAAACGGATGTACCTTCGCTACCTTTTCGAATGAGATGTCAGCCTCTGGACCAAATCCTCCAAAAACTCTCATGCTTGTGGTTAAAAAAATGTGTTGCCAATGCAATTCCAACTGCGTTATTAACAAGGACTAAAACACAATATGGTGTAAACACACTCATACAGCAATGACTTTTGAAATATTTTTCGTCTACTTTGAGGGTCTTTCAGGCAGAGGCTTCAAGATATTTAGTTAAGGCGAGGCCATGTTTGTGTTTGTGAGCAGATGCCGTGGTTTGCTAGGGAACATCCTTCTCCATTCCTTCTCCTCACAATGACAGCATTTAATTTACATGATGTCAATTTCCGCAAGATTCCGCGTTTAACGAATTCCGCGATTTTGTCCGCGATTACGTCCACAATTACGTTAACGCGGATATTATAGGGCCCTAATAATGGTAGAGGTAACACTGGGTTGTGTCGCTTTGTTTGCTTGCCTAAGGTAGACTTTGTATCAAACATAACTGTACCACTCAGGGAAAAAGTGACTTAAGGATTTGGTGCTTTCGTTGTCTTCTCAAGATTTGTGCCAGTGCATGGTGATTTCTCTCCATCTCATTTCTCGCAGATTCTTACTATATGCATGCAACAAACATGTTTGCCCATTTAAAGCTACTGTAAACTAGTTTTTGGAAAACTTAAATGTAACAAACTCCCATGGCTCACCAATTCCCTGAACCTTCATATAATCCAGGACACAATTATTGCAATGTGGATTTACTTTTTGGGAACGGGGCTTTTTCCTCTTTTAATATAATTCACCCTCACAAAATGTGCTTTGTTTAGAACAGTTGCTTCTGTAGGAAGATTGTATTCACACAGATATAGATCAACACCATTCTCTCAGGAGGCCCAAGTCATTATAAGTTGCGTACACTCAATACTGGGTTTAACAGAAAAGCTGTGAAAAAAAATATTGCGGAGCCAAAAAATAACATGTTCCAGAGCTTACCTTGAAGTCACAAATGCAAGTCACCATGTTCCCAATTCTTAAGCACTCGCCATCAAACTTGCATGTGTTGGTGTCACACAAAAACAGGTCCGTGTCACGGTCATCAAAACCTGGAGAATAAAAGACAGGGAGAGATATTAGCAACTTTTTTTCTCAATTCAAAACTTCAAATCCACTCCTTTTTAACTGAACATGTTTAAATTACGTTGGCAGTCTTCACACCAGATAACGTGATAAATGATTCAAAATATCTACAAGGCAAGGCAGCATGGCGGTACATGTGGACATGTCGAGTCATTGGTGACATCACTGTGCGTGAATGTAAAACTGATTACCATAGTTCCACTGGAGCTGGTGACTGATATACTTGTCATTGTTCTTTTGTATTGGAAATAGCCTCATAAGCAGCATTGGTCATTAAAATATACAGTGGGTCCCCCATTAGCATATGCCCTGGTTACCGTGTTTTTCAGTTAATGTAAAAAATTTAGGGCAGACCTAGAAGCAGCGGCTCTACTCTGAGCTCATCCCGGATGACCAAGCTCCTCACCCTATCTCTGAGGGTGAGTCTAGTCACCCTACGTAAGAAACTAATTTCGGCCACTTGTATTGGCAGTCTTGGTCTTTGGGTCACGACCCAAAGCTCATGACTATACAGTAGGTGAGGGTGGGAACATACATCAACAGATCGCTAAATCAATAAATTGAGTTTGCCTTCTCGCTCACCTCTCTCTTCACCACGACAGTCCAGTAAAGTCAACCGCATTACTGCAGACGCTGCCCCAATCTGCCTGTTGACCACATACTCCAACCTTCACTCACTAGTGAACAAGACCCCGAGATACTGGACCTCCTCCACCTGGGGCAAGACCTCACTCCTAACTCGAAGAGTGAAATCCACTCTTTTCCTAACCGAGGTTCCGCTATACATTAGAACAACTCACTCACGCCCAAAGTCATCGGTAACCATGAGGATCAGCGATACAAACTGAATGAACGAATGATTGAACGGAAGAAAACTACAAGTCTGTTTGAGGGGCCACATCGTTCAAAAATGTGAACGTGGGTGACACAGATTATGAATGAACATAAACAATTTATGCATTCAAAATAATACTGTCTTATTTTTCAGATTAATACTTTGATAATTCTCGTTTGTAGACAACAAACATACTGTGATCATACTCCCATGGTACTAAAATGGGGTATGATGTGATTCAGGAAGCATGGGAGATCTCCAAAGACTCGATCAAAGCATCCTGAATCAAATCAAAGCGCAACAAGAATCTGAGACTGCAGACGGAGCTCGGGGCTATCAGTCTACCTGGACTGATTGCTCTCAGAGAGCATCCCTGTCTCTGCAGTCTGTTGTTAAAGCAGACAATATCGCTACAATAGATACAAGGTATGATTTACAGTCCATTTACAGAATCTCAAGAATGAATTCTGAAGAGGTTTGAAAAATCATCAAAAACACATTTCCAGTTTCATCATTTTTGCTTTTATACATCAAATCCAACCCATTATGCATATTCTATGTGTTTATTTTGTTTGATTAATATTCGCTTGATGACAACTGGCTGGGATTCCATCTAGCCTCTTGAGATGCTGTATTATCCCTTTGGAAAAGATTAAAACTATATTTGTTTGTGCTGAGATTTTTTTTTTTTAGTTATCTCGCTGTGCATGTTGCATCAGTTGACTTCAATGAACACACATATGTTTGCAAAAAACATTTGGCAGTTTCATATGGTTGCACTTGCATCTATATTTAAAGAGTAATTATAAATAGTAAAATAATGTGATCATTACCTGACTTGTCTAGGATAATAAGTCATGCAGTTATTAGTCAATGTAGTTATTTTATATCCAGATATCTTTGGACAATAGATGTTAGAGTCCTATGGTAGCCTTCCCAGTGCACACACCACTTCAAAAAATCCCTCTGCTCACGACAACCAAACAGTCATAACGGACAGTGGGTAGAGTGATGGTGAAATGAACCTGCAATTTGCCAAGGCCATAAATGACCATAAAGCTCTCTGAACAAATATACAGTTGCTGAGTCCAGAGAACGTAAGAGGCGCTTTGAGAGTCTGGATGAGACAAAGCCCAAAGCCCTTTGCTCAAAGAGGCCCATCAGAGGACAGCTCAAAAGCCACCAAAAAGTACACTCGGTCAACTAGGAGACAAATTGTTTTCACTAAGGGCTGTTGTTACAATGGCGATGATACAACTGGTTGGCTATATCCAACCGGCTGAAAAATAACACATGCTTTAAGAATCAGAAAAACTACAGTGGAACCTCTGAAAACGATCTCTATTTTATTCAAAATAAGTCTACATTTTTCCTATGGTTGATAATGGAAACATCTGTTCCATAGTCAAGCTGTCACCACAATTGAACTGTCTCTCTCTAGGGCTGCAAGTCACGATTATTTTGTTAGTCGATTAATCTGAAGCTTGTTGTTTTGATTAATCGTGTATTGAACTACTGACAGACAATTTTTCACGTTGATTTTTTAAAGTTCTCTATAGGGCTGCAAGTAATTAATTTTCTAGTCGATGAGTCTGAAGCTTGTTTCTCGATCGGAAGTGTTACCCACATCTAAACGTCACTTTGTAGATGTCATATGACAACAGTCAGCTGACATTAAGCTCCCCTCCTGATTGACTGTTGTGATTAAGTGGTGAACAGATGTTGTCTCAAATGACAGACAGAAATGCAACTTTCATCTTCATTATTCAGATTACGGATAAACTAACTCAGCGGTATGAAGCCTGTATCTATAACAAAAGTTAGCCGTTCACTTGTAGCGGCTAGTTATGTAGAATGTGGCTCATCCAATCAGCAGTCAGGATACATTCTCGACCTCCGAGACCTCAGATCAGAAAGTAGAAATTTCAAGCAGGACTGAACGGTTTGTATTTTCCTGTATCCTGTCTGCAGTCAGCTTTGAGTTTTGGCCCCCTGTGCAATTGAGTTTGACACCCCTGCCCTAAACTGAGAACCAAACACAAACATTTAGTGGTTTTGTCCACAACATATCAGAAAAGAAGCCCAAATGTCAATCACTGTTTTCCAAAAAGCTGACGTGTGTGTATATCGTGTTTTGCCTCAAACACAAAGACTATATATGTCTGTTTTCATGGATGACTAAGAAAATTTAAAAATATTCACATTTGAAAGGTTAAATCAGAGGATAATTACATTTTAAAATGAAAAAAAAACGATTAATCAAATACCAAAGCAGTTGCTGATTAATTGGATAATCGATTAACCATTGATTCATTGATTGTTGCAGCTATAATTGTCATTAAAAAATTAACTACAATAGACATCAATTTCTATCCTTGCGTTTGTCACCTAATTTAACAGTTGATGTTAGCTGACGAGTTGCAGTCTGTATCGCCAGTGAACCACAAGACACATACTATGGGGACAACCATTCAAACCCACATTCACACGGCCCCTTAGCAGAAACAGAACGGATGTCATTCAAGTCATCCGCTACACTATCAATGGAACAAACCCACGGAAACTCTGTGAGCACATGCAAACTTCACAGAATGCGGTCCGAACCAATGATTAATATTAGAACATCCTGGCTGTGAGGTAAACTTGCTAGCCTCGTCTATACCGTGATGATGAGAGAGACACGCAGTGATGAGTATGTAAAGGATTGTGTGTCTGAGGTGAATGCCTTCATAAAATTACTTAACATCAGTATCTCTCTGGTGTATATTCCTCTTTTCTTTTATTGCTCTATTAATGTCGGCTGCACAGCCAAAACAGAGACACGTACAGTATACAGCTTTCTGATTTCTCACACAAATGATTATGAATGAATACAATTAACATTTATCATATTTAATATGACCGCCCTACTTCTCATCAGACAAAAATGTAATTCCCCGATATTCTTAGACTGCCCTTTCCACACCAAGCCAGTGGCTGTCTAGACACAGCAGATGGCGAGATTGTCTTCACACCTGCAAAAAGACCCCCAAAATATATGCCCAGTATTGTGACGGAATATAGATATTGTTGCTTTACAATGCAGTATATCACTATGTTACATCATGCGATGGTTCAGCACTGATAAAAGATGGTAGCGAAGGACCATTTATTTTTATTTTTTGATGCCTTCAGGTGGGTTATTTTCTTTTTAATTATTATCTCTGTGGAGGGTTTGATGTTGTGCACACAGCATGCAAGGCTCATGCCGCATGGCCCTCGCTTATATAATTACACATAGCCTGCACACATTGCTCAGCCAATCCAAGATTAAATGTGATTCATTAACATATTTTAGACAGCCAATATTTCGCTGCAGAGTGGAGACATAAATAACACAAGATACATTACAGCAATTGCATTTTGATTTGTCTAGATTCATGTAAAAATGTTTTTGAAATGGAATTGGACTTGGAATTTTTTCAAAAGTATTCTAAAAATGTGTGGTTTTTTTAGAGTTGGCTCCATTTGCTGACCTCGCTCACATTCACAGTATAATGTTGTGTCTGAAGCGAATGGAGTGTAGTTATAACTGGTATCGTAATGCTACATGGTCCGTAATTCGTGCACTTCAGGTGCAGCAAACCACTTGCTTAACACAGCAAGTGCAAATGACAAATAGAACGGCTGTCTTAACCAAAACCAAAATACATAAAAGGTAAGCTTACACACACAACAACAATTAACTATTCTATGTGGGCTAACACAAACATGCAACTTTTAACTGTTACAGTAAATTCCGGTGTAAAAGCCGCACTAGTGTATAAGCCGCACTCACTAAATTTAGAGGAAAAAACAGATTTGTTCACAAATAAGCCACACCGACGTATAAGCTGCAGGTCATGCACATCATAAAAAGTGATAGTGTACAGAAAGACGTGACGCGGAAAGATTTTGGCTTCTCTGCGTCTTTTGGTTGTTTCCTGGACTTTTTTTTTGCCCTTATGATGGACTGTCTAAGTAATAATGCTTTCCCAAATATATACGATTACGATTATTAGTAGTTCTGAATTATAGGAGAATTTAACCACATACTAGCCACACTGATCTGACTAGGACACTCAGCCCGGCAATGACACACGAAAATGATACTCGAAGTTTACTCAAAGATGCCATATAATTTCATCCATGCATCCATCCATTTTCCTCTCCTTATCGTGGTCTGGTTCGCGGGGGCCACAGTCTCAGTAGGGAAGCCCAGACTTCCCGGTCCTCGGCCACCTCCTTCAGCTCCACCAGGAGGACACCAAGGCATTCCCAGGCCAGCTGTGAGACATAATTCTTCCAGCGTGTCCTACGCCTGCACCGGAGCCTTTTCCCGGCTGGGCATGCCCGAAACACCTCACCAGGGAGGCGTCTGGGAGGCATCCGGACAAGATGCCCGAGGCACCTCAACTGGCTCCTCTCGATGTGAAGGAGCAGTGGCTCTACGCTGAGCTCCTCCTGGATGACTGAGCTCCTCACCCTTTCTTTTAGGGTGAGTCCAGCCACCCTATGGAGGAAACTCATTTCGGCCGCTTGTATCTGCGATCTCGTTCTTTCAGTCACAACTCAAAGCTCATGACCATAGGTGAGGGTGGGAACATAGATCGACCGGTAAATTGAGAAATTTGCCTTCCGGCTCAGCTCTCTCTTCACCACGAGCAGACGCTGCGCTGATCCGCCTATCGACCTCGCCCTCCAACCTTCCCTCACTCGTGAACAAGACCCCGAGATAGTTGAACTCCTCCACCAGAGGCAGGACCTCATTCCCAGCCCAGAGGCAGCAATCCACCCTTTTCCGACTGAGAACCATGGCCTCGGATTCGGAGGTGCTGAGTCTCATCCCAGAAGCTTCACACTCAGATGCAAACCGCCCCAGTAAATGCTGAATGTCACAGCCCGATGAGGCCATCAGAACCACATCGTCTGCAAAGACAAGCTCGTCGTCATTTCAGAGGTATTGCTCAGTCATCAGAGGTGGTGAACACACACATAATTGCATACACATCTCCGGTTCCCACGTAACAGTCTATCAACTCGGCGGCACATCGAGGGTGACACTCGGTGTGTCTGCCACTCATTTTACGTCCGTAACACTCCTTTCTGGTTCCAACAACAAAACATAAGCATCCAACGTACCGTAGCATGTTCGCGACAGGGAGTCAAACATAGCACACGTATTTTCGCCGTAGCACTTCCGCAATGTCACTGATGGCAGCGTTTTTTTTTTTTTTTTTTCCATTTTCTGTATTAAACAGAAAGGTACATGTTTATTGGTTCTAGAGCATTGATATTTTGTTTGATATATTGTTTACACTTTTAAAAATTGTGGTTGCAGCAAAACAATGTCTTTATTTTGTGCTATTTTGTTCATTGATAGTGTTATGGGTTTTTTCCCAACAAAACTTATAAAAGTTATGTTAAATGTTCAGTTGTCCATTCATTTCTCATTTGTAATTATTTTTGCATAATTTTCTGCATGTAAAACCATTATCGTCTACAAAATGTTTGTGTTAACATGTTTAGGTGTCCGGAACGGATTAATTAGATGAATGTGAGTGTGAATGGTTGTTTGTCTATATGTGCCCTGCGATTGGCTGCCGACCAGTACAGGGTGTACCCGCCTCTCGCCCAAAGTCAGCTGGGATAGGCTCCAGCATACCCCCACAACCCTAATGAGGATAAGCGGCATAGAAAATGAATGGATGGATGGATGGACTAGAATCAGGAATGAAGTCTACAGGAGTCTGTCTCTAGCACTGGAGTAAAGGCACAGGGGGTAGATAGAAAAAAGACATGATGGAGGTGTTGAGCCAATGGAGGAGGGAAGACAAAATAACGTATGTACCTAATTGTCTCAGCTATCAACTGCTGTTGTCCATTGCCAGCAGTGATGATAGGATTTAGCAAAAAGGAAAGTTTTAAGTCTACACTTGCATGGAGAGAGTGTTTCTGCTCGCCAGGACTGATTGGGAAGATGGCTCCACAAGAAAGGAGCATGACAGATTTACCTCCCATTCTACATTAAAAGATTATTTGCACTACCAGTAAATGTGTGATCTGGGTGCATGGTGCTAGGTTGCGAAGGCACTTCAAGCTGTTTAAAGTATATTGGTGCCTGGGCATTGAGTGCTTTGTAGGTGATGAGAAAGAGTTTAGTTGAATTCAACATTTTACAGAGTGCCAGTGCAGTGAAGCTAGTATTGGAAAAGTAAGGCCAGTACTTATGCTGGAGGGACTTAGAATACTTACTTGTACAACTTATTAGTACACCGTTACAACAATCCAGCCTAGAAGTCACAAAAGCATGGACTAGATTTCCAGCATCAGCGAGCGGCCGGAAGTTTAATTTTTTTAAAACACTTGTGAAAAAATGCTGTCCTTGACACTTGTTGTATGTGGGAAATGAAGGACAGATCCCAATTAAGTGTAATGCCAAAGTTTCTTACTGTGCTGCTGGCGCCGAGTGTAAAGCCCTCTACTGTAGACTTGCAATATTATTGGAGACTTTGCCTCTAAAATGCCAAGAGCTAAGGACTGTAATTTCAGTTTTATCAGAGTTTGGTAGAAGTTACAAGTCTTGATGTCTTTAAGACACGCCTGGAGTTTGGATCGCTGATTAGTGAATGGAGTTGTGAGTGGAAGTTTACAGAGTAATTTCTAAGAATACTGCCGAAGGGAAGCCTTTAAAGACGCAACAGTACTTATCTAAGCACAGCCAAATCTTTTACTCATGCTGTCACAGCACGATGATGCATTCTGAATTCTGACCGAAAGTCGTGAAATAAATCATTGTTTCGTAGAAAGTCATAAAACTGTTTTGTGAAGAAATTCTCCGGAATATCTCTAGAAAGTAAGGTTGGATATTGATCTGTAACAAGCTGGCACATCTGGATCAAGAAAACATTTTTGAGATATTTCTGACTTCAGCCACTTGAAATGACTGTTTAATAGCCTCTTAATAAAGACCATTAATAAAGATCGTTCATGCTGAGCACAGCCGTGCAAACCATTGAGTGGTAGACCATGTTTAAGCAAACAAGAAGGGATTGGATCCAGTAAACAAGAAAAAAAAGCTAGTTTCAAAAATTTTAAGTGACAAAAACTGCGGATCCTTCACTGATTACAGCTTCTTCTAAGGCCACTGCACTTTTTGTGTGAACAGGAACATTTACTGATATGATTCCATGTGGACGGATACATTTTTGAAAATGGTAAAGGGTAAAAAAAAACAATTACATTTCCGTGTGTACAGGGCCTTAGCTTAGTCTCTGTTAGACAAACTCGATCTATGTTATAGGCAGAAAAGACAAAATGGTCTGAAATAGCCAAGTTGACAGCACAGGATACACTAGTGGTCAACTTGACATTTCATCATTTACTCTACCAGTCCTGGTTTGTCAATGTCCCTTGCTGGAGATAATTTGCAGAATACAGAATGTGCGTTACGGGAAAAGTGGAAGCATTGTGCGGGGGAGCAGGGTACTGTGGGTACTGTGTTTGTAGTCAGTCGTATGCGGTGGTCTAGACAGCATACTGCAAGTTGACCGTTATCGTGTGGCTTCCACGTTGGCTGGGGTTAAATTTGTTGGGAGCAGTGGAAGAAAAGACAATTCCACAATAGGTTTAAATTGTCAATAAAAACTGTTGGCAAGTATTGTAATGCACATTTGCTTTAGTACAAATACATTAGAGCAATTTGTAATAGATAGGAAACATCCTCCACATGAAAGAAAAAGAGGAGGAGAAAAAGGTTGTGTGGCTGTGTTTCATCAGAATGCAGCAAGACACAGAAGGATACAAAGACAGATAAGTTCCATATGAAATATGAGCCACACGAGTGCAGCTAGTTGCTGCGTGAAGCTTTGCATAGGGTAGTCCCGTCAATGATCCCTTTGGAGGAAAACAGAAATATTATCTTCCAATGCTGTAATTCTCCATGCTCTCACAAAGACGATAATGTGCTTTATTTGTGCTGGTAGTGACAAGCACTCAGCAGGAACTGGGTACCTTGAAAGCGGGGTTATTGCAAATCATGTCAATCACAGGACAGACGACGTATGAATTGATTCCACACCAGCAGCCCAGAAGCTACAGTATGTGAACCACTCCAATCCATTCCAATGGCCTTGGAACAATGAAGGTGTATACTGCCAGTTCTTAAATTAAAAAAAATCGATATCGGTCAAAATCGAAATCAGCAGTTCAGGGTTTTTTTAAAGATCAGCGATCGGCCAGAAAATTGTAATTAGTCCACCGCTTGTTACTACAGTTACTACGTCGGCACCGGTGCCAGTATGGAACCAGGTTTTGGTGCCCATCCCTAAAAACGCCTTACTTTCTGTATTCATAACCTTATACTTATACCAATACATATAACATTTAATAAAATCCACTGTAACCTCAATGAACACTTGACTAGCCGCTGTTGGGCTAAGTAGAACTGATGAACACATATGTAGTTTGCTCATAGTTTTTGTGGGTAACAATCCTCGAAATGTTCACGTTTCATTTCAGTGTCTCTTCAGCTTGCCACTGACTAGCACTGCGGGTTACAGAAAGTCCGTTATGGCCCAGACTTGGACCAAAGTCCACCTACACAAATGTGGTCTGTGGTCCAACCAAATCTACTAGTGACACAAATATGACTATTGTGGATTTATGATCCTGACGAGTTGGCTTTTCTTTGGTTCAACACTAAGTTCTAATCTTAAAGTATTACTTCAACAACTGCTCTCTTTCAGTGTTGCCCGGTAGCATAGGGCAGGACTTTAACACTTGCCCCTCCTGCCTTGTCGTTCCAGAAGGATGTTACAGTAAACTGAATAATTAAAGAAAACAAGCCGACAAACATCAAATATTAAAAAGGTAATGTTTATATGCTAACGATTAAGATGACAAGCGAAGCACTTACTTGCCTAAAAAAGAGCGCTTGTCAGCCAAATGCATCTTCCCCTTCCTACCTGGAACTGTGCAAGCCCTTTTTCAGCACTGTGCTGCTGAATAATTAAGTAAAGTAAATTAATCATGAAGGCTGAACAATCACCATGGCAAGGCATCCTTTTTTGACCTTTCCACTTCATTGCACTTTGTCCTAATCACTTTGCAACAGGTTTCCAGATTGTCGCTGTCCAATAGCAACCTTGCATGTTCACACTATGACAATTTTGACTATGTAGCAAAATGTTGATTATAATAATGTGAAAAACCGTATTTAGAAGGTCCTAAACAGTATTTCTATGCTGTCATCAATTTATAAATAAGAAATCCCACTTCGTGAAAATTGACTTACTATAAAAATAGATTTATACCAGAGGTGTCCAAAGTGCGGCCTGGAGGCACAATGAAGAAATAAAATACATTTTTTTTTAAACACAAAAATTGAACTAGAAGGCACAACACTTGTCAATATGCGGCCCCTGGTAGAAAAAAGTTGGACACACCTGATTTATACTATAATTTATATCCTCACTCATTAATCACTTTTTCCCACAACACCCAAAAGGCAACTTCCAACACAAAAAAGGAAAAAAAAAAACTCCCACCAAATCAGGCATTTAAAACTGCGACAATCTCAAAAAAGGCCTGTAAAATCCTCGGGGAAGTGGTTACACATAAGTAAGTCCTCGTTTGGACCGGGACACTATAAAACACTCAGAATGAACATTTGAACACTTTAAACACAAACTGTATGTACTGCATGGCTCAGGTGGTAGAGTGGTTGTCTCCCAACCTGAAGGTTGCGGTTTCGATCCTCCGTCCTGCCGTGATCATGTCGAAGTATCCTTGGGCAAGCTACTACACCCCAGTTGCTCCTGATGCTGCGTCATCAGTATGTAAACGTAGTAGCAGTGTCAACACTGCTGATGGGGATGTCACACAACTTCATGACAGAAAATCCGAACTATCCCTTTAATCCTGGAAGCAGATGGCCAAATCAACCTTTCCTTTCATTATTTTTCCATGAAACAAGTATATATTTGAAATTTCATACATTAACAATCTTGGCAACACTCCCAAACTCTGTTAGACACGGGTTGAAGTATCAGTCTTTCCATTTAGATTCAGTACCAACAAAGACTTTAACCCGCTTTATGCATTCACAGAGCACCAACACCAATCAACCAACAAGTTTTCCTGCATTGGCTCGGGCTCACCACACTCATTAGTGTTTATTGTAGCCTCAGAAGGCAGATGTTTTATGTGAAGGTTCTAATGAACCCATGCAGCAAATGACCAGTACCATGCAGCGGCTGCAATTAATGACCAGCTTGTGGACATATTGAAGCATTTTGCTGTAAAACAGCCAGACAACATTTCAAGAGGTGGATCCAAAGAGAGCAATATCAAGTAGCAATTGGAGTTGGAAGTATACACTTGAAAAGGCACTTGTAGTCCCTTTGCCCTGATTTGATGATGAAGAGACAGGTTTTTACAATAAACAGAAATCTTGATTACTGCGGATCCCTGAATATTAGCCATTCAGCGTGTGCGACCCAGCAAATGCGTAGATTTTTTTTGTGTTGTTCTCCCCTTTTTTGCAGAAAAATGATATCAGCTCAGCTTTAATTGATACATTTATTTCAACAGGAAGTCTCTACGCAATCCCTGGAAAGCAACAAAATGTTAAGTGTAATTTTGGGACAATTGACACTTAATATAGTCTGCAACTGTTACATACACTCATACAATCCTGATTACAATTTTAAAACCAATTGAAAAATTGCAATAATTTACATTTTGCACTTTAGGATCTTAAAGGGTCACTGGGATGATTTATCATTATTATTAATTATGTTCTACATTGTTTGTTTTTTGAAAGCGAACGGTCAATTCGCGCCAGCCATGACTACCTCGTTGTCGCAGCAAAGCATCATTTTCGGAAGTGACATAAACGGAGTAACGCGTCTCAGCTACACAAACATAGTGGTGTGTGAGAGGATGTTTACAGGGATTATAGCAAAGAGTTGGACGATGTGTCAATGGTTTTCCAGGAGAAAAGAAGGGAGAAACATTTGGAGATTAAATAGAGAACTTGCAGAACATGGACTTTAGCCTTGAGACGTGGCGATGAAGATTGGTCACCTTCAAAACACAGAATGGTAAGTGTAAATTACTCTGGAGATGCTTTTCCTTCAATTATTGTTTTAAATCTGCTTCTTAATGAGTGTAAAGGGGTCTCGATAGTTTGACTGACATATTTTGTCTGCGTCTCTGCCGCCACCCTCGCCCCCCAGCGTAAACTTATCGCTGTGAAAAGATGTTTATATCACATATATAATGCTTTGCAGCCTTGTCGCTATGGTGGAGTAGTGTTTAGAATACAATATGTAAACAGGACAATCCTCAGCCCAAATGAAGGTAGTTACTGGTGCTGAGTGCAGTCCAATAACCATCAGATTTATATTGGATATCAGGCCAATATCAGCAAAAAACAAACAATATCGGATCATATCGGTTTGCATCTCAAATGTCCGATATTGGCACTCCGATACAGGCAATCAATTCCAGACTCTGGATAGACCCCATTTAATCACAACAGTGTTTTGCTAGTCGACTAACAAAGTAGCAAAGAGCAGGAGTGATGTCAGCCATGTGGCAGTAAAAAGACACTGCAACTGAGTGCAATACTAAGTTTCCCATAGTGGCACAGAAGTGGGAAGTTTAATATGACCAACCTCATCACGAACATGGAACGCCGTCAGAAGTGAAAAAGTTGTATCGGGACATTCCCAGTTGCACAAGAGCACCAAACATGGGACATTGAAAGGTGGAAATGTTATTCTCTGATGGGAAAAAAATGTAACCCTGACGGTCGTGATGACTTCCAAAGTTACTGACATTACAAGGAGATCCCATCTGGGATGTTTCCCATATGGCGCAATGGAGGGCGCGCCATCATGATCTGGGGTGCTTTTTCCTTCAATGCCACAATGGAGCTTCAGGTTGTACAGGGGCGTCAAACGGCAGCTGGTTATATAGAGATGTTGCAGGGGGCATCCCTCATGACACATGTGTTAATGAGTGGGTTTTTAACAAGACAACGCTGCAGCTCACAGCGTCTGCCTGAGGAAAGGACTTCTTCCAGAGGAACAAGGTCATTCTTTTGGACCATCCTGCATGTTCCCCTGATCTAAATCCAATTGAGAACATTTGGGGATGGATGGCACAGAGGTTTACAAAGATGGAGATATGTTCCAGACAGTGGATGCCCTCCGTGAAGCCATCTTTTGGAAAAACTGGCATCAAGCATACCCAAACAAATTTTGAGAGTGGCTTTTTTTTTGGGGGGGGGGGGGGGGGGGGGGGGGGGGTAGCTATGGTCTTAAACTTGTGATCAGCTGATGAACAATGGTTGTTTGCAATAAAATGCTTGCTCAAAATTTTTGGTCTCACTCCCATTCTTCTTTTTTCATTGAGAAGCTCTACTTAGAACCTCCTTAACATCCAACAGTGCAAAATGCAAATCCTTGCAATTTTTCAACTAGTCATAAAATGTTGATCAGGAGTGTATTGCAACACAATGCAAACTAAACAGAAACTAAACAGAATCAAAATCTTACTCAAATCATATTCACTCTCCCCTCATCTCATTCAAAGAGTCTCTTTCAGCACTGGCAGCAGATTTTAGTTGCGCCGTTTTCTTCCCATAATTACAGTATCCATGATTTGGCTGTAAAATGGCACTGGAGTTAAGTTGTTAACATATATACTGTACATATACAGTATATATATTCAACTATGCCTATTGTCATTGTTGAAAAACTGCCACATAGCATCGCAAGGATGGTCAGTCTGATTATATACGGTATTATATCACTGTTGTCTGTAAAATTCCAATGACATTTCACAATGCAGCACAATCAATGTTCCCTATTCTTGAATTCATCTCATTAGTCGATGCAGGTGGATAGTGTGTGTATGCATGTGCATGCGCGTGCATCGCTCTCAGTGTACTGTATGCACTTAAGCCTCCACAAGGAGCATCAGCTAAAAGCTTTTGTCTAAATGCACATGCGAGTGTGAAAGGGAGTGAGGAGGGTGGCAAGTGTACATTTGGGCAGGATATGCACCATTATCAGTCATTAGCAGCAAATCATTACCAACGATCACAATCAGCACATGAATCATCAGTGTGGTGTACAACAACGTGAGAAATGAGTCCAAAAGGAAAACTAAACTTTCCTCAACAAATGATTAGAAAGTAAACGTCGCCACTCTGAAATTCACCTCCATCGTAACGTGAATTTGTGTGTATTTTTTGCATGTCTGCACATCATCACTTGGCAAACCTCTTTATGAGCGTTTGCAATCACTAGGAAGATATTACCACCAGTCTTTCACCGATACCACTCTGTAGAAAAGATGTGACCTAAGATTCCAGCTGCAAGTCATCCATTCATATTGACGTGCAGCTCTTATGAGCTATAACATCAATACTGTACTGGTGATGGCCACAAGCGTGTGTGTAATTGGCCGGGAGCTATTTTAAGGGCTCGGACTTGGACAGGCAACAGGGGAAATATATGGCTGTACAGTTGGCTGATTAAGAAAAGGGAGCACGGGTCCACTCCGTTTAATCGCTTTGGCCATTGAGGAGAGGAAGTTTATTTTTTTTCCCCCAGCCCAATGCTCGACAACATACTGCAGAATCTCTGAGTTCAAAGGAGCATTTGGCATTCAATGAAGCATGCGTGCATTCCAAAAATAAAGGTACAAGTAGTTGCATTGGCCAAAACAGATGTATACAAGAGATATGATCAGATATGAAGCAAAAATATTGAGTGGGGTTAATTCAAAGGAATGGGTGCATGGCCGGAGTCCACCCCAATCCCCATCTAACAGAACCATGTGCCTTCAAAAGCACCAACACACACGCACACCCACTACTAATATGACAACACCGCATATGTCCATCAATTGTGTTTATGCTTAACTTATAATGTGTGCAGCTTTGAAATAAAAGTGTGTGCACTGCAAACTCCTCACCGGAGCAGTTCCAGCCGGTGGGTGTCTGACAGTCGCTGAGGGAAGAAGGGAAGGCGCGCAATTGTTCCACAGGTAAAGTAGCGAGGAATGAGAGCAGCGTGATCCGGAGCCAACCTCCCGTCGTCCCGCTCCGCTGTTTCAGGCGCCCGGGCTCGTTGCGTGGAGCCTGTGCCGCCACTGAGAGACCCATCGCCGCCACGCTTCACTGGCTCCGGCGAGAGACGCACACGGACAATAACAACTCCAATCCCGTCTGATTCCGCAGGGCGCTCATACACCGACTACAGAGCATTTTCCAAACGACACCGTGCGCTCCATGGAAGCGCCCTTTGTGCAGCAATGAAGCGCTGCGACCGGGCGATGAACGGGCGACGTCTCGGCGTGGAAAAGTTAGCCGAATAATTGCGTGGAAGGGTGATGCTCGATGCCCAATGATCAAGAGAGGACGGGGCAAGATGGAGAGATCCAAAAGAGGCTGTCAAATTGTAGAAGTAGATGTTGCAGGAATCCCTCTGTCTGTAATGTAATGTAATGTAAGGATATCCACGGGTGGAAGAAGCACGCTCCTGTTTGCGTAGTGTTGAGTTTGGAGGCGCAACGTATCTCTGTCTCGCTCTTCCCCTTTCTCTCCCTTTTCCTCTCTGGTTATGATCACGTGGATTGCGCGCGCGCGTGTGTGTGTGTGTGGTTAGTTATAATTGGAATATCTCCACTGAAGTGGGGAAAAGGAAAGACAAATAGATAAAAAGATATGAGAAAAATGACAAATGAGTCTGAGTGCAATGTGAGAAGTAGTCTAATGTGTTTTCTCTCTTCTTGCATTAACTTTCTGAATATTGACTTTTCAAGGGACTGCATGCAAATGTCTCACGATTTCACTTTTTTCAACCAAAAAATATATAAGAACACCACCGGCGTCTAGAACATGTTAGAAATAGTGTTTTCGAAGAACAGATTGTACAATAGAATGCTGTACTTTTCACAAGCACGAGTTAAACTGCATAAAAATGTTTGTTTGGCCCCTAAAAAACTGCCGTTCATGGCTGTCACATGGTAATCACGTACATGTCCGTGGTACGTAAACACACACATACAAAAGTACTCAGTGACCAACAATTTCTATTCATGTTGTTGTGATGATATGTAATACATTCAGTGAACTTTGTCAAACTGCTATCATTACCTGCCAACAAACATAACTAACGCACGTGCGACTGCTACACGGGCGTTTCTTATGTACTCAAAGCAGGAAGAGCGCGGGATGTAATGCTAGAAGCACATTTGAGCGTGTTTTTGTCATTGTCATTGTGTTGTTCATATTGGTACATTGTTGATATTGTACACGTTTATGTAGGGATGTCCGATAACATCGGCCATCTGATAATATCGGACTGATATTGCATAAAATATGATATCGGTAAACATCGGTATCTGATTTTTTACCGATAATGAAAACCGATATTTAAAAAATGCTGTCGAGGTGGACATTTTAATGTTGGCCAGGATGACACCACAGTTTGTTCACATACAGTGCAAGCCCACCTCCTTTGTGCTTTCCACAGGCTCTTGTGTTGCTGGCCGCTCCGACTGTCCTGAAGGTAGCTAGCTCCTCACGTTAGCCTCTGGGATGCTAGTTCAGATGCCATTCAGTGAAACACAAATTTGAAGGTCTTGACATTTTTGCCAGCTCGTCGATCTTGCTCGGTAGTGAATTCACGTTTCCCAAGATAATAGAAGGCACCGAAGGCTTGAATCTCCACTTCCTTGCTAGCTGCTTGACTTTTATCTTAGCCGCCTCCATATCAATGAAAGGCAGCCACTTGTGGCGGCGGTGCTAATTGCACGAAATACGTACATAAATAGAGAGATAGATAGATAGTTTATTACTCTCCAAGCAAAATTCACATTTCCAGCAGCTCTGCCAAAATGGGCTCCCGTATTTGCCGGCGCGCAAAAGATCAAACCGCCTCTCAAGCGTGTAAACAACCATGGGTGGCTAGCAGCAAACTAGCTTGCTCCTTCCATCCATCCGTTTTCTAGATATGCCACCTATCCTCAGCAGGAATGTAACAATCCCCGGAAGTAAGCAACAGTAAAATCTGTCGCTGTGTGTGAGCGCTCGATTAGGAGAGTCCGTGGGGACGTCCTCTTCAATTTTGCATCGGATTTCCACTGAATGTTGGACCACCTCTAATCACACGACGGCTTTGAATGTTAAGTCCAACTTTAAGCCGTTCAAACTCATGGATCGAAGATTCATGAGAAGATAAAAGGTATGTAGGGTATAAATTCATTTAATATCTGTCTTGCAGATTAAATTTCATCCAAATCTGATGGTGCGAAATATGTTTATTTTGGCCCGGAATTACTGTGTACATGCAACGCTGCTACATTTTAGGTATCAACATATTTCCACCCCTATGTGAATTATGTGAGTTATGGTCTCACCTTGGCCACCCCAATGAAAAATTTCTGGCTCCGCCACTGCTGCTGTGAGTGCTCGGCCTACATGACACTTGATTTTCTTGCCTGGGCATTTTGATGATCCAAACAATGGAAATGACTACTCTGTTGACTTTTAAAACCAATGTCACAGCTTAAGCCTAAAGGCAAGTATTTCTCAGATGTTTATATAATAATTGTTGACGCTGTATCCATTAGCTTCACAACAGATATGTGTTAATTCCACCAAAGGGGATATGTCATGTTACACATATCGGTATCGGCTGATATCGGTATTGGAAATTGAGAGTTGGACAATATCGGCATATCGGTTATCTGCAAAAAAGCCAATATGGGACATCCCTATGTTTGTGTGTTATTGATCAACTCAGGGAATACATTGTTGGGCATAGGGGGGCTTTGAGCGCAAAAGCCAAAGGATTTAAATGACAGCCAATCGTAGTTTTTGCTTTCGTTTAGTTATTTTGCAGTACAGTAATCCCTCGCAACATCACTCTTCGAATTTCACGACTTTTTATTTCATAAATATAGTAATAAACCATAATTGTTTTTTGCTTGAATACATTATTAGTCCAATAATATGCATATTTAAGCAAATGTTACGTATTTTTTGACTAAATTCAGCATTTAAGCATAAAAATGGCTAAATAACCTAAAAATAAATTAAAATACAATAAGGCATTCAGAAGACTCACTCAAAGATGTTGTGATGATATGTAATATTCTACGCTCGCCACTAGGTGTCAGTAATGTTACTGTAATCTTCTGTGACACACAAGCATTAAACTTAATTGCCAGAACAACAAGCTTTTATTGCATGTTTGAATTATCTCACAACAGGCACAATAATCCCAATAATCCGCCTCTCACTCAGCTCCCCTTCCACCGGAACACATTTACAGCAACACACACGAGCACAGTAAAATGAACCCAATAATAATGTGTCATTAATAAGGGTCGCTACATGCAATTGATGAGACACCACAGGAAGTACTGTACAGAACAGGAAGGAGAAACTCTCCCAATACTCACGTGTGAGTATAAATTGTGTCTTATTGGCTTGTTTTCTGTTATTATGTCAACAGTATTTGGAAATTTCGAAGTGTAAAGGTGACTTTGGGGTGTCCGTTCATGTTTAGAGTGCTCTAATAATGTTAAAAATGTGAAATATGATGAAAATATTGATTTATAAATAAGGAATCCTGCTTTGGACATCCATGCAATATCCCATTTGGTACATTGATAGCGCTGCTTGTTTATTTAGCCATGTTGGATCACATACCCAACACCAAATCTTGCAATACTTTACACAAGGCTATGGTATCCTGTAAGGCACACTCATTTGGCAAACTCAAATGAGAATGTTCCACAAACAAGTCTATTTGCCCTTTACTGTGTCATTCGACGGAATCGAGTGACCAAACAAAGAATCCTACGCGTTGGTGACTCAATGTTGCATTATTAATACAGTGGGTGAGTCCCACTGTGTTCAGAACGTGTTTTCATTCCAAAACGTGCCACTAATCCTGCTCTCAACTCCCACCCGGAAGTAGGAAGTTGTAATAGCAATTTTTCTAGCTAAATACATATTTATACAGAAAAAAATACATACATACATACATCAAATTCAAATTGAAAAAACAACAACAGCCTCTGTCTTTTAATTTCAAATTAACAAACATCATCCACCCTCCAACATCACTAGTTCATGGCCGCCAAGATAGCATGCCACGTATTTAAACAGGCATCCTTGGATGACACCAAAACATTATTTCGCTCGATTATTTTTTTCATCACAGATATTTCAAGTACATTCAGATTTAATAGGTGATTTCCCTTTATGGCTTCACAAAGCTTGTGGCTTATCAGCAGCAGATGTTTATATCAAAGAATAACCACAAAAGAGGAGAATGCACTGCCTCTATAATTGGCCAGGAGTAGCTTCAAAAAAAGATTCCAAAAATCGATTCATCCAGCATAGCCTGCGATAATTGGCCTGTTTTGAAGCAACACTGAGGCCATTCCTGCTGCTAGTTCTCCAAGGCAGTCCAAGAAGACCTAATGCGGTTCATATTTTCACAGAACCTACAGCTGTCACGAGAGGCCGGATGTGTCTAATTGACATCCTTTCGGCCATGAAAGCCCTCCAATGTTTACAGCATTTAAGTTTGCAAAATAGGTCAAATCTAAAATCAGATATTGAAGACTGCCTTTTTTTGAGTGAGGAACTAAGGAAATTCAGTCATGTGCATAGAAACACCCTTATATAAAAGAAACAAAGGGTTGTCTGTTCTGGCCTGTCACGGCTAAAGACTCTTAACCTCAGATATGAACTAAGAAAAGCCGGAGTTACCAGTAAACAAATGAGCCTTTTGACTGATGTTCACTCGCAGATAATTTCTCAGAAAATAGCAGCCATGATTGGTCTCAGATGTCGGGTTCATGATGCAGGGTTTCATCAGGGTCAGCAACTTGTGACGACACACACGTATACACACATTTTTGTGGGGAAACATAGTTGTAGTTAAATGTGACTGTGTAACTGCCTCTTATATACAGTGGAAGCTCGGTTAGCGTAATTAATCCGTTCCAGAACTCTTTACTTGCGTATCTTGCTTGCTGCTGTAACAAGCGAATTTAATAAATAAAGTACAAATACAAATACAATACAGAAGGTCCGACTCAAACCGAAATGTACTCTAACCGAATACATTTTTCTCATAAGAAAGAATGCAAATCCAATTAAACCATTCCAGACAACCAAAAATGCTAACACGAAGCACTTTTTTGTAGTTTTTCATAGTTTGACAAAGACGGCTATAAGGCAGGGAGAAGATGGAGGAGAGGAAATATCCACACGGACACCACCTTTGTGTTTTTCTGTGAGTTATTTCTTGAATTCAGCAAGATGGCGCCCTCCGTGGCAGACGTCTCTGTTTCACGCTCCCGTTTTTTTTCTATTTTTTTGCTATTTTGTTGTTCATATTGGACATTCAACGTGCTGTGTTGCATTGCAACCGAAGAGACAACTTTTGAACATCGGCGGGGTTCACCGTGAGCTTTCGTTCAGCCTCACAGACTGGCTTTCTTCTGCGTCGGGAGGAGGCTTGCGGGCCTGGTGAGCTGAATGTCCGGCGAGCGAAGCGTCCGGGGCGGAGGCGAGGCAGGAGGGGCGGCCGGCGTGCTAGGCTAAAAGCTGGCGCGACTGGGCCACCGCTACCGGGCCTGCTGCTGGCCAGCGTCCGCTCTCTCGAAGACAGGATGGACGAGCTGCGAGCAAGGATTGCGGAGGATTGTGGAGGCTTGGCTGGAAGGAGGATATGCCAGACTCGGCGGTCCGGTTGGGGACATTTGCCGCTTGCCGAGGAGATCGGACTTCAGCGTCTTGTGGACACAGAGCCTCGGGACTGTTCTCCCCGAATGTTACCAGCATGTAGGTTTTACCACGAGCGCAAATAGCATCCTGTACCAAGTCTACAGCAACATGAAAGGTGCTTTGAAGGCTCTTCCAAGTCCCCATTTTGGAAAAGCTAATGTCTCTTCTGTTGTTGTTGCTTAATTTATTGGTAATAATGTTTCTTGTGTTCTTATTCATTTTCTTTTGTTTTTCTTTCTTTCTTGGGAGAATGAGCAGAACAAGAATTTCATTGCATAGCAGAACTACCTGTTTTACTGTGCAAATGACAATAAAACTCTTGAATCCAGTTATGTTTCTCACCTATCAAAGTGCTGGCACTTGCAACTTTCTTGAGCTCCATTTTGGCTTATTTTGCAGGTCGGATCAAAAGAAAAGCAGAGACTTGTGGCATACCTGTGTTAGTTACTAAAGAACGAGTCAATCGCTGATGACGTCTTAGGCTACGTTCACACGGCAGGGTATGATGCACGATTCAGATTTTTGGTTAAAATTCGATATTTTATGTGGTCGTTCACATTACCAAGAAAATGCGACTTGTAAATGTAAATGCAAAGCGTCCGGGAAGTGATGTACATGCGCAAAAGCACAACGTCACACGCGTTGCCGTGTGTTTAGCGAAGTAAACATTGTCTCAATTTGTGGCAATTTCCAGGATTTGGTGCAACGGGAGTCAACATTTTCTTAACCATATTATTTTGCGTTGGAGATTAAGACGAAAGAGGGCAAGACTTTTAGGTATGGGAGTTGGTGGAGAACCTCTTGTGACGTCTGTTTCGCGGAATGTGTGGGTGGATGTCAGAGTCAGGAGCGGTGAGACATTGACGTGAGTCGCTTCACTGACATTTTTTAAAAATAATTTTCAGATGACAAGAATAACTTTTGCCTACATTTGTGAGTACATTTATCCAAATCTCACGTGACACAACACGCATTGCGATGGTTCATAAGTCGGATATACAGTATGAAGCCTCACCTGTTCAGACTGCAGTAGCTCGGATCAATATCGGCATCTACATACGAATGAGCCATGAATCGCATTTTTAAAAATTGGATTTGTACTGTTCATACTGACAAAAAAATCAAATGCAGGTCACAAATGAGCAAAAAAACGGAATTGGCTTACAGTGTGAACATAGCCATAGACAGGCAATGGAGCTGGGGGAAAATGACTTCAAGTTACGGTTTCCATGCTAACACAATGCTAACAGGGGCATTTTGTAATAAAAATACATGACAAACACAGTTGCTCACAGAGACTCATGCTGTATATTATTAACATGACAAGATTCCACTGGAATGAAAGGTTCACTTCAAATAAAATCTATTATTATTAAAATGTGTGCCATATTGTACGCTAACCGGGAAATGTATGCGAACTGAGACGAAAATTAAAAAACAAACAGGGACATATGCTAACTGCTAACCGAGGTGCCATTGCACGCTGATTAATGTACACCAATGCATGTCAGATTCTTTGGTTTGATCCTTTTGAGTTTCTTTGACTTTTTAGTGAAGTGCTGAATAATATCGACATACGGAATATCGGTAGAAAGTCAGTACTGAGCATCTCTAGACAAGTGCATTTGTCAGTAACTTCGTGTGTAAGCAAAACATGATAACGTTTATGCATATTGTACATTTTGCATGATTGTGTGTTAGTTTAGACAGCACCTGTTATTTGACAGAAAGATGGACTTCATGAAAACGTCATTTAGAGATTCCCAGCTCATGAAAAAATAAGGTTCTCTCTCACATCGCTTGGCAGCTTAAACACAAAATTGTCCCCTTCTGCATCAATTTTCAGAGCAGAAAAGCTGTGCTCTGAAAATTGATGATGTCAATTCTCAGTCATCAGATACTTGATTGGCTTGAATACATTCCAATACAAAAACGTTTTACAAATATTTGCCTTTACAGAATGTAATTACGTGCAGCTTTGATTAGATCACGAAGTTAATCAAACTACAATGGTTATTATTGCAGGTGTAGTTTGCATACCACATTATACTGATAAACACTTTGCCCCTTTGGGTCAGGTCAGGTCAGGTCAGGGAGCATGTTCAGTTGCGTGTGCTTAAATGCCTGAGGTTGACATGCAGTGTGCCTCAGTCCCCCTGCAGTATCCATCTGTTTGTCTCATCCACGTGTTTCGTGGGCGCCCTCTGGCTCGTGACCACCCGTGAGGTGTGCTAGCAGACCTGCAAGTCGGGATGCTCTGAGAGCCACACGGCCATTGGCAGGACGACAAATAAAACAATAAGATCATTGAACTTAGTTATTGCTGTCGCTTTCATAGGAGCAGATGTTTAAGCAAAAAACTTGAACTAAAGGATATGATCTTTATCCTTAATGATGGCCATGATAATCAAATATATAATACCAAAAGTGCTTGGAAATACCAAACGTTACCAAATATGTTTCTCCGCTCAGAGCTATGATGTTTATTTTCACTTCTATGATAATGGCTTTTCTTTTCCGTGGCGTATCTGTGCCAGAAGAGCCAGTCTTTCGCTTGGGAGACATTATGAACTGCAAAAAGTTAATGAATAAGCCATGTTATTCACTCCGTGTAGTTTTGAATGAGGCACACGCTGTATTCATCACGGTGCGCAAGACCAGTCGGCACTCAGCGAGTAGCGCATATTCATCCGCTGTGCGTGCTGAAAGCTGTTCTTGAGCAAGTCCAGTGATTACGGACCAAAATTAAGCTATTAAATTATTATTATTAAATCAAATTTTACGTATTATTGGCCTAAATCAAACATTTTCAAGCATAAATATTGCTAAATTAACAAAAATACAAATATAAGGCATTCAGAAGACGCATTCAAAGATGTAATATGTATTATTCTACACTGGACACTTCTACCCCCGCTTCTCTCCCAAGATCAGCGAAAATGGATGGCTCTTTTTTTCTGTTATTATGTCTACTGTATTGTCAACTATATTGGGTAATACGAGTGTTGACTCTCATGTCTAGAGGGCTCTAGTAATGTTGAAAACCGTATTTAGAAGGTTGCACACGGATTTTCCATGCTCTAACTATGAAAATAAGGAATCCTACTATGCGAAAATTCACTTGTCTGGAACCAATTAACTGCAATAAACAAGGGATTGCTGTACTTAGCATAGGTAGCATTCATCCATCCATTTTCTATGCCGCTTGGTTTCACAAGGGTCGTGGGGGTATGCTTGAGCCTATCCCAGCTGACTTTTGGGAGAGAGGCAGGGTACACCCTGGACTGGTCACCAGCCAATCGCAGTGCATAGAAATGCATATCGTATTAATTTGGGGCCTGTAAGGTTTTTTTTTAGCCTTTCCTTTCTTAACGTGAAATCACTATATTGTGTACTAATTTATATTACAATTTTTTAAACAAGAATTGGGTGCATACATTTGAATTTATGTTGGATTTTCTCTCATTTACAGACACGCTGAAATACATACATACATACATACCTATAATAATACAATAAAATACAACACAACAATAAAAAGAAAAGCCATCACCATGGAAGTAAAAATGGACATCAGACACTCAGAGAGAGAACCCTATTATAAAGTATTATTATTATTATTATTACTATTATTAAGTATAAAGATCGTATTCTTGACATGTGAAAGAATGTGCTCCCATGAAAGTGACAGTGACAACTCAGCAATGTAGTATGAAGATGGAAAAGTTGCTTGTGGTCCGGCTGGAAGTCCAGAATCAACACCGTATCCCAGTAAGACGTATGCTGATTCAGGAAGTCAACCTCAGCACCTTCTGCTTTCTCCTCCCAATAAACCACAGGGAAAAGGTAAATTGTTCTCTTTGATTACTCATTCATTTAATTGTTATATAGCATTTAGTTTTATTACTATATTTGTGTACTTGTGAACCCAAGCCTTGAATACACCGAAAAAATGTCAAATCATGAAGAGCCCCAAATCAATATGACATTCATGCCCATGAGGAGTGCATGCAGGGCTGCCACCATGGTTTGGGGGCCCTGCCAATGATATTGTTACATTGAACTAATGGGGACGTTAGTCAGACAGTTAGTCATGTTAAAATAATTGAAACAGCCTTCGGGCTGATGTGCATGGAGACATATTCACGGAGCACAAAAACACAAGCAACCATCACTATCTCTGGACATGTGTTTCTCCTGACCCAAGTCCTACACAGGTCCAGCTTGAGAGCACATACCTTGCGATCCAAAGTGCAAAACAAACTGAGTGAAACATTATTATCTCCACAAGACCTGACCCGACCCCCGACACAAGTGGAGCTCCTGCTTCGAGCAAAGTTTGCGAGGCAGTTATAAAGTTAAGGTCCATTTCAGTCGAATAGAGTCAGTTCAGGAACAGCACTGCTTACTTGCATGCACAGCTGGATACCTTCCTTAAATATTTAAATCATACTGCAGAAGACAAGACACACCAACTGGCTTCCCGTAGTTACCTCATGCAAATTAATTCATTAGTATACAGTGGAACCTTGGTTAGCATCATTAATCTGTTCCAGGATGCCCGACACAAACTGAAACATACTCTAACCAAATACATTTTTCCCATAAGAAATAGTGTAAACCCAATTAATCAATTTGAGAAAGCCAAACATGTTAATATAAAACATTTTTTATAGATTTACAATTCTAGTTTTACATGCAGAAAACAATTCAAAATGTAAAAAATGAGTATTATTATATATTTCATTGTGGCCAAATAGCTACAGAGCAAAAAAGCTGTCTGATCATTAGACTCTAATGCTTATAAAACGTTGATGATAAAATAGATGTGTCATATTAGATGATAAAATTAGCTGGAAATCTCACATCAGCATCATAACTATTATTTGATTAACCAAAGCAAAATATGTCCCGGACATGAAACCACTCCATGCGGTTTACTGTTCATTAGCGTTAACGTATTTGAATCAACACACACAAGGCTGGACTTATTACCTAATTATGTATTACTTTGCACTTCTTTTTTTAGTGATCTGTTCTGTATTTTTTTTTATTCGAATTCTATTTTCTTGTCTCTCCTATCTTGCTTTGTTTGTTTGATTTTTAAGTGTTTAATTTTATTCTGACGTTTTTGCAGAGCTGCTGGGAATGTGAATTTCTCTCGGCGATGAATAACACGCTATCCTGCTAACTGACAACAACACAAATAAACACAAATTACACATTTCTAAAATAACCTCTCTTATTTTTTTTTTTTGGCCTAAGATGAGAAAATTACAGAGTAACTTGCGATATGTAGACGTCTAACCCACCTAGTCCAGCCAGCCCGGCGTTCTGTCTGGGCTCAAACCAGACCCCTGCAGAATGACAGTAAAGAGGGCTAGCCATCAAGCCAAAAGCCCGGCCTGTCAAATGGAAGCCCCGAGCAACTCTGAACCAATCAGGGATTGAGGTTTACCAACGCACAGCCGCACAGCTGCACCAGCTGGCATCGGTAACAGATATACAAATGTAGTCGGAGTGTATGTAAGAAAAAAAATAATACATTTAAACATAATTACTGCCTGCACAAATACAGCTGTGCACTTTTTACAGCACTTTAACCTCTTTCTCAAATATCACGGTTTGCTACATCACTCCATCTGCTAGTTCTGAACGCCTTTATGTAATCTGATTTAGCATCAAGGATTGTTGTCAACAAAGTCGTGTGCTGTGGCGGTTGCTTGCAGGCGGTTTTGTGTTTGCGACAGTTTTTATTTTGCTATTCTTAAGCGTACAGCTGCTCTTGCCGGAATCTATACCAGCTATCATTTATTACAAGACACTGGGAATTCTGTGTTTGCCAAATTATGACTCCTTCCATTTCTGCAGATAATATTCTCTAGTTTCACTTTGATTTATTTTACAGTGAACCTTTGGGTTTGTAGCTGTTGATGTCTTTGACAAGTACCCCGAGCTTGAACCATGAACTGCATACTTGAGGCTTTATAACATCTTGTTTTCGTTAGGCCCACAGAGCAGTTTTTTTTTTTCAACCCTTTTGGTTGTAACATTCGTCTAGTGACGCAAGTCTGCACAAACAGTGTAAATACACCCATTTGAATTCATGATTTTCCCTTTACATGTTTTGCAAAATATACAAGATCGCATGACTTGCTCCAATATGCGGCAAAATGAACATCAATGTTTTAAAAACACGTGAATAGAGTTAATGTAACAACAACCAAACATTTCATTTTTATTAACAATAATGTCTTTACTTTTTTCTTTTTTTACCATTAAAGTAGCCTGACTGAGTATCTGGTCTGGGATCAGTGACAACCAAGCAAACTATGGGTGGAGGTTGCCCCAAACACAGCCTCGCTCCAGGCTAAAGGCTAATTACATTTCTGACTTGCTGAAATGTACACCATCTCCTGAGAGTGCATTCTGGAGTAACACTCAACCCCGTATCAGATATCGCATGATTGATTTTTACCTCATAATTCCACAAATGCATTAATAAATCATCAAATTCAAATTCTATAAATCTAGGGTCTGACAGTATCATGGGAATCATTTCCCGGCTTTTGTAACTAATGTCAAAAAGTGAAAGGTTAGCGTGCACAGTAGAGTATATTGATTGCAAAGGCACCCAAATGTCAAACTTGAGGTCAAAAGGTCATATTTCCAAATATTCAACCCATAGATGATTAATTTCTGAAACAATTATTATTACATACGCACATGTGTCGAGTGAGGGGCATTCTGCCCAAAAGCAGACGAAAAGGCAAGGCAAATACCTAAGTTCGGATCGTACCGTGGGTTACCTGTACCATTGCACCCCTAGTATTTACTCCACCTCCTCTCCTCTCCTCTCCTTCCTGAGCCACCACCTTATCTTCCTGGAGTAGATTGTTTGTCCCAGTGATCCTAGGAGCTAAGTTGTTGGGGGCTTTCATGCCCCTGGCAGGGTCACCCACGGCAAACAGGTCCTAGAGAAGGGACCAAACAAAGAGTGGCTCAAAAGACCACAATGATGATATAAAAACAATGGACTTAGTTTTCCCTTGCCTGGATGCGGGTCACTGGAGCCCCGCCTCTGGAAACAGGCTTGGAGGTGGGGCACAATGGCAAACATCTGGTGGCCGGGCCAGGGCATAGCCCAAAGAGGTAAGATGGGTCCTCCCTCCCATGAGCTCACCACTCATGAGAGGGGCTAAAGGGGTCGGCTGCAGAGTGAGCTTGGTGGCAGCCGAAGGCAGGAACCTTGGCGGCCTGATCCTATGGCTGCAAAAGCTAGCTCTTGGCACGTTGTCACCTTGTTCACGAGTGAGGGAAGGATGGAACGAGATTGGCAGGCAGCATCTGCAGTGATGCGAGAGAGCACAGCCGAAAGGCAAAGCTCTCAATTTACAGGTCAATCTACAGTCCTACCCTCACCTATGGTCATGAGCTTTGAGTAGTGACCAAAAGGACAAGATGACGAGTACAAGGGCCAAAATGAGTTTTCTCCATAGGGTGGCAGGGCCTCTCCCTGAACGATAGGGTGAGAAGCACGGTCATCAGGGAGAAACTTGGAGTAGAACCACTGCTCCTCCGCATTGAGAGGAGTCACCTGGATGTCTCCCTGGGGAAGTGTTCTGGGCCATCCGACCGGTAGGAGGCCTCGGGGAAGACCCAGGACACGGAGAGACTGTCTCTCAACTGGCTTGGGATGAAGTCACTGGGGAGAGGGAAGTCTGGACTTCCCTGCTTAGGCTGCTGCCCCCGCGAGCCGACCTCGGATAAGCAGAAGAAGATGGATGGATGGATGGATGGATGGATGGATGGCCATCACATCAAGTGTCTCTTTGGCTGTCTGTCTGTGTTTTAAGTCTGTCAGTCCAATTTCAAAAAACATACTTCAATTATATGCATCTTTTTTTCTTATTTGACGTTTGTTTTCATGTGAATAAATTGAAAATGTAAGCTTATCTATCCAGCCATGTTATGATTTTCAATTTCACCATGGCTTTTATACCCCTAGATTATATTACAGTTTAATCAGAAAAGTTTGCGTGTGTGTTTCTGTGTGCGTGCGTGTGTGTGTGCGTGCGTGCACACACGTGAGTGTGTGAGTGTGTAATTACTCACTGGTGGAAAGGCACTTGTCAAAGCACTGATAAGATTCATGCCTGATATGTGGAGGAGTTTATCTGCTTGAGTAGCTGCTGTACTTTGAAAGTGATTATTTCTCATCCCTTGATGTGTTTTTGGTAATTTAACAGTCCCCATCTTGCCCTTATGCTAAATAAGTATGCCAAAAACAAAACCATTTAAATCAATTTCATCATATTGTGCCGGATAACAATAACTGGAGCAGAGCCGTCTGACCCATTAGGTAATATAGGAAAATGCTACAGGTGCCGTAAAATCGTGGGGAAAAAAATTACATTTCAAAGTAATTATATTAAAACTAGTTATTACTATAAACGTTAAAAATGGAAAAGCTCACATTGGTTCAAACTAGGGCTGTCCAAGTTAATGCGTTAAGGGGAATTCCCTTTAACAGCACTATTTTAGTCGCGCGATCAACGTGAGCACGTCCTGTTTGACCCTCGGCCCACACCGTAGTTTGAGGAAACGCAGCAGCTAATGTGGAGCCACGAGCTGGAACAAATAATGAGCAGAAATAAAAAAGGAAAATAATATTTTGAATGGTAAATTTAGCTTCAAAGCCCTGATTGATGGCTCTCTGGACCAGATAAGAAGTTATTTGTATTTGTATCTACTGTCGCTGTGAGTTGAGTTGTCACGGAATACGTCGAGTGCCAGAAAGTAAGTGTTGGATCACTGCAGGCATTTTTTAATTGTCATTTAGACAGTGCTACCTTGGCATACCAATGTCCCAACTAACAAGTGTTTTGTAGATACAAGCAGTCTATGGGCTGATTTTGCTTTGAACTACGAGCTAAAATTTGGGTTACAACCTGCGATTTACCGACAGGCATAGCCGAGGACAGCTGTTTGGGGGCTTAAGGCAGAAGTGAGCGGGCACACACAGCGCTCAATGAGATGGCCGTAAATGTTCGCGAGGGAATTTATTAGCATTATTATCATTTATTAGCGTTTGTGCTCAAACTGCTGTTTGTCAAAGATGACAGAATAAAAGTTGCACTGAAAGTCAACACTGTGTTCTTCAAAGCATTGTTAGTTAGCACAGAGTAACATACTTCACCTGCAGAGTGTACCCCACCCCCAGTCAGCTGGGATAGGCTCCAGCGTATCCCCGCAACCCTAATGAGGTTTAAGCGGCATAGAGCCAGACGCAGTTCAGGTCAAGAGTCCAGAGTCCAAACTGAGGTAGAACGCTGCAACTAAGGCACCATGGAAAAATCTAAAACTAACTGGTGAGCAGGACAGCGGCGCAAGGACCAAGGAGGACGTGGAACAGGCTCTAAACACACAAACACAGCAGCCTTTAGGTCAAAAGAAAGCTACACAGGCGGCATGCAGACCAGCAGTAACAATCCCATGTCCTCCTCCTGCAGCCAGGTGGCTTAAGAGCCCTTGATGACAGAGTGGGTACAGGTGCGCCTCGTGGAGCCGCCCACTCAGGGAGTGAAGGAATCTAAAAGGAGACACAACAGAGGTCAAAAGGTGACACCAAATGAAGCAGAACTACAACAGACCCTAACACCAGGCGCCTCAAAGTGACGGCACCCTCGCTCGTACCCCTTTAAAGAGGATCACCCCTATATCTATATTTTGAGGTAAGGGTATTTATACTACATTTCACATTTTTTTGTATGTATTTGCAATTTGAGAAGCATCTAAATTGACATGTTATAAATTTAAAGCAATGTTAAAAACAATGCCTTTAAATTTCTTTTGGAATACATTTGTAAGTCAGCGATGGAGGGGGTGGCTGGATGAAATCTCGCCTTGGGTCGTCTCTAAACTGGAGTACAGCAGACAACACAGCACAAAAATGCGTTGTTGCCTCATGCTGGGTGGAATAATACAGTGTGTGCCTGCTCAGACACACAAAGGAAGAAGCACGGTGGCAGCATTTATTAGTTACATTTTCACACCTCATTATGTCTCACATATGGCAGTGCACCAAAGAAAAGGAAAGCCATCACCATGGAAGTGAAAATGAACGCCATAAAACAGAGAGAGAGGATAAATGGCCACCAATATGGCCAATCTTTTGGTCTTGAATGGGAGAAGGGTCATGGATTCTGTGAGCTGTTACAGGGACTTAGTGACTTCAGAGTTAATTTAGGTATATTTTAGGTATAAAATCCGACTTACACTAAAACACAACTTACAGCACAGTCTAGGAACGTAAACCGAGGACCACCTATAGATGCAATCAAGAGTGCAACTGTTGTCACAGGAACATCAAGCTGCTTGGAGATGGTCTTATAGCCTTTACCTTTAACATGCTTGTCGATAATTTAAGCATCTTTGGAAGGAGCTGAAACATGCCGTCTGGAAAAGGCACCCTTCAAACCTGAGACAACTGGAGCAGTTTGCTCATGAGGAGTGGACCAACATGCCAACTGAGAAGTGCAAAAGTCTCACTGACAGTTACAGGAATCGTTTGATTGCAGTGATTGCCTCAGAAGGTTGCGCAACAAAATCTTAAGCTTTGGGGTACCATCATTTTTGTCCAGGCCTGTTCCATGAGTTTATTTTTTTCAATGATTCCGTTGAAGCAAGGTTCAAAAGCAATGTCTGACGTTCGTTGGTGAAATTTCATAGAATTTGTATTTATTATTACTTTTTCCAGATTCAAGTTATCTCTGTGACCATTGTGTTTTTCTTTCATTGAACGAATGTTACCAACAACCTTGTCCACGTGTGTATGGTCAATAAAAATACAAACAAAAATAATTGCTGTGTGGCATTAGTTTAAGTAATAGACCGTTTCTTTATTCTCGTGATTTAAATGAAAATTGGACTACATTTTATGACCAATTTGTGCAGAAATGTAATGAATTCCAAGGGGTTCACATACTTACTCCTCCCACTTTACAATATTCATGTACATGCCGTCGAAGTTAGCGAAAGCATGATGTTTGTTTTATCGAATGCACTTTCCAGACACGGCAAGCCGGCGTTCCGAAGAACCACAGTCAACCCTCCTCTTCGACTGACACACAAACATTGAGGTCAATAAATGTGCAAGCCACGAAATACTAGTCATTCAGCAATAAGTGTTATAACCTACTGTTGGGCTATTGTCTTTGCTGTTGTGTGAGTCTTTGTAGCCTTTCAGATGAATGAGGGAGAGAGACAGATACTTGCAGGACATGGAGGGAACAACCCGGGCAACGTGACGACAGTCTGCTCATTCTGCAGGGGCTCAGGCAGGGGACACAAAGCTGAGGAGCAGGGATGAATTGAGGAGAAAATTGAAGGAAATGACATTTTACACTGGGCTATTGTGTGTATCTTAGCTGGAAGTCTAGCCCATGTGGCTCTCTTCTCCACTGGACGTCTTTTTTTAACAGGTCTTCAAAGTAAAAGTGACGTTAAATGTAAATGTATCCCTTCATTTGTCATTTACTTGCACTTCAAATTGCTTTATGCATATGAAACTAGAAATTGTCCCGTGTTAAAAGTATTTTGTGTTAACATTGTTGGGCGTCTGGGACAGATTTAATAAGTTTCGGTTTTAGACGGACCATTTTTCCTTTTAGTTTTCCTAGACTATGTAATATTTCCAAACAAATGCAGAGTCCATGTTATTCTTTCAGTGTTAAGGCATTCACTTTTTTCTCTTGGTCTTCCACTAATACCCACACAGAAACATTATTTATGATTCTTTTGTTGTCAAAAAACACACAATTGTCGGTTATCCCTATGACCGCACTGGCATTTGTGGTGATATTTTAGCATCACATGAATCCACATTTTTCTCATTGCTCATTTTTTTTTTTTTTTGCTTTATGCTGCAACAATATTGATTCATTCTACAGACAGTCTATCAAGGGGTTGACATTTACACATATAAGTAAACACTGTGTACCACTGTGTTGCAGATAAAAGTGGTGCACATTTAATATATCACACAAAGGACAGTAAGGAGATAAAAGGCTGGATGGAGAGCAGACCAGAGAGCATGCCGGCCTCAAATCAAGATATGGCTCTGATTATTTCATATGGTCACTAACATATTAAACTCTAAAATTAGTTTTGCATTTTCTGTTAGAGCGATACAGTGTTATACATTGTAGTCGTAGACACTGTATACCGTAATTTCCGGTGGATAAGCTGCTACTTTTTTCCTAAACTTTGAATCCTGCGGCTTATACAGTGGTGCAGCAAAACATCTACGGTAATCAGTGGAATCTTGCTTAGTGTCATTAATCCGTTCCAGAAGGTCCCACTCTAACTGAAACATACTCCAAACAAATCCATTATTTCCATAAGACATAATATCAATCCAATTAATATGTTTGAGAAAGCCAAAAATGTTAACACAAAACACATTTTTATAGTTTTACAATTTTTTGACAATACAGTTTCGCATGCGTCAAACTATAGCTTGCAGCGTAAACATGGCTTAAGAAGTCATCACTCTGTAGGTCTTTGCTAACTAAACACTGGTACGCCACAAGTCTCTGCTTTTCTTTTGATCACGGCTGCAAAATAACTCAAAATGGAGTCAAATTAAAGTTGCAGCATTTGATAAAAAACGTGAGAAACTACTGAATTCAAGAAATAACTCAAGGCAAAACAAAGGTGGTATCTGTGTAGCTCTCGCTGCCATGTTGTGTCTTTGGCAAGAAACGTGTCTTCAGTGAAGGTAAAAGTAACCTCAGATGTTTTATGCATGTCAAACTATCATTGTAAAATTATGAAAAAGGTGTTTTGTGTTAACATTTTTGAGACTTGTGGGATAACTGCGTTAGTTGGCAAAGAACTACAGGGTCAACTGCTGATGAAATCATAAACGGGCGACAGAGCTGACTTCCAGTTCCTGTTTCCATGTCTTCGCAAGCTAACAAGGGTGTTTTGTGATAAAAATACATTAAGAACACAGTTGGACTGATGCAGTGTATTTACTTACACCACAAGACCGGAAAATGTACGCAAAGTGAGACAAAAGTTTGGCAGAGACACCTGTCCCCTATTGACGTAAAGAGGGGAGGGCTCAACTCTGTCTCCTGAAATCCATCTCCAGATCCTTAGTTTTGCTGGCATTTAGTTGTTTTCTGAGCACCGTGCCGTCAGCTTCAGAATATCGTCCCTGTATCCCCATTCATTTCCTCTATCTACCACTGTGGTGTCGTCACCAAATTTGATGATTGCGTTTCATAAATTGTTGGTAGGACAGTCAGCAGTATGCGGCGAGTACAGTAGGGGACTGAATACACTGCCCTGTGGACATCTATCTAATGCTGAGGGAGTCAGTGTGTGGTTTGTAAGGGAATCTCTGATCCAGGCAAAGATGGTGGGATGCAAGTGCAGATTTAGAAGTTTGCTGACTTGTATTTCAAGAATGGTCTTAAATGCTCAGACTGAAATAAAGAGCCTTTTGAGATATCTTCTCGGGTGTTCTGGTGGCTCAGGGTTGTATGGAGGGCATACAGCATGTGACAATGGCATCTTCTGTGAATTGGTTTGCCCTGTAAGAAGACATTTGTTTGATGTAGATGATTTTCAAAGGATTTCATTACTTTAGAAGTCAATGCAATTGGTCTGTAGTCATCGAAGCAGTTAACAGTTGCTTTCTGGGGGATGGGGATGATCATTCTGATCATGGGACACTGGGCCAGTTCTACACATTCCCAACCAGTTCACCAGTTCAACCTGTCTTGTGGGAGGTGCTCAGTGAGTACTTGGGTGGGGTATTGTTTTTTTTTTATCTTATACTGATGACAAATTCTCTTTTAAAATGGTCCTGGTGCTTAAACGGTGCCCAAATTGTTAATATAAAAAAAGGAAAGCTTCCAAATATTGTCCAAAAACAATGCCTTGTTAATTTTTACATAATTTTGTGACATGCAAGTTGAACAAAATAGTGATTGAAATACTTCTATAGATAACATAACTAATACATTCACCGATATGAAATAAAATCCACAACAAATTGTCATCATTATCAGCGCAAAACCAGCAGCAATACAGAACAATACTGAAGTTTGCAAGGTTTTACAACACTTAAGTGCAAATATTCCGCTGTTTAAGTGCATACCTTCTGCACAATTAGAGCACAAATTGATAGTTGATACACAATTCTGCCAGTGTTACACTACCGTTTGGCATTTAATCCAACATGTAAGTGCTGCGTATTAACTGAGCAAAATTACGTTACTTACTATCGCCTTCAAGCACTTATAGCAGGTCACTGATTCTTCATTTTTTGAAGTATAAAGTAGTATAAATGAAGTATAAATACACGGTCCAGCATTTTGGCTTGAGCACTACTTCAGCTGGATGAAAAACTAATAAAAAAATACTAATAAAAAACTAATGTCAATCGTAAAACCATCACAACCTCATTTTTGCCTCATTTCTGCGTCACAAAATTAATTAAGGAGCATTTTTTTCTCTTTCTTTTGGTCCTTCATGTCTATGTTTAACAATAGCGATTTAACCATTTACGATAGCATTTTTTATAGCACTAATAGATGCTGAATGTGTAACATGCAGTACAAAATGCTTGAATTGTTTTAAGAAGACAAGTATGCCTTTTTTCATTATGTCTGTGACCTTTTAAAACTCCCATAGCATAGATAGTCAACTTCAACCAAAGCATACATCTAATCAGCTCCAATAGGTGAAACACGTGGGGGAGTGCAACGCCTTCAGGGATTAAAACTAATAATGCAAGCATGTCAGAGCTTAAAATTTATCCTGTTTTCTACTAAAGTCCACGAGGTCTTATTAACTCGAGTTTTCCTTTTTGATTGCTTGCTGCTTCTGAATGACAAGTGTAGTAAATGTTAGTGTTTGAGCTCCTGTGGATATAAATACATCCATCCATCCATTTTCTTCACCGTTTGTCCTCATTAGGGTCACGGATGAGCTGGAGTCTATCCAGCTGACTAATAAAATGGCCACCACTGTCACACACACACGCTGTGGTAGAAAACTGGCAGGAGAGCACCTGATGTAGGAAATGTGTGGGACGTGCTGTAATAATCTAAATATGCATCTGAAAGTTTAAATTGATTACATTCAACCATCTGGGCAAACAGTGCCTGTTGGATGAGGCTTGTCAGCTGCTGCTGTCAGTCCAGTGACATACAGTATCTCCATTGTGGGTGGATCAATGACTCATGCACACCAAAGGTGCTAGGTTTTTAATGTTCTTATGGATTGTAGCATTGCACTGTAGTTATAATTGAAACATTTTGTCTTTCAGAGGGTTTGCTTTTTTGAAAGGACTATATATAGCTCATCAAACAGGAGGTTATACACTGATTTCTAAGGGAAGGGAATGGGTGTATTGATACCCTTAGTAGCCTCCTATCATAGCAAAGCCTCATTAAACTCACTGAATATATTATTTATTTGAATTAGTTTTACCTTGGCAAAATGCAAGATGTTGCCGGATTGAGTGACCATTAATCAATCACAAATCTTTATTAATTATTGTGTACAATGGCACACATATACATAGACAAGAGCTACATTATCAAATGCAAATACAGTGGAACCTCTAGAGTTGAAGTGAAATGTGTTGTTTGGCCTCAAATTTGTTTAGATTTCAAAACATTTTTTCTACAATTTTCTACAACCTTTATTAAGTTTCATAACAAATGAGAGGGGTGGTCTAGTGGTTAGCATGTTGGCCAACACAGTAACAGTCTGGAGATCGGGAAGACCTCGGTTCGATTCTCCCTTGGGCATTTCTGTGTGAAGTTTGCATGTTCTCCCCGTGCGTGGGTTTTCTCCGGGTACTCGGGCTTCCTCCGACATCCAAAAACATGCATGTCTAAATTGTCCATAGGTATGAGTGTGAATGGTTGTTTGATGTTAATGGTTGTTTGTCTATACGTGCCCTGCGATTAGCGACTGGCGACCAGTCCAAGGTGTACCCCGCCTGCCGCTTGTCGGGATAGGCTCCAGCATATCCCCGCGACCCTAAAGAGGAAAAGCGGTATAGAAGAAGGATGGATGGATGGACAAATGAGAAGTAATACACAATGTGATACTGATGCACCTTACACATATAATTCTTAAAAATCTGCTACACACAATTGCAAATGTAACACAACACTATCTTTTCATAACAAGTGATAAAGACCATCCATTCATCATTGTCTGCTTATCCAGGGATCAGGTTGCGGGGGCAGCAGCCTAAGCAGACACTTCCCTCTTCTCAGCTACTCCTTCCAGCCCGGGGGGATCACAAGGCGTTCCCAGGCCGGTTGAAAGACCCAGTCTCTCCAAAGTATCCTGGGTCTTCTCCGAGAACTCCTGCTGGTTGAACGTGACCTGAATACCTCCCCAGGGAGGCGTCCGGGTGGCATCCTGACCAGATGATGGAGCCACCTATTCTGGCTCCTCTCAGTGTGGAGGAGCAGTGGCTTTACTCTGAGTTCCTTCCATTTGATGGAGCTTTTCACCGTGTCTCTAAGGGAGAGCCCAGACACCCTACGGAGAAAACTCATTCTGGCCACTTGCAGCTGCAAATCTTGTCTTTTCAATCACTATCCAAATTCTTGAACACCAATTGAGAGCTTTGCCTTTCGGCTCAGCTTCCTTTTTACCCCAAGGCACTGATGCAGAGTCCGCATCACCGTAGACGCTACACCAGTCGGCCTGTCAATCTCGCGATCCATTCTTCCCTCACTTGTGAACAATACACAAAAGTACTTGATCTCCTCCACTCCACCTTTTCCCAAGAGAACCATAGACTCGCACATGGAGGTCCTGATTCCCGTCCCTACCGCTTTACTCTTGGCTGTGAACTTATCTAGTGAGAGCTGGAGGTCACGGCCCGATGAAGCCAGCAGAAACACGTCATACACAAAAAGCAGAGACCCAATCCTGCAGCCACCAAACCTGATCGTCTCAACGTCTTGGCTGCACCTGCAAATTCTTGGCAGGTGTCTACTGTAAAGACACAACTGCCTACTGTGCTGTGCTTCTGTCGACCACGTCGAATCAATCAGATGCATGTTTTTGTATTAGTTTTTGCCATTACAACCATTATTTTACTGGTGTGCTTTTATTTTGAAGGCCTGACTTTACCAGTTACAGGATGACGTTGCTCAGCAGACCGGAAGCTGTGCTCTTTTGGCAATACCGGAGAGGATTTTTACATGAAAGTTACAATACAGGCAAACTACAGCCGACTATTAAAACTGAAGGGCACCTGTAAAGAAGGGCAAAGTAGTAAATGGGGGGGTTGACAGGTATGACCTTTACCTAGCATTGTGCCTTACATATGCACAGATGTCAAGCACAGAATTTTATTTTCACTGTGCGGGATGAATGCAACACAGCTTTCTCAGGGAGTGTATATTGACAAGCCCAACGTGTTGCATAATCTAAGGTAACTGAACAGAAAATCGCACTCAGTGAAGGGTTTAGGAGAGAGTGAAAACATCCGCTTAATTGCCTGTGCCTAGAAAAATGTCAGAAGCTCTAGCTAGCCTAACCTTTTGACAAGAAAAGGCCACTTACATGTCATTGCTATTGAAAGCAGCAATCACATGCTATTACAAGACATTCATGAAAGTTTTACCTGTTTGAAGGCAGACAAATGCTGAAAATTACCACACCACCACCGTCCCGATGTCAGACGTGGATTTGGAAACATTCTGGTTTGGAGTCGTTTCTCTGTTAAGGATACAGGGAGACTTCACCGTACTGAGAGGCTGATGAATGAATCTAGGCTGAAAACTCAACTGGCCTGAGCCAGAACACTGAAGGAGATAGGTCAAGGATGTGTCTCCCAGCATGACAATGACCCAAAACATATGGTCAAGGAAACAAAGTATCCGCTCAGGAAGAAGCACGTTAAGATCCCGGAGATGCTTAACCAGTCTCCAGAACTTAATCCCATTGGATATCTGGAGGGAGGGAGCTAAAACTTTGAGTTGGTAAGTGACAGCCTCGAAATCTTCAGGATTTGGTACAGAGCATCTGTAAAGAGGAGTGGACCAAAATCACTTGAGAGATGCGGGCAACCTTGGTGACGAGGAAAGTCCAGCTCTGTGCTTGCCAGCAAGGGTTTCTCCACCAATTACAACAGTAAGTCACATTTTCAAATACTTATTTCACTCAATCAAATACACATTAATTCATAATCTTATTGTTTTTTTTTGCTGATTGTATTTTGAATGCACAAAGATACCGCAACGAGATCATGAGGCCCATTGTCATTGTCATCCACAAGCATCACCTCATGCTGCAACATGATAATACGCAGCCCCATGTTGCAAGGATCTGTACAAATTTCCTGGAAGCAGAAAACATCCGTGTTCTTGCATGAGCAGCTCACTCCCTAGTCACGTCATTCACTGATCATGTGTGGGGTGCTCTGGATCGGTGTATACAGTATTTGAGGTAAATGATGGTCACACCAGATACTGACTGGTTTTCGGATCCCCAAAATCCCCTGTAAAACAATCATGCTGTCTAAACAGCATCTTGATATGCCACACATATGAGGTGGGTGTATTCTGGTATATGGAACATATCTTGACAAAGATTGGCCTTTTGTGTACACAAAAAAAGTTTACAATTTTTTGAGTGCAGCTTGTGAAAAACAGCAAATATGCTGAGTGTAGTTTTTGTTGAGTGTACATAACAATAAATAATTGCTTCCCTTATCATGCCTGACCATATGGGCACTAGTTTGGTACTGGTCTGATCAGCTTGATTTAAAATTTCACAAACATATCAGTTGAAACAATTCAATTGTGGTCCAGGAGGACGTGAAGGCTACATAATTTTCTTAGGCTCCTTTAATGTAATTATTATATCTTTTAGCTGAGGATCTGGCATTCTTTTTAAATCTTCTCATCTGTGAGGGAGGGATTCTGAAGACCTTGGGGCATCCTGCTGCAATGAAGCAGCGACTAATGCCGTTTGCTCAAGCAGCCCAGCCAGCTAATTGGTTAGGCAGAGTTCATTCAGCTCCCTCTATGATTTAGCTAGCCAGTGGGAGGAAGGACAGTAATTAAAAACTGGAACTGAATGCAGCTTTCACAAAAGGCTCTAAAGAGTGAGAGAAATTCTTTGGAAACAAGTATCCCAAGATATGCATGCTGATATTCTATGGCAACAAGGGAACTCTTTTGACATTGCAGAAATATTTTGACCATGACATCACTGTTTTTTCTCGGAGAATATCTCGCTTTCTTCTTCAACATTATCTTTTTTGCTAGTCTAGTTAAAATGAATTTAGAGCTGTAATTATACTGATTTGCACATCCATATGACTTAAGAAACCACATTTGACCTTTGCAAATATTAAGTGATATTTTCTGTCCATATGGTAGAGAAAAAAATCTCCAGAATTCCTCCCATTAACTCTGTAACACCTGTCATGAAAAAGAACAGAGAGCCATTGGCAGGAATACTCAGAGATCACAATGTCTGTGCCACATTTGACATGTGCTATTATGGTAGCAATAATACACTTTAGAAAATTGACTATTAACGACACAGTGCATACCATTGCCATCAGTTGTTCTCTTCTCTTCTTTCTTGATTATACTGCATCCATCGGTCCAGATCATGTATATCGAATCATGCTGTTGTATTTGATTCAGCAGCAGATTGTACACCAATGAGGAACCCAAACTACAGAAAGGTGGAGAGAAACATTAAAAAAGGAGGCTCGTGTCTTAATCTGAAGCACTGAAGTCACTGACTGTGAAGAGGAACAGAAACGTTACAATTCGGCAATAATCACTAGCAAAACCAGCTAACCGTCACTAACAGCTGAACTTCAAAGGTGTTGACGACCAAATGTCGGAATGAGCAGAAAAAAAGGCTTCTGTCATTTTGGTGGAGAGAATTTAGAACTGAGAAAATATCAAAAGGCGATTCTGGTGACCACATCACTGGGTTGATTTCAGCATACGCTGTGTTAGCACAAAACAAGTTCTCCCACCAGCCTCCCTCAGGAATGCGCCAGCCTCTACCCATTCCTGGGTGGCTCTGGTCCTACATCGTGTGACTGTTGTGGATTAACTTTGTAAATATATCCACTTCATCCACATGGAGAAATGATCTTCTGCCTTGGTAACCGTTTGGCTCCTCCTGGATCATTTTTCTGCCTCCATGGAATCACAGTGGACTTTGTTTCTGACCGTGGTTTTCAATTCATCTCCTGTGTATGGAAAGGTGCTTGTCTGGGTATCAACCCCATTTAAATTCCCATTGAAATGGCCAATACGAGAGAGTCAACCAGCCCTTGGGTGTTTTACCATCTGGGTGGATCATATGGATAGAGTATATAGTTAGAGTACATTATTAATAGGGTACATAACTCTTTGACCAGTTCAGCTCTCGAGATTTTGCCGCTTGGCTATCAGCTGCCCCTTTTTCCCACCAGTACTAAAGGACCCCTCCATGCAGGTCCAACTCAGACAGGCAAAGAGGTCTGGAACGAGGCACCATGCAAAGAACCTCAGAAGACAACAAGAGGCTCGCTGACCTTAGATGCTGGCCCCAAAATATACAGTCGGACAGAGTGTGTGGCTCTCTTCCAAACACATTCCTCTCAAGTCAGACACCTGCAAGCGTTCCTTAGCCCCGGTTTCCATTGAGAAGATAATCAATCCCCTGTTAAATTCAAGTTGCCCTCTACCCTTTGGATACATCCTGTGTTCCATGTTTTTCCGAGTCTGCCCTGTGTCCTCCAGCCCTTGTACCTCTCCTTCCAGGCCCCCCACCATCTACCCAACTTATTGATGACCATCCACCGGTCACCGTCACTGTTTGCGGTAGGTGGACAGCTACTAGTACTTGGGGGATTGGGAAGGATATGCTCCGGATAACTGTTGTTGCATTCCCTTTTCCTTCATCTTGGATCCCGACCCTCTCCACGACACGGTGCCCATCCTGAGAATATTGAGGTGGTGAGTACTGTTAGAATCGAGTGGAAACTCGAGTTTGTCATAAGATTTACTCACTTTTTGCAGTGTTCACTTGACGTCCCACTGCCTCGCTCCCTATCCTAGCCACTCCCGCACTGCTCACATAAGATTCTCCTGCACCTCTGCACCTGCATTCTCTAATAACTATTTGGGTTTATTCACGTGTCTGCATATGGGAACCTTGTTCACAGTCCCTGGCGCACAAGGAGTTCTGATGAATTACTGTGCACTTCATCAATAAGTGACAGTTGCTAATTTAATCAGGATTACTTTAACACTTTATTAAACACCACGTTAAAATGTTATACCCACAAATTTCTGTTTAAGCTGACCTTTATCCAAAGAGCTTTATCTCTGTGCCCAGAATTGCCTGCTGACCTCAGTGTAATGGATCATCACACCCTGAGAATGTGTAAAGTTGTAAGTTAAATCAGTATTTTTAGTTTATTGGAATGGGGCCTTGTGTGCTCTGGACAAATACAAAAAGGACAATTCAGAATTCTAGATGACAGGGGCATGTCTTTGCCCTTGGCAAACACTTACATGATGACAACCTTCATGTCATATATACAGTATAAGGCAGTGTAGCTTTCTGTTCACTTGATAGAAACTTTGTATTTTAATGAAATATGATACCCTTAGTGTTCTTGTTATACAAATATATGTATGCAATATTTAACCGAGTAATAAAGTTGAGTATATAATAAACATGATTGATGACATGTAAGACTTGGATAACAAAGAGAAAAGAAGTGTATTTTTACCTAAAATATATAAATAAAATGCACTAGAACCCATTCGATGTCCACCAATCAAAGGTGTGGCATATCTACAATGCACAGGCCCACTCATAATTAAATACCTCAATGAGCAGATTACAAGTTTCCTCGTTTGGAAATTTCATTACCACTCCCCTAATTGGATTCCAAATGTAATTAGTGTTTTCAGAGCTAAACAGCATGTGATTCGAGGGTGAATGTGAGGACTGTCAAAGGTCCTGATTAGACCCGTTCTTACTTTTACTCCTGTGACACCTTGACAAGGCAAGGCATCTCCAACAAAATAACATAAGGTATTTATTCTTAAATGACAAAAGGTATTACAACACCAACATATCAGTCAAAAACATAATTCATTAGAATGCAATTCACATCATATCCATCATAGTTCAGGGGTCGAGTCATTTTGCCTCCTTTTTCAATAAAGAAAAATGGACTGGAGCCGCAAAACATGACACAGCTTTTAAAAGTTTTAATCTTTTTTAAATTGTTCCTGTTACAACACAATGCAACGAACAGAAGTAGAGATCGCATGTGTAGGCCTACTTTGAAAAAATTTAAACACTGATCGATGTAGGCTATTTTGAGTCGTTCCCGTATTTGTTTAATATTAAAACATGATCTAGCCAATTAACATAAAAAAGCCTATCAGAGTTCATATCCGCATGCCAGTGCTGTTTGCTTAATATTGTTTACATCACTTGACCTATCACAGGCAATTCCATTTGCTTGCGCTATGTCATCAATTTGCCTACTGGTGATATTTGTTTCCTATTGGTCCTTCCTTGACAGTCTTTGAAGAGGGAGCATTTCTTTCATTTTCTGAATCATTTCTTCTTTATTTTTATTTGAATGCTATAACAGCATTTTGTTCAACAAAGATTTGTACCATATTGACGATTTTTTCAAGACGTATTTTTGGAAGACAAAAAGTCATCATATTTCATTCACCACAATTTAAGATTTCGTATTTCTTAGCTGCTTCACATTTGATTATGACTCCAGTTCACTGATCACCATTATCTTAAAATTAGCATCGCAACACCTCCTCTGTTCATTGCCAAGTCTGCATTCACACTTGTGACTCAGCAGTAAAACCATATGTATAAGTCTCATGACTTATTAGGTGACAAAACTCAAAAATGCCTGCTGGGTTGGATACCTTATTTATTTTTTTTATATTCTATTTTTACCAGCTCAGATTTCACAAGAAGCCTCTAGAATATACTTTTAAAGAGCGCTGTTGCAGAGTGCAATCAGCCAGAGCTGCTCTCACGACGAGCTCCTCTCTGTACGGCGACCAAAGACAGGGACCAACTTTAAAATTACAGAAAAAAGCATGCAGAAATGACAAATGTATATGAAAAATGCAGTTGCTTCAGTTTTCTGTCTAGTTCAGTTTCATTAATTGTCAATGTTAGCATATACCCCGGTTAGCGTGTTTTTTGGTTACCATTGAAAATGTACGCCTAAATTTTGAGGCGGTTTGCGGTTAGCGTACAATTATGGTGCACGTCATGTCGTGTCATGTTATTAATACCCTGCATGAGTTCAACTCTGTTTTTAATGTATTTTTAACACAAAACGTCCTTGTTAGCACCCCATTAGATTGACACTACAGTTCATAGAAACAGGAATTGGAAGTCAGCTCAGTCGCCCATTTATGATGTCTGGTAGACTGTAGTTTTTTGCTAACTAAAACGCCACAAGTTTTAAGAATGTTAACACAAAACACGTTTTTGTAGTGTTACAATTATAGTTTTACATACATAAAACAATTCTAAATACATATAAACAACAAATGAAAGGGATGAATGAACATTTAAGGTTACTTTTGCCTTCACTAAAGACGTGATTGTTGCCAAAGACACGATGTAGCAGTAAGATCAACACGGACACCACCTTCGTAAATGCCATGAGTTCTTGAATTTCTTGAATTCAGTATTGTTTCTCACCTTCTTTATCAGATCCTGGCGCTTGCAACTTTCCTCAGCTCCAGTTTGAGTTATTGATGTGACAAACAAGATTTAATTTAAAAAACATCTTCAAAGAAGGTAAAGTAACCTTAAATGTTTATTTACCCCTTTCCTTCATCATGTATTTATATGCATTTTGAATTGTTTTCTGCATGTAGAACTATAAAAAAGTATTTTGTATGAACATTTTTAGCTTTCTGAAATAGATTACAGTCATCCTTCACAATATTGCGGTTCGATTATCGCTCCTTCGCTATATCACGTTTTTTTTTCTGAAAATTACTTGATGATTGCTGTTTCTTGGTAGACTATGGTTTGTTAGTAGTCAAAACATATTGAAAAACAAGCGATATGTAGTATTCTGGTCACTGGGCGGCAGTAATGACAAAAAACATTGAGACATTACATTACATAACAGTGCATGAAGGCATGAAGTCAGCCATGGCATGTCCGACATTATAGAGTGAAAAAACCTCTCCTCCCATTCCGTGTCTAAGTTTTTTGTTTCTTTAGTTTAGAAGAAATAAATTTGAGGTTAGCTCGCTAGCCAGCGGCCATCTCGAGTCCCTAGTTGCAAATGTGTTGTGTGTTATTTTTTGTTTCCAGAGCTCTAATAATAATAGAAAGTCATAAACAGGTTTTCTATGCTCAAACTATGAAAATATTCCATGTATTAACATTGAATCCTCCATGGCAGGAATTCATTTATCGTCGGGTCTGGAACCAGTTAATTGCTATAAACGAGGGACAACTGCAATTGGACTTCCATTATTTCATATGGAAAAAGTTGATTTGGTTAGTGTTCGTTTCGGTTGGAGTTGGACATTCTGCAATGGATTAATAACGCTAACCAAGGTTCCACTCTATCATATTGGCTTTTCATCTACAGTATGTAAGACACAAACACAAACCCACACATACTGTATACGCGCACGCACACGCACAGACAGTCATTGGGGACTGATTCTTCAATGAGATCCTTCAATTGACAACTTGGAATCATTGTAATTATATTTTTTTTTAAAGGAGCCTCCAGGACCAAAAAATAACTCCTGACTGCACAAAGAACTCTGCACTGAGTACTTGTACAAATTAAAGAGAAATTATTGCCTCAAGTGCGAGCATGGGACACTGATCGCCTGAGACACACAGTTCCCAAGTATGAGCAGGAGGAGAATATTAAACAAGCAAAACTAAAATGACACTGAATGAAAAACATTTTATGTTCCAAATATACTGGAAACTGTAAGTGTGTTTCACCTTTGGACTGACTGCTACAAAATTGATAGCAAGTTCATACTGGCGGTATGGTTATCGCCACTGGTCGTCATACAGTATCTCTTTTTAACGGCCACAGAGAAAAAGAACAGTGGACATGTTTCGGGAAATATTGGACATTAGTCATAAGTATGATGTAAAGGTGTAAACCGCGGCCGGCGCAAAGAGTAGCTCATAGTGACGCAATTTTAAAAAACCAAATGTGCTATTCTTGTATTTTCAAGGGACATGGCTACAATTCATAGTAAAGCTAGATATTTATAAAGAATTAAGCTTTTGGTTAGTAATGACATATTTAAAGCTTGTCATTTATATATGTAAATACTGTATACATTGCAGATCAGATCATATAGGGACCACTGTGGCAGATGGTAATAGGTGTAGACCCCATAAAGCAGGGACAGAGGCAGCAGGTATCAACAAATAAAGAATCTTTCATTAACATTCACATAAAGAAGCGCCCAACAAGTAAAATACTAAAACAAACAAAGTATGTTGTAAACCACGACAAAAAACATAATAAAAAATTAACAAAAGCATTCTGTACAAATTTACAAATAACGAGGGGAACAAAAACAGCGTGATCAAAAGGGCCGTTGGCTGGCAGTATTTAACACTATACTGTAATAGGGAAGGCTTGCACAAGCTGTCTGCATGAAACAAAAAGGAGATTGGCCGTGGAAACAAAACACTGGCAGCCGACAGCTGTCTGTAGAACGTGGAAGAAGGGGCACAAGCCGCCGTCTCGCTGCTGCTGCTGTGCTTAAAAGTACCACTAATTGCAAAATGTAAATGTTAAATAATATTAAATGTAAATATAAATGTTAAAATACATTTAAATATAGATGTTGAATCTTAATATTAAATATGAATATAAATGGTATATACTGTATAAATGATAACTATACATTCTAAATTGAAATATAAATATTCATTCTAAATTTAAATGTTAAATCTCTAATATTTCAAAAATACACATATAGTCCACGCCTCTCAGCATACACTGGCCCGCCCACGCCTGACTGGTGTGCTGTCAATGCGAGGTGAGGTCATATTTTTTTAGATTTTATATTTCGATTTTAGTTTTAACATTTAGATGTATATTAACATTTAGATTTACCATTTCATTTCTACCTCAAATGTTGAGAAAATTGTTAAATTTGAGAAAAGCGAGCTAAATGTGAGAAAAGAAGTAAATAGTCCGAATATATGAGCTAAAAAAACATGTGATTTAATTTTTACATTCGGTACCCTATGCATATCCAGGGTGTACGCCGCCTCTCGTCCAAAGCCAGCCCGCAGCCCACCGATGACCGTGACCTGGAAAAGTGGGAGACAATGAATTGTTGGATGTTGATTGTCAGATGTTTTATTTCACTATCACACTTTATTCATGAATATAGCAGATTTGTTTGAGCAAATGTCCAAATTATACAACTGTGTTTTTAATTACAAATATATATATATTGTTTCAGTCATTAAAAATATTTTATTCACAAAATGTAAATTTTCCCCTTCAGTACAGAGTGGTGTGAACAATGTCGACTTGTTGTCAGTCAGACGCTTCTGTCCTCACAACATGTGTATAAAGCAGAGCAAAGCACTGTACGTGCTTTTGAGCAGCTAATAAAGTGACTTGCTCATTCAGGCCCAGCTGCAATTGGATGTGTTTTTGTGCCATGCATACAATGGTTCCCTTTGTTAAAGACACTGCCCAGTTTCAGTGGGTTAAGTCATGTTATCTTTTAACTGAGGAGGCTGGGATGGTAATGTCAAACATTCAAGTCTTGATAAAAATCAGCTGATTAAAATGATCAGATGCTATCACAAGTATTCACTTTAGGCAGTGGAAACTTTGAAGATTTTAAATATTTTTTTCATCTCTGAAAGAAACTTAATATCCCGTTACCTCTGCAGAATAGTCAGACGGCTTCATATAGCCTCCAACAGGGATTGAATTACTTTCAAGCCACTATTCGTGTGACACATTGCCTACATTTAAATTTGTCTTGAGGGATAGACAGAGGGTGAGGGAAGTGGAGAAGCAAATATATTTATCGGTGTGCTTAGTCTGTTCAAAGTGGCTGGACTGTGTCAGATTTGGTCTGCTCTCCCTAAAATAGGACACAGCTGAGATTAAAAAGTTAAATTGTTCCTTGTCACTTTCCCTGACCTGTGTAAAGTTAATCAAAACAGGAAATAAAATTGAAGTAACTTTACTTCATGTGTCGATTAAACCAAAATCTTTTTTTTATACTGTATGTACTTATGCCACTTACATTCATAGCCTACGTATGTAAATCTGTGCATGCAAAAACCTTTACCTTTACTCAGTTTATGACTTAACGAGTGTTTGTGGCCCCTTGGGTAAACTAACTGCATACTCCTGTTACAGACAAAATATGCCCCGTAAAATAATCCAATGTTGGGTATTTGAGGCATTTTACAGATTTTAAAGTACTTTTTTTCATGCAATATTTGTCTCAATGGACTTGAGGCCAAGTAAAGTTGAAGCAAAATTCATGTATTTTTGCGAAGATAGGTCTGGGGCAGGGCGGAGGCAGCCTGTGTCACCGAACGCTGGCGCCAGCTGACGCTAGTGCATAATTATATGAGAGTAATCCCTTTTTTAATCGCGGTTAATTGGTTCCAAACCCGGCCGTGATAAGTACATTTCTGCAAAGTAAGATTCCCTATTCTTAAATGGAATATTTTTGTAGCGCATAGAAAACCTGTTTGCCTTCTGCATATGTTTTTTTGTTCTTACAGCCTCTTGATTCAAGTGATCTGTTACGTATTTATTTATTTATTCTTATTCTATTTTCTTATTTTTCTTAACTCTCCTATTTTGCTTTGTTTGTCTTATTTTTTTTTAAGTGATTTTGTTTACTAGGACACTTTTGCAAAAATACTTTAAAATACTAAGTATCTATCATCATCTATCTGACATTAAATAACACCCCGATAGTCACCTTTACCTAATATAGTAGACATAAAAGACGGAAAATAAGCCATTCCAGACCTAAATTTGATATAATCGTCTTCATTTGAAATTGAGTAGCCAGAGGCGTACACGTCATAGTCACCCATGTATACTATACATCACTAAATATAAATACGGATACAATAAAGCATATGAAACAAAACATAAAATGCCGTGTTCTCCGTCTATCCATCTAACACTGACGACTGAAAATAAATGACCGGATGTAGACCTTCTTCTTCTTGTTTATGGTGGGTCGCAACCAACATACCGCCACCTACTGTACCAAAATGTAAACGCGTTGTGCACATTTGCAGTCTTGACAAGCTTATCATACTGTTGAACATACACAAAGAAATGAAATTGATGCCGCTTTCAAGTTGAAGGCAATGGAATTGAGGATAAGCGGCATAGATAGTGGATGGATGGATGGCAATGGATTTGGCTGTCAAGACAAGGAAACATGGCTGCTTCGTGTAGGACTACTCCAGTTGAACACAGCTCACCGAACAAGAGAGAGAGCCGACAACGTTTGTGACAAAGGAATTAGGATGCTGTTCAATTCTGAAAAGGAAGAGGGTAGGCTATTGTTATCTACTGTATGTTACATGCACTATTCGGCACTGTTTTTAACTAGCTGTGTACTGTTTTGCACAGTTAATAAGCAGTGTTGCACCACTGTCTGGCGCGCACTGTTTGGAAAATTTTTTTTATTAAAAGTTTAGAAAAATCTTTCTGTGCAACATGTGTGCACTAAATGTCCCATTTTATGATGTGGACACCTGCAGCTTATACACCGGTGCGGCTTATATATGTACAAATATTCTACATCTTCTAAATTTAGTGGGTGCAGCTTTTACACCAGAATTTACGGTAATTTAGACACAAAATACATACAATTTGCTTAAATATGCATGTTTTGACTAATAATAGGTGAAAAGACAGGTATGGCTTGCTACTGTTACTGTAGTATACTTGTATTGTATTGTACTTTATTTACCCCACAGCAGGGAAATTCACTTGTTACAGCAGCAAGCAAGATACGCAAGTAAAGAATACATAGTGACATAGTGACTACAACATGGTTCAAGTGGTGCAGGTGTTGTAGAGCCTGACAGCGGTTGGTATGAAGGACCTGCGGAACCTCTCCTTCTGACACCGTGGGTGTAACAGTCTGCTAATGAAGGAGCTGCTAAGGAAACCCACAGTGTCGTGTAGAGGGTGAGAGGTGTTGTCCATGATGGATGTCAGCTTAGCCAACATCCTTCTCTCCCCCCCACTTCCTCCACGGAGTCCAGAGGACCGTCCAGGACAGAGCTCGCTCTCCTGATCAGTCTATTGATCCTGCTCCTGCCCCCGTCTGTGCTGCCCCCTGTCCAGCAGCCCACAGCATAGAAGATGGCTGAGGACACCACAGAGTCATAAAAGGTCCGTAAAAGAGTCCTGCACACACCAAAGGACCTCAGTCTCCTCAGCAGGTGGAGGCGACTCTGGCCCTTCTTGTAGAGGGCGTGGGTGTCAGTCCAGTTTGTTGTTAAGGTGAACACCCAGGAATCTGTAGCTGTCTACCAACTCTATGTCCGCTCCCTGAATGTTCACCGGTGTGAAATGAGATGTTTTCCTCTGGAAGTTAATGATCATCTCCTTTGTCTTGCTGGTGTTGAGTTGTAGCTGGTCAAGCTCACTCCAGCTGACAAAGTCCCTGATGACCGTCCTGTATTCCAGATCATTCCCCTCTGAAACACAACCAATGATGGCTGTGTACTTGTAGTGTATAGGTTTGATTGCTGTGCATCTTCAGCATGTTGTTTTTGTAAATCATACAAATAATATGCCTATATAATTATATAATTAGCAACATATTCCTTAACATGTGTGCAAAGGTGAATAGTCAAAACATTTTTATGCAATCACCCAGTTGCCCTTAACTCAACTGAGATCCATCACTTCCCACTTCAAAGCATCATTAATATGCAACAACAAAGTCAAGGATAATTCAATTTATGTTCCATTTTCATGTTGCAACGAGTACAATGAAATGTAATACTTGATTAAAATAAGGGCTCACTTATGCTGTCATAAGTATACTTAATTAGGTATTTTAATGGAATGGTGCATTTCCTCTCCCAAACCCTAAATGTTGAAATGGGGGGGGGAGCCTCAACAAGCTCTTTTCAATAAGTTTTATCACTATGGATGGTTTTCTATGTTTTAAAAAAATGAATATGAATTATAACTAATTAAAATGTGGAATAAATGATGTCATGGTCCTTTTGATTAGTTAGACTGTCATTACATTTCTGGGCTCTGTGAGGAATTTGCATGTTCTCCCCGTACGTGTGGGTTTTGTTTCTAGGTATTCTAGTTTCCTCACACATACCAAAAAAATGCATCTTAGTACAGGTTAATTATGAGTGTGAATGGTTATGTATGTGCCCTGTGTTTGACTGGTGATCATTTCAGGGTGAGATAGGATCCATATCACTTGTACAGAATAAGGTTTAGCATGAATGCCCATTAATTACCTTAAACTTTAAAATCTAATCTCAGAAGAGGAAGGAGAGCGAGATTGAACAATTGTTTCCAAAAACAGCAAAGGACGGCAAGTTAAGAGGAAAAGGAGGGCCTCAAGCCACTGTGGGAGGAGGTGAAGGACAACCATGCCAGCCTGCGGAAGGCAGAGCGCATTCAAAACAGACGCGGAAGCAGACGGAGAGGACCAACTTTACCAAAAAACCTTTTGGGCATGCGAGACAACTCCTGGAGGACAAGAGAAGTTGGAAACTGGCGATTACACAGCCTAAGCTGTACAGTGGCCCAGCAAAGTCAACATTGCTGTGATAACCGGGGTATGTTCTTCACCCAGCAGCCCTGTCCTTCCTGTTCAACACCGCTCCCCCTAAAATCAGCCACGTAGCTGAGCCATGCCGTCAGAGTAGCAAACAGTGGTTAAGCAACTCCCTAAGTGTGCAACAAGAGGAGTTAATACTTTGAGCAAAGTGTACTCCAACATTAAGGCTGGCTACAAGTCTAAACCACGACCACACCTGGTCCAGTCTGACCACCTATCCCTGCTCTTACTCCTAGCATTGCCCCCTCCACAGCAGGTACTGGAAGATGACACAGAAACTGTCCTTGGTTACATTAAACAAACTCAGTCTAAACTTCCTGTTTTCTATTAACTAAAGTGAGAGACCAGGTTACATTGTTGTTGCTTGAATGTGAATAAAACCATCAAAGATATGTTTGTTCTACCTCTTTTCTCTTCGCCTGGCCACTTGGAAAAGGACTGTACATGCCCATCACCACAAACTCAATGAGACCAATCCGGTGTGGCTACGACTCCAAATTAGACTGGATTGGACTAGATGTTTTGATGATTCCCAAGGGGAAGACGACGGAAGATTATGGAGGTCCAAAAACAAAAAAATAATTTGGTCTCCCACCCATGAGATGTCCCGGCATTTTGTCCCGTCGACACTTCCCTCTCCCGGGCCGACGAGGTACGCGATCACTAGAATTAGCAGCCCAATCACGGCATTTGATTTCTTTTTTCCCGACGATATCATGGATCACATTTTGAAAATGACGAACCTGCAAGGGTGCAGGGCTATCACGGGCTGGGCCGAGCTAGCCGTGCAGGAGCTGCGTGCGTATTTAGGACTGCCCATTCTTGCGGGGATGTACCGGTCCAGAAACGAATCAACGCTCAGCCTGTGGGACAAAGATCTCGGCAGACCGATGTTTGTCCAAACCATGGCGCACGGCAGATTTGGCCAGATAAACCGTGCGCTAAGGTTCGATGACAAGCTGCTCCGGCCACGACATCACCACAGTGACAAGCTCTCGCCCATTAGTGAAGTCTGGATCAAGCTCTACAGCCCTGGAAGAGACATTTGCGTGGACGAGCAGCTGATGTCATTCAGAGGCCGCTGCTCGTTCAAGCAGTTTATGCCGTCCAAGCCGGCGAAATATGGAATCAAGGTGTGGGCGCTTTGTGACGTGGACACTTCCGATGCGTTGAAACTGGAGGTATACACGGGAAAGCCTCCAGGGGGCACGCGCACCTCAAATGTGGGCATGGGCGTGGTGCTGCACCTGTGTGATTCTTTCGAAGGGCACACTGTCACGACCGACAACTTTTTCACTTCTTTCCCGCTGGCCGAAGAATTGAAAAATAAAAAAAAATGCATTGGTCGGCACCCTGAGAAAGAACAACGAGGAGCTTCCTCCAGCACTCCTTAGAATAACCTGCAGGCAGCCACTCTCAAGGTGAGATTTCTTTTTATGTTGTATTGTCATTTGGCCTTTGCATTTCTATGAAAAGTGCTATATAAATAAACGTTTTTATTTTATTTTGTTCCAGCTTGTTTGCATTCAAAAAAAATATGGCCCTCATGTCATATGTGCCGAAAAGAGCAAAAAATGTTCTGGTCCTGAGTTCGAGGCACCGCACGCCAGAGGTTCCAGAGGGAGCACTCAAGAGGCCACAAATTATCCTGGACTACAATAAATGCAAAGGAGCGGTTGACCACTTGGACCAGGTAAGAATAAGTACTTTTTTTATGGTCAAAGCTTTCTATCAAAGCTAACTTGTCGTCTGATGTCATCTGATGTTTTTTTGTTGGTTTTTTGTCTTCTTTGCAGGTCTGTGGAGCTTACTCTTGTCGCCGGCGGGCGCTGAGGTGGCCCATGTGTCTGTTCCATCACATGGTGGACATTTCTGCCTACAACGCTTTTGTGTTGTTCAGAAATGTGGAGCCGGATTGGAGCCGCACAAAGCTGTTTCGGCGATGGCTGTTTTTACTGGAGGTGGCCAAGGCCCTGGTCACACCAGAAATCACACACAGACAGAGGAGGAGGTTGGACCAGCCAGAAGAAAGCCTGGCTGAGCAGCCAGCTGTGGCTCCACTGCCAGGTCCAGCAACACCTGTGGCCCCAGCAAGGCCCCATCTGAAGCGGAAGCAGTGTGGGCTGTGCACTGAGAAAAATTGCAGACTTCACATTAATGTGTGAAGTGTGGTATTGCTATATGCAACAAACATACAAAGAGGGAATGTTTGAATTGTTAGTTAGTAGTTTGTTATAGTAGTTAGTGGTTTGTTGTTCCTATTGTTGTTGTTATTGTTAATAAATTGTTCTATTTGCATTAAAAAAAAATGACTGAGTTATCACCCTTCAAAGTAGCAATTACATATTATGTAAATTCAACACACAAAGGGTATTTTCAGTTATACAGTTATTGTAAAAAAAAGTTCTATGCATCGATTTTTTTGTTGTTGTGACTTATTGCCTTATTCAAAGCTCTAATTATGTCATATGACATATTTGAAATTACTTTATTTTATACATATATATATACACAGAACAATTGTCTTCATAGCCCATTCTTTGGGTTTGTGTGGTCCTAAGTGGGGTGATAAAATAAAAAAGTAAAACTACATATGTATGGATAGGTCTGATGCCAATGAACAGTTTGAGTGGTTGACAGAAAAAAAATATTTAAAAATGACTTAGTTATCACCCTTCAAAGTAGCAGTTACATATTTTGTAATTTGAACTTGAACCCGCATTCAAAAAAATTTCATGGCATGAGGTTTGAACATTTTGCATCACTTTTACTTTGACTGAAGACGTAAATGGTTGACAAAGATGGCGATGTGGCAGCAAGATACACACAGACGCCACCTTTGCGCTACGAGTTATTTGTTGAATTCAATAGTGTTTCTCACATTTTTTAAATCAAAGTGCTGGCACTTGCAACTTTCTTTGACTCCATTGTGGGTTATTTTACAGCCGTGATCTAAAGAACAGCAATGGCTGTGTTTATTAGCAAAGAATTACAGAGTCAAACGCTGATGACATCATAGACGGGCGGCATCCTGGTTTCCATGAATTAGCAACCTAATACGGACATTTTGTCATAAAAATACATTCAGAACACAGTTGGAATCACACAGTGTATTAATAACACAAACCAGAGAATGTACACAAACAAGCAAGTAAACCAGAACACATGCTAACCGGGGCATACACTAACCAAGGTTCCACTGTAATTATTTCTCCCGCTGTATGTCTGTCAGACAAAGCTGGTGTCGATATCTCGGACAAAAAAATGCACCATTGCACAAGGGCCCCATCAGGCGAGGAAACGACTACCATGTGGAACTACCGTGTATGTGTTCCAGCATTCGTGGTGAAGAATGAAAGTACAAGAACATATGTGATATGTTCTTCCATCTGATGTACAATATTGTGTTACGTTTGTGTGATTTTAAGTGCCTGTGCACCAAGCCACTCTGAGTGTACAGTATTATGCTTCGGGGAGGCTCAGGTGTGGGTTTGTGCATGCAATTGTCCTTCTACTCTCTCAGTTGACAGCACTTTTACTCTAGCTTTCAAGGCAGATTCTTCTCAGGGAGCCAATATAATTACTGCTGCCTGGCCAGAGGCCAGTCTTTTGGACAGCTTTAGGCACTTACAAAAATATGTTATGATTGCTCTTCTAATTCAGATTACCTACTTTCATTGAACTCCATATCTCTGATTTCTCCCCTATGGACTCATACTAGTTTGTGTATTATAAAATGCCTATAGAGTAGTTGTAAGATGATGATGGTCTTGTTGGGATGAAATGTAACCAATTTCTGTCACCAGTCTCTGAAAGAAGGCAACAAGACTTGAACATAATTGCATTAATGGTAAAAATGTGTATAGTTCAATAGGTAATAAGCAGGTGTTTGAAAATTTAAAGGCGGATCAATATGTTTGCTGGGCTTCTAACGAGGCCCCAGAGTGTGCCCTAAAAGGTTACACTTTTCAGGGTGTTTTGCTTTCATTTAATATAAAACATGTTCAGTTCCAGCTATCGGTTGTATCCTGCTTATCTGGGTCCAGATTGTGGGGGCAGCAGACTCAATAGGGAAGCCCAGACTTCCTCGTCTCCTGCCACCTCTTCTATCTCCATCGGGAGGACACCGAGGTGTTCCCAGGCCAGCTGTGAGACACAATCCCTCCAGTCCTAGGTTTAACCCAGGGCTTCCTCTCGGCTGGGCATGCCTGGAACACCTGACCAGGGAGGCGTCCAGGAGGCATCTGGACTAGATGCCCAAGCCACCTCAACTGGCTCCTCTCTACTCTCCTCTGAGCTCCTTCTGGATGACCGAGATTCTCACCCTGTCTCTTAGGGCTGTCCCTGTTGTCCCTGTCACTGAGCCCAGCCACCCTACAGAGGAAACTCATTTCGGCTGCCTATATCTGCGATCTCGTTCTTTTTGTCATGACCCAGACCTCATGACCATAGGTGAGGGTAGAAACGACCAGTAAATTGAGAGCTTTGTCATCCGGCTTTTGATTTTTCGATAGGGTCTTCTGAATCACTCTCTGTCTGGCCCATCACCTAGGACCCGTTTGCCTTGGGAGACTCTACCAGGAGCATATAGCCCAGGGCAACATAGCTCCTAGGATAACCCAGCCACTATTTTTTTGTCACACCAGTGAGGAACATGGAGTGAGGATCCCGGGCTATACTTGCATCCCCTTCATCTGCTGACAAGTACTTTGGGATCCTTTCTTCCAAGTTTGGTCCACTATTTACAAAGTATTTATTGAACATTTCAACTACCTCGTTCATATCCTCATTTTTAGCATTTCCATGTATAAAATATTGAGGGTAATCTGCTTTCTTGGATCCATTCCTGATAATACTGTTTAGGATGCCCCATGATACTCTAATGTTTTTATTCTTGTCTAATAGATTACTATAATATTCTCTCTTACAGACTCTTAAAATATTTGTTAACTTGTTTTTGTATGTCTTATACTTATTTTCTGCTTCTTTTGTTTTTTGTATCACCAATGTTTTTCTTCTTACAAGCATTTTGCAGACCCTTTGTCATCCACTGTTGAATTCTCTTCTTTTGCTTCATCCATGTCTTTTTTACAATCGACGCATTCCCAACTTTGTTCTTCCAGATCTTTCTTAAAAGTGTTAATACTGTCCTCTGTTCGTAGTCTTTGAAATGTTTTTCTGTCTTTCACCTTTTCTCCTCCTGTAGTTTCCATTGTAAATTCTAAACACTGGGAGATGGTCACTGATATCATTAATTCGCAGACCACAAGTTGTGTTATCAAAATTATTGGTGAATATATTATCAATTAGCGTGGCACAACGGTCTGTTATTCTGCTTGGTCTGGTGATTTCGGATATAGACTCTAAATGTACATTGTATCCATGAAGTCATCTATTATTTTGTGCTTATTTGGATTCAGAAGATCAATATTGAAGTCCCCACATACGAAGATTATTTTTTGACTGACGTCTGTGAAGGCTGCTTTGATCCAGTCCTTGAACATTTCAATGCTTGACTTGAGTGTTCTTTATAAACAGCTCACTAATGTTTTTGCTTTTTTCTTTACATATTTCAATGGATATACATTCAAAAATGTTATCAATTTCGAATGACATGCTTGTTACCACATTGTAGTTCAGATGTTTGTCTACATATAGCCACTCCTCTTCCACTTTTGTTATTCCTGTTTATATAGTTCCTGTTGTATCCTTCCAGCTCAAAATCTATGCCTTGCTTAGCATCTATCCAAGTTTCTGAGATTGCAATTGCATTGAATTGACTCAGATATTGTGTTATGTTAATGTAGTTTGCATACATGTTTCTGATGTTAATATGACTAACTGATAACTTGCTGTCTGCTATAATCATTATTGTTGTATTGTTCCTCTGTATAATAAAAGCACTCATGTCTAATACTGTATGTGCGAAGAAATTTGTATCCAGATCAATATCTTTATCCAAGATATGTGTAGTAAGGTCCATTGTTGTTTATTTGTCGAGGATTAATTAGGCTGTATCTATTTGATATTTTATATGTTTGAGTGTTTAATGCTCTCTCGTGGGTTGATTCGTCTGGTACTTTTGCAGATCTGTGATGTCTTTAATGATCATTATTTTGGCCTCTTCTGGAGGTCCATTCAGCTTTATAAAGATTTTACAATTATTTGTTCATGTTGATTATTTAATTCATAGCCTTCCTCTAGGGGTGAGGGTTTCATAGCTAATAGTAGGGATGAGTGAGTACACAACTATCTGTATCTGTTCGCCCATCTAAATTATCTGTATCTGTACTCGGAGTGGGTGGGGCATAAGTAAAGTGGGTGTGATTTAACCGGAAATGGGTGTGGCTTAAATCTGTGCATTATTTTAAGTCTGAAATTGACATGGATTGATGAGAAGTTGCTATATTTATTGTTTGTTATTCAGCTATATGTGAACTGTGTATGTGTGTAAGTGACCTGTAAGACTTTATTCATTTTTTTTTGATGATCTGCGCGAAGTTGATGATTCATGCAAACATCCAGTGATGGCAAACAGGGAAATAATCTGTCAGCCTTGTTAACTGCAGTTTTCTCAAAAGCATCGCGTTGAGTACTACAAGTCAAGTTTTCCATCTGACTTTATATTACGAGCCAAATTATAAGCAAGCAAACGGAAAAAAAAACAACCTGGCAGTGACTGACGCACGAGCTGTATACAGCTGTCTTGTGAAACGCACCATGTACGTTACAAAAGAAGTTTCAGATTGCAACGTGCATACTGCAACGTATTGAGAGGGGTGTAATATTTTACCACGTTTATGTATATAATGTAGTATAATAGCCATACAGGCAGACTGTTTGATGCACCTCTGGACTGTGCAGGTGTACCTAATGTTGTGGCCAGTCAATGCAGGTTAACGTTACCACTGTTTGAGTACTGCCAACTCTAACAAAACTCTTATATTGAAGAGAACACGCCTGTTTTGTGATGACTTCATGGAATAAGACAAAAATACATTTCAAGGAAAAAAGCGGTCATGCTATCCCAACTGAGTTGCATAAGTGACTGACGCAACACAAGCCTGCACAGCGCTGTCTTGTCAAATGCACCGCGTACTTTATGAAACAAGTTTACCAAGTAAATTTAGATACTAACCGAAATAAAGACGAGCTGAGGAAAACCTAACAAAGTCGTTGCTGGCGATGATAGAGTAAAAATCTAGTAGTGATGTGTAGCACTTGTATACACCGACATACTAACAATACTACAGGACCAGATCCAGGTTCAGAAGGAGTGGAATGAGAATGTGTAAATAGACTAAATACCAGAAGTTGAAGTTTGAGCCGGCAATTTACTAACAAGAAATTGCAGAAAAAACACAATATAAACAGCATAAAGCGATCCAGGAAATTGAAAAGTAAATAAAAGAATATTTTTCCAATGTCTCTAATTTTAACTTGAATTATTTTATCAATCAGACCGGTCTGTGAGTACTTTTCCCTGGTTAGGTTGACAGGCAAGTAATTTCTAATGATATTTCCATTTTTGTTGAGTTAACTCTTTGTTTAGGAAAGAACCAATTACAAGCATGATTCAACCCGAAATCAATTTAAAAACAAATCACACTTGCACCACAAAATTGCAAAGATCTTGAAGGATACACAGTGTGATACACTTTTCAGCCTTTTTCTACTCAGTTCAGAAGTGTATTTGACTTCCAATCAAATGTTGAAGTGGAATCCAGATTAGCAAATCCAAAGATTGGTTGAGATGAGGAAAATAAAAGAGTCAATGTTCCTACCGCACTGGCAGCAATGTTCACCAATAGGAAACGGATTCACTTGTAATCACGACGAAGGTTCAAGAACTGTAGTCCATGGATCTGGCTCGCCATCTTGTCTCCACTGTAGAGGTGTCTGCCACACTCTTACGGGTGTTTCAATCCAACGCAAAAGGTACAAAACAGAAAAACCTGACCTGTCATGAAGATAGTAAGTCACTACAAATACTGTACATAAATCACAAGTTCACATTTACTTATATCAACACAGCTATGACATTCACCTCAGCCTAAAATGGCGGCTAACGTTTCCATCGCGTTGGCTACAGACGGTTTTAACTGGCAAAATCACTCATTCTCAAACATATAAACATTTTCCCACCTCACACCACATATATATATTCACACATATACAGTATATTCACATATAACATTCTCAGAAGGGCAAAATATTAACTGCGTCACAACTATTGTGCCTTGTAGCTCTCTGCACATACACACAATAGTCCTGCACTATAACTACACACAGTTCAAACTAAGTTCCAAAAAAACAAAACTCACCAAAAGCCAATTCTTGCTCACTAAGATGTTTAGCGATCCTTAATCGCTTTACATTTCACTTTTCCTCTCTGCAGTTGGCTCTGTGCTCTCAGCTCGGCTACTGCACTGCTACTGCACTGCTAGCGCTAAGAAGCCTCGCTCCCTTAAAGGGGAAGTGCTCTCTTTTGTGTCCAGGGACTTTTACTATTCTTAAAGGAACATGAAAACATTTTCTGTTTTTAAGGTGACTTTTTATCAAGAATATGCACACATTTCTATATTTTAAGACGTATTTATGAATTTTAAGGCTTATTTGTGTAACTCAAAAGGGCATTTTACTCATTTTAATAGTTTATTATTTATAAATCTTAATCACTTGTAATTACTGATCACATGGATTCAATTTCTTGTTTTAAACGTGGGTTACAGATGGTTTTCTTGAGGATATAGTTTGCGCAAATTAAATTGTTATGGACGTCACAATTTATTTATTTATTTATTTTAAGTAATGTAAAACATAATGCAACAAACTCATTATGAACTTGGAAATGAAACTATTATCTAAATAGCAAAGTGTACAGTTGGGAATGTATTTCTTGGAAGAATGGGAAACAACTATTTGAAAAAACACCTTCTACTCATTTGGTCACAGCATCACTTTGGCCTGGCGTTTGCCTCATTAATCTAATTACACGCTTGCGCTTTAGACCACACTCTTTAGATCATTTAAATCGAGCCCTGGAGTCTTTGGTTGCTATTAAAGCCTTTCAAGCAGTCACAATCACAAGAGTGGATTGATGATGGCTCAATAACTTACACAATCCTTGGATGAAGGACAATTGAAATTAAAGTGAGGAAGACTTTAAATATGACAGCATGGCAGTGATTGGCAAATATGTCAGGTTCTGATTGGACACAATGCTAAGGAGCAAGAAACTTTGAGACTTTAGGTGGGTAGTGATGTAACGATGAAAAGAAAGCATCTATACATACTGACTGACTGAATAATTATGCTACACACTTACATTAAAGACATCATGGGGAAGAATAAACCTGTGTGTAAATGTTACATTTGCTCCACACATTCCAGTTTGCGGGGATTGCGCATTCAGAGGCTCTGCTCACCTCGCCGCTGCCTCACCTCAGATTGCTGCATTTCATTGGAAAATGTGCAAATTCAGCGCGTTTTACTTAAAATGTTAAAAATGAAAATACATTTTCAACACAGATCACCCAGGAAAAATGTTATTGAGATATTTACATTCATTTGACACATTTTATATAGATTTTTTTGTTCCAAGATATTATAATATTATATATATATACACTTACAGTGTTGTTGTTTGTAAAAACAGTGGGGTATCCACGCAGGGATGCACTGGCCATTGAAGCACACTGAAGCAGCCCAGAAACCCCCTCCATCTTAACATGGACAGGGCAGCAAAAGAGTTCCCCTTTTGTATTTGTTTCCCTTCTGAAGTTGGCATGATATCGTGCGGGTGAATGGACAGATTTTTGATGCACCACAGAAACGTAATAGAGTTGCAGCGGCCCATTGTGAGCCAACAGTCCACAGAATAAAAGCTATTTCAGCCTGTAGCGATGTGCACTGGAGTCTGTTCAACCGTATTCTGTCGCACACTGCGACTGGGACGTCTTCGGCACACTTTAACTTCACCAAGTATGAAAAAATATATAATGTTGCCTTACCTGAAATGGCTGAAAAGCTAATAACGTGCTTCAATTGTCGCACTGATATGGTCAGCGGAATCAGTAGTGAGTAACAATGTGTATTGTAGATATGGCATGTCAATTAAACTGCTTAACTAACAAACTCCCGACCCTCACCAAAAATATGATGAGTTTTTCTTTTGTGAAAATTCTTCTTGACTGACTCGTATCAATATTATTTTATTCACTTGTATTACATCATATCTATCTAGACGTTCTTTTACTACGGGCCTGCATGTGGAGTGCAGCCCAATTTATGGGTCCGCTTGTCCAGCAATGCAGGCACTCACTGCTACACAGCAGGAACGAGTGGCAACCATCACATATCGATGCAGCCCATCTTAATATTCCTCATACTTGTTAAGGGCCTGCATGCGGTGCAGTGCAGTCACTCACTATATGCAACAGTAGTGCAACAATGGAGTAAGTGAATGGTCTAATCTATCATTGTGTTGGTCTGTTACATTCCAAAACTCATGTGTTCCTCATGTACATGTATTCCTTTTAGTGTTTACAGTATTTACAATTTAGATAATATATATGATACAAAAAGCACGTTCTGCAGGTGGTTTCAAAATTGCACTCAAAAAATGAGTGAAGTTCAAAGCCAGAGGAAGCAGGGTATCCTTTGGGTGACAGCAGACTAAAGGAAGCATGGAGGATGATGAGGTGAGAATGATGGATGTGAGCTGTGGCAGGATTCCACACCCTCCACTGGAGCGTAAAAACCCAAAAGCAGAACAATTGTGGTTGTCTTGTCTTTTGTGACCTTGCTTCACTAACTTTGACCGTAGCTGCCTTTGTGCAGACACTGAAAGGTCAAAAGCTATTTCAAGCTGCATATTCCTGCATGGGTTTGTGTTTTTCTTCAGTGAAAAATAATGCTTGACTCTCTTCTAACTCGACATATAGATTTGAATGCATCTTATGACAATGTGAAATGTTAATTTACATAATGAAGATTATGTTTAACTGTTTTAGGCGCAATTATGGCGACACACAATTATGGTCAACAATATTTTGAAAGCTTATTTTCGGATTTGCTGCCTTTATTTACACTCGCTTCATTTACACATGCGAATGAAAAGCAAAAGACTACATTCCTTGAAGACATTAACAATCCAGCCTGAAGGACAACCCCCTGCTGGGTCTACCTGTCAGTCAAACCCTCCTGTCCTTCGAAAAAGTGCAACTCACAAATGATATTAAGTATGTCGATGACATCAATCAACATGATCAGAGACTGGCTGTGCTAAAAATGAACAATGAGTCATTTGAAAATGTATTTTTAGACCATGATTACAACAGCTATTGATCGCGGTTGAGATGACACAAATTAACATGGCGGACGACACAAACAAGCAATGGAACAAAAAGGAAATAAAGTTTGTGGACTAGATTTTAGACGATAAATGTTCAATGTTTTGTTTTTTGCACAGGTCTGTGTGTGCCACGAGTTTAATCCAGAAAACGCAGTAATAAAATAGTCCTACTTGCCAAAGTAACAGTGTTTAATAATAATGTTTCTGCTTGTCATGTCCCTGATGTGAACACCTCCAGCCTCTGCAGCTTAGTGTATAAATTTGTTCTACATCACTCAATTAGTTGAGGCCCACCTCTCATAATAGTCCTGCGGCTCCCTCACCTACCGGGCCTTCCATGGCTCGGATCCAGCTTGTCCCATCCATCTAATCGCTACACTACACACTGCCTCACTCACAGTTTGGTTTCTCTGCTCTTTGCCTTGTCTTGTTTTCGAATTTGCATACTGGGTAATTTAGACATCATCCAGTGTTATTCATTAGTGCTGAATACTCTAAAATAAAAGTTCTAAATTTGAGGGGTTCTTTTAAAAGGTGCAATTAATTAATTGTATAATTTAGATTAGAGATTGATGACTATAGCAGTTATCATAGATATGTATCACCTCATAATGTCAAAACCACTCTGCATTTCTGAGGTCTATGGATAAACATACTTTGGACTACCGAACTTTGATGCTAATTTGCATCATTCACAAAGTGGAAGAGAGGTTACTTCCTCACCACTGTGAAAGATGCTGACAGTTACTTGACTTAAGATCCTTGAAGTGTGCCGGAAAAGATGCAGAAAGGCAGGTTTCAGCTCTATAAAAACTGTTCTTGTATTTGCTGAAGCACGGCAGTAAGAGATTCAAGTGTCAATTACCTCAAAATAAGGGTATATCAGACTACATTCTTGAGAAGCGCTGAACATATTTAAAAGAGGGGAAAAGAAACGTTATTTAACCAAATGAACCTCAACTACTGCGTTCTAATTATGACTCTTTGTATGTCGTCCCCACAAATGTAACTGCACAGCGTTATGGTCATATTGATACAGGTGACTTTAATGTTTATTTTGTGGTCTGATACAGTAACATGTCCTTTCTTTGTTACACTGCACTGTTCGTCATACCTGTTAATGAAATTGCAAAGCCTCATGCCAACAGACTACTTTGTCTGCATAACAGTTAGCAAACCTCTTTGGCAGCATAAAAACATTAGGTTGACAGCGCTAAATAAGATGACTGATACTCAGAACATTGGGAAAGACCACGGAAGTCAGTGAGGGTCTAATAAGGAGAATTGGAGATTGGATATTGGAGAATATGTTAGTCTATTATATCCATCAGTATGTCTTTATCTTTTGGCTATGCTAAAAATGAGCAACAGTATCTGTCAATTTCCTTTTAGCCCATGATTACAACAGCTACTGGATTAATCTTGGTTGAGCTCACGCAAATTATTGACATTCATGAACTCGCTGATGGAGTCTCGGCTGTCTGTCTAGGGAGGGGCAGTCGCTATGTGTCGCTATTTACCCAATGAGGATTTTCCTTCATTACGATTACGGATAATGACGAGTTGTACTCGTTTCATGCTCGTACTCGGCAAAAATGCATTATCCGTAACAGATACATATCTAAAACGAGTATCCGGCTCATCCCTAGTATTCTGTACATTCATTTGGCAAACTCAAATGAGAATGTTACACAAACTAGTCTGCCTGCCTCATCAAGAGTGAATTCCATCCTGACAAAGAAAGAAGAAATCAAGGAATCTAATTTTGCAAAAGATATCAGAGATCACAAACAATTGAAGATGATGAGAAACTGTTGTTGGTGTGGGGCCCCTACTCCCTCCACTGGAAAAATTCCTGGTATTAAATGCTTTTTGTTGCCAAGTCAGATCATGCTCTTTATTCCTGCCTGTAAATAAAAGCTTTTCTTGCTCTGCTCTGTACAAAGAGACATCCTCTGCATTTCCTTTTGTCATAGAACTTGTGACTGAACTTTTTAAAATTTATTTTAGATTTGTTCCAGTTAGGAACTGACATCTGATTTTGAGAATGATGCTGTAATAATGCTGATGCTGTAACAATATCACACATACGGTATATGTTATATCTTTGTATTTTTCATTCTATGATGTGAAAATCAAATAACAGGTCTGTATGTTTGCCATACAAGTGAAACATCCAAACTCCTATACAGTAGTGTTATGATACCCTTATGGATTATACCCAATTCCACCACACTCACCCAACTGGTTTACAAAGCCTTATGAATTCTGCATGAAGTGTTGATTTTAAACGGCATCTCCCCACATGATCACTCTCTAAATTGGCTCTTACCACTGGAATTCTAATGAGTCTATTTGTTTGAGCCTCATGAGGGAGGCTATTGTGATGCAAATTCACATTGCAACCAGCACTTAAGACCAAAGAAATCTGAGATACTTGACATCAGACTTAAAGTCCCATTGATTTGTTTATCAAATAATCCTGTCACACTTGTCTTCTTCAAATACTCTAATGATATCTAAACACGAAGAGCTTTGGTACTCACATTTGCTGTAAGGGGATATAAAACATTTTCAAATCAGTCTGTTCCGTTAGATGGTTCTGGTAGAACCTCTAAATAGCCCTACACATGACTGCACCAGGGAAAACTTTAGCTTGTGCCTGACAATTTTCACCTCACGATTTGAACCACGTGGTCGCCGTCACTCATCTGTTATGAATATGAAGGAGAACAAAAGATGTTTCGCTTTACTTAACATCAAATCAAATTTTGCTCTGTGAAAAAAAAAATACAAAATGCAAGTTTGCTCGCCTAAATGCACTCTGTTTATCCATAATGTACATGACAAATCATGGAAATAGAAAACAAACAACAAATTTCTGAATTGTACAACCTACAATGTCCACTGTTCGAATGCCAGGGTAACCAGCAATGCAAAAATATGCTCATGTAACACGCATGGGGTCGAAACAGTGTCTGCAGAATGTGAGTCGAGAACACCCGCCATCGAGCTAAATCCCCGGGCTGTCAACTCGATGTCCTGCGCAAGTCTTAAGGCGACAGGGAGTGAGGTTTATCAATGTACTTTCGCACAGTTGGACCAGCTGTCATGCTTAGACACACACTCACACACACGTAATTCGGTGCTCTGTCGGATACAAATGGAAAAAAAGGACGAAAAAGACCATATTTTCAAGCAATCTTGGTCAAACATATCCCATCATAATGAGAGTGAACGTCATTGTATTGTAGTACATCGTCAATTGTATCATCAAGAGTCAATTGTATTGCATTTGGAGTGGGTAGTAGGTGTGCACACGGTTGCTGCTGAGCATACGTTTTTACAAAGAATGTCTTTGTTTTTGTTATAAATAGCCTATTTTTTCTACAAAATCATCCTCATTTCTGTTAATGAGAAATTGAAACTGACGTGTGTTTAACAGAAGACCTACAGTATGCTTACTCAAGACGGTGGCGCGTACACACAGTGAAGTCCAGCATCTCTTCCAGATTTGTAGTTTTGGAGTTATTATTTTGTTATTATTGGGTCTTATATCGGATCTTATACCCATCAAGAGCTTTGGACATAGGATTACACAGCACCAATGTTTTTAATCACCGACCTTCGACTCATCTCTGAGATCTCCAGAGTACCGGAGTCTATACACACCACCCAGCTGGGCGGAAGTGCTCACAGGACGACGAAGGCACAGAGCAATATGAGCCAAGCTCAAGCTAACACCAAACAGACCTCTTCCCGACCAATTTCCTCGCTAATGTGCCGTCTTTGGTGAATAAAATGGACGAGTTACAACTCATCACCCATAGTAAGAAACTTTTGGACTCTTTTGGATGATTTTCACCAAAACATGGCAAAACAGCAACAATATTTGATGTTTAGTTGACTATGGACAAAATCTAACAAAACAGATTTCACTATGAAAATCCTTAGTGAAAGACAGCCCTAACAGTTCTATACAATGTTCCCTTGTTTATCCCGGAGGACAATGGTCTACAGCCAATCAGAAAACAGAACACAATGGGCAGGTTCTCCCTTAGCCAATAAGGACGCAGAACACAATGCGTCGGTTCTCCCTCAGGGCTGTTGTGGCTCTATATTTAGCCGGCTATTGTAGCTCGCTGAGACGAGGTGAGGGACGACATCTTTACTTCAGCTGCACACATAAATACAACAACAGACACATACAACAGAGCCCCGATAGATCGCTCTAATACACCACAAGGACGCAGAACACAATGCGTGTTCATATACCGCAAAAAAAAAAACATGCAAAATTGCACTTTAAAAAATACGTAAAACAGCGAGTCCGTGAAAGGTGAACCACGATGTAGTGAGGGAACACTGAATCCTGATCCTAAGTGCACAGACTGCATTATTTGGACCAGAGTATTCAACCGCAAATATAAACATAGCCTTATGTGAGTTTTTTTTCATAGGTTTCAATTGAAAATGGGAGGAATGAATATAGTGCACCACATGCAGTGTTTTATGTAGGTTATTCTTCTATCATTTCACCTGATGTTATGTCGTGTATGAGAATTATGAATACCATGCAGGGCTTTGGTGCAATATGGGTCCTAGCAGTAGGTTATGTGCTTGGAAGAGGAGTCATGTTGGGGTCTGTTGGGGGTTGGAACTAGGAAAAGCTGGCAGAGAATTATAACTGGCACAGCAAGGAACAGAATCCTACTGCTGGGAAGAGTATAATGTAGCTGCGGATGTTTGATAGCACTCAAGCACGTGCACTACATTTGGAAAAAAAAGAGCTATTAAGCATGAAATGTTGTGATTCAGTATATTCATATCAATGGATTTGTGTAACAGACAAAGTCAATAAATTACTACTAAATAATTCAAAATATAATAAAGTGCTCAAAATACATGAACAGGGCCCGGCTGGGCTCAGCTCGAAGAAGCCACAGGGATCTCCACCTCGTAAACCCACCACCTGCGGGGGCAAGCATTAGGGTCCGGTGCCATGTGCTTTGGGTGGCGGTCGAGAGCAGGCGCCTGGGCGACCTGGTCTTCGGCATCTGGTTCTTGGGACATGGAATGTCAGTTCTCTGGTGGGGTAAGGAGCCCGAGCTTATGCAAGAGGTTGAGACATTCCGACTAGACATTGTTGGACTCACCTCGACTCATAGTTTGGGTTCTGGAACCAAACTCCTTGAGAGGTGCTGGACCTTGTTGTACTCTGGAGTTGCTGCAAAGTAGAGGTGGCAAGCTGGTGTAGCTTGCCACTAGCCCAGTTTTAATATAAAATCTCTAATACACTGCAAAATTTTAAGACCACTTGAAAAATTGCAAGAATTTTCATTTTACAAGGAGGTTGTAAGTACAGTAGATTGTTGAGATGCATAAGCAAGCCTTCTCGCAGCGTGCCATCGCTGCTGAGGTTGGACGCAGTAAGACAGTCATTTGAATCTTCTTAAAAGATCCTGAGGATAAAATGTGAAGTGGTAGACCCGAACAAATTTCACCAGCCCTGAGCCAGGGATCTGATAGGTTGTCCGTCAAGACAAGAGACGATCCTCGGCCCAAATTAAGGTTGTTGCTGGTGCAGAGTGCAGTACAATAACCATCAGACGCATCTGTGAGAGAAAGGTTTTAAGAGCAAAAAAACATTTTCAGAAGACCTCGTCCCCTTCAACACCACAAAACTGGAATTTGCATGAAAGCACCAAACATGGGACATTGAAAGGTGGAAGAAAGTTTTATTCTCTGATGAGAAAAAAGTGAACCTTTGTGGCTTCCAATGTTACTGGCATGACAAGGAGATCCCACCTGAGATGTTTTCCACAAGGCACAGTGGAAGGTGCCAAGGAAGTGCGCACGCACTGGAAGCGTTTCAGTGGAAGACTTTCACTTTTACGGACTATTCCCTGCACGGCCACAAACTTCTCCCCATGTCCAGACACTCTGTTCCCCATTTGTGGACATTTGAGGGTGCACACTCTATGTCCACACAACACACATCCTCATTACGACACACACATCAAAAACTTATAATGAAATAATGAACTGTCATTGACAGAGAGAAAAATTACCAACATTGTTTAATTTTGCAGAAGTGGGCGGTCTATAAAAACACTCATAGTCTCCTCTGTAATGGAACGGGTGAAAAAGGCATTTCACTACAGGAAACATTCCACGGTACTCATAGCAGGGGTTGTCAGGTCGTAGTTCTTTGCTAGTGAACAACTACAAACTCATGAAATTCAAAGTTAAACGTACCGTACCAATCTTTGGTGTGTGACCCAGGAACACAAATAAGTATTATAAGAGTGGCGTTGGGCATTATCTATGGAGAACCCTACCTCAAACTCAAAATCTCGAGACATATTTACAACAAAAGTGACTACACAAGTAAGTCAAAATGTCCAAATTCGGCACAGTTAGCCATTTTCCAACACTGGTGTCTTGTGACCCATATCACAATGTCTCAGGTGTGAAAGGGCAGCAAGTGTGTTAAATTTAGTGTTACGTATCTCTCCCACACTGGTCATTGGAAGTTCAACATGGCACCACAGGGCAAAGAACTTTTTGAGGAACTGAAAAAAAAACAACTAGCTCTACATAAATACTGTATGGCCTAGGCTAAAAGAAGATTGGCAACACCCTGAAATTGAGCTGCATGGTGGCCAAGACCATACAGTGCCTTAACAGGCCAGGTTCCACTTAGAAGAGGCCTCACCATGGTCGACCAAAGAACTTGACTTCATGTGCTCAGTGTCATATCCAAAAATTTTGTTTGGAAAACAGGTGGATGAGTAGTGCACAGTATCGCTGCAGAGGTTGAACCAGGTTTAAGTTTTGCTTTTTCTTTGGCTTTTGGAATAATTCAAAAAGTAGCCCACACGGCAGCTTCTCAGTGATTGCATCACATGCAGCAAAGCATTTGCTATATGCTACTATAGCTCAGTTCAGTAGCCCAATCAAAAACAAGGAAAACCAGGACATTTTCATCACGTTCTAAAAAATACAAATTAAAAAACGCCCAGGACAGGACATGTCCTGGGAAAACGTGTATTTGCAGCTAAATGACTCATTCATTTCAAGTGAAACAAACACATTTCATGCTAAATATTCCATGTGTCATTTGGTCACCCTTTGTAATTGAGATTTCCTGCTATAATGAATAATTAACTAATAACCCACATAAACTCATAGTACAATTCCAACCTCACACCCCCTGCATCCAATTCAATTGAGAAAATGTCTCTGAAAAAAAGTCGAAAAAGACAAAATTAGACATCAAACCATTTTATGTCAATTCACAAACAAAATGTTGCCTAATTCAGCTAAACAAATACATACAGTACTTATGTTAACTTTTCATTATGGATGTGGAAGACAACATAACTCAATCTGTCACTTCTGCTCCACCGCACAAATCTGTTCCCTCAAATGTTCTAATTGTAACAGATGTGGGCAAACACAAAGAGCATCGTTTATTCTATGCACACAGTTTACACCCACTCACAGATGTCTTGAGAAAGATCAGTGTTAAGAGCTCTGAATTGCCCAACATCCGTCATTAAAGAAATCAGCAATGTCACAAAGGCAACAGCTCAATACAGGACGGGATGGTATTTGATTGTTTCATGTCACATGGCATACGAAATAACACTGCGATCAAGAGTTCTTATTTTTTAGAGACCTCTACTGGACTTTTACGCTGTGGTTTGGGTGGCAGTTGAGGACAAGGTCTTTGTTTGCAGCCACCTCTGTAGCGGGGAAGGGGCCTGACCTTGTGGGTGAAGTTAAGCGGTTCTGAGTAGATACTCACCTCGACCCCCAGTTTAGGCTCCGCAACTAAACTCCTTAACAAGGGTTGGACTTTATTCTACACCGGAGTTGCTGCTGGGGAAAGATGGCGAGCAGGTGTAGGCTTATTAATAGCCCCCCATCTCATTGCTTACACATTGAAATCTTACCTGGTGAACAAGAGGGTGGTTTATTTGTAATTTGTACAATTTACCCCGCCTTCAGGTCGGGGGTTGGGCTCCGCCTGTGATCTGTGCCTATGCACCAAACAACAGAGTACCTGGCCTTCTTGGAGTCCTGCAGGGGGTGCTGGAGAGTGTCCATGCTGGGAGGAATGGCCTCCTCAGTCTGACTGTGAACGGTGATATGTTGTTGGACTTCTGTGCAAAGCACAGTTTGTCCATAGCAAACACCATAGGCACCTTTGTTTGGGGATAGAAGTAGATCTACTGCCATGGACGAACCCAGTGAGTGATACTAAGCAAGGAGTTTCAGATGTCCCCTGCAGTAAAAATGAAACGATGCCGGAAAGTGGGATAAAACAGATCTATTTTTTTTTCAAGTGTACTCACACTAGGCCAGTAGTCTCGGCCCACTTAACATTGCAAGCATGGTACATTTGACACTGAATTGCTCTCATGCACACCACACTTCCACTCTATTGGTGCAATTGGAAGAGGTGGTCTATGGCGTCACACAATCCCATGCACACATGCAACACCTTAGCGTCATAGAATGACCGTAATGCGACTGCTCCATGCAGATTCTTCACTAAAACTGATACAATATTACAATATATATTACAATAATGACGTTAATTCATGCGATCGCTGCTCTGGTGAAAATGAATCACAGTGGCAACCTTGCACAAAACAAATCAGAACAACTCAAAAGTAGACCGGAAATATTCCACAAAGTCACAGAAACTGCAGTAATACAGCAGAAAATATCATGTAATGTAAATAATGCGATTTCCCGTTTTGCAAATAATTAACGACAGTGGCAAAGTTGTACAAAATAACTAGTCAGAGCAATTACAAATAAGGCTAGAAATAGTCCACAAAAAACTGCAAGAATCAGCAGAACTGAAGTGATAGGATAAGAAAATGGGTTATGGCTTGAATGCATTTTGTGAGCGCAACCCAGGAAGAAGGGAAACTTGCCCAATTTCTGCTCGATACAAATGGCCTAGTGTGAGTACTAGAGGTAAGCGAGTACACCACTATCTGTATCTGTATCTGTATCTGTTCAATCTAAATGATCTGTATCCGTATCTGTACTTGGAGCGTGCGGGGCATAAACCGAAAGCGGTTATGGTTTAACCGGAAATTGATTAGACTTACACCGGTACATTATTTTGATTCTGAAATTGTCATGTGTGATCAGAAGGTTGATATATTTATTGTCATTATCATCAATGTTTTTCTTCTTACAAGTATTTTGCAGACCCTTTGTCATCCACTGTTGAATTCTCTTTTGCTTCATCCATGTCTTTTTTTTTACAATCGACACATTCCCGATTTTGTTCTTCCAGATCTTTCTTAAAAGTGTTAATACTTTCCTCTATTCGTAGTCTTTGAAATGTCTTTCTGTCTTTCACCTTTTCCCCTCCTGTAGTTTTCATTGTAAATTCTAAACACTGGGAGATGGTCACTGATATCATTAATTCGCAGACCACAAGTTGTGATATCAAAATTATTGGTGAATATATTATCAATTAGCGTGGCACAACGGTCTGTTATTCTGCTTGGTCTGGTGATTTTCGGATATAGACTCTAAATTTACATTGTATCCATGAAGTCATCTATTATTTTGTGCTTATTTGGATTCAGAAGATCAATATTGAAGTCCCCACATACGAAGATTATTTTTTGACTGATGTCTCTGAAGGCTGCTTTGATCCAGTCCTTGAACATTTCAATGCTTGACTTGAGTGTTCTATATAAACAGCTCACCAATACGTTTTTTTGCTTTTTTCTTTACATATTTCAATGGATATACATTCAAAAATGTTATCAATTTCGAATGACATGCTTGTTACCACATTGTAGTTCAGATGTTTGTCTACATATAGCCACTCCTCTTCCACTTCTGTTATTCCTGTTTATATAGTTCCTGTTGTATCCTTCCAGCTCAAAATCTATGCCTTGCTTAGCATCTGTCCAAATTTCTGAGATTGCAATTGCATTGAATTGACTCAGATATTGTGTTATGTTAATGTAGTTTGCATACATGTTTCTGATGTTAATATGACTAACTGATAACTTGCTGTCTGCTATAATCATTATTGTTGTATTGTTCCTCTGTATAATAAAAGCACTCATGTCTAATACTGTATGTGCGAAGAAATTTGTATCCAGATCTATATCTTTATCCAAGATATGTGTAGTAAGGCCCATTGTTGTTTATTTGTCGAGGATTAATTAGGCTGTATCTATTTGATATTTTATATGTTTGCGTGTTTAATGCTCTCTCGTGGGTTGATTCGTCTGGTACTTTTGCAGATCTGTGATGTCTTTAATGATCATTATTTTGGCCTCTTCTGGAGGTCCATTCAGCTTTTTGGCTTTTAAAGATTTTACAGTTATTTGTCCATGTTGATTGTTCAGTTCATAGCCTTCCTCTAGGGGTGAGGGTTTCATAGTTAATAGTAGGGATGAGTCAGTACACAACTATCTGTATCTGTACGTGTTCACCAATCTAAACTATCCGTATCTGTCCGAAAGTGGGTGTGATTTAACCGGAAATGGGTGGGGCTTAAATCTGTACATTATTTTAAGTCTGAAATTGACATGGATTGAGGAGAAGTTGCTATATTTATTATTATTCAGCTACATGTGAACTGTGCATGTGTGTAGGTGATCTGTAAGACTTTATTATTGAATGATTTTTGAATCATCTGTGTGAAGTTGGTGATTCATGCAAACATCCAGTGACGGCAAACAGGGAAGTAAAACGGTCTGGCTAGGTAAAAGTCAACTTTTAAAGCAAGGCCTTGACTGCTGTTGTGACCTTTTGATGACTTTATGCATAACCTCTGCTAATGGCTGACAACAAGCTGTGTTGATAATATGCAAGGTTAGTGGTTAGAATCAGTATGTGCAAGATTTATGGATGGGCCTCAAGGATGAAAGCAGGGAATAGACAATTATGTACCAAGTTTTACAGTGTAGTTCTTGCGTTTGTAAATATTAGACAATACGGAAATCTGCCAAAATGCATATTGACAAAGCACAAACCTGGATCTTTTTGGAAATGTCATAGCAGCCCAATGTTCATAGACACAGAAATGAAGCAAACAGAGAAACGGACAGTGTGAAATTTGGAGGAAGCTCAATAATGTTCTACGGCTTCTTTTTCTTCAGCTGTCACAGTGTGTTTTGAATCTGTGCAGCGTAAAATAAAATCTCAAGACTATCAAGGAGTACCAGAAAAATGTGTGCTGCCCAGTGTCAGAATGCTTGGTCTCAGTTGCCTTCAATTGTCATGGGTCCTTCAACAGGATAATGACCAAAACACACCATGAAAAACATCCTAGAATGGCTGTGTAACAAAATAACGGCTCGGTTACACAGTGAAGAGGAGTCTAAGGAAGACGGCATGTGCGCTACATCTAGCAACGCCAGCCAGTGACTACCGCTGTTTTTATTACGGTGTTGCATTTTGTGCAACAAAAGTCCATCCCAGTTTCATCCATTTTAAGAGAGTGCATTTGGAATACAGGAAGTGAACAAATATAGTGCAATTGATGTAAAACAGACGGGGGGTAGGATTAAATAAGCCTTGCTTCTTCCTACTCCTTTTGGACATGTGGAACTGTTAATTGTAATATGTGCTGTATTCCAATGTAACCTATATACATGTTCCAATAAATTAAACCATTACCATTTTTAAAATATTTCTGTTGGCCCACAATTCAACAGCAATGTCTGATTTTCACTAGTTCATTTTAGTGGCTGGATCCCAAGTAGAGTACAGAGTTAGAGCAGACCTCAAGAAAAGTATCAAGAAAACTACAGGAAAAAATAAAAGCACTATGACCTATGACCGATACGAGGAGGCACACAAAGCCAGGAAGATGCCAAAATACAGTAACCAACATGGTAGCAACTAAAAGCAACCAATGTACCGTACTGAAAAAACAACATGTCAAACTGAGATTACTGACAGTAGTCAGGAAGTTGAAAATTTTAATCAAGCTAAAAGATAGCACACGTCTGAAAAGCGATTTACCTACCACTAGTTTCTGGAATAGTAGCAGAACATCTGGATCACACGTTAACCGTGTTATTATGAGCAATGCGTTCAAAGACACCACATCCATTTTCTATACCACTTCTCCTTATTAGGGTCGCTGGGGTATGCTGGAGCCTATCCCAGCTGACTTCGGGCGACAGGCGGGGTACACCCTGGACTGGTCGCCAGCCAATCGCAGGGCACATATAGACAAACAACCATTCACACTCACATTCATACCTATGGACAATTTAGAGTCGCCATTTAACCTAACATGCATGTTTTTGGAATGTGGGAGGAAACTGGAGTACCCGGAGAAAACCCACGCACGGGAGTAACTTGCAAACTCCACACAGAAATGCCCAATGGAGATTCAAACCCAGGTCTTCCCGATCTCCTGACTATGACTGTGTGGCCAACATGCTAACCACGTGCGGCCCGGACACCACATCATTTGAGTTTATTTCACATTTTGACTTTATTTTCTGGGATTCCCGAGCATATTTAAATGCAACAAACTCTACTTCTGCAGTAACAGTTAAGTTAGTGAGTGATACGAATATACACTTACTGTTTTTCTTTGTCTTTCTGTTTATTTAAACCACACATACACGCATAATAAAGACGTTGTGGAGTGACAATGAGGAAGTGCTGTTCCGAAGCTGAACGGACTAGAGATGTGTTTGTGAGTTGGAGATATATATAGTACTCACAAGAGGCTAGGGATATTTCAGATACATTTCAGGATGAACCTAAAATGTACTACTGAATAATGTTTACAGGTGAACTTAATTTGAGCTTCTCTCATTTTGGATGCACATGTCCAACATCTTCAATGTTTCTGTACTGAACTCACAACCTGTTATTCTCTAACATAACAGGTGTGCATATCCCTAACTTTTTGCGAGTAGTATATCACAGGGGTTGGAACTGCATTAGTGTCGATGTGTTCAGGTCAGAATAAAGTTCTAAATGTGACTCTGTGGGGAACAACACTGTACCGCCGTACGTCGTCATAACAGAGATGCCAAGATGTGTATGTGTTAATTAGGCTAACAAATTTAACATTAAATTAATTAGTTATAGCTGTTAATGCGCTATTTTTGACAGCCCTAGAATTATAATAATAATATAAAATCTGAAAGTTTGGATTTGAACAAATGGAGCATGAGCCTCTCTAAACTGGAGACTCTAAATTGTCAGTAGATGAGCATGAATGATCAGTATGTGCCCTGTGACTGGCTGAGGACCAATCTAGGGATCAGCTTTCCTGTGAACCTAGGATGAGCATCAGAGAATGAATGAATTAAGTGTTCGTCTTTCTGAAAATACAAACATCAGTAAAAATATACATTTTAGTATTTGAGCTCAAATAATCAATCCTATAGTATTAGTCAACTAAAAAAATGGTAATTTTCACCTATGGACTAAAATACGGCCTACAACTCGTTGTAGGAACGGAAATTGTTCATAGCCCGAGGGCTTGTAATTTTGACTCACTAGTCCCACAGGACTGTCTCCAAGTGGATACAATCACATTTGTACGGATTAGTATCTCTCCATCGGAAGTGTATTAATTCTTCATGTAGGTTCCCCAGGGCTGAGGTTAAGGTGAACATCCCCAGCAGGGGGGTGCATAATAAAGACCAGTTTGGCAAATAAATGCTTGTTTTGATGACTTGCTCCTTTCTATTTGTAGATATGACAGGGAGCACATTATTTAGATGAGTTCAATGGAGCCACATGTGGCTCAGGCAGACACTGTAAGGCAAACATTACAAATGTTAACACAATGTATGACCAAAAAAACACTCACATTGGCAGTTAAGAACATTTAAGTGAGTTTAAAAACAATATTAAGCTCAAGTCCAGGTTTCGAAAAGGCTAAAAAGATCATAGAGGACGCTTTATCAACTCAACTCCAGTAGATTTTCTTGAGTTTATTTCACACCTCAACTATTGACATGAGTTTGTTAGATTGATAACCTTAAATCAGTGAGGAATAGCATCAAATTATCACTCAGTCTAAACACTGTTCAGTGTTTCGTAAATAACAATCAGTATCAAAGTTTGGAAAGATGCGTGTAAGCATCATCATCAGATTTGAAGAGCAGTCCTGACATGCGGTGTTTACATTTACATTGCATATTTTCACATGAGTCAATTTCGACCTAACCACTAGTTATTGCAATTATTTATTTGATTTTGTTCAATAAACAGCTGAGGTAGAAATAAAGTTTAACCTCTGGATGAATACATAGACTTGGCCACTGCTTAATGCTGCAGAAATAGTTGTCAACTGGGAGGGTTTGACAGTCTATGAGCATGTTCATTTGTGTGTATGCCTGACCCTCTATCGTTTTCCCTTAGGTTGTTCTTATAATTATTATGACCTTTTAAAAACCTCACCAGTTGTTCCCTTAATTACATTTCCAACAATTCACATTTTATTGCAACCTTTTCCAAAGCATAGTTTATGAATAGCTGTTTCCAATTCAAGTCACATCCATTTTTTGCTACACTAGGTAATCTCTTAATATAAAAATTGAAAAAGTGTGTTTCGCTAAGGTGAGTTACAAAGCCAAAGTCAAATTAATAATGATAAGCTAGATAGATTTTTATGAAGTCTGAAAAATCACATGAAGTACGATGTGCTGATGGTGGTTTAAAATCTGATTCGGGTTTCTGCAGATGCGTCTTTAGTCATTTGTCTGGATTGAGTAATATATGCACAGACACAAAAACCTTAATTCTTTACCAAATCCTTTCGATAATTTAATCCCACATCCACTGGAAACTTGGTTTTCGTGATTATTCCTTTCCAAAGGGTCCATCTAAATCCGAAATCCGAAACAATTTTTCCCATAGAAAACAATGTAATTGCAATGAATCCCTTCCACACACCCCAAAATGTTAACACAAAACACTTTTAATATAGAGCAATTACAGTTTTAGATGCAGAAAACAACGCAAAATGCATATAAATGACAAACAAAAGGGATAATGTCACTTTTACCTTGATTGAAGACTTGTTGACAAACACGGCGAGGGCAAGGGATGGACGACCGGAGAAGAGAGCCACACAGCCGACACCTTGGTATTTTGCTATGTTTAATTTTTTTTTTTATTTGATAGTGTTTCCCACCTTTATCAAAATGCTGGCACTTACAACTTTTTTTGGCTCCATTGTGGATTGTTTTTCAGCCATAACCAATTAAAAAAATACAGACTTGGGGTGTAATTGTGTTATTTAGCAAACAATTACAGAGTCAACCGGTGGTGCTTTGGCTGTTTATCACAACCCGCCATCCGCAGAGGCAGTCGCACCGCTGGCTGATCAGACCCGGGTGTGTGTCGCATGGTGGGAAAAGGTCATTTAGCAGCCCATAGAGAGACTGTTGGTATTGATTCATTATTTATGAAAAAACTCTTGTTGGTGAGCTGGCCTTTACAATGGAAATGCTGAGAGATTTGACCAGTTAAATTTCCGTCAAAGTGTGCACCAACAACTCCCTTTTGTGAAGTTCTACGACCGTCTGGAGAAAGACCAAGAGATCAGTTCCAAGAGATTTGAACATCTGCTTAGAAAATGCTGAGCTTGTTTGGCTCTAGATACCTGTGCGAGAAGACATTCGAGACCAAGTGACTCTCACCTGCCTGACATCAAAAATAGACGATTCCATGTTAATTTACAATGTTAATAGTTCAAAGAATGTCTTTGAAAAATGTTTGGACACGCCTGGTCTACACCATCCATCTGTATTTAAGTTTTTGAATCTTTTCTGCAATTGCCTACAAAAATGTATTTGATCTTATCAAAATTCAGTTAGACTTTTTTTTTTTTTTTTTTTTTTAAATCAAACCACCTTTTTAATTTGGTTGTTTCAATTGCGATTGTTTTCATTAGCTGGTATACGTTAAAAATGCAGTAGTGTCATCCAAAAATAATATTAACTTTAAGTCTTTGAGGCATTACAGATGTCATTTGCAGATAAAACAAACACCTTTGGCGCTAGTACCACAAACTACACCACAAATTATATCCAGGCATGACGATACATGATCTATCAACTTCCTGAATTGTTTCCTCTGATGCTGTACCATTCAAATTAATAGATTGAGATATGATTACTTTTATCAAATGCTTTTGTCAGATTTGTTACAATACATTTTCCAGGTGACTGGCTGTCCAAGAGTAATTTACCGTACTTTCGAATAATCTGTTGTTAATTTATTTCTCAATAATTCTTGTAGCCCTGTATAAAATTATCCAACATACAGTGCATGATAGGAAGTTAATTATTGTGATAATGCATTAAAGGAGTTCATCATATTCAAATTGGTTAAAATATATACATCTCACATGTACAGTTTAATAAGTTAAGCTATTTACAGTTTAATAGTTGAATAAATAACGTTTTATGGTCGTTTGCAATATCTGTTATTTGAATGTGGGGTTGATGTGCAACATGTATTAATTGTATTACGAAATTGTTAGTAGCAGTCTGTCAATCATTTCTTGTCTGTATTGTCATTGGGTCTCTGTAAATGTGACAGCCAATCCAAAGTGTTGGGGGCGGGACTAAGAGAAAGTGCAGGTTAGACAGAGGAAGCGGGAAGCAGAGAGAAGTTATCTATGGGAGAGTGAACAACAAGACATCGTTAAGTAGTAACAAATAAGTTTTATCATCAAAGGTCGACTACCCGTGGTCCTGATATTAACTTCTTGTGAACTGCAAAAGGTGAATATATGCTGTAACTACTTGTTGTAGCTGTAAAAGTATGGAAATGTAATGCCATTTAGCAATCGCTAGTTAGCCTAGCAATCGCACACGTGATTAGGCCTTGGTATCACAATTTAGCATTGTGATGTGTATCCAGCTAAAGCTAACGCTAATTCGACATGAAGTAGTGTTTCATGGTAGCTCAATGGAGTTTATGTGCTTAAAGTAGATGATGCTTTCCCGGTGGATGGGCCCTGCTGTTTCGGCTGTTCCTGCTGTACTGTGTTTCTTGCCCTGTTTGCTGTATTTCGGATATGATTCTGGGCTGTGCCTGCTGAGTGATGCTGCTCTGCCTTGCCTTGCTGTTGGATGCTAAGTGTGCTAACATCAAAGAGAGCATCTGAAGACTGCATATCCACACGTTATCGGTATCCCTAACCACTCATAAGGATTCATGAGTACCCAATTGACTTATTGTGCACGTGCTTTTATTTTGTGCTGTTCTTGAGTGAAGTGGCCATTTTGGTTTGTAGCCCTCACCGCACCCAACCAACGACACAAGCCTGCAGCTGATTGAACTAAGTTTGAACTGGGTTTAAACAAGGAAACTAAATAGTGGTATTTTTAACACTTTGAGTTATTATTGTGCTTTATTTTTGCTCACTTTATTGTGACCAAGAGGTCATTTGAAAGACTCAGAACATACAAATTGATCTGGTATTTTATTTGGGAAACCTTATTTGACAATGTGGACATCTTTTATTTAAATTTATTCTTTTCATCAGAAAGGGTCATTTTGAATTTTGGGTGTAAATATTGTAAATAAATTTATGTTCATCTGTTATATTTAAAATACAGTTGTGGAGGTCTTTATTACAATTGGACAGAAATATACATTGCAAATTATTGTGTAGAAAACACACAAACTCAGGCCCAGTCTTATTGTATTAATCACTCCAGTATTTATAAATTAACTACATGAGACCTGGGTTACATTCCAAAAAAATGTTTAGAGTAAAATGACTGGTCTGTAGTTTGTGAATTGGTGTGTTTCTGCAGTCTTGTAAATTGGTACGACTTTAGTACTTTCATTTAGTGTGGGAATGTACCGGATTGAAATGATCAATTCCTGATTATGGATCGGTTAATGGTTTTGAAATCTCATTAACAACCTTTGCATGTAATTTCATTACAGTGAGTAGATGTTTTAGATTTGCACTTCACAATATCAATTTTAGTCTTCTATCATGGCAGCAAGGAACATTGAACTGGGATTTATTTATATAGTATAATTCCAATCCTCAAGACCTGCTTAAGCAGGCAACTTTATAGAGAGCAGATTGCCCTAATCCAATAAGGGTAGAAATGTTGCAGTGATTAGGGGTTTCCTTGCCAGGAATGCCAAATTAGATTTGTTACCATAAAAGGAAACCCAATTTAAGTCTGAGTTAGAGCAAAGAAGACCCTCAAGGTGTGGCGGATAGAATTGGATCAATAACAATACCAATATACCCTGGTCTTATATATTGTTCTTGACTCAAAAAAACGTTGCATTTGTGACCGTGCAAAAATACTCATCGGTTGCACTTCATTGAGTTTGAAACATAAGCAATGCTCGGTAATGATGGTGCAGTGTTTGCATTTTTATAGCTCAAATAACAGTCCGGCAATCTGATGTCAAAGTAGCATAAATTATATTTAGCGCTTGCCTTATTAATCAAATGAATGTGAGACAAAGACTCAACACTGACACTTGAAATAACCGAGACAAAAACATCAAGATTTGTTTGTCTATATGTGCCCTGCGATTGGCTGGCGACCAGTCCAGGGTGTACCCCACTTCTCGCCCAATGTCAGCTGGGATAGGCTCCGGCATACCCCCGTGACCCTAATTCGGATAAGTGGCATAGAAAATGGATGGATGGATGGGCAATTTTAAATTAACAAACCAAGAATCAAGTTTTATTTGTAGTTCTAAACGTAATTACGGTGTTTTTACTCTTTTTGTCTCTCCTACGAGGTTATGCTTTTTCCTACAGCATCTCTTACAACTTAATATGCAAATTAGTGAATGACATCATCTAGCGCGTTCTAGCGACTTCAAGGACAGCCAATAGCTACTTTTCTTACTGAGGAGTTGGCAACAGTGAGAGATATCAAATATTTTACTGGTAAGAGTATTGCCCTGTAAAACATTCTTATGTACAATTTATATAACTTTAAAGAAAAAGTCTATTGAAGAAAGTCTTTCTGTAACCTTCCCTGAGGTAAATGTTTTCCTCTGTTGCAGTTTTGTTTGCTGAGTGCAAGAGGGGCTTAACTGTAATCAAGCTTTTAAAAAGCTTTAAGGACACACCCTGCTGCAATCATCAACTTTTGACCTGATTGCCCAGCTGGCCACCTTATCACTTGGCTTTTGACCTCACTCTCTTGTCATGAAAGTGCAGCACCTGGATCTGGCCCCGGTAGCCTGATTGGTCAAGGGGACTGAATATATCAGTGACAATCTGATTTTCATCAGAGGGTCGACTTTAAATGAATGTCACAGCATGTGTTGGAGTTCATGATTCCCTCATTGACCCTAAGAAATAATGTAAATCTAATTAATTCCAAACACCCAAAAATGTTGACACTTCTTTATAGTATTACATGCAGAAAAACAATTTAAAATGCATATAAATGAGGAATGAAAGGGATAAATGAACATTTAACGGCACTTTTACCTTGACTGAAGACTTGATTGTTGACAAAAATGGCTTTGAGGCAGCGAGAGCCACATGGTCACCATCTCTGGGTTTTGTTATGAGTTATAAATTGAATTCAAGAGTGTTTCTCGCCTTGTTGCTGGCCCTTGCAACATTCTTCGGCTCTATTGTTCGTTATTTTGCAGCCAAGAGCAATAAGAAAAGCAGTGACTTATGGCGTAACTGTGGTAGCTAGAAAAGAACTACCAAGTTAACTGACGATGATATCATAGGTGGGCGATGGAGCCGGGTACAATGTTTCCAGTTCAGAGCATGCTAACAGGCTAACAGGGACATTTTGTGATACAAAATACGTGACGAACACAGAGTCACGCAGTATATTAATAACACAACAAGATGCATGCCATATTGTGAGCTAACTGGGAAATGTATGCGAACAGAGGAAAAGGCACAATTTTTACGTAAACCAGGGCGTATGCTAACCGAGGTTCCACTATAATTGTCTAATTTATAATTTTGAATTTATGATATCCAGCAAAAAAAACGATTTAATGAAAATGGATTTGATAACAGCACGGTGGCCTAGTGGTTAGCATGTTGGCCACACAGTCACAGTCTGGAGTTAAGGAAGACCTGGGTTCAATTCTCCCTTGGGAATTTCTATGTAGAGTTTGCATTTTCTTCCCGTGGGTGCGTGGGTTTTCTCCAGGTACTCCGGTTTCCTCCCACATTCCCAAAACATGCATGTTAGGTTAATTGCTGACTCTAAATTGTCCATAGGTATGAATGTGAGTGTGAATGGTTCTCTATATGTGCCCTGCCATTGGCTGGCGACCAGTCCAGGGTGTACCCCACCTGTCGCTCGAAGTCAGCCGGGATAGGCTCCAGCATGCCCCTGCGATCCTAATTAGGAGAAGCGGCACAGAAAATGGATGGATGGATTTGATAACAGTAAAGGTTATTTTTTAACAAAGCAGGTATCAAACTTCCGACTGTGTTGCTATGGAAATAAAATCTAATTATCTAGCCATTACACACATGCTCTACAGCCACGTAACCCAATGAATGTCAGGTGAAGCTGAGCAAAACCACTTTTATAAATGGAAAAAGGTTGAAAAATAAAACAGCCTGAGACCAGCAATATACTGTATGAAATGCTTTTGTTTTCTATTATCTTTGTCAAGGGAAGACAAGTTCTTTGAGAATAATGAGAGTGTGCAAGGAGACAATCAATACAACCTGAACAGATGGTTTCCAGAGAAAACGTCTGACTATTTATGCTAAAATGTTAGTTAATATAAGAAACCACATATGTGAGGGGTGGGGTGATGTCTCTGTCCCTCTGTCCTATGAAGGACAGAGACAGTGAAGGGAAGACTCACATGCCTAGACACGCAAGGCTATTTGAATCAGGTGATAAGCATGTGGAGGACTTGTTTTGGAGTGAAGGAGGCCTCTAACCTCAAGGAGATAATCATAGCAAGTCATTGTGGAATTAATGCATATCTTAGCAGAAATTCATATGTATGTTTGTGCATAATTATAATTAATATTACTAAAATATTGAATAATGGACACAACGCATTTTATAAGTGCAATAATAAACCATGTTTTTCTATCGACTTTCTTTGGATTTCAAACATGAAAGGCTTCGTATGTGAAATTATCTTGACGTATATTATGTACATTTAGCAAATGTTTTTTTCCCCCATCGTGACACTGCAAGACACTTGTGTACGTGTCACAGTAGATTGATTTTGAACAAAAAACGCACAAAGTCACAAAACCTTCACTCTTCACATCTGATTGAGACGTTTCTCTCAGAACAACTAGGTCAGAGAAAAGAGAAAAGATGTTTACGTTTCAATTGCAGACAACCCACCGAATATTATTCATGTCAGAGCACTGATGCAATTGATATGATTTGGTAGTAAAGCTGCAGAGGATGTGAGATGGAACAGGCCTGTCATCTTCTTCTTCATTATTATGGGAATGTTGAGAATATATTTGAAAAAAGTATTAAATATTTTCCCCAACCTTTAAAGTGCTAACTATGCCCCTGGATAAATGCAAATCCGCGAATGCCCGATGGGGGGCATGGTATCTGCTGCTCTAGCCAGCATGAGAGCCATTCATACATTTCTTTCAGTGGTATTTCAGCCATAATGATGGGATGACAACACGGTTGAATTAGCCTATGCAGCGCTGTAGACATCGGTTCAGCCAGCATCAAAGTACTTGTATGAAGTCAGTGTGTGTTTTTTTGCTTCATCCTTTGGCTTTTTGGCTTTGACACTTTTTCTGACGGGACGTTAATGGTAAAAGGAAAACAATGTGAGAAGAGAAGAAGAAGAATATCTGTAACCATTAAGTAGAGTTCCTGTCCATTTGAGTCCTGTACCAGTTTATTTAATAGTTGCTGGACTGAAATGCATTTTGGAAGTCAGAGCAGAGCTACAGAAAACTTGTACCTCCAAATGCAACACACAAAAAAATCCATCCATCCATAAAACCATCCATTTTCTTCTGCTTATCCAGAAACGGGTCGTGGGGGCAGCTGTCCTAGTTGGTAAGTACCGTAATTTCCGGACTGTAGAGCACACATTATGTAATCCACACCCAGGAAAAAACTATTTGTCTATAAACTGCAGGTGTCCACGTTGTAACATGGAATATTTAGTACAAAGATTTTTTTTTAAACGTTTGATTAAATAAATGCTTTTTTTCCAAACAGTGCCGTGTGTGTAACATGGCTAGCTAGTTAAACAGTGCCGAACAGTGCGTGTAATATTGCTAGTTAAACAGTAGCCTACCAGAAAGGTTTTGCATCGCCGTCCTCCACTTCCTCCTAGAAACTAAAATGACTCAAGTCATCCTCTTCAGCATCACAATTGATCAGCCTCATAATTCCTTCGTCACACACTCTTGGGGGGGGGGTCTAAGCAGTCCAAACACAAGCTGTAGTAATTCTACACTTGATCAACACTTGCTACTTTGGCTTTGCAGCATGTTTTTTTTTTTTTTTTTTAAACAGAAGCCCTTTTTCATTCGAAAAACAACAAAAAGAAATTGTTCTTCTGTTTCCACATGCTCCCGACAGCCAGTCCACGTTAAAAGAACCACAGTACCAACAGGATCTCACCATTGGCTGGACAGCTTGTTTGTCACTGTGTTATGTTGCTACTGCTTGTTGTCGCCTGTCACTCACTGATGTGCATTGCAAAACGGTACAGCATAAATTGTTTTGAGTTTATTTCATTTACAGGTCAGGTTGGAACGTATTTTGTGCGCAGCCAGGATCTGCGGTGCGCAGACACTTAAAATCTAGCTGCTTTTCTTTATCCAGCCGCCTAAATTCTCGGTCTATTTGAGCTGCAATTTGCTCTTGTATCTCTTTCATCTTCTTCTCTGTTTGTGCTGGAGTTCGCTCTTGTTCTTCTTGTTCTTTCATGTTCTTCTCCAAGGCGTGTAATAATATCACATTTTTCAATATCAACTGTTGTCGTCTTCATCAGACAGCCGTGTTTCTGATATTGAATCATGGCTGGCATCATTTCGCATTGTTGGCACCCTTGCGGGTCAACCGCTTTGAACTTCAGCAGCTGCCAGTTAGCTTGGCTTGCTAGCAGCTATCAGCACTTGTAACTAGTTTATTTGAAGGAATCTGTACCTCTCGCCTATCCGAGGTAGAGTTGAAGGTGTTGAAGGCTGTTCCAATCTTGTGTTTGTGAAGTGTAGTCAGGAATGCGCCAAAATAGTTCAAAATTCTAGTATCGTCAGCAGAGCTCTTACCATGTACGTCCTTTCCAGTCAAGAACAAGGAAATATTGGGTAATACAAATGTAAATGTGACTATATGGGTGTTATTTAATGTCTAGAGGGCTCTAATCATGTTTAAAACCCCCATTTAAAAAATTTAAACAGGTTTTCTATGCCACAACTATGAAAATAGTGACTTTTTCATAATTGAATTCTACTTAGCAGAAATTAGTGGTTGAAGTGATGAACAGTGATGAACAGTGTCAAAGCATTTGGAGTACCATGAAGGGAAAAAAAGTTTTATACAAGAGAAAGCCCATTTACCATTTATTACTCCAAATATAACTGATCTCAAGGGAGATTTGTCAGCCATCATCACATAACAGATTGTGGTCAACCTTTGAGGCTCCGCTCTGTTTTACTCGGGCTCATAGGTGGTCTCCCACCCGTGTCCTGATAGATTGAGCCATTGGGGTTTCCAAGCAAAGACCCACCCCGATGGTATAATTGCTCAGTAGGACAGACTTTGTTTTCCTCCTGGAGTTTGAGGGAAATCATTTCCAGCAATGTGGCACTGAATAATGTTTTATTCATTTAAAGATGCTGTGCATTTTGTGGAAAAGAAGACAGATGTGAACAATGTATTTTCATGAGCAATGTATGTATTCGGTATAATGAGAGGTGTGACAGCAGGAGGTGATGGCCCTGAGGGGAGATTTGGTGGCGGTCACACAGGTTTTTTGCTGCATTACGTTAGTGTTTTACCATCCGTTCACACAAAAATACACATTGGACAATGCACCGGTTGGACAGAAATGTGACACAATCGCAAGAATTGCAGGAATACCAGACTTCTACGTGCTTATGTATAATTTAAGGATGTAATCACGAGAAACTGGTAGATTGAAGATGTCCTTATTACCATGCAGTTGGAATATCTTTTGTTTACAAAACCACATCTCTCTGGCCTAACTGGCCCATTAAAAGCTATTTAGCTAAGCTATAAAGGCAGCAGCTGCACCATTACACCACCAGGGCCTGACAGTTGCTGTGTGCTGTCAATCATTGTGGCAACTATCGTCGTGTCAGATTACTCGTCTTTTTTTTTTCTCTCCTGCCTCGGGCTGACTTGGTGCTATAAACCTCATCCGCATCCTTTTTCCAAGAATGTGCCCGCTTGCACAAAATGGGGCTCCCCATGGCTGGTAAGGCCCTACGCACCTGCATTTTCTGCATGTAGGGAGGGGTGGATCTGTACACTGTGTCACTCTTTGAAACAGTGTTGTTTTGGTCAACAAAATAATTTTGTTGACAAAGCTTTTTTTCATAAAAAAACAAGACGGTGACGAGCTAAGCATCGCTCTTTGATGACCACAACGTGACGAGATGTGAGAGAGTTTTCTTTGGGACGAGACTGGATGAAAATGTTAGCGGGTGGTCTATCAGACGTTTAAAATATTAAAAATTAAACGTGGCATCTTAAGCAGCTGCTGAAGGCTTATTATTCTTTCCAAGGTACGTTACAACAAGTTAACATATGATACCTGTATACAGTACATTTGATGTAGTACATTTTATGTCTGAAATTGACATGGATTGATCAGAAGTTTCTATATTTATCATTTATTATACAGCTATAAGTGTACTGTGTATTTGTGTAAGTGATCTGTAATGCTCTATTTTTAAATAAATATTTTAATAATCTGTGTGAAGTTGGTGATTCATGCAAACATCCTGTGATGGTAAACAGGGAAATAATCAGTCAGCCTTGTTCATTGTAGTTTTCTCAAAAGCACCGCATTCAGTACTACGAGAAAAGTTTTCCAACTGATTTTATATCACCAGCCAAATTAGAAGCAACTCGTTTAAAACGAGTAGTAATCCCTAGTGTCTATGTAAGTTTATACCTATGAAAGTGGTTAAACATGCTCACATGCTAATGTTAGCATTGTGACAATGCTAACATGTTAACTGTTAGCATGCTAACGCCTAGCATAATAGCGCCTAGTCTTTGTGTAAGTTCATACTTATGAAAATGGCTTAAATGCTAACATGCTAACTGTTAGCATGCTAACACCTATGGGATATATACGGCATATAACCAGTGTCACACTTACAAGTTGTGGGTGCTTCATAAAGTGGCATAAATACAAAAAGAAAAAAAGGAGGCAGGACAAAGTCTGTTTCCTTAAGTATGCCTGATACAAAAACAATCAAAAGCCAGTGAATGAATTGGGGAAATAACTCCCGCACAATATACTGTATCATCTTCCACAAACTTTGTCAATATTTCAACCAGTAATTATTTTTCAGAGAATTGGAATTGGGTTATAAAACTGTCAGGCGTGTTTACAGAATTAGAATAATATATTCTCAAATCAGTAATACCCACAACAATTACACAATAACAGTACAAGGAAGTGTTCAGCAGAAAAGCTACAAAAGACAATCATGGTCGTGTGATTAGGCTGGCAAAAACAAGCCTCTGAGCATTTTAATTAGACTGATGGGTGCTTTCATGGTATCATCTGCTGACAATGATACTGTCTTAATTAACCCATTAAAAAGGAGTGCCATGTATTTATGTTCATAATGAGCTTTTCCTGTGTCAAAGGGAAATGTGTGGTGTGTTGCCACCCCAATGTGTGACGGACATCAGAGATGTAGTCATTATTTTATCAATGTATCAACCATAGTCTATTCTTGTTTGTTCCATGCAGAACTTCAACATCGTGTTATTGTTTTTGAAATGCTGCTTAGTTTATTTTGTCTACTAGTTGGACCAGTTCATTACGGTTCATCCGTCTGTTCTAAATGTGCTACTCTACAATGTACACACATTCATTACAAAAATATACTGTATTCCATTTGGACATAATCTGAAATATTTTCTTGTTTGAAAAAGCTTTTTAATCAGATGCTTTAATTAGTTGAAGTCAGTGGCACCTGCTTATTGACATTCCTCCCTTATTTATTTATACTCCAATTATGTCTGCTATATTGGGTAATCTGAGTGTAAAGGTGACTATAGGGGCGCTTTTTCCATCTCTATAGGGCTCTAATAACGTATTTAGAAGGTCGTACTATGCTCTAACTAGGAAAATATTCTATTTATAAATAAGGAATCAGTCATGCCTGATCGTTAAGGCAAGCCCAAGAAAGAAGATTCCTGGCTGCTCAGCGATAAGGAGGAATTTGACAAAACACATGTTGATGTATAGGACCGATTTTTCATAGGAATGACCTTTTCAGGTCTCAAATTTCATTCTTATATTTCTTCCGTTGTGTATTTAGCCTGACAGTAATCTCTTTCCCACCAAGCTTAATGCTGATGGTGTTGGAGCCCAATCCAGTCATGTGCAGATCTACAGTCTTGTCTCTGAGTTTCTTTGTCGACCCTTTGGTCTTGCCCATTGTGGTGGAAAGGTTTGAATGGATGAGACCGTTTCTGTGACAGGTTTTCTACACAAAATATAACGAGATTCGGAGTACTTTCCGAAAGGGAGAGGACTAATCTGTGTGCCTCATGGGCATAAAACCCGTCTGTGTGGGTCAGAATTATTGGTGGTTAGAAGGGGGGTCAAATGCTTACTGAACTGAATTATTTACAAATTAATATATAAACATTAGTTAATGTATTTTTTTATTTATTCAGTCACTCTTTGCTAAAATAAAATAAACCAACCATAAAAAATAAGGGGGTGAACTTAAAAAAGTAGAACCAGAGGAAGGAGCTCAAATAATGACCTACCCCACTATTAGTGAACACATGGAGTAAACTAAAGCACACAAATCAGACAGAAGCTACAGTATATACTGTACTTTGGGAGACAGCACACATTTGAAACCAGGCACATGATAAACAAAAACATAACCATGAAGCTGAAATGCTGAAATGATTGCAGAAACCACAACAATATTGCTAAAATATTACTTTTTTGTTGGCAACTGTTATCACAGTGTGAGGTTTATTTTTTTTTATTTATTTATTTATTTTTTTTAAATTGGACTCGCCAAACTGTGACACCACCACACTATTCACAGCTGTTTTCAGGTTCCACTGTTATGACTCTCACATAACCTAAATTGTTTTGTTCAACATTTTGTGCACGGTTTATTCATGTCATAGGTTACACGGATATTGTTTCCGTCTGATGTCCTATGTTATTTTTTTAATAATGAGAAGGCAGTCACACCTGGTCAAACCAGCCTCCTGTCAGGCACCAGTCCCAGGCCTATTACGGTTGTCCCGTCTTGGCATGGTACTAATGCTGGCGGCGACCCCGAGATGCAGACGTGAGACCCGGTGCAGGTGAAAATGTATATTTTTAATGAATGTTGCAGTGCAGCAACAGGAATCCAGCTCGGACTGAACTAAATAATCCAATACAAATGAGAGACAGGTGCGCTTGAAGAGAAGGTAAACCTCGATGAAAACTGAATGGAACAGAACAGGAAGTAAGTACAAAATAAGGACATAGAAACAGAAACTATTGGTATAAACAGGGAACATAAAGGAACTGTCAAGCAGGCACATATATGAAAGTGGAACTGTTTGGCCCCCATTTCATCCCCATGCTGCAAGACATGACCCAGAAAAGGGGTGTAAAAGTCCTAGTTAGAATAGGCTGTGTAGAAGTGGTTCGTGTTACGTTTACTAGTTGGACCTCAAGAAGCATAGTACTGAACACGTTTATTAACACAAGACAAAAAACAAAACGCAGACATGACGAGCAACAAAAGGCAAAAGTTGCAACACAAGCTAAGAAAAAACCTAGCAAAAACAGCTCCAAATAACAATGCAAAAAAAGTACAGAGTACGAACAGAGAAAACAGAACAAAAACAAAAATGTTGTGGCGTACAGCTGACCCCAGCAGGTAACGAGCACACACAACCAGGAAGACAAGAAACATGCTAACAAGATAGAAACTAAAAGCCCCCGGTGTGCTGTACTGGAAATAACCAAGGGAAAAAAACATGAGAATCAGAGCAAGGTGTGAAGAAGGCTAGAAGGTATTGCAACCAGAGAGCTGAAAGGCCAGATTGCCATCAGAAGTGTGGACAACCTGGCCACTTCCTGGTGTGGGCGTGAAACATACTATATACATAAAGGGCAAATGTCTCATCTCATTACCTTATTACCTAACCTGATGATTGTCAGAACTAGGGATGAGCCGGATCGTTGTAAACGAGTATCCGTTACGGATAAAGCACTTTTGACGAGTACGAGTATGAATACGACTCATTATCTGTAATCGCGATGACGTCACACTCTGATTTACACACAGCAACCGTCCCTCTCTAGACAGGCTCGCTGGCTGGAGCACTTGTGTGAGTACGTTTTTTAACCCTTCCATTTGCATTTTACCCCTGAAATAAGTCCATAAAAAGTGAATCAAACGACAAATTTTCAAATTTTCGCGCATCTGTATATACATATACAAGTCTCTGACAACTTTTCTTTGTTAATCATCAACTCTCACGTTGACGTCTCAGCAGCACAAGATGCACTTGTGGCTAACCAGCCATGTTATCAGATGGATACTGGAGCAATGCAGGAAAGATGACTGCTCTATGATGTAAGTGCTGTCCCACTCATGCGCTAAAAATACTTTTCCCGTTTTTATGCATCGTAACTCCGCTTTGTTTCTTTCGTTATGCATTTACTGTGTAATAATCCTCATGAGAGGCTTGCCGCCGGAGCTACCTCCTCAAACCGGTGTGTGTGCCTGTATCCAGCCTTTGCTTATAGCAGGGGTCAAAGGGCATGTCAACAGTGCGGCCTGCGGGCCATTTGTGGACCGCATTTTTATGGGCCAGTGAACGGCACATCGTAGAAACAAAATATAAGAGTTGACACTAAAAACTCATAAGTCTTCCAGATCACTTACACACATGCACAGTACACATATAGCTGAAAAATAAACAATAAATATAGCAACTTCTCATCAATCCATGTCAATTTCAGACATAAAATAATGTACTGATTTAACCCCCACCCATTTTCGGGTAACCACGCCCACTTCCAGTTTATGCCCCGTCCATTCCGAGTACAGATACGGATACAGACTGTGGTATACTCACTCATCACTAGTCAGAACAACAATAACGGACACAAGTTTGCGAGTGAAGGGGGCCAACAGAATTGTTGCTGTTGGAGGAAGGCGGTGCAATCTTGGAGGAGTGGGCCCACTGTCGTGGCTCGGAATGCAGTTTGAAGGCAACAAACAGGCAACCATCTGGATGAACGTCGAATGTATCCAGGACTTACTTTTCCACTTCCCAATGTTGCGCCAAGCACAAATGTGGTGTCCTTAGAGGGGGAGGAAAACTGCTTGAACAGAGTTTCTGATGTGAATATTAGTCCTCCCAAACGAGATGTACCTGGAAATTGGAGTTGCCTGGAAGCAGAAATAAAAGGACTGGACTTATGTCGAGGGTGTTGTGTGCAGTACCAGATTCTTGGACTAACAGTGCATCCAGTGACAGATTTAGCAGAAAATGCGGTGTAGAAATATAAGCTCTGCTTCTTCCTGCTCCTCGAACTAGTTGAGTTATGCAAGTGTAAACGTGATATACGTCAATGTAACTTTGTTAAGCATGTTCGAAATAAACTACGCCACTATCATTACCAAAATGATACCACTATTAATCTTTATATGTACAGTGAGCATAGCCTCACTCAACTCTTCTTACACATTTATGCATCCAATATACAATTTCATATGGGATTCCAGCTTTTTTCTGGAAAAATATCCAGTATGATCAGTTTCTTAAACTAAGAAAAATGATGGTGTTTTTCACCACTTCCATATTTCCTGTTCTCGGTGAGGGAGTTCAGCACGGCAACATATTTGTTTCTGCCCCTTTACAAGCATAAGCTGTGTGGGCGCAATATAAAAAAGTGCCAAAGTGTGTTGAAGGATGCATGTTTATGTCTGTGTGTTGTTTACTACATGTGCTCACGCTTAAGCCTCTCCACATCTGTTTTGGAAACAATAAAACCTGCACATGAATGACTGCTGTGTGCCATTCCTCATGTTCAAATCTTAAATAATGTGAGCGCTTCCGACCTCAGCAATGATCTAGTGCTTGATGATGGCACACAGTCACCTCGTGCTCATTCAACTTTGATTTCTGGTCAAGATAAAATACAGATTTCCCCACATCCGTGATTGAGAGCTCAACTATGACTCATCTGATGAAATTATAATGTTGAGGTCAGTCACTGTTTGAACCATGGCCGAGCGAGTCGGTTGACTGATTGAAAATTGCTGATTTTATACATCACTGTCTCCTTCCAGGAGAGCCATTTATTAAATAATGACAACCCTGCTGTAATGGAAAACACATGGCCAACCTCATTTTTTAAGCTCTTCACAGCAGCTAAGTGTTCACGTAAAGTGTTCCCATAACTAAGCAGTACGATGTACTTCACTTGATCCTTCTGCAATTCCAGGTGTGCATGGAACAGTATGATGAATCAGCAAACAGAAAAAAATGAGTCAGTTAAGCACTCTAAAACTTTTAAATGTGTACAAATTGACAGGCTGCCAACCAGCCCAGGGTGTCATCCAAGACTGGTTTGTGCAGAGCTATTGCCTGGGGGTCCAGCAGGGCCATTCAGGGGAATCAAATCTCTGGTTTCAGTTAGTATTCCTAATCACTTGTCTATGGATGCATCCATTTTTATTCTAAAGTTATGCATCCTTCATAATATATGACATACATACACAATATGTGTAGAAATACAAATAAAAATGAGAAGCTGGTTTGAACCAGGAATGTTAAACATGCATAATTTATTTTTCAATTGAAAATGTGTTTTAAAAAGTAAGCACTTTTCGTTTCACTGGTCTAATTAAAGTATAATAGCACACTGAATGGCATCATTTTATGGGTGGCTTATTTCAGATGAGCTCGAGAGAGGTGTATGGTAGTGCTCCTAAAAATGAATACTAAAACCTTTTTCTCATGCATTTGTCACCAATGGTTTCAAGAGTACAGCTGATGACATTGAACAAGCCTTGTGTTAAAAAACTAGAAGTATAAGATCGACAACACCAGTTCTAAACATTAAGATACATATTTAAACTTATAGGAAATCAATAGACCTCCACTTCGCTTACCACACCAAATGCTCTACAGGAGATGACATCTCCTCTGAGCTTTAAACATCGACAAGGGGACAACACACACATGAAGATGACTACTTTAACATACCTCTGTGTAACTGGTTGCTTGACTTCCTGTACAGGTGGGAAACAACACCTCCAATGACATATCCCTGAGCACCGGCTTTCCCTCAAAGTAGTGTCTTGAGTCCGCTGCTGTTCACCCTGATGACCCGTGACTGCTGCAATAGCTCCGCTACAAACCACATTGTGAAGTTTGCAAGCAGCACTACAGTAGAGGTCCTTATTCAGGAAAACGGCGACATGGCCTAAAGAGAGGGAGTGAAACACCTGGTCGACTGGTGTAAAATCAACAACCTGGCCCTGAATGTGGACAAAAGATCGTCATTGACTTCAGAAAAAGCCAGCCCAGTCATACACCAGTATTCATCAATGATACAGTAGTGGAGATTGTCAGTAGCACCAGGTTCCTGGGGGTGCTGATAAAAAGACACCCTGATCTGGGCTCATCACACCAGAGCTCTTGTAAGGAAAGCTCAGCAGCGCATGCCTTTTCTGTGCCAGATGAGGGGAGCGCATCTACGCCCTCCAATCCTCGGTGGAAACACATTGTTTTGAGAAGCCAAACTCTTTACTTAAGTGGCCCCAACAACTAACCAGAACTACGTTTGTCATCACCGAAATCCAACCAGAACTCAGCTCACGGGACGAAGTGGGGGAGGGGGGATGTCCTACAACTTCATGTCAAAAAAATCGTAAAGTTGAAAAAGTATCCCTTTAAAGCATTGTTGTATGCAGACGATAAGTCTTCAGGACGGAGTGCATGACGTCAACTCTGTGAGCAACCTCCGCTCTCGTCGACTATTTAGCTTGTTGGCTTCCTTAGTTGCTAGCAAATGATGGTAATTACAGACAGAAGGGAAATGTTATTGCAGGTGGAACTAAATGATGTGTTACAGTCATTTTTTATTGCAAATGTAGATCTGAAATCAGAGAAGGCATACACGGAGGTGGGCTGTACGCTCTCGGAACAAGTCGTGTACACACAGGAAATAATGTACTACAAGCCGACCAATCACAGCCCATTTTATACAGTAGTTTGTGAGGTTTGATTTTTTGGAAGTATTCAAAAGGGCGAGCTGGTGCACGCTGGTGCCTCGACACACGAGCATTATCCAGGTTTCACAGACTGAACTCAAAACTGAAATCAGCGAAACGCCACAAAATGTGCACCTGGAGAGCAGTGAAGCATCAAAATGCATGACGAGTATGAAAAATGCATACATCTTGGCAGGTCTGCCCGCACTAATACTGAAGGTCCCCCCTGCCGCCGCCCCACTATTTGAGAAACACTAAGTCAAAGACTGGATAAATGATTTTCTATGGGCTTGAATTGTTGCTTATAGTAATGTAAAATGACCTAAAGGTTCATTCACCGAAAAAATATGAACTTCTGCTTTTGTAAAAATTGAATTACAACTAAATAAGTCCTATACTTTCTCATGTCTGCTGCTGAGCCCTTCGGAAAATACATAACTACAGATCCATAAAACATATGAGTTGTAACAACAATGACCAGCATAACTCTGCAAAAGACATTTAAATTGAGCAACTGATTTTCCAACAGCTTTCTCCAAAAATAGCCTAAAAGAAGCAATTTCCTCTACTACTATCATCAATCAGCAGTAACAAAATTGCTCCACATATTTGTATATATTTTTCATTTCCTGTCCCATAAGCTGGAGATCCTAACAAGAATTATTATTACACAAGCCCTTGAACACTTCTATTTGTCTTCCGCCTAACCAGTAGAAAATGATAATGCCATCCATCCATAACTTAGATTTCAAAAGGGACACATTATATGCAAGTATTCTGACACTTGGTATTATATATACATATAACAACCGTTGACCTAGGACTTATCTAAAGCTCTGCCAGGTGCAAGAGAACATCAGGGCCTCTCTGGAGGGATGGTGGGTACACAAGACAGAGTGAGCTTGCTTTTGTCTGGCAGCAGAATGGTGTGGCAATGACTACAGCTCCCTGGGAATAGGGACAGCAGGTCGAGGCACCTTCAATCACCTGGCTGGAACATAAACAGGGGTCGGTGCCTTCAGATTCCGTGGAGCCATGGCTGGAGAAACGAATCATGAGACAATGAGAACACTAACAAGCTAGGGAGAGCTATACCATCTGCACAATACTGAATGTACAGTGCTGTTTCTGTATTGGTTCCATGTTGTTCACTGTGCTTGAGTGGGTCTAATCCCCGTATTTAGACGAAAACGGGTACATCTGCACAAATTCTTGATGCAGTCGCCCCTCGTTTATCGCTGTTAATTTGTTCCAGACCAGACCGTGATAAGTGAATTTGAATTTTGAAGTAGGATTCAGTATTAATAAATATATTTTCTTAGTGAGAGCATAAAAAACCTTATTATTAGAACGCTGCAGACATTAAATACGGGTGAGGTCAGAGGTTCATCGTTGAGTTTCAGCTTTGCATAGGTAACGGCCGCATGATGCCCATGTTTTTATTATGGATTTTTATGAGGGATTATTGTGCCTGTTGTGCGATAACATAAACCTGCAATAAAAACCTGTTGTTCCGGTGATCAAGTCTGATTCTTGTGTGTCTCACCAAACATTACAGTAACATTACTGACACCTAGTGATCGGTGTAAAATATATTTCATCAATGTCTGTGAATGCTTCTTTTGAATGCCTATATTTGTTAGTCCACTGAGACATTTTTATGCTTCAAATTGCTTAATTTAGGCAACAGAAACAAAAACAGTGATAGAGTGAAACCCCAAAATTCGAATAACGAAGTGGAGAGGGATGGCTGTTTATCAAGTCGTTATAATAGTGGGTAATAATACACTCTGGTACCAACAACATTCACATAGATATTTAAATGTTTAGTGTAGTGTATATTGAAACCGTAATTTCGTGCTACTTTTAATAGCAAGGCTTGTCTGTGCTTCTTATTACTGATGAATAGCAATAGGGTGGCAGGGTGAGACGAGAGTGTGACGAAGGGTTAGAAAAGGACTCTGGCTGTCTGCACTGAATTAAAATGTCACACTGTGCTGCTGAGTCTGTGACCTCTTGACCATGTATGCAAATCATGTGTGAGTTGTCTGGGAGGGTGCTGTTGTGCCGCTTAGGGTAGGTTAAATGTGGTTTTTAAATACACTAAGGTATTTTGGCATTGCAATAAAGCAGAAGCTCAAGGTATTGTTTTGCACTCTTTTAAACGTTTAATGTTTACAGCAATAAATTTAGCCTGCTTGTTTCTTATTCCATAAGAAATTTACATATTTTAAACTGTTTGCATGCCCCAGTATAATATTGTATATACAATATGTTATCTTGTAATGCCATCTATACTTATGTAAACTAATGCTGACTGTTGGGCGACTTAAGTGGTCAGTCTGTAAGTATATCTGTACACTCATGCCTTTTGAAACCCACCCCTGCCAGATATATACATTGGTGTGAAAAAGTGTTTGCCCGCTTCCTGATTTTTTATTTCTTTTTTGGCATGTTTGTCACACTTAAATGTTTCAGATCATCAAAAAATTTAAATACTAGTCAATGACAACACAACTGAACCCAAAATGCGGTTTTTAATTTGTTATTATGGGTGAAAAAAAAATCTAATCCTACATGGCCCTTTGTGAAAAAGTGATTGCCCCCTATATCTAATAGCTGGTTGGGCCACCCTTAGCAGCAAAACTGTTATCAAGCGTTTGTGATAACATGCAACGAGTCTCTTACGGCGCTGTGGAGGAATTTTGGCCCACTCACCTTTGCAGAATTATTGTAATTCAGCCATATTGGAGGGTTTTCCAGCATGAAGCGCCTTTTTAAGTTCATGCCACAGCATCCCAATAGGATTCAGGTCAGGACTTGATTAGGCCACTCCAAAGTCTTCATTTTGTTTTTCTTCAGCCATTCAGAGGTGGACTTACTGGTGTGTTTTGGATCATTGTCCTGCTGCAGAACCCAAGTTGGTTTCAGCTTGAGGTCATGAATAAACAGATGGCCGGATATTCTCCTTCAAGATTTTTTGGTATACGGCAAGAATTCATGGTTTCACTTATCACAGCAAGTCTTCCAAGTCAAGAAGCAGCAACACAGCCCCAGACCATCACACTGCCACCACCACATTTTACTGTTGCTATGATGTTTTTTTTCTGAAATGCGGTGTTAAATGGGACACACACCTTCCAAAAAGTTAAACTTTTGCCTCGTCAGACCACAGGGTATTTTGTCAAAGGTCATGGGGATCATCAAGTTGTTCTCTGGCAAAATTGAGACCAGCCTTAATGTTCTTTTTGTTCAGCAGTGGTTTTCGTCTTGGAACTCTGCCATGAAGGCCGTTTTTGCCCAGTGTCTTTTTATCGTGGCGTCATGAACACTGACCTTAACCGAGACCTGCAGCTCTTTGGATGTTGTTATGGGGTCTTTTGTGACCTCTTGGAGGAGCCGTTGCTGCGATCTTGGGGTAATTTTGGTTGGCCGGCCACTCCTAGGAAGGTTTACGACTATATTTTCGCCATTTGTGGATAATGTCTCTCACTGTGGTTAGCTGGAGTCCCAAAGCTTTCCGAATGGCTTTATAACGTTTTTCAGACTGATTTAACGGGGGGGGGGGGAATCACTTATTCACACAGGGTCATGTAGGTTGGGATTTTTTCCTTCCTTAATAATACAAATTTTGATTTAAAAACTGCATTTTGTATTCAGTTGGCATTGACTAATATTTACATTTGTTTGATGATCTGAAACATTAAGTGTGACAAACATGGAAGGGGGCAAACACTTATTCACACCACTGTACATTTTTTCTCCCTCAGGGAATGTTTCTGTTGAATTGTATTTAAGATCGCCGTTTAAACATGTTTGCCACACAGGAAAGGATAGTCTAGTGTAGTACACTTTTAGAAATGAGGAACAATACAAAGTCAATGTCGATATGCAAATTAGCGTTAAAAATGTTGTGTGTTGAAACATGTTTATATTATGTGATAGGATAGTGAAGTCCACCTCAGAAGAATAACAAAACAAAATCCATATGGGCAGAACATTGATATCTTAATAAAGACAATCAATAAAGCTTGTGATTGACATCTCAGCAGCGTGAATTGAAATCGATTTTTTCCCCCCTTGTTGAGCTCTGTCCCCACTGGCATAACCAATAACATAGCCAATATATTTGTCTTGTGTCACTTTGCACGACAGGTGTCACTCTCAAACGTGCCACTTTGGTCCACATCAGGGGAGTGAAAAAGACGAGCCAGATCAATTAATGTTAATTATGCCGTTGTAACTGGGGACTGTGCACGCTCTGAATGCATCGATAAAGGTCAGACAATTAGTTTTTTCTCCTCCTCTTGATTTTTTTTTTTATACTCCTTTCTTTCAGGAATCCAATAGTCACTTCTCGAGCAAGACAGTGCATGGCCAGTCTTTATCACCAGACAAATCTGGACCGCACACACTTAAATCAGTTTCGCACTGACCTACATCAGCAGCATAAATGGCAAAATGTACAAATAAATATAAATTGAGCCCTTAACGGGAAAATAACCATATGACCAGGAACGTATCACCAGACAAAAGTCGTTGTTGTCTGTATGTTATTACTCAACATAATACTGTTGTCAGCTACAATGGCTTTTTGCTCAGCAGCACTGCCACTGGATCCTGTATGATCCTGTACATATATACTGTATACATACATATAACATCAGCGCTGAACAAACATTTACAAAAACAAATAATGGCCTTAGCAATTAAAAAGAGACAAGAGTCTCTTAAATATTCTCTTTTCTTCCTCCCGTTGCAGCCTCATGTCTTCCCTTAGAATTTTGACATCATTGTCACTTATTTTCCTTACAGGCGCTGGTTGACTCTTGTCATCTTCCTCCCCGTTCTCCTCAGACACTGGGTTGCTTGGCACTGGTATGTCCTCAGGGATGGAGGGAATTAGGGCAGAGGGAACAATTGAATGTTTCTGTCTTAAGACTTCACCACTGTGGACATACCAAGGTCATGTTGCAGCAGTGGGCTTCCCACAGACCGCCTTCCCTGTTCATGGTTGCTTGCAGGGGAGGAAGTCAATCACGCCAAGATCAGTAATTTTCAGGAAGGTATTCATGTGCTTGCATAAGTAAAACGAACATACCGTAATTGTGTTTTCAAATAAATGTCCAAACTAGAGATGAGACAGTATGAAAATTTACTTTCACGATTATCGTGACCAAAGACAATAAATAGGTAAAAAATAAACATGGAAACATATTTTTTTATTAATCTGGTTTGGTTTGGTTTTGGACATTCTTAATGTCATTTAGACAAGCACGTGTTTTAGAAACTATGAAATGCTTGTGCCTTTAGAACTCTGAACAGCTGGTGAAGCTTTTTTTTTTCCCCTCTCTCTCTCATTTAACATTTACACTTCATTTAGTTGTTTTTGCTGTTTACAACACAAGAGAAGAGAATTATTCACCGCCACTGAGCTGGCAGATGTGCCAAACAGATGAGTTTAATGCAGAGGATTGAGGCAGAGAGGTAACATGTTGGCAAAACCTGTGTTTTGATAAAAACACGCAGTATTATAGGAGACTGATACTCATGTTATCGTCAGGGTTGTTCGTTCTTTTTTTCTTCCTCCTTCTTTGGACCGCGTGGCTATTGGAGAAGTAGTTAACGATCACATAATTGGAAATATTTTAAATTTGTAAAAAAAAAAAAAACAAAAGTAATATTTGGTTACAGCGCTGGAATCTGTCATCAGTGAGGAAGATCGGAGAAGAGCCGAGGATGAAAGTACACAGAGTGTACACAGAGTGTAAGTTTGTGTAGACGTGGGTTAAGCTTGTGTGAGTGAAAACAGTGCATCTATTGTGCATCTCCCTGTATTTTTCCATCACTTGTATTGTGCTAAGTGTGTGTATCGGTGTCACGGAGGGTGAATGTGTGTATTGTGAAGGCCTCTGCACTGAGCAATTAGATTGAACCTAACATCCATCCATCCATCAATTTTCCATGCCGCTTAACCTCATTAGCGTTGCAGGGGTGACTTCGGGCGAGAGGCGGGGTACGCCCTGGACTGGTCACCAGCCAATTGCCGCTGAATCTAACAATGTAATAAAAATAATAATATCTAACACTGAAGTGATCATATTTGTTGTACATGTTCTGTTGGCCCAAATGTGTCGGTGGATCACCTTCATCCTTTAAACTGCACAGTTGTGTGTATGTTTTATGTACAGTCGGAAAAAATAAAAACACTTCTGTTTTTCTCCCATCTTCCATGAGCTGAACTCAAACATCTGAAACCTTTTCGATGTAGAAAATAAGCCAGTTTTTGTCAAATATTGTTCCGAAAGCTGTCTACATCTGTGTTAGTGAGTACTTCTTGTTTGCCGAAATAATCCATCCATCTAAAAAGGTGTGGCATATCACGATGCTGATCGGACAGCATGATTACTGCACAGATGTGACTCAGGCTGGCCACAATAAAAGGTCACTACAGAATGTGCAGTTTCATCACAATACCACCAGTGTTGCCAACTTGGCGACTTTGTCACTAAATCCAGAGACATTCCAAACCCTCTTGGCGATATATTTTCTCAAAAGCAACTAGCGACAAATCTAGCAACTTTTTCCGGCGTCGTTGGACAGGTAAAAGCGAAAACACGTATTATTGTGCAGTTTGTGTTCTCACTGAGCAGCAGCGGGTGCTCCTGAGTGATCCGCCCTGCCTCAAAGCAGTCACAAGCGGTTAGTGGGCAGTCAGCTCCCACGGCACATTGACAGCGTACTGGAGCGCCACGCATCCACGAATCACACATGAGGCGCAATACCGCCAGGATGGATCTCGCACTGTTTTGTACAGCGGGATTAAAAACATAAATGTTTCTTAATTTTCATGAAATTACGACTCATCACACTGAAGCCTCATTCGGCTGTCAGTGTGTCAGAAGGTGTGATGGAAGAACGTTGTGGGAAGAATTTAAACAAGTAATCCTGACTGCAAGATAAAAGGTGGAGGCTGGAGGCGAGTCTGGATGTAATTATTATGCTGTCTAGACTTTGAGAGGCGCTGCCCAAGATAAAATATTTAAATGATTTCATTATGATGGCAATTTTAAATGAACACAAGAATCAAGTTTATTTGTGGTTGTAAACGTAATTAAGGTGTTTTTACTCACTTTTTTGTCTCTCCTACAAGGTTATGTTTTTTTTCCTACATCTGTTACCGCATCATATGCAAATAATATGCAAATCAACCATTGACATCAACGCGTGACTTCTAGTCCAGCCAATAGCTGCTTTTCTTACTGAGGAGTTGGCATCAGTGAATGCCACAGATGTTGCAGGTGTTGACAGACAGACGTACAATAGCCATGCGGACTGAAGGAATGTCCACCAGAGAGCTGAATCGTATGTCGATTCCTCAACCATAAGTCATCTCCAGAAGGGTTGCAGAAAATATGGCAGTACATGCTTCACGGCTTTAAATGAATTATTAAACTAATTCAGTAGTTTAGTGAATGAAAGGAACATGCTTTTTGAGGGACGAAACCTCTACACAAGCGCAGCGAGAACGCGCAAAATCCACACAGAGGTCTGAACTGAGATTCGAAACGGGAACCACCTGGCGGTGAGGCACATAGGGTCGTTACGACCCTATGTGCCACCACGCTGCCAACTCACACTGTCAGTTAATTACCTGTGACATTAAGTCAAACCTAACAATTGACAAGCTCACACACACACACAGTACAAACCAAATGAGACTGCTTTGTATTACAACCACAACGTGATTGCTCACACTGCACATTCATAGATGAATTCCTGTATGCCTTTACCTCAAAGAAAGAGACACATACAGTTTAAACATGTCCACTTATCCTACATAGAACATCACTACATAATATTCATTAAGTAAGCATTTCATCCTTTTTGCACAAGCGCAGTGACAGAGTCTTAGGTTACGTTCACACTACAGGTCAATTAGGTTTTTTTGCTCATATGTGACCTGTATTTGATTTGTTCATGTCAGTGTGAACAGTGAAATTCAGATTTTTTTCTCAGGTCTCATCCGTGTATGTATTCGATGTACTGCATTCTAAAGGGTCAGGTTGCATATCTCCGACCTATATGTCATCAAAGTGTGTGAGTATAGATACTCACAGATGTAGACAAAAGTTCTTCTTGTCATTCAAAAATGATTTCAAAAAAGTGGCAGTGAAGCGGCTCACGTCACCCACCGCTTCTGCCTCCGACAGCCACCCACCAACAGATGTCACAGCATGTTCTCCACAAACTACCATAGCCAGAAGTCTTGCCCTCTCCTTTCTTAATCTCCTACGCGGCATTATTTGGTTAAGAAAATGTTGACTGCCGTTGCACGAAATCTTTGGAATTGCCACATACACGCCAAGGGGCTGGGGGAATGTTTACTTCCAATGTGTGTAACGTCATGTTTTGCACATGCGCATCACCTCACGGATCACTGAGTCTGGTCGGCTGTGATGTTCATTTTGCACAGTTGAAGCAGAGTTGCTACTCGATTTTCCAAATTTCTGACAAGGCAGAAATTGATCTGATGGTTGTATGACCAGTTGGGATCTGCCAATCACTCCTTGTTAGGGATGGGTACCTTTCACATTTGAAACGATACCTAGTACTTGGGAATCAAAATTAGTAATCAACGGTACCAATTTTGGTACTTTAGTGTGTTTATGTGGTAATAAATGCTAATTTACTTTTTATTTGTTTACTTTAAGATATTTATCATTGAATATATAATCTTTAACAAACATATCAAATATAGTTGTATTCTAATATCGAAATTCTTTCAGAAATTTCTTCATCATGAAAACCCTTACCCACAACGGAAACCCAGCTCTACGTACTTCTATTCCTTTCCGTTCCCTCTGCAAAAATTGTGTGATGGATGTCCATGGAGGACAAATAAGTTTAAAAGAAATGAGCGATTATGGTCATTGAATCGCTTTATGTGTAGAAGAAGCCGAAGCTACATGCTATTGACGGAGAAACTTTCCTTGCAGAAGGTCCTCCGAATAAAATGTGTTGTCGGTGTTTGTTTAAATGACATCTATGACATCTGCTTTGGTTTGTGTGTCTGTGGTGCTCCTGTCCTGAGAGGCAGAGAAAAAAATCGGCATTAGGGTAAATTCTTTAAATACAAACCATCAGCTACGTAGTGAATTATTTGTAATTGCTGTATTACATGTCAAAGTCATCTAAACTGTTGTATTTATATTGTTGTATATGGCCATTCCAGGCTTACTTTACTAAATAAAGTATTATGGCTATGTTGTATGTTCTTTCACACATACTTTTAATACTATCTACTGACCTGTTATTGTTGTTCTATACTTATCACAGACTAACGAAACACACACATATGGTTTTCAGTCTGTTTGAATTCATTTGTGAACACCTGGATGCATCCAGGCGTTGCGTCATGTCACGTATTAAAAGTGTCTTCTTCCAGAACATTGACATTCATCACCCGACTATGAATCTGGCTTGAAAAAGAGCTGAATTCACAAGCGTTTGTTCCGAGAGACAATCCATGCATGAATACATATGCAAGAAAAGGTGTTTTAGAGACATCATATATTTCCTTGTGTAAAAAAAAAAATCTGTCGTGTCAGAGCCTCATCAAAGTAAACACTTGCAAGAATCCAACAAAATGAAAGAGATACCAAAGGTGTCAGACATCCACTACAAGCCTTTAGGCGATGTACCGGAACAATCATCACCTCATCAAAGCCCAACTAAGATAACTCTCTGGGCATGTACTGTATTTTGGAGGCACACTGATGGCTGCTTTGGCTATTGCCTGAGGAAAGGCTTCAATAATCATGTTTCATTTCACAAGTTTGAATGTACACGTCTGCCATTTTCGTTTCATTTGATACACCAACACAATCTAATGACATCCACTACTAGAACGGTATGAAATTTTGCCTCGTCACCCGTGCGGTGCGCCTACTTGTTTTTTAGTCTATTTAGTTCCCCTTTACAGTTCGGTCCTTGCTGGTCCATTGTTGTGTACAGTAGTCGTTCCTTGCAATATCGTTCTCTCGCTGTATCGGCTTTTTTTCAGCAATTAATTAATTAACGATCGCTGTTTGGTGGTAGACTATGGTCACAACATATTGAAATACAAGTGATATGTAGTATTCTGGTCACTAGGTGGCAGTAATGACAAAACATTGATGAGACATTACCTTATATTACATTACCTTAAAACTGCATGAAGTCATGAAGTGAAAAAAACATTCTCCCATTCAGTGTGGAAATGGTAAGTTTTTTGGCTTTTGAAGTTTCCAAGAAACAAATTTGAGGCTATCTGCTTAGCTTGCTAGCTTGTTAGCTCGCTAGCTAGTGGCCACCTCGAGTCCCTGTAGCACAATGGGCACCACACACAGGAGGCGACAAACAACTCCGATTGGCGAAACTCATCGTCAGGGTACAGCCTGGACTGGTCGCCAGTCAATCGCTTGGCACATAAACAATCAATCAATCAATCATACTCACATTCATAACTATGGACAATTTAGAGTCTCCAATTAACCTTAAATGCATGTTTTTTGAAGAAATAATACTACTAATAAAAATAATACTAGATATAAGCAGGATGTTAGGCTTCCTTGGTTTGCTTCGGAACTTAGTGTAAGTATAATATGTGCTAAGATAACATCTTTGTTTTATGCATTTGTATGTCGGTGCTGTTTCATCATTAAAAGCCCCAAGCTTCAAATCCTCAAACCTTCAAATAAAATAAATCCTACAATGAATCATTTCAGTTGATTGCTCAATGCGACATATAGGTTAGCTCTTTTGAGACCTTCAGTTTAATAGGACCTAAGGGTGCTGCATTAAGATTAAATGTGGCTAGGCAGAGTACCTACTCATGTCACATAAAAAAGAACAAAAGCTGTAGTGCGTGACATTTATGAGATCATTGACCAAGTAATGAGCATCTGGGGATGCTGTTTGTTAGTTGTTGCAGGTGTCCGCTGCTCTTGGAAAATGAAATGGACAGTTGAGAAACTGAGAACAAATGACCATGCTTTGTGCTAGGATAATTACAAACAAGGACACGAGTGCGTGATTGGATTTACTTCCACAATACATGCACACCGTCATTTGGTTCCAGTGAGTTGCTCTGTGGTATATAATGCAATACCTTATTCTGGTAATATGCCCAAATAGGCAAAGAAGCCCTTCAGATACCTCATTAAAGATACTGTAAATGTAATTTTTTTAAACTTTTCTTTCTTGGGTCTTAGGACCGCATTGAGAAGTAGTCAACGGTCACAAAATGTAAAAGGTTTTCAAATTGTATTAAAAAAAAATAAGAGCAGTGTATGTGATTTAGCGCTGCACTCTACATCGACAAGGAAGATGGACACAAAGAGACAAGAATGAAAGTACACAGAGCCTATAAAGCACTTACCGTGCCCCTCGAGAAAGTGAAAGTCAAGTTTGTCTAGAAGTGAGAGTTAAGCTTGAGTGAGTGACAACAATGCCTCTATTGTGTGTCTTGCCGCTTCTAGTATTTTTTCCATCAGTCAGATGTAACAGTTGCGCAACTCTGATTGTGCTATGTGAGTGTGTGTCAAACAGGCCTTCTATGAGAAGCTATTAGACTGAAAATGCACTCAGATAATAGACTGAATCGAGGAGAAACATAACAATAGCGAGTTACTGTTGATCAATTGTTAGGCATTGTCTTTGTATCATGATATCAGAATGTGAATAGCATGATGAGGAGGACTATTTAAATACCAGTTCTAATTAAACCAGGACAATTATTGGTCGGAGTCTGCCATTCAACTCCTTGTCAGAGAACATTAAGTTTAGCACAAACTACTGACACACCGGGTATTGAAAGGTTTAGAGAAAATCAAATTAAGTTCACCTGGAAAGGCTATAGTGCATTTTAGGTTCATCTTGAAATTTCAAACCTGGCAGCTCATCTTGCAGGTCTTTCTTCTCATAACCTACCCCCTGCCCCTGATCACCCACTCTTCATTTAGGTGCTGGGGGTCGACAGTACATCCTACAATCTATCACCTCCCCATTCTTCTGGATGGAAGCTGGAAGTTTCCATTCTTCATTGATGACCTACTCCCACACCATCAGAGCTTACGGCCTGTTGGTGCTCCATCAACTCTAGCTCACATTTTCAGACCAACAAGATTTCATACACGAGCAAGGGATCTAATCGTTCCTCCTGACAAAAATATAATCACTTCCACTTGACTGCACCTCACTAAAACATAGTTTCCATGTAAAAACAAAAAAAACATGTAAAAATATTACATGTCAAAGCAAATTGCAATTGAATTATATTAAGAATGTTTGATATCTCCCGTTGATGTGGAATTTATTTACCGTATATTTTATTTTCCACGTGTTTTGGTAAGCCCTACTGGGAACACATCGTTTTGCAGTTTGCCTCAAACAAGCACTATGGTGACTGTGTTCACACCTGACTAAGCGGACCGCAGAAAGGGAAAACAACCGTCAGTTCAATTAAAAATGGGTAGAGAGTGCCAGTGAGAAAGCATACGACTGAAATATATTTTGTAAAGAATTTATGACTTCATACCGTGTCAGTATGCTGTTGACAGACAACAGGAATATATTGTTGCCATGTTCACACTTTAGAGTTTGTCATTTCATTAGCAACTGATTGCGGTGCTGCGCGGTATGGTTTCATCAACCCCCCTCCTGTCAAACCCAGCCACATGCTGCAGCCCAGGCGACTCCCTACTCCCTCACAATATGGTAGCCTGCTGCGCTGGGCACACACAGACATCAATTAGAGAAAGGTTACCTTGCGCTTCTGCTGGTTGGTTGTCTTCCCTGTTCTAGAAGAGACATAGTGAAAAGATGAGGGGAGGACTTTTGTGAGCAATTTAATTCCACCCTCTTACCCAGAATCTTCCTCCGACCAACAACCATCACAAGAGCACTCCCTCTATATTCTAAATTCATCCACATGCTCTATTTTCCAAAGGTCACCTTCCTCCTCCCTGTAGATTCTCCATAACCAATAAAAGTAACAACACAAGCGCTACCTGGGAAGCTACCTGCATGTCTCTTCCAAAAAATGTAATAATGTATTAAAGTATTAGGGGAGGATTGTTTATGCCAGTGGATATTTACATTGCAGCACAGGTTAAAATTGGAAACTTTTTTATTTAATCAGATTAGATTTGTGCGCCACCACAGGCAACTGGTAAATATGACATCAAAGTTCTACCTAGTGTGAATGGGGAGTCACACATTATATTTGTATGTTAGTCCTGGCCTGTGTTTAATCAAGTGGAGTATGAGTATGTGGTGGTTTTGTTTCCTGATTCACTTGCACGTATGTGGTAAATGTGGGCTGATTTGACAAGCATCACTGAAACACATATCTAAAATATAGTTGAATGCTATCACATCTTTAACCCCTGAACCTCTGAGGGCAATTACGGACCTCCCTTAACCCGAGTACAGTGGAACCTCAGTTTTGGAGTTTTTGTATACCCCGGTTTTCATAAGGTTCGTTTTTTATGAAAATGATTGCCACAAATATGTCTCGATTTTTGTACACTGTCTCAGGTATCATACGGCTAAACAGTGCACCTACAAACCTAGTGGAGTGCCCAAGCAAAGCATCCACACATTGGTGACTTGGTCTCTGTGAAGAATGTACAGTGGTTCTTTTAGAGTTGGAACAGTATAGGCAGATTCCGGCCAGGGAATCTATTAATTATTTTTATTGTGTGTGTGGATGGTTTATTTGTTCATATAATGCACACAGAATGATGAACAACTATTATCTTTCGCTTTCCTTCGTCCTTTCAAGCATGAGGCATTCAAGCGCACTTCGAATGTGCATTTAGTATGGCTGCAAAAAAAGTTGCAGGCGCCAAACTTTGATAAAGAAGGTGAGAAACACAATTCAAGAGAGAACTCATAGCATTGTTATTGCAAAGGTAGAAGGTACAATAGAATTGTAATGTAATGGTAGCAGTGGAACAGCATGATAGGTGAGAAGAGAATGCAGGAAGAAGCAAGAAAATGAAGGCGCAGATAACCTAAAAAATGTGAGGCGGCAAACCACAGTGTAACATTAGCAGACAGTAGAGGTCCATGTCACATGCAGCAGGACAGAAAACGACAAGTGCAGACACATCTGTGTGGACGCAGCCAGCCGTGAGAGACCAAAGCTCCGTGAGGTCACCTGTCAAAGTGGGGACTGCTGGGAACAGGGGTAAGGGCAGAACCACAGGAGGCAGGTACTGAGACAGTTGTAAAAGGGGAAAAAAATGTAACCCTAATGGAGGAGCAAGGGCTGAATTGTGAAATATTGTGTGTACAGACTGAGTAGTACATCTGATTTATCAAAGACGTCAAAATACTGGTTGTGTTAATTACAATGAACATAAACCAGTGAAGTGAGGTGAAGTACTGACTTCAGTCAGATTTACAAATATAGTGGAACCCTGGTTTTCGTATGTACTGGTGCACCTTTTGGAAAGGGTTGATGATGAAAATACTTTATATAAACTGTATGTAAACATACTGGAGTACCAAAATTTACCATTCAGTTGGCAGCTTGTACACTGGTTATGTTTGAACCATATCGACATGCTTTACACGCGCATATTCCTACAGTCTATGATCGAGACAAAAAAAACCCTCACGTTGTTGTTATCATTTTGTTTTTAAAGTTAATCTATCCGATTGGAGATTATTTCCAGTCTTTCTCAGCAAAAGCATGTAATAGTGCTCGTTGTTACGGAGGACTGGGATGTACTTGTGACATTACTCACCACGCTCTTCTTTTACAGTCAATGACTTTTTGCTGTCCTGTGGGAGTTTCTCACACTTTGCAAATGTGTCAAACAGCGCTGGATGTTTCGAGAAGCTGTGGTGTTGGAAAAATCCTTTTTGAATCCCTGATGAGGTTGGTCATATTAAACTTCCCCGGTTATGTGCCACCACGGGACATGACAAGTTTTGCACTCAGCTGCAACGTCTTTTTCAGACTTAACAAAAAAAAAAAAAACACAGCCACACGGCTGACATCACTTCTACTCTTATATGCTATCACACACTGTTGTTTTGTTCATGTGGGTTCTGCATGCTGAATAGAAGGGCTGCTGCTTGCTACAAGTGCTGGTGCGTCGACAGGAATTGATTGCTTGTATTGGAGTGCCAATATATGAGATTTTAGATGAAGGCTGATATCGGACCAGTATCCAATATCAATATCGTATCAGGACACTCCTATCAGATACTATAAAATATGTCTGATCTGTGTCTGTACGTGCATTTACATATTTTGTAAATGTCGATGTTCCTTATGTGAAATGAGAGCTAAGTTTTATCACAATTCCATGAAAATACGACGTGGACAGTGAAGACACTACAACATTTCCAGTGAATTTACTTTGTGCAATGACATGCCAGATATATTCACCTGTTTTCGTGTATTGAAAATTTGAAGCCGCTCTGCACCACAGCAATCGTATTGTGACAGGGCCAACAAAGGCATTTTCATTTGAGGAAGAAAAATTTGCATGAATGTCCAAATATGTGTTTGATGAGCAGAGACAAGTGGGATGCCGCCCGTTTGCAGCAGATGTTCAATGTGTGTGACTGTGTGAGTGTTTGTGTGTGTGTATACAGTGGGCTGAGTGACGTGCCTCAGCCTCCAGTGGCTCCATTCCTTGCATAGCCTGCTGTCTGCAGCCATCATTGGGGGAAGGCCATCATTGTGTAAAGGACAAAAGCAACGTGTGCCACCGGTGGGAGATAACTGTGATTTATGAGAGCCTGTCACGGCAGCGGCAGGTAAATATGCACTTTGGGAGTCTGTCTGCAATTTCCTCACCAATCAAGGGGAAGCTGACGGGAATTTTGAATATATTCACATTTAATTTGGCCAGACAAACTACTGCCCTGAATGCTCAGTGTTGTGATGAATTGATAAAACATAATAAAATGACTGTGTAGCTGAAACTAAGCTGGAGGGAGGTTTTTTATTTTTATTCTTACGAATTAATGTATTCAGTTTCTTTAGCTTACCATGCACTTCTTCTGGGATACTGGACCCACATTCAAGCAAGGGTCTGCATTAACATTCTGCCAACAGCAGTCAACTAGTGATGATACTTCAAACAAATCAAATTTGGTTCAGTTGGTATCAGACCCAGTGTCAAAAAATGTTCCGTAGCTAACCCCAAAGCCAAGTATTCTTATAGGTTGAGCTACTGCCACCCCAAAAAGATGCAGGCCTCATGAAACGGGATTCACCCAGTTGTAAGGAAACCCTACGGGGACCTTGAGTACAACTACAACGAAGTTAAATATGTTACTGTACAGTAGAATTGAGTATATGCTTCCCAATTTGAGAAATCCAGTCCGTCTGTTGTGTAGTGGTTTACATAGCTAACTTCACTGGAACTGGTTCAGACTTTGACCTGTTCACAATCACCAAGAAAGGGTGCAGTTCTCCTCAAGCCAGGTTAGCTCCAATCCTGAATAAACCCTGATAAATGCAATAGAGATTGAATAAATTCAATTCCAGCTCACACTCTAAGTAAATGGCCTGTAATGAAAAGATCATTGTCGGCTAGTAGTGCTAATGATTTGCGGCAACTGTCAACCAAATAAAGAAGATGACTACTTGTGCCATCTGTGCACTCGGCGGTCTCAGCACACTATGAACAAAAAAAATGTTCCTTTGTTAGCAGAAATTATAATTCAAATGAAGAATCAACACTGGCACGGACCCAGCTTTTAAGCATAGTTGAAAAATGTCCTACAGGGTTGAGGTTGGGGGTTTGGGAAAGCCATTCCTGAAGCATGGTGTTAGCGTGCTTTATCCTTTCCAAAAGTTTTATGTGCGTTTAGGATCACTGTCCTGTTGGAACAGTTGTCTTCATCCAGATCTTGGCTAAGTATGGACACAATATGGCCAGTATTGTATTGCCAAAAACATGTACTATGTACAACTGATCAAACCGGTGAGCTTGGAATCTACAGTTTATTTAGAAATGGCTCCAAATGACTTTCCCGACTTGGACTTTCCCATTGTTCTGACTATTGTCAGTCAGTGACTGCTGTCAAACTATTTTATACTGCCAAATAGAAACTACCAACTGCAGTCAATCATGACCACTAATAAGAAGTTAACAGTGGTCGGCCTTGTCAAGTTAAAAGATATTGTGAACCCTTCAGCTCCGCTTATTATAATATTAAGGTGTGACTATCTGAGCAGCTTCATAATCCAGTAGATCCCTGAACTCCACATTCCCCCACCTGTCCTCACACACACACACACACCTAAATGCATCTTCTTCTAAGGCCCTGTACAAATGGGAATGCTCCTAATATCATGTGATGGCGACGGGATGGTGATGTCATCGTTTTCAGAACGTAGTGGTTAGCTTGTCCACACAGCAACAACAATGCACTGCTTTTCAAATTTTTTCCACTCTGGAAGCCGTTAAAAAAAAAAAAAAAAGGTTCACAGTACCCGGAACGCTGTTGCCATGTGGATGAAAGGCTGAAATGATCAAATACTTTCCTGTTTCGTCCTGAAAACGTTCCCGTAGTGACAGGAGCACTGTGCTGATGTGTGTCAGGACATCCTGATTATTCACAGAACATCAGCATACAGGGCCCTGTGAAATATATATACAGTATATACATATATATTTTATTTCCCAAATTCCATTCTTTCCGTTTTAATTTTTTAGAAATTAGTTTTTTACCTTTTCCAGTTATTTTTAAATCATTGGCCAATTTTGCCCAGTAATTCAAAAATGGATGTAGCTTCATTTAAATGGACATAGCTTGGTTTAACTTTTTTTAATGGGATGTCAGTCTCAGCACACATTGCTACAAAATCTTCAACAAACTGTAACGCCCGTGCTTGTGATTAAGAAATATGTAGTCACACTCTTATTTTGTTTACACAATTAGACAAATGTGGCAAACTTCGCTCTTGTTTGAATTTGAAGGCCGGAAGTGTGTTGTGTGTTGAGAACGTCAGTGGGCGGTTCATACGAACTAGGCGCAGCAATATAGGTGCCTCTTGTCGTCAGCGTACATTGTAAAATGACCTTACATTAAAGTGGTGAAACACAACACGGTGAAAATATACTCATCCAACCTGAGTCGCGTACACACACACACACACACACACACACACACACACACACACACAGCTGCACTAGCACGTTCTGCTAATGTAAACTAACCCCGCTAGCTTCCATTCATGCTGCTTTAAGAGAGGAGTTTCCAAGGTTTTTCGTTGTCCTTTCGACATTTTTAGTAGCGTTTGTGATGAGATTACGCCGGGGAAATACTTCCCCACACGAAATTTGTCATGTCACTTTCCTCGAGATTCCGCATTCAACAGCAGATTCCGTTTTTATTGGCCAATTCTGCGATTCTGTTCCAGAAATCTTAGGAGCCTCAGCAGAGCACTGTTGTCCTGCTAGTAGTTAGCATGTACACCACGACGGTTCTTTACTCATTTTCTATTAACGTCAACTTCCTCTGCTTTTATGTGCCATGTGAAAATTAATTGCTTCTCATTTGTATGTAATGTTGTGAATTAAGTAAATACGTGTTAAATACAGTATATGTTTTTCTGGTAATTCAAACGAGACCAAGGCTGGGAACATACAACATTTAAATTGTTGCTGACAGCATTTGAATGCTGTTCTGGCAACACCATGGCAATGATGTTTGCATACTTTAATTGCTGCTAAAGTCACGGTGTATTGTACTTTTGTCACTAATTAAGTCCCAGTGGTTGTATTCTACTTCTCATACTGCTGCTTGTGAAACCCAACATGAAGAGCAGATGTTTCCTTAGAAAAAACAAAACAAAAAAAACTACCTTCGGTTTAAACCTCCCCGAGTGGCCAACACCTGTAGACAACACCTGCAGGACATGTTCAGATGACGTAAGGCTTCTTACATGCAGGGGTGTCGAAATAGGGGAAACACTGGAATGGTGTACCAGCGCACCAAGCATAAGGGAGGCCTGGGTTTTTGTAAAAAAATATATATTTTATTTAAATATGTCAGTTTTCTTATCATTTTTTTTAATGCCTTCGGTTTCTTGTGTAAACAGTGAAAGACTCATCTTTCCTAAAATGGACGAGGTGTGCATGCACAAGCCTGTCACGTTAATATATGAGATGGTTGTCGTGTAAACCAAACACCATGCTATTTTTTATGGATGTGATAGCATCATAGTGAAGTTAATTTATTTGTTTGTACTGAAAGCACGTTTATGAGTCTTTGAAAGCTGGAAATCATCAGGTTATGATGGATTTGTCATTTCATCATGTCGTTGTGGGTACAAACCTAAGAATGCTAATTTATTATTATCTTAAAGGACATTTGTTTCCTGCAGATGTGTCAAACTGGGCACATAATTGCATGCTGTGTTTCAATCTTCTGTCTTAATTTCTTTAAACTCACAACCAATATTTGGACATAATAAGCAAGTCCAGTATCTTTACTTTAGTTGCTGTGACAATGAAAATGTTCAACCCAACTCGTTTGAGGAATCGGTTTCTTTTTTATGATTGCAAATTAATGGAACAATCATTAAGAGAACTTCCAAAAGCAGTTAAGTTCTGAGCAACGTCCTCTGTCTCTGGGTCAACCACAGCAAGCTGGGAGGCCACGGAACTTCAGAACCACATTTTTTGGTCTCAGCATCTTGCCTTTTAACACAGCAGTCAGCTGCAGTGTGACCTGGCCTCTTACTCTAGCAGTCTCCTTCCCAGAATGTTCGCGTTTTCCCACCTGACATTAAATAAGATGAACTTCAACTGGAAAATTTGCTGGAGACAAAAAAAGGCTACTGGAGCACATCAAATTCAGTCCTGTTATGGAGTATAATGTTTACTTGGTAGCAGAAACAAAAACTGGATCCAGGACTTGGCTGTAAGTTTTTGAGAGAAGTCCGATTCCAGGGTTTATTGGTCTAACTCGGGGGTAGGCAATCTGTGGCTCCGGAGCCACATGCGGCTCTTCAGCCTTCTTATTGTGACTCCTTTCATTCATGACAAAGGGGGGAGGTTATTTATTCATCTACTGTATATATGATTTTACTTTGATTTACTTATATCTCTGGGCTCAAAGTGAAATGTTAACATTGACTTTACATTTTTTGAAATACTGAAATATGTGTCACATCCACGTCTATGGCCCTTGCCTTTACCTGCGGGGAACTTCTTGAGCATGCAAGCCCCGCATTAACACAACCATGAATACATAAAAAAAAAAAAAAAAACATCAATATCTTACTGCTCTGACAGCGGGAAGATCAGCATTGTGTGTCACAAACATGAGTCACATTAAAGCATAAGAAATGTTTCTCAATTTATGTTTACTTTATTTGCAACTATAGTTTTTTTTAAAATTATGTGCAAGTGGGCTATGTTTTATTTCAATATTACGCAAATTATTACGGGAAGGACTCAATGAGGCATTCTGTTGTTGTAACAGGTAAAATAAAAATTAAAAAAAACATTACCAACTAAAACTCTTGTTACGTTTGCGGCTCCAGACCATTTTTTTTTAGTATAAGAGAAGGCAACATGGCTGTTTTGATAGTAAGGGTTGCCAACCCCTGGTCTAACTATAGAAGTTGTTCACGCCTGTGGTAGTAGAAGTAGTAGTGGACAGTTTCTTGTTGTTTGGATTCAAATTAGATTTTCCCCATAAGAAGTAATAAAAAAAATAATTACAGTCGTCCCTCGTTAGCGAAGTAGGGTTCAATAGTAATAAATGGAATATTTTCACAGTTAGAGCATAGAAAGCCCGTTTATGTCCTTCTAAATACATTTTTATCATTATTACAGCCCTCTAGACATTAAATAACACCCCTATAGTCTTTACACTTGTATTACCCAATAAACTAGACATTAGGGATTAGATTCGTTATGCATCATCTGTTTAAGTGGAATGCACATTTAACGGTCTAATTAGTTGTCATATTTGGAGGTGTTCAAAGTCAGTATTGAAATCGCTAATGCTAATCACTAATATGGGATTTCCAATATACTGTAAATTATCACTTCTTTTAATGCATTTTGTTTATGTTCAATATCACACAAAGATTTGTGTCTTATGGAAGTTTTAATTGACATGCTTTATTTCTGCATGTTCATGTTTCAAAATAAAGGCTCTGAAATGTAACTCACCTGGAGTTTTTATTGACAACCTGTTATCTGATTGCAGAACTAGTAAGAAGAGACGAAACGTAAGCGGGAGCAAAACAACGCTGATAGTGAAAAGTCCCCCCCAGCCGCTCCTTGCACCCTGGACACGTCGTACCCAGGGAGGCGCGCTTCACTATTTGAGAAACACTGCAAGTGTATACGCTTCCTGTTTCCTGCGCTGATAAATTCTTTGGCAAGTTCATCCATGAGCATCATGTCCCATCACCTTAATGGTTTTCAGCTTTCATTTTAGCAAATACTTTTAAGTAGTATTGTATTTCCAATCAGACTTGGCTTGTCATGAAAATGTTAAGTTTCAAGTTTCACTTTCCAATTAATGCGCTTATCTACAACTGACTTTCCACGTACAATATGGCCTGAAGTGGCGACACACTCAGCACACTAACACCCTCCCTGACTCAAAGCTAAATTGGATGGAGCCCTGAGGGTCAATGGGAATCCAAACCCAATTTCTGCCTTGTGAAACATTAATGGCTGATAGGAAACTGTATTCCTCATGATCTGAATGGGGGATAACTGAATTGGTGGGGGAATCTGATAGCATAATCAGAGGTGGACAGCTTCCAGGCCTTGACAACCAGCAATACGTCAGCACAGGTGGAGCTGAAGAGACAAGCTCCTGAAACCAGAAACGGTGTGTATGTGTGACAGAGTTGGTCTGGGAGAGATAAAACCTCAAGGACGTGAATATGAAGCCAGATCAGTGGAAAGAGGGGAGACTGACAGTGAGATGGCACAATATCAAATATTAGAGATATCAGACAGGATAACTGGCTTCTCTTGCGTACAGGGATAGATAAATGTTCAGCCACCCACAAAGTCCTTTACGCTGAAAATGTCGAGTCATTTCACTTCAGAACACTGATAAGAACAAGAAAATTCACACATAGATCTCTGACATTAACCACCTTATACGTCTATCACTATTAATGGGAACTCTAAATAGATTTGATTATAGCAACATTTCATTAAAATGTATCACCTTCTCTGGTGTTTGTGTTAATTTAATTCAAGTCTACTAGTTCTGGGGCTTGTATGCTGCCTACTCAGCAAATAGGCTAATTGTAAATTATGGAAGAGCTAATTATTTGATCTCCTGCTATTTTTTTTTTGTGTATCCCCTTACAAAAGGTATGACTAATCCATATTTTATGGTAGGTTTACTTTAACAGAGGGCATATCAACAAAAAAAAAACAGAAATAAAATACTAAATAAGGCCACCAGCTATGTGCTCATGATGCAAACAAATTAGCCCTGTCATTTTAGCAAGAAGGTTGGTGAGAAAGAGACTACTGTCGGTGCCATAATTTGAAAATAGAACAAACACAAGACAACAGGCAATTGCCCTCGCTCTAGAGGTCCATTCATGATCTCACCTTGTGGAGTAAGAATGATTCAGAGAAAGGTGAGGGATCAGCTCAGAATTACAGGGGGAGTGCTTGTTAATGACGTGAAGGGAGTAGGGACCGCAATCACCAAGAAAACCGTTGGTAACACGCCTTGCTGTAATGGACTGACATCTTGAATTTACTGCAACGTCCCCCGGCACAAGAAGGCACATGTACTGGGCTGCCAAAGAACACCAAAATGAAGCACATTGGCATCAAATCAACTGGAGGTTTTTGGAGGCAGAGAAATGCTGACTATGACCAATCCCCACTGTCAAACATGGGCGGTTTCTCTGCTAAGGATGCAAGAATACAACACAGCAAATAAAAGGCGGATGAATGGGTCCATTTCCCATAGAATCTTGGACGAGAATAGGGTTGGGCATCGTTTGAATTTGAACAATTCAGTTTCTGATACCTCGTTTTGATTCTGGTTCCGAACGATTCTCGATTCCGATGCTTTTAAGAGTATTGTCATAAAAGTTTGCATGGCTTAAATAAGGACGCTAACCAGAATTCTTTTTGAAATTAAATGTTTGAACTTCATCAATTGTTTAATGATATAAACTTCTTTTAATCAACTTTACTATGAATAAAGGGACGACTGCAGGTCCGATTTTTTGACATCAAGTTGTATGACATCTCCATCAGCATCACCAGTCACTTTTCCCGTACTTCGTCCCGCGAGCAGAGTTCTGGTCAGTTTTTGGTGTTGAAGAAAGCAGTTGGGATCACAAAAGCCAAGCGTTTTGCTTTTCAAAACAGTATGCATTCAAAAGAGTAATACATTTCCATCACAAAACCGTTGTCCATAACAAAGACAGACCTCACAATCGCTCTGCACTATTTTCTCTCCCTTCGTATCACTTCATATCACCACCAAGCATCTTTCTTTCTCTGTGCTGTCGCTCTCAATATTTCCCCCACTCTACTTATTGCATGACATGCGCCAACACAGTTGGCAGAACAGAAATTAAGAAAGAAGAAAGACGTGCAAGGACATTCTTTGTGAATTTCAGGGATCAGAGAGAGCGACAGAGAGAGAAACAGTTGGACGTGACATCACAGGAGAAGTGTTAGAAGAAAGAAAGGTGGATGTAAGAAAAGGGAAGGGTTACATGTTCCCCTGGCACACAACGTCAGTTTGGCTACTTTACGTGTTGAGTCTCTGCTGCGTCACCCAACAGAAGCCAAAATTGTTTATCCCAACAAAACAAAATGATAGAGGAATACGTCCTTCAGAAACAGTGGCTTCAGGTACAACTTCTTGGTCAAATAATTATTTATTAATTATTATTAAATATTTATACTATTCACTACCTTTCAAATAATGCAGACAATGTTTATATTTCTAACTACTTATCATAAAAGTCTGCTTGAGCAGGGGTTATCAGTTTCTCCCCTCAGAGAAGGCCCTGTTCACCATAGAAGCTACAAAATACATGAATTTTGCTTTTCACAAAGTAAAAGTTAGCTCGACAGGTTTAAGAATATCCATCTATCCATCCAGGGTTAGTGTTTTCTTCTGCTTATCTGGGCACAGGTAATGGGAGCAGAAATCTAAGAAGAGAAGCCCGGCTTCCCTGACTCCGTCCACCTTCTCCAGCTCTCCCGAGGGACAGCGAGCATTCCCACGCCAGGTGTGAGACATAATCCCTCCAGTGTGTCCTTGGTCTACACAGTGGCCACCAGGGAGGTGTCTTGAAGTCATCTAAACTACATTTCAGTGTAATCTCAGCTGGCTCTTATCAATGTGGAGGAGCAGCGGCTCTATTCCCAGTTTCCATCCCCAATGACCGAATTCCTCTGCACATCTCTCAGGTTGAGCCTAGCCACCCTGCCAAGGCAACTAATTTCTGTCACTTGTGTCCATGACTTTGTCCTTTTCTGCTCAAACCTTGTGACCATTCCTGGTGGTCAGAGCATAGATTGACTATTAAATTGACGCTATGGTAGGTGGTGTACGGAGTCAGGGAAGTCTGGACTTAATTCTCTACTTCAGTGGTCACCAAACTTTTTGTGACCGAGATCCCTGGTTTCAGCCATGAACCTGCACAAATTATGCAATGACAAATGAGCCAAGGGCCACAGATAGCCTCTGAGCCGCACTTTGGGCACCCCTACACCCCTCATTTTTTGGCTCTTGGTCGGGGTTGAGTTTGTGGCTTCTTCGTTGGTGTTATGCGGCCATTTTTTACGGTCGGCGGGCTTGACGATCACTGAAAGTAGGAATCGAAAAGTTAAAAATGTAACAATTCCGGGAGCATGGAAATGTTAGTCCCGGTTCCCATCGATGCCCAACCCTATGCAGAAGTCATCACAAGTGGGAAATCCCATTGTTGTCTGTAGCAATCTAGAAATCCCACTGTCCCTATGATTCCATAGGGCCAGCATTGGGACTTTGCTCAAGGCTTCTTTCATTGCCTCTCCAAAAAAGAAGAGAAAAGAAAGAAACAGGCAGCACAGCAGTGGAAGATGTCTTGCTGGGTTCTGATTTCACATTCAAATCCATTATGTGTGAATGTCAATGGATTCAGTGAATCAATGAAAAACAGAATAATAATAATAATAATCGTAATAAAACACTGAATCATCCTCCTTTATCGATGCAGGCGAGAGAATTAAATGCCAGAGCCTGCTTGGCATCACATACTGTAAGGATGGCCTAGCTTCTCTATTGATGAAATGAGAGTAGTCCACATATGCTTACTATAATATACAGAAATATCTTAAGCCACTTTTCCATCCAACATTTCCAATAACTTCTACCCGAGGAATTTGTGTGGTTTGGGTTTCAACCGCATCTCAGAGTTGAGGGTAATTTATTAAAATCAGGCTGATAACATAACAGATAGGTCGGACTTTTATATATATATATATATATATATATATATATATACACACACACAAGTGCAAGAAAATGTAGTAAATTACAAAGTAAGATGCAAAGTAATTGTTAGTAAGATACAAAAGAATAGGATATTAAAAAACAAAGAGCCATAGGATTTACAAAATAAGTGAAGAGTTTGCATTTTCTTACCATGTGTGGACAAGTCCAGCAGTTGCAGTTTCCAGGACTGCCAGAAAGCCATCCTTTTGGAAAAAGGATGCCCTAATGAATGTCATGCGATTGGTCCATTTGGTCCATGGTGCATTTCAGCTGGAAATCAGAGTACTTACAGAATAGATATCAATGTTAAGCTCACAGCGACAACCAGTGATGGAAATTTAGGCTAGTTTTAGAGAGGCGGTTCTTTCGGTTATGCTCACTAAAAAGAGACGCTCTTTCGGCTCCCAAGTGGCTCTCATATTTTTTTTGTCTTAAATGAATTTATTACCAAATTATGTGTATTGTGTAAAATGAATTACTAATGTAAAACATACACGATATCAAATGTTTATTAATTAAATGGATTTATTTAAACCTCAATGAACAGCTACAGAAATATAATGTTATAATATAAAATGCAAAAACAAAGACCAATCTCAATAGACAAATTATGTCAAAATAGGTCAAATCTCTTCATGCAAATTTCTCCATTCAACTTCAACAGAAAAAAAAAAAAAAAAGACTAGGAAAAAACTAATTGCCTCCCAATTGGCTCCCAATGACGTGAGCCGGCTCCTGTCGTACCAATATTTACTTTCCCGGTTTAAACACAGTTGCAGGCCTGTGTCGCTGCAGTGAGGCCTACAAACCACAAAAGCCACTTCACTCAAAAAGAGCACAAAACAAAAGCATGTGCACAATAAGTCAATCAGGTACTCACAAATCCTTATGAGTGGTTAGGGGAGAGCGGATCACGTGTGGATATGCAGTCTTCAGACGATCTTTTAGATGTTAGCACACTTAGTGTCATCCAATAGCAAGGCAAGGCAGTACAGCATCACACAGCAGGCACAGCACAGAAACAGCAGCCGAAACACAGCAGGGCGCATCCATTGGGAAAGCATAATCTACTTTAAGCACATAAACTCCACTGAGCTACCATACAAACACTACATCATGTTGAGTTAGCGTTAGCTTTGGCTGGATACACATCACACTGCTAAATTATGATACCAAGGCCTAATCACGTGTGATGCTAGGCTAACAGTGATTGCTAAATAGCATTACGTTTCCATCATATACAGCTACAACACGTAGTTACAGCATATATTCACCTTTTGCAGTTCACAAGAAGTTAATATCAGGACCACGGGTAGTCGACCTTTGATGATAAAACTTATTTGTTACTACTTAACGATGTCTAGTTGTGCACTCTGCCAATGATAGTGTCTCTCTGCTTCCCTCTCAGTCTGTCTAACCACTGTTGCCAACTTTTCAGTAAGAAAAGTAGCTATTGGCTATCCAAGAAGTCGCTAGGTGACATCATCTAATTTGCATATGTTGTATAATGCTGTAAGAAAAACACATAATCTCGAAGGAGAGACAAAAACAGTAAGTAAAAACACCATAATTACGTTTAGAACTACAACTGAACTTGATTCTTGGTTTGTTAATTTAAACTTGACCATGATTTCATGAAAATACAATAACTCATATTTTATCTCGGCCTCTCAAAGTTAGCACAATTGAACAGCGAATAACAGATTATACTGTGCTTATTCTATGGCACATTAACATGACAGATGTAGTTTGTGAGTAGCACACTCTTCTGGTGAATATACTGTATGTAATGGAAATTCATTTGCACTTTCGATGCGTAGAGCTCCACATCATGGCTTGTGACTGCCTTTGGGCAGGGCGGACCTGTCAACAGCACTGCTCAGTGAGAACACAAAATGCAGAACAATACGTGCTTTCACCGTATTAGAAAGCTAACAAGTTAAATTGACAACTAATGCATGTTACAGACGGGCTGCACGATGGCCGAGTGGTTAGCATGTTGGCCCCACAGTCAGGCATTCTGAGAGATCTGGGTTCGCATGTTCAATGTCATTATTTTGTTATCCCTTTTGCGCATCTTAATCTTACTTTGTAATCATTTATTTCTAACGTGTTTTATATATGTGCAGTGAGAGCTAATTTAACCAAGGTCAAATTCCTTGTTTGTGTAAGCATACTTGGCCAATAAAGCTGATTCAGACTCTTTTAATGTGAGCAAAACACTTTTAAGGAGCTACCATCACTGACAGTGGAGATGATTCCACATCAAGGCAGAGCCTTTATGAAACTACAATAAGGGAATGAAAGACAGGCGAGGAAAGAAAAGAGTAGATGCTCAGGAAAAGTTTGGCCTCTGGGGAAAGTTTTGGTGGAAATGCGGCAAGATTTTTCAAAATCCCAGGTAAATGAGAAAAGTTCTTGAAATGTTCCTGCGGTAAAAAAGGGGCTTTGGTGACATGAGCATCGAAAATGATGAGGGCGTTGGGAGCCAGTCTGAGCACACATCTGTGCCACTAATAAAAAAACCCAAAAAGAAGAAAGGAAGATGTTGTAAGTGAGTTGAATAAGAGTGAAGAGTGGGTGTAGAGGAGTTGATAGCCGGCGGCTGGCTGCTCGTATCATGGGAGTTCAACAAAAAGCAGAATGGCCAGCCGGAGAACAGAGAGAAGTATCTGCATCACTGGGTGTGGGTGTGGGTGTGTGTGCGCCACAATTATACTGTAGTGTTGATTTACTACAGAAGTGAATGGGAGCATGAGTGACACCAGGTGGTTTGTGTGTGCGACAGTAAGAGGGGATGTGGTGTTGTGAGGGTTCTGGCTGGCCAGTCGTAATCAAACACTAATAAGGCCACTGACTGATAGCTTAGCTTTGCTTCCAGGATTTCTCCAGATCTCAACTCTCTTCTTCTTCTGGACTTTGATTTCCTTTCATTTTGATGGACAGGCTGATCTTCTTTTTTGGCATCTGTGTAATTAAATGTCTCCTAACTGTTACACCGTCTGGAGTTACAGTCCATTTATAATTGTACATGGATTACTGCCCGATCTGCCATTAAGTCTATGCTTTAACATTGATTTAAATACTTGACGGGAGAGTTGTTCTTTTTTTTTTTTTTTTTAAGTTACCATTTATAGATTACAAATGGAAGCCTAATCTTTATTTCCCTAAAAGCAATGTCGCACAAGCCATTTCAAAAGCTCCTGCACACTTTAAATGTGTCTGCTGAAACTATCCAACTTCTCCAGACAGAAAGAAGAATGGCTATCAGTTTATGCACAGTTGTGCGGTGCACCAAAATGATGGCGAGGAAATTCTGCTGATGCTTTATTGTGGAATTAGTGACGATTCCTTAAAATGAATGGTAAACACTGCATGTTTTTGTTAGAAGCAATCAGTGGAAGCGAGAATAGATTGGTCGTTGCCAGGAACAACAACAACAGGTCTTTTTGCTAGAGCACCTTACCTGATCTCAATGGCTCTACCCGCTATTGACGCATGTCTGTTTACAAGAGTCCAGCCACTTTGTTACAATTCAGCCTCAAATCTTTCAGCAAGGCGAACACTAGGGATGAGTGAGTACGCCACTATCTGTAAATATATCTGTATCTGTACTATGAGTGGGCGGGCATAAGGCGGAAGTGGACGTGGTTAATGGGTGGGGCTTAAATCAGTACATTATTAGTCTGAAATTGACATGGATTGATGAGACGCTGCTTTATTTATTTATTATTCAGGTTATATGTGTAATCTGTAAGTGCTCTGTAAGACTTTAATTATTTTTTTAAATGAGTGTGAGGGGTAGGATTAAATAAGCTTCGCTTCTTCCTTCTCCTTTTTGGACATGCGGAACTGTGAATTGTGTTATGTGATGTGCAGTGTAATTTGTGTGCATGTTCAAGATGAATTAAATGACCATTACCAATGTTGTGGCCAGTGAATGCTGTTACCACTGTCTGTGTACTGCCAAATGAAAATGAACAAAATTGTTACATTGTAGGTAGCACGGCTGTTTTATGATGACTTCATGTAAAAAGACAAAAATACATTTCAAGGAAAAAAAGCGGTCATGCTGCCCCAATGGAGTTGCATAAGTGACTGACGCAACACAAGCCTGCACAGCGCTGTCTTGTCAAATGCACCGCATACTTCACAAAACAACTTTACCAAGTAACTTTAGATATATACCGAAATAGAGGCAAGGTGAGGAAAACCTAACAAAGTGGAGGCAGTTGGCAACAGCACACGAGTCATTGTCAACTTGCCAATTGCACCATGTATGTGAATGAGGCACTACTCAGCTAATCTGTGGCTGTAGCCTGCACAGTCTGTCTTGGGGGGGGGCGGTCACTGTGTGTGACTGGCCATTCACAGGGCATGAAGAGTGAATACATAAAGTGGATTTTCTTTCATCAAGATTATGGATAATGACGAGATGCACTCGTTTCATGCTCGTATTCGGCTAAAATGCATCATCCGTAATGGCTCATCCCTTGTGAACACGAACAAGTTACTATATGATCCTAAGTAGTTACTGGAATTACAATTTGCAAGCAGTGTGGATTATGTAGACGCAGCATTGGAAAAGCGCCTTCTCAGACTGCTATCCATGACAACAAAGCCGCGTACCTCTGCTCGCTGCTTTAGAGAGAGATGGAGTCATTGGCACATGAGACAGAAACACAGTTGCAGCAGTACCCTGAAGACCAGGCTTAATGTAAAGGCTAGACTGTTACTCCAATTCCATTGGTTTTCTATTGATCATCTTTCCTTATCATTCATTAGTGATGAGTCCCTATACAGTTTTACAACTGAAAATGTATTTAAGTGTGTGAAGCATATTATAGGATTTAAGGCTGGTTTATGCGTCTATGAATTTATCTTATTACCTTCCTGTGCTGCGAGCGTACACTGGCAATTAAATAGAGATGGGGAGCCGGAGGGTTACTGGAGCTGAGTCTAATGGATGTGTCACAACAGTCACTTTTATTGCAAATGTTGATCTGAAATCGTAGAACAAGGTGAAGCTGTTTGGAGTGAATCAATGCAGCAGCATTATCCAGGCTTTATCAGAATATCAAAAATAGGTATTTTTCTGGGCGTCTCAATTACTCGCGTTGTTTCAGTATTCGTTGGTAGTCTTGGAGTGTAAGCTCCGCAAAGAGCAGGGAGGGCTCTACTGTATAATTATTATTAGGTGTGCTCTGATCGATCGGCCAGCGATTACGATTCCTGTGAAAAATCATGTGATCGTCATTTGCCAATAAATGCCTTTCAGCGCTGATCACAAAAGCCGATCACCTGTGGCTGGCACTATTGGAGCCCACAGCGATCCTTTGCATGCAGTGCAGTGCAGTGTCTTGCCCTGACTAACATCTTTGGCAGCGTCGTCCTCCCACTTTCTTCAAAACAATAACAGTCATGTCTGTCGGGTGAACTCAACTGCCAACACATGGAAACTAGCTTGCGGGTTTAGCACGTTAAAAAGCTTTAATACTGCATTTGAAGAACAAACAATTGACGGAGCACGGTGAGTTTTCAAGGCTCTCAGTGTGATCATCAGTCAAGCGGCAGCTGACGCAGCCATGTGGCCATCACTCACGTGTATGTGCGTGACCGTCACAAGGCTAAGCTAATAACCCAAAAAATAATAGTAAAATAATTAAATCGGACGAGAAGACTGCCTTTCTCAGCAGTGGAAGTCACCAGGTTTGCCGAGTGCTTTCTCACGTACCTGGAAGTTCCATCTTTTAATATATATTTACACTGTTACATGCATGTATAGTACCAAAGTACCAAAGATTGCATGCAACCGGAGGATGATGTTTACAGCAGATCTTTGACATTACAGTAAAGCTGTCATGCAGTCAGGTGAGGCACAAATACACGAGCAAACCGTTTAAAGAACCACCTCACACAAACATTTTGCAGCTTTTTCATATATATGAATAATATGTTAATTGAAAGCGAGTAGATGGTGGTGAGCTTTCATTAAAGAACCTAATGCATTCTGAAGGTTGAGCCATGAAGAAGAGAAATGGGAGAACATCTCTGATCTATTAGATCAGACATGGACAGGCCTACAGCAAAGTGATGGTGTAGATGTGATACTTGAGTTGCGACAACAAGACAAGACACAAGAGAGCAAATAATGAGAGGAGACGAACAGGTCCGAAAAGGCTTTGGAATGAGAGAACGGCAGGTGTAATGGGGAGTACTTAAATATTGTACTCATATACGAGTAAAGTTACTTTGATGAAATTTACAGTACAGGTCTAAAATCTTCAGCGTGCCACTGCTGCTGAAGTTGGATGCAGTCATTTTTTAAATTCTTAAAAGATCCTGAGGGTTATGAAACAAAAAAAGTCAAGTGGTAGACCCAAAAAATTTTTACCGGCCCTGAGCCGCAGGATCCAGTTGGCTGTCCACCAAGACACCGGACGATCCTCTGCCCAAATGAAGGTTGGTACAGGTGCCGAGTGGAGGCCAATAACCATCAGACGGCATCTGCGAGAGAAGGGTTTTAAGAACAAAAAAAGTCTTCAAAGGCCTCGTCTCTGTCAGTGCTACAAAACTGCTCATTTAGAATTTGCACAAGCACTAAACATGGGACATTGAAAGGTGGAAGAAAGTTTTATTCTCTGATGAGGTAACCTTAACGATCCTGATGGCTTCCAACGTTACTGGCATGACGAGGAGATCCAACCTGAGGTATTTTCCACACAGCACAGTCGATTTGATTTTTACTTCATTGGAACAATGGGGCTTCAGGTTGTGCAGGGGCGTCAAACGGCAGATGAATATGTGGAGATGTTGCAGGGGGCATCTCTCCCGACTGAAAGCCCTTGTCTGTGTGGTAATGACTGGGTTTTTCAACAGGACAATGTTAACAATGCAGTTAACAAAGCCAACCTGACAAAGGATTTCTGCCAGACCAATACCCTCACTCTTTTGGATCGTACTGTGTGTTCCCCTGATCGAAATCTAAAAGTCTTTGGTGTGTTCCATTATGTGCAGTAATGAGCTGTCTCTTTATCTGTTTTATGTCTTTAGAACTCACAGAAAAGAGAAAGACATGTGCGTTCATGTATGACATAAGGATTGTGGATGATGGGCAAAATAAAAAAAAAAGGAATTTTTCCTTTAAGATCCAACAGTGTAAAATGTAAATTCTTGCAATTTTCAACTGGTCTTAAAATTTTGATCAGGAGTGTATCAGTGTCAAACAGTACAATGACAATAAAAAACCTCTTCTTTTCTATACTGCATGTATTTATGCATGCTACTGTGGAAGGTTGGTGACTGGAGCATTGCACAGCTTATTAGAGTTTCCATGAGAAAGCACACAATGTTAATCATACAGAAAAGTTAGGCTTAATTGCCCCTCAACTTATGTAGTTAAACTGCCAACAGTACTTTGTGTTCCTGCCACAGAGCACGTGGTATAACAATGGAAGGGTCCCTTATGGGTAAGCTAATGTGGCTTCTTACAAACATCAGAACTGAATTGCATCATGTACTTTTAATGAGGCTACTATTCGCTTCGGTTGGGTGTTTCAGAGCAGCTGCAAATAATTACACAAGCTTAGAGCATATATGAATCTGCTGTAAACGCAGCTGTGGATGTATGCACTTTCTGAAGATATGGTCTTTTTAATATGATCTGTCCTGTGAAGTCATGGCTTTCAGATGTACTATAAAATACATACAGTATATAGATGACTTTAGCTTTAGAATGGTGCTGTAATTCGGCATTTCCAAATTAATTTTTTCTTTCTGCAACCTACGCAGCAAAGATTCCATTTATACTGTATCTAAAGACCACATTAATTCTAGCCGTTGTGGTGCACTGCATTCATATCTGAAACAGAAGCCCAACATCAGCACTACAGAGTTACTTTATTTACTGCGACTGAACACATCATCTGGCATCATTTAGCCCATTTAGACAAGACACATGGTTGGACATTCAAATTGTGCCAAGTGTGAGTTATTCATTCTGTTGAAGGATTTATGCTTGAAGCTTTTTGGCATCCCTTTGCGTTGAAGATAACAAATTGGTTGCTGGAGGGAATGTGATCAGCAAACAAAACCAGGCAATCAATGTGTAACATCATACTCATCCGAAAACACCCCCATTTGGTCTTTTCATGCAACTTCAAAAGGCTTCTCTGCATACCATTTTGTGAAAACTGTTCATTTGCATGTGTGTGGGGGTCTGTGGGTGTGCATGCCTGAAACCAGGGTATTTGTTTGCACACATTTTATGTGCTGAAATATGGTGCACATTGACATTCTGCTACACCCCCTCATCACAATTAGCAAAGCAGCGCTCGATCATGGAGCCAAGTGTATTCAGGAATTGAGGAAAGTGACAATGATTCGACTGAAAATACATTTGAATTAGTGGAACCGCCATTAACAGAAGCACACATAAACACGGATTAGCCAAACCTGTGGGGATAAAAAAAGCAGGGAATGTTTTGACAAAAGTAAATGTTGTGATGTCACACATTTATACTTGTGAGCCACCCACTCATCGAGAGAGCGAAAGTGCTGCATATGTTTGCCAATTATGTTCTGCCATACCTGCCAAATTCAAATTCCTTGGTTTAGAATCTACAGTAAAGCTTTCAATATATAGCATGTGGCACCCTTGTCTAGCGCTGGAGGAGCAATTCAGCATACTTTCACCAACGTCTCAATCTCATGCCCCGAAGGGAGTCTGTTGCCCACCGAAGAACAGACGGTAGACATACTGGAGATTCAAGACTGAGGGCCTGTCCACGCAGGAACATTTTCAGGTCAAAACGGCAAAGTATTTTATCGTTTATCCCCAAGGTGACGGCGTTGTGGCTGCCCTGAAATGGTAGTTTTTGAAAATGGCTTCCACAATGGGAAATCCAGATTACACCGGCTTGTCGTTGCCTTGCAGAGAAGCAAACAGCTACTTTCTGAAAACGATGATGTCACTGCAGCGTCGCCATCACATTACCAGAAGTGACAAGCTAACATAATATCTGAAGACTTCGACTGGCACGACTCATCCCAGTCGACATTCTCCTGATATTGTTTTGTTTGTTTTATACTCCAAAATGACTTGCAGAAGCAACTTTGTCATCAGTCTAGACAAGCCCTGGAAAGTAAAAGACGATGAACTGCATACGCATGCATTCTTTCCTCTACTACAGTTTGGGCGCCACAGGTAGGTGTGCCTTATATATTACATCATTTTCACCCAGTGATCAGTGACTATTTACTAAACCGACACCGTGTGGACCCGATTTTTTTAATCAACCTGCTAAACCTGCTAAAAAAAAACTCCCAGTAAACAGTTAGGACCTGAATGTCAGAGCAGTGTTATTTGTACATACTTTTTAGTACATCCATTTATTCATTTTTTACCGCTTATTGTGTTAGGCAGCTGGCACCTACCCCAGCCAACTGGTCAAAAGAGAATTACCATAGCTTACACCCTATCCTTGTTGCCTGCGCAAGAGATACAGTATATATGGCTGTCGGTAGCATCTTCCTGGATTGATAAGAATCAGCCACAACTCCTTCGATGAATTGACTGCATCGGGTATCGGGAGACAAGCAATCGGTTGACAGTGTGTCTTTTAACACTCGAACTCCCAAGGCAGTCATTTTGACTGTTTTCAAAATTTGCAATGTCATAACTTGGTTAAAAAAAACCCTATGTACCCATAGGACCCTGACTTTTCCTAAATGTGTGTATATTTTATTCTAACATTGTTTTATCATTAAAATTTCAAAACACAAAAGAGATCTGAGTATTACTACCTCGAATGACCATAGCAGTCAAATTGACTGCCTGATTTTTACAGGGGGTGTCTGTCATATTTCACTATTTGCTACATTTTTCCCGCCCTTCCTCCTGCTCTATTGGCTGTTTGTTTTTTATGCTCTGTTATGCTAAAACCTAGCTGTAGCTTCACTCGAAACCCAAGAGAGACAAAAATGACAAGTAGAAAGAAGGTGACAGCTATGGAGGCTTTAGCCTTGCTTCAGAGAAAATGGTTGCAGTTCGACTTTGCATGTGTAATTGCAGAGAAGTTATGTTGTGTCATTTCAATCAAACACTCCATCACTATAGTTTTCATTTAGTGTCCTGATGTGTTTTTTATCTATTCCACCAGTTTATTTTTAGATCTTTTTAATGATAATCCAAATTATATACAAAGAGTCAAAATGACTGCCATGGTCATTCTAATAGTTGCAGAATTCTGGTAGACCGAGTGTTAAACAATGCGAGAGACTGGGTTGCCGGCAAAACAATTGTCGCGCATGCTCTATAGCATACCATGACTGAAGGTGAGAATGGGTGTAAATAGTAGCAGCACGCTAGCGCTAGCTATTCACCGGGAACGATTTTCAACACATAAGCAAAACAAAAATCTAACGTTTGGAACATCTTTGAAACAACGGAAAACTCAACAAAAGCCACGCCAGTAGCTCACTGTAATTATCCACTTTCCAGCCTTGTGTTGCAAAGGTTGAAAGATGAGCACTCTTTTTGCTGCTTCCATTCTTCACAGCTACGATGCTGGATGGTAGTGTTTGCAGTCAGATAACGTAGGTTCAATGGCAGTCACAGCCACCAAACAAAGACACGCACGCACCCACAGCTTATCAAAAGGTCGCCGAGGTTGTTATTGGGAATGCTGTCAATATCCTGTCACCTTGAGCCATTTTGGGCCCGGACATGGAGCCAAGTGTTGGGATCCCGAGCTTCTCTGTTTTGGCCCAAAGGCTCTCCGGATGAAAACGTATGTGTAATGTGTCCACTCTACACCTTGCCAAGACAGTTGTGTCTGGGGAATTTAGTTGGTATTGTAAAGGGACACATTCAACACAGAACACAGCTTGGACCAGCTCTGACCCAACCGCATCCAACCTGAAGCATGACTAATTGTACTACAAATTAACTCTATATAAAATTGTATTTTCATAAAAAAAACTTACTGTAGAGAGCAAATGTTGTATACATGACATACTTTGTGGTTTGTTTATTAATAATTCTGGAAGAAACGGAACGATGTGAGAAACAAAGACAGAAATGCCAACTTGTCTGTGATACCTCGCAAGTTCTTAAAGGGATCCTAGCCTACATTTCTAACTTTTCAGATTTATGTATGTGTTTAAAATGTTGTACTCTTGTTCTATGATGTGGAAGTGCCGCATCATGAGGTCGTTGTGTTTTTAAAATAATCTCTGGTTTCATTTTATGCCACTCCTATACTGTATTTGCGAACGGTCGGGTAGGAGAACTTCACAAGTTTCCACAAGATTGTTTTAATTGCTCATGTCACAGCTTTAAGTGTGATGCCCAAGACCATTGCGCAGTAAAAATGGCAGTAACAAAGTGTTCTTTTGGAGGTACGAATTGTGTATCTAAACTGGAGTAAGGCAGCAAAAGAAATACTTTTTGTTTTGAGCGAGCCCAAGACTTACAGTATCTTGTGGTCACTGCTCTTGCCACTTCACAGACAGTTTTGTTTTGTGAACAAATCACAGTGAGACAGTGGATTCTACAATATTCATTCATTATATCCAACATCCAATTCATCTTTACCATTAGCATGTAATTGGTTGCAGGAGACATGTCACTATGCAGTTCTGAGCGGTGTTGGGGAGCAGGCTGCAGAACCCAGTGTTTCAGCCAAAAGGAGAAGAATGCAGATTTGCTCTGTACACACCTTGAAATTTACAGAGTATTTTATTCAAAGAAACTTACCATAGTCCCCCACTGGCATCCACTATGATTTTAACAGGATAGAGTCCCTTTAAAACAGAGGTGGGCAAACTGCTGCCCGCGGGCCACATCAGGCCTGCCAAGCGTCTTGACGTGGGCCACCGGCCATTTACAGAAGGTCTTTTTTTTTTTTTAAACATTTAACATTGAAACTGTAGCCGGCAACATTTCTTGCCTTGCTATTGTGGCACGCTTGAGTCGCCAAAATAGTCAGATGCAATCTGTAGTTCGTACAAAAAAACCATCCAAAGACCACAACACATCAACACACACGAGTACACGGTAACCTACCTACTGCACCATGTGGGCATACAAATAAATATCCAAGCACAATACCCATGCCAGAAAAAAACACTTTTTGTGTGTTTAATAAAGACATGTCCAGCACTGTACAAATAGCCACCCGTGAGTACAGTATGTCCTTACAAACTGAATTGCATTTGTATTTTGCATTTTTTTGTGTTTTTTTTATGTCTAAACTACACAGTAAGTTTGGCATTCACCTTAAAATGGAATTAGGTATTGATATTCATCTTGCATTTCTGCACTTAGTCCTCCACTCTGACTTGATTTGCATTAACATCAGTTAAAATGGAGGGAGAGAGAGAACTCTCAGTGGGGTAAGTCCACTTAACTACATGATTACTGTGACTTGTACTTTACCTCTTCCCAAGCATGAAGGGCGCAGGAACCTGAATCTGACAGTAATAAGTACCTGTACGCTCTGACGTAAAAGGTAGTATGTGAAGGGAAATTCCGTTTTCACCCTATAACTGCTTCATAACATCCACCACAGCTGTCATCGCATCAGTCAGTCGTAAGAGACAGTACTGAACTTGTGTATTACACTGACATGCATGATGCATTTTTTCCCCCCATTCAAAAACACCACTGCTGGGTATGTCTTTAATAGTGGATGAACTTGAAATGTAGCGCATCCATGAAACTGTTCTCCATACCGAGATCTCCACTTCCTGGAAAAAAAACATCAACACTATGGTAAAATAATTAACGCAGTAGTGAAAAACAGAACTGTTGCCTTTCTAATTATATCCATTTTATAAACACATATATAGAACGTACTGTATATGTGCTATCATCTGCTTGCTTGGATGTATATTTTTGTTGCACACTGGGAAAAATGTGGCAAGTCCTTCAACAATCAAATAAATTATGCGATATATGTAAAATGAGTGCATTAATTGCAATTACTGTCATAATTACCGCATATTTTTGATTGTGATCTAATTTTTAACGTCTAACTTTACAGCCAGTTGTCTTTCTATAAAAATCTGCTTTTATGCGTTGGCCTTCTTTTGCTTGAGTAGTGGGTGGTAGAAAACAATGGTCAGTCACACCCTGAAGTCGACATTAATTGGCTGCCATTGTGTTTGGGATTGTTGAGCATGAGCTGATAGGCTTCCATTGTAGTTGGGAGGTCAAAGTGAGGATTGGAGGACCATGTGAGGGCCTGTCCACACGGGAATGTTTTCAGGTCAAAACGGCAAAGTATTTTGTCGTTTCAGCCCCTCATCCACACAGGAACGGTGTTCTAGGTGAATTGCTGTGTAGATAGACAATACGACAACGATGACATCACCAACCCAATAGCATATTGCAACAAAACCTCGCCGCCCTCTATGCGTGGAGCAGAGACGCATATGCAATCACATGTGTCGAATTCTTTCAAATACATCACGGTGCCCAACAAGAAGGGCCACCAGAAGAAGATTTTGGGTGAGACCTGGAAGAATTAGCAGCTGGTGGGAAAACTTTGTGGATGGTGTCATCGTGGACGATGACCGGAGAGCGAATTTTCACATCCAGAGCTTCTCTTTTGGCCCTGAGTGAAGAACTTCGTCCTCACATCGAAGGCCAAACATGAGAGAAGCAATCGGACTATTAAAAAAGGTTTCATGCACGCTGTATTTGAGCGATGAGAGAAGGCTAAGGAAGACCGCTAACTCCTTCAGAGAGAAAGGAGAGTAAGAAGAGTTATCACAAAGTTCCGTGACCCTTGAACAAAGACAACAAAAACAATGTAATGCATGGTCACATGAAGTCATCTTTATAGCGATTTATGTTTCATTTAATGAACATTTATGTTGGGAGTTGTGTCGACGTTTTACCTTCTAGTGAGTAAGCTGGTGCTAGCTACGATGTAGCATAACATATCTCATAGCAATTAGAGCTAAAAGGAACGAAGCATTATCAAACCTACCTGCAGAAAATGTCTGCGATGGCTGACCACTCCAGGAGGAAGACTGTTGCCGGTGCTGTTGTGAGGGGAGTGAGAGGTGGTAATGAAGAATCATCTTCTAGCATATCCCCCCTTTTGATACCAGATGGGACGGCACGGGTTTCTGGTGACCCACCCCATATTTCCTTGCAAAGTTAAAAAAATATTAGCATCACACATCCGTGACCACTTCAGCACCCAGAATCAACAGCATGCCAACATTTGCTCCAGACTGCCTTAAGTTTTGCCGTAACCTGGCATTTACTGACATTATAGGGGTCGTGAGGGAAGTCCTTCACTGCAGCCATGTCCCCAGGGGTATACTGCTGCGGAAAAGCCAACATATCAGAATACTTCGACTGAGACGACTCCCAATCGCAAACAAACAAAAAAAAACTCCCAGGAACATTCCTGTGTGGACAGGGCCTGAGAGTTGTCGGTTCAATGAATGGAAAATTTACATTTCACAAACATCCCAACAGCACGGTTGACAAAAGGTGTAGTGATATGTCTTCTTTGTAAGGGGTTTGTTTACCACTGAAGCAGCTCAAGTTTAGCCGGCCACATCAATGCAAAGCACCAGTCGCCAGCGCAGCCACAGGCGACCCTCTTCCTACAGCCGTTTCACTCACATCATAAGCTGTGTGTCTGCAAGATTGTTGAACTTCATTGTGTTCACAGCATCCTCCCCATGATCGATTCCTTCTCACGGTTTAGTTTTTTTGGTACTGTGCTTTTATTTATTTAGTTTTCCCTAACACTGTTGTACTTTATGATTATGAAACAATAATTACTGCCAAAGTGCTGAAATCAGATTACCACCTCCCTATCACTGTCAGCCAACAGCCCACTGACTGCCTGCTCCTCTCCCAACCCTGTGGAGCTTTAGTAAGGGTTTTCTGTCTTTTCTCGTTTCTCCTCCCCTGAACAACCCCCCCCCGATTACCCCTTGCTGAGTTGTTTCGAGAGATTTTATCCTTGGGTTGTAAAATTTTTTGTCTGAGGGTGTTGTAGAGTTTGTTTGGAGAAAATCCTTCTGAGTTGCTCTGACAAATCAGCCACGTACAGGACCACAACATTCCGCCTCGTCTTTGTCCTCCTTTGGCCGGGTGAAGTAGGTCTTCTTTTTGGGGTGGGTTTGACACAGACCAGGTAAGGATATCCACATTCAGTCAGAGCCTTGCTGACGTGTCTGCTCTTACAGAGGTGGAAGTTTGCACCACCGTCTGTCAGCAACTTATAACAACAGCCTAACATCCCTCCCCAGAAACACTCTCACACCTGAGGGCAGACGCCTCAGGGATCAATAAAGTTCTATCTCATCTGAACTAATCTATCTAAAGATTCTGCTGCGAGTGATGGCGATACAGCCCTTCTGTGACTCCACTACACTGCACGCATGCACCTGTGCCGGGCCCTAGACCACCTCTTCCAATTGTGCCAAAAGAGCCTGGTCTCTATTGAGTGTGTTCACACTAGTCAAACGTTCCGTGCTTTAGGTGTTAAGTAGGCACAGGCACGGAACAATTGCCCCAGTGTGGGTACGCCCTATGTCCTCACCAGAGAGAGGGTGCCCTGCCACAAAACGGCCAGTCACTAGGAAGCTTCTGAGCAATGATCCCCCTAATTTTTCAAGCGTCTGAGCATACACACAAATGACTCAAATGCCTTAAACTAATGTTGAAACTCACTTGTGGAGTTTTGGACCACTATTAGGACAACAGATAATTTATTTGGTAATAAATGAACTGACGGAAGTGAAGTTCAAAATAATTTCCTTAATTTCATTTCCTTGTGTTGATCCAAAAGGTTACCGATTTTGCACCATGGCTCCAATTCTCCCACTTCCCTTATGTACACCAGCTCATCGTTGTTGATGATTATGACAATGTGATTGTTGGAATAGAGAGCAGTGCAGTCATAATCCTGTAAGGAGGAGCTCAAGACATCCTTGGATGGACAGTGATGTTGCAATCCCACAAACTGATTCAACCAATTTCTGCAAATTATGGTATGCATGACCACACAACTTTGTCCAGTCACCACAACTTTCATGCAAATTTTGGTCAATAATTTCATTTTTGCAAATCAAATTTGTCCCCAAGTAGTAGGGGTGCCACAAGATCTTGCAAGATTAAAATGTGAGATTTCTCGCTCAGAAAAAAAAAATGTCTTGTGGGTACCAGGCCTTGGACAATGAATTAATTAAATGGGTACTAGGCCTGGGACAATGAATTAATTAATAACCCAATTTCTGAAAATGAACTTGATCATTTTGCCGACCTCAATACATTGCCATGTGCATGCTTGTGTTTTCCTCGTCTCCTCCCTTCAAACAGTCAACAAGAGGATTCACTCATCGTACATTATTTTCAGCACCTTGGTGAGTTTGTTCCATAGAACACCATGAAGCATGAGTGTCAGTCATCCAGTCGCCACATTTCAACAATCATTTTACTGCAGTCGGTTTTCAAACTCCCCAGTTTTTGTATGATTGGGTTTTCGATGAAAGCTGATGACAATTTTGTTTGTTCTTGTACACCGTCTCAGCTATCGTACAGTGTAGCACTTAAATGCTTGTACTGCACTGTACCGTACCTTTGGCAAGTTGAATCTTATGGTACCTCCAGCTAAACGGAGGACCAGAGGGGGCCAGAGTGCTTGTTGTCAAAGATATCAAGGATCTGGATAAATAAAAGATCACATCACCATGACAACAAGGAAAATAAATATTACAACCCACGAACAAAGAACAATGCAGATCGAAGAATGACATTCACCAGCATTTGACATCACTACCACGTTTCAAGGATCTGCCCAACAAGAAGTACTGGAATTAGGATCCCGATTTTTCTACATTCACAGTACAACACGAAAGTGGAAGTTGGAAACCATTTGCTAGACCAGACCACAAACGATTGGATTGGAGAATCATATAGAGCTAAACAACAAAATATATATATATATATTTTTTTCTATATTAGTAATTCATTTGACAACACTGAAAAACAATAACGTTAAACCAGACAGCAAATTATACATATTAATAGCAGATGTATGCATGCAAACTACAATAACATAAAGCAATATATGAGTCAATTCAATGTATGTATTTATGTTCAATACTTTTAATTTTACATGAAAATGTAACATTTATTTCACATTTCCTGCTTTTGGACAGAAAACACTATGTTTTAACCTTCCAGCAGCTGTCTGCACTTGAGGGGACGGAGGCTGAGAAGGCCTGCGACAGCCTGAGTTTAGGCATTGTTGTGCTTAGGCTTTCTTGTTGTGGGTACCCCCCCCCCTTGGGATAAAACGTGTATGGCCTGTGTGTTCACTCCTTCACCATTTTACCTGTGTTTTCAAGCTTAGTAATCCTGGGGGAGCCCAAAGCGTTTCTGGGTCAAATGAGCTATTGAATCCCACTCTAGCATGTTGTGGTTCTACCCCAGAGTGCCTTGCCAGTTTGACATGATGGAACATCGCCAGTGAGTGGCACCCAGAAGGCATCATAATAAGGCACCAAAGATAGCTTTCTGATGTTGAGAAGCAGAGGCACGTGCACTTGCACCAATTTGATATTCACTTTCATGCTCCAGTGCTTGGATCTTTGTTGCAAAGCACACAAGAATGCTTTTACGCAAATGAGGGCCACTACTTCTCTTTATGGAAATTAGTATGTGCACCGTTAGTTTCCTTTGCTGTTCAGGTCTTGGTGGTCACTTCTTGCTTGATGTTTGTTTATTTGAGTCCACCTGACCTTTTGTCTGACTGAATACGGTTGTCATTTAGCCAACTAAATTATTCATAGACTACACTTTTTGAAAACACTACAATATTCCATATTGTTGGATCATTCAAGGGTGTGCTTTTGCTAGCATAAGCAGTCCTCCAGCACTGACTATGAATGCAGATTTGCATCCTCGTCTTCCCTTGCTTTGCATCGCTTTCTCTCTCAACCATTTATTCATCCACACATAACTGTTATTTCACGTGTCTTCTTACCCTGAACATAATCAAATGTTATACATAGTATTAACTATAACAATGCACTACTATATGCACCAAGGGATGCCATTACTTTATCTGTATTGTTCGTTCTTTTTCTTTAAACATCTTCTATAAAAGCTGTGGTTGTATCTTTGATTTACAGTGTTAGCACTAATGCATTGTACTTGCACTGCCACTGCATTTCATCGCTATTGTTTGGCATTTGTATTTCTTTTATCGTGGACAGACAAAAGCTTTTGTTGAAGAAGCAATATAAGGGCTCTGGGGTCCAGCCACTATTTTTCAAAGAGAGCAATAGCATTGAATGTATGAATGTATCCAATGCTAATATATGCTGAGCACTGTCATTTATTAAATTGATCTTATTTAGAGGCGCTGACATTATCCACTAAGTTAGCAAACCTATGATGGATAAAACATTTTGTAAAAAACGCAGACTGAAGGCAACCTGGCTTTAAATGACACTTAATGTGAAAGACTGATTTAACCACCGTGTTGTTGGATTATAGTTGAAAGTCACTTTCTATTAATATTGTCCGACACATACTTTCCCACTTCCCTCCTTGCTCAGCATGACTTCGCGGTATGCCTTCCATTTAGCTGCACTACCAAACCTAATATTCCACAAAGGTAAACACAGAGAAAGGTCAAGGGGGTATTGACAGGGCTTTGCTTAGGGTGGTGACATTTGAGCCCTGGGGCGTATGTTTTATTAAGTGTTCGATAATGCCCGGGCGTGACATGGGCACATGGATCAGTTTCACATATAGAAGACACAGGGTCAGCTAATTTGCCAAAGGGGATCAACAGATGACAGGACACTTATAGTTGACTTTAAGATTAGAGCACTGATGTGAGACTTGCTTGGCTGCTGAAAACGCATTGCTTCCATTTTTTCTGCATGGTAGACATAAAGATCATCCTTATTCTATTCTATTCATATGCTAAATTATAGAAAATAAAATATGACTTTATGAGGGCACACAGCTTTTGAATAAAGCTCATCGTCCAACTTGCAAACATTGGGAGGTATTTTCATTTACAGTGGAAACCTCGGTTCGCATTTATCCCTTCCAGAAGGTCCGACTAACCGAAACTTACTCTAACCAAATCCAATTAATCAGTTCCAGAAAGTAAAAAATGTTAATACAAAATGCGTTTTTATAGTTTTACATGCAAAAACAATTCGAAATGCATATAAATGAAGAATGAACGGGACAAATGAGCATTTAAGGTTATTATTATCATCATCATCATCATCTTCATTGAAGATGTGATCGTTAACAGTGAAATCAACATGGAAACCACCTTGTGGTGTTTGTAAATTGTAAATAACTACATATAATTTTATACAAATGCTTATGAATTTTGGACATATGGGCCATTATTTTTGTTAGAAAATATAGTTAGAAATCCCAACATTTTTGCATGTTTTTGTTGCGAGAGGCGACTCGTCACACTTTGTTCAACGGTCCTTAAATGCACCATTGCGCATGTACTAACTTTCTCCCACATTGCACAGAGACTGCTACAGTGTATTTTTCCTGTTTTTCTTTTTACCTCATATTTGGTCCCAAATGCTGATACTAGGTGGGAATTCATAAAAGGTAAGTTTTGCTGACGTAATTGAGTGCTAATGTGCATATTATGTTCATAAACGGCAGTTAATTCATGCTAGCAAAATAACACCTGTTACAAAACATAAACAAACTCCAGGCTCCTACTGGTGGATGTTGGGTCCGTTTTCATTTTGTGCTTTTAATTTGACGTTGTTCGTGTCTTCGTTTAACACAATACATAATAAATAAGAAATGAAATCACTATAATGGATTTTTTTGTTATCCTCTTCATGAGCAACCTGTATTCACGTACACTCAAAATCAAACAAAAAACTGTCAGTGCCTCACCAGCACGACGCTGCCATATTGTACTCTAACCGAGACACACACCAACACACCAACCGGGATGTATGCTAACCAAGGTCCTAATGTAATTTCAACCAAATGTCCATTTGATGTGATAATCTGTTGACATTTTCAGGATAACGTTGAAGTTTACACAGGCTCTAGTTTAATCAACATACTCATGTCTTGTTTTAAAAAAAATATATCTGTATAGCAAAATAAAAGTAACTGTTTGGATTGGCCACAGGCCGAAAAGCTGAATCCCAAATCACAGAGAAGAAACAGTCCATGTAACAAAATTTATTACCAAAAAAGTGTCCACACAAGTAGCAAAAATACACAGACGAAACAATACAACACAAAGTAGAACACAAAGTGACCCGGACACCGTCACAGGAAGAGGAAAAACTTCAACTAAGGGTGCTGCTGCCCACGGGATGGAAATAGCAGGGAAAAACTCCAAAAATACTAACTAAAAGGAGCTGAAGACAAAAAAAAACTAGCAGAGAAACTCCAACACAAACCCGCTGCTGAAAAACAGAGCAGGAACAATAGGCTAACGCTAGCAGAGGCCGCTGCTAAGCAGGGAAACTAGGTACTCACAGACCAAAGTAAAAGTGACCAGAAAGTAGACACACTGCGCAAACCGAGACGCTAGGAGGAGCCGGTTGTGGGCAAAGATCAGGGAACAATCTAGCAAGGAGTGAAGCTCACAGCACAGCTTAAGAAGGAGTCAGGTGATAATTGCCAGCAGGTGTGTATCGTTAGCTCCTCCCAGGCAGCTGAGCAATGTGCTGCAAGACATGGCAGACAGGCGGCAGCTAACAGCACAGATCATGACTTGAATGTCTTCATAAAAGAATAAGGAAACATTTAATTGGGTTTTTAGTATAATATCCATCCATTGCATAGTTCAAGGTTACAACCAAACCAGTCACAGGTGACTTTGGCGAGAGTTGAAATACTCTCTGGACTGATCAATCAGGGCTGACACAGAGGCAGACAGCCATTCACCCTTACATTTACACCCACAGTTTTAGGAACCAAGATGGCGCTCTGCATGGCCTCCTCAGTACTGCACTCTAGCACTTTCCTTGATGTGCCTTTTTTCTTTGTTTTTGGTGAATCTTCAGCCGTCACACTAGCGAAGAAGAGTCTTCAAAGAGACTTCAAAAAAGCAAAACTTAACCAAGAACTTCCAAAATATTTGCATCACATTGACTGCCACAAACTTAAATCTGTTCCTAACATGTCAAAAGGCATCAGTTATATTTTAATAACAATCACAAGACTAGGTGGTAATGAAATCCCAAATGTATACTATGTTTTTAATGTAGCAAGTTCATTTTAAAAAGTCAGGTGGCCAGAAGCAAGCTGGAAAAATGAACAGCAATGGAGATAGAAAAGAAAAGAGAGTGTTTTCCATCAGTCAACCTTGCCAAGAAATTTAGGCCTCATTTCAGAGGCCTAATGGGAGATGGACAGTGATGGACAACGCGTGTGGGTTACTTATTAATCTGGTAGAGGCAACTGGAGAACTTTTATCGACCTGCAGTAAATTAAATAAGGCCTTTCCTGAAATGGCATTATTTTCCCTCAACTCACCCTCTGCTCTTCTTTTTTCTCTTGGTTTGCTCCAAGGGATTGGAGAAAATATAAGTCACAGTGAAATGATGATGGATACGATTGCCATATGAAGTAAGCCAATCTGAAATGTACAAAGATAAACCATCAGTTATTTGAAAAAGTGATGTGTTTCTACAAAACTATGCAGCTGATATGACATACAGTACCTACTGAGCAGTGAAACATGCATTTGATCGACTAATTTCAATGAAATCAATATGTAAAGAAAAATAATCCAGGAATTTGATTGATGACACAATCAGTCATGAGCCCATTTGTACATACAACATGAAAATCCCTCCTGTCCCAAGTAAAAACTCCCTTCCCAGATCATGTTTTTTCGCTTGTGATTTGCTTGTGAATTGTGATTTGCCATGGACACATGGTCTGGTCTGTTGACCTGCTAACACCAACCCGCTACCTTAACTTGCAGAGCAAAGAATAAAGTTAGTTATTACAACCGAACAGCTTATATCATGTTAAAAAAGAAACAACACATTCACATAACGACTGCATGTTTAGTAGGGGTACAACGATGTAGAAAAGTTGATTGGTATGGTTCGGTTTGGTATGGTTTGATATTTTTACGATACAAAAAAGAGAATTTGCATGCCTTGTTTAAGAGTACAGCTTTTAAATAGAATGTATCTGGTGCAGCAATACCTGCCTCATAAAAGTTAGAACCAGGGATGTCTAATAATCGGTAGGCTGATATTATTGGACATCCCTATTATGCCCGATATTGGCATAAAAATGTAGTATCAGTCAATATCGATATTGGATTTTTCCCTATAATGAAAACCGATTTTAAAAAGTGCTGTATATAATGTAGGCCTATTGGCTCCCGTACAACGGAGCCGGCATGAAATGATGACCTCATCAAACCGCGTCATGAAGCTTATAAACAAGCCTTGGTGGCTGCCGTACAAGCTTGCTCGCTCTGTGCCTGACTAACATCTGTGGTTTGGAATTATTTCCAAGTGTCTCCTTCGGATCTTAAACTTGCAATTTGCAATGACTGCAAAGCATTGGTTATGCGAGGCGGAACCTTCAATACTTCCAATTCCCAGGGCGAAAGCCATCACTCAGTAAATATTTGTATCACTGGATAACCAACCCTTTTCTATTGTGCAAGACGCCGGGTTCACCAAGCGTGGAATTCTTCCAGCCATGCCCACTTTGCCATGCCCAATCGCAATTATTTTTCTGATTTTTTAGAATTTTGTACAATGTTGTTTACAGCCACATCAAGAAGCTAATTGCTGTGCTGTATCCATTAGCTTCACAACAGATATCTGGTCTTCAAGCTTTAGCCAGGTTAGCATGTTGAGCTTAACTGCTCAATGGCCAGATCAAATTCCACAACAGGATATATCTGATGTTACACATATCGGTATCGGTTGATATCAGAATCGGAAATTGAGAGTTAGATATCGGATATCGGCAAAAATTCAAAAAAACAGCACCGTGTAAAAATCATAATAAAATAAATACTTATAATATAATAATTCACAATTCAGTTCAACATGGCAATAAAGATAATTGCACATAATTCATCTATAGTTCTGTTCATAGATTCAGTAGTATTTCAAACTATGTAGCGTTACAAGCTTAAAATATTTGGGGAATAAGACAAATATAAGAAAACAAACGTAGCACGTTTCCACCCGAACCAGGAGGAAAAACAACCAACTGAAGTTGCTGCCAACCAGAGAACCATCGAGCAGGTGATCACTAATTTTCCACCCAACTCGTCTCGTCGCAATGTTATTTCACTGACACTGCAATTGTGAATAAGGGTGGCCTAGTTTTTTTGGTTAAATTATAATGTAGCATTAAGCATTCTTATGTGAGAGCTGCTGGTACAGAAATCTATATTTTGTACGAAAGCTGTTTTTGACTTTGCTATCCAGCAAAAATATTATTTTGTCAGAGATTATATGCTTAGGATTTTATAATTCAGAAGTCTATTATTTATGTGTGCGTAATGGCTTTTTTTATGTTGGTTACTTAGAATATGCTGAAGTTTGCTAGTTGCATACATGCTGCTACTGGTGCACTTTACTTTTCCTGCTGGTTCTGTGCAATGAGAAATATGTTGGTTGATGTAACCTTCCAATTATTAAAAGATAATGGAAGTAAATAAATCTTGTTCATGTTTATTTTAATTGTGGATCATTACAAATATGCTTTGTTTCAGTAGTACACAGTGAGTAAAAATAAATTATATATAGAAAAAAATAACTATTGATCACATAAAAAGATGCATGGAGATGCATTGATAATCGTTTTATCATCGCATCGCAGGCCTCTGAATCGTAATCACATCGAATCGTGAGGTGGCCAGAGATTCCCACCCGCAGTGGATGCTAACGTGTGAGTCTGTGCCATGTCTTATTAATGTCTAAGACGTAAATTGTCTGGTAAATTTAAAAGTGACAATGCGAGTGTTATTTCATTTCTAGACGGCTCTAATAATGCTAAAATCTTATTTAAAAGGTCTTAAACAGGATTTCTACAGTCTAACTACAAAAATTCCATTTATAAATACAGAATCTGTCACGATTGTGTGTGGCGATGACTCCAAGATGCAGAGAAAGGACCCAAGTGCAGGTAAAAGTCTTTTAATAATCCAGTTCACAGGGCAGAAAAAGGAAACACGCAACAGCAACGTGCAAAAACATGCACAATGCTCCGACAAAAACTGGATACTAAATACAGGGAAAAAAACTAGCCACAGGTGCGCGTAATCAGGAAGGTAAAGATAAAGAAACAACACGGACCCAAACAGGAACAACTACAAAATAAACATGAAAATCAGAACTAAAGACATAAACTAAGAAATAATTTAACTGTCACACAAGCTGACATGAAGGGCGTGACAGTACCCTCCCCCCTTAAGGAATGGATCCCAGATGTTCCCAAGTCCAAAGTCAGACGGGGTGGGTGGAGGGAGGACAGGTGGTGGCTTGCTGACGGGACCCAGGCCGGGGCAGCATGCCCAACAGAGCTGACAAGACCCCTCCGGGGGACGGCATGCCCAGCGGAGCCCGTGGAACCCCTCCGGGGGACGGCCGCATTGTCGGGACACCCCTAGTCGACAAACCAAGGGGGACTTGAAGCAGGGCGACCGCAAGTCATGCGACATTGCTGCAGGAGAGCAGGTGAGCTACCGTGGTCCAGGAGAGGAACTGATGCCGGCTGGCGCATGAATTGAGCTGGGACAAGAACTGAAGACGCCGGCTGGTGCGTGGGCTGAGCCAAGACAGGAACTGCAGACGGTCGCTTGTTAGCCTGGCATGAAGGCGACGCAGGAAATGTCTCGTCCGCCTGGCGTGAAGGCGAAGCAGGAAACGGCTCGTCCACCCGACGTGACGGCGAAGTAGGAAGAGTGAGTTGTGTGTCCCCAATCGCACAGTTGATGGTACTAAACCCTTCTCCAACAACGGATTCCTGATGTCCTTCAGTGCCATAACCGGAAACAGGGACAGCTGGAGGGAGGCTTGCAGGAGGTTCACTGTTCCTTTCCGCTCTGACAACCCAGCCGGAACTAGTGGTGGCTTCAGACGTGGTGCCAGGACCAGCTTGAGACGATGTGGAGCGGGCACCGAGGGCGTCTGAGGCTTGAGACGACGTGGAGCAGGCACCGGGGGCGTCTGAACTACAAAATAAGCATGAAAACCGGAACTAAGGTCACACAGGCTGACACACAGGGCGTGACAGAATCCGACTTCGTGGAAATTCACTCATTGCGGTCGGGTCTGAAACCACTTAACCTTGATCAAGATGAGACTGGATCTCTATATGTAATTAAAAACAATGTTTGGTTTAACAACCCACCCATATAGAGATTCATGCTTTCAGTGTAGTGTGGGTGTTGCAAATTAAGCTAATTCCATGCAAGTCACAAGCACCTAAAAAAAACACTCACGTTCGCTTTTTCCATCAGGTACTGACTACCATATGTTTTATCACAATGTACTGGTTTATTTGTGCCTGTGAGCTCAGTGAGAGGTACTGCGTGAACGTCCTACTTTTAAGACAGCACTGAGATTTGCAGTGTCCTAGCATGCCGTCACTGTGGACGGAAATCCGTCATAGTGACGGAAGACTTTAAGCTGTATTAAAAAACTGGACTTGTTATTATTGCAGCAGCGTACTTTTGTTCCCACTCCTTCCCACTCACGTGATGAATGTTGAAACTAATTCACATTTCTACGGGAATCCAGAAAAATTGTTAGCCTCTATTTTAGATAGATATTCCAAAGACCAATTTTATGTGATTTCTTTATGGGGACTACGATTGCCTGTCATAGATCAGCAACATAATCATGAAACACTGCCAACTCTGCCCACTTATGCTCTGTTCTACACGTGAACGTGACAATATTGTGCCACTTATGTATATAATGTATATAATTAAATACTGTATGTTGCTACCATTTTGATCCACTTGTTGCACACCACAAATCATAAATCTCTTGTTGCACCTTATCATGTTAAGGGTTAAGATCACAACAGAAGTCATTTAGGATACCTTTCATACAGAACAGGTCTATACCTTGTCCTTTTATTAAGCAAACTAAGTCGTTGTATCGTATTTATCTTATTTATACGACACAATTTGTCTCTACGTGGTTGTGTGTTTGCAATTTCTCATCTGCTCTCTCTATGGTGCATGGAGGAGCGATCGCATTCATGATCTGAAACGTTTATTTTGACTTTGTGGATTATTTGGATTTGGTTCTATTGATTTTTCATTATTTCTCTGTTCGGGAGCGATCGCAGTCCCATCAACTACGCTGCGCACGTTCATGGCACCCCAAGGCTTTAAACCTTCGAGAAAGAATGGCAACCGTGTTATTATAAATTGTACAAGATAAGCATAGTGTTTTCTGACATAGTGTTGTGGGGGTGTCATGGGTGTCATGGGGGTGTGCTGTACACTATATACTCCATACTATATAGTCCATAAGCCATACATTTTTTTGTCCGTCTTTTGGTACGTATGGTATGGAAACTGATGTGGCCAATAAAATTAATAACAATTTAATCCTAACATATATCATTTGAAATGTACTGCATTTCTAAAATGGGCTGTTTTTCGTCAGTTGAGCTGCAGACTGAAGATATTGAAAGCGAGTGACCCCATCAGTGTTGTCATTAACACCACTAACAAACTCCTTTGGGTGTGAGAGGCCCACTCAACTGATCGGTCAATGGATCCATTACCTCGGCATTACGTATGCGAGGAAAGAAAGGTAATACCTGGGGAATACATGTTATGTTAGTCTTACTGTTGTGTGTCTGCTTTGATTGGGATTGATCTTTCTGTAATGTACAGTATACTGTATACTGTGAAATGCTTCTTTGTTTAAACGTCAGTACTAACATTTTGTGGTTCTTTCTTTAAAAACTACAGTGAACCAAAGTGCTAGACAGAGGAAGAGAACATATTAAAGCACGGATGGCAACAAGGTACTGTATATTTAAAATAAGTTTATAAAAAAGATGTAAGAAATATGTATAAAAGTAACAGCCAGGATAAACAATCAAAAAAACAGATCAAAATAAAAATTAAAAACTAAACTAAAAACAGAATAAAATACAATAAATAACATCAACAACTGAAATATTGTCCAAGGCCAATGAATAAAGGTGGGTTGTCTGCAAGGATTTAAAAACAGACGAGGAAAGAGCAGGTAATTGCATTTCATTCTTGCAATGCCATTGGATTCGTGAGAATACACGTATGTCAATGTTGCATAACGCATCTTCTCAAGCATTAGGCTGATAATGCTTGCTTTGCATAATGCAGAAAAAGCAGCAGTAATTTTACAAGAACAAAGTCAAAATATTGAAAGAAAAAAGTTGTAATCTAACGAGAAAATATTTTGAGGAAAAATAACATCATTTTAGTAGCATAAAGTTGAAATATTAAATGAATAAAGATATATGTTCTTTTTAAGTCAACAAATAAAACTGTAATTTTTGGAAATTTAGGTTGCAGGAAAAGTAATAATGTTACCAGAATGAAGTGAAAATATTATGGGAATAAAGTCATAATATTAGAAGAAGAAAATTTACAAGAAGAAAGCTGAAATAGTTGGGGAAAAAAACCCCAGCAGAAATGAAAAAAAAACAGCTGTAATGTTACTAGAATAAAGTAAAAATATTAAAAACAAGGAAATTTCTTAAACATAGCATAGAGTTCAATTATTAAAGAAAAAGTAATTTTTAAAAAAGTCATTATTATTATTACCATGAGAAACAACACTATTTGGAAAAATAAGTTGGTCAAAAAGTCATACATTACGGTCAAAATGTTATGCGAATAAAGTCATAATTATTTATCATAAAGAAAATTTGAAAGTTGAAATATCTGGAAAATGCAAAAAAAAAAAAAACAAAAAACCCACACACGACCGCAAAAATAAAAAAAAAAACAGCCAAGACTGAAGTTCATACTAATAAAACGCTTTTTCGCTTTTCACCTACATATCACAAAGCTGAAATGCGTTTCTCTTGAACTATATACGGTATAACTACATCATATCCACATGAGTTGGTTTACAAAATATCAAAGTGGCCTTTGCATCCTTTCATTTTTCCGTATGTAGCCCTCGGTGGAAAAAGTCTGGATACCCCTGATGTAAAAGGATCTAAGCAATGCAGTGGTATTGTTATTTATTTATTTTTACCATATGAAGGTTGGTTGAGCTCCGGCTGGAAGACCAGACTCAACACTGTATCCCAGTGAGCCTTATATTGATTCCAGAAGTGAATCTATGCCCTCTATTTCTGCACCTGCTGCAGATTCTCCTGCCTCTTCAACTTCCTCCTTCCAGTTAACTACAGAGCTAAAAGTAAGCTGAGTAAGTTAACTCTCAAGTCTACCAGAATTCTGCAACTACTAGAATGGCCGGTTATTTATTTATATATAATTTGGATTATCATTAAAAAGCTCTAAGAATAAATTGGTGGAATAGCTCAAAACATACCAGGACACTAAATGAAAACTATAATGATTGAGTGTTTTTTTTCACACTTGGCAGTGCTTTCTCCTCTCCATCTTCTGCTGCTCCAACTGGGGCTCTCGCACCATCATTTGTCTGGCTTTTGCTGTCACGTGGCCGGAGCAAAGTTCATTTGCGAGTCGCATTATGAAGTTCCTCCATGACATCACCCACCCATCCATCCATCTTCTACCACTTATCCGAGATCGGGTCGTGGGGGCAGCAGCTTAAGCAGGGAGGCCCAGGTGTTCCTCTCCCCGGCCACTTCGTCCAGCTCCTCCCGGTGGATCCCGAGGCATTCCCAGGCCCGTTTGGGAAACATAGTCTCTCCAACGTGTCTTGGGTCTTCCCCGAGGCCTTCTACCGGTCGGACTTGCCCGGAACACCTCTCCAGGGAGGCGTCCGGGAGGCATCCTGACCAGATTCCCAAGCCACCTCATCTGGCTCCTCTCAATGCGGAGGAGTAGCGGTTCTACTCCAAGTCTCTCCCGGATGACAGTGCTTCACCTTATCTCTAAGGGAGAGCCCAGCCACCCTACGGAAAAAAAACTCATTTTGGCCTCTTGTACATGCGATCTTGTCCTTTCGGTCACTATCCATGACATCACATTGGTGCATTTCTTGAACAGCACATCTACTTTGGGGCCTGCAGCTTCTGAAAAGACATTGCGACTCTAACGCCTGACTGTATTACAGTCCACACTGTGCCATATTTTGCTGTTTCATGCCTCTGTGCTGAAGGTTGTGGGACAGCTTCTTCATCCAAGGGCAGGCTGAGTGCTCATGTGGTGAGGGTTAGGGTTGGGCTTATAAGGGAAGCCATCGAGGATGATGCAACGATGGTTCCACTCAATCAAGGATGGCGCAACGGTGATTCCACGTCAAAGCCACATCAAAGGTGTATACAACAGGGTGCTGCCATAAAGGAATGACAGGTAGAGAAGGGAGGGAGGGTAAGGAGGTTGTAGGATGGATCCTGACAGATAAAAAGGAGTTCTCCTGTAGGCCTCATACCTTGAAAATTAGCAGATGGGTCAGTGGGTGTGGGATTTTATGTTTCCAGTAATCTTTTTTTGCTAAGGGGCACCTCTGAAATGATTTCTGAATCACTCTCAGAGCTGGATGAAGCTTCTTCCAAACACCAAGAGACATCACTCTCTGAACCTGCTCCTTCCTCATCAAGCATGGCTAACGCCTCCATAACTGTAATTTTCTTTCTACTTGTGATTTTTGTCTCTCTTGGGTTTAGAGTGACGCTATAACTTGGGGCGGCAGTGGCTGTCCAGGTTGTCCAGAAACCGGAAGGTTGGCGGTTCGACCCTCGCTTCCTCCACCCCACTGTCCTCGTGACGCTGGGCTAGACACTTCACCCACCTTGCCGTGTGGTGTATGAATGTGAATGAATGTTTGGTGGTGGTCGGAGGTTGGCAGTTTGGTAGGCGTGAATTGGCAGCCACGTTTCAGTCAGATTACCCCAGGGCCTCTGTGACTACAGATGTAGTTACCGCCACCAGTGTGCGACTGAGGAGTGAATGAATAATGGGTTCACGTCATTGTGAAGCGCTTTGGGTGCCTTGAAAAGTACTATAAAAAATATCGAGAATCCGTTATTATTACTATAAGTACTGTAGATTTTTTTTCTGTAAACCTGGAATTTTCCATTGTGGGACTGAAAAAGGCATATCATAACTTATCTGTAAAAAGCATGCAGTCAATTTGACTGCTATGGTCATTCGAGGTAGTAATACTCCGATCTCTTTTGTGTTTTGATATTTTAATGATAAAACAATGTTAGAATAAAATATACACATTGGGAAAGTTAGGGTCCTATTAGTACCGGAGGACCACCTGTATCTATGTACTGTTCCAATTACATGTTGACATGTGTATGTTACACTATAACATGAGGGAAATTCACATTTTTAATTATGTTATTTAATTTTCTTTATAAAATCCTTCAAGGAAAAATGTATGTTATTTCTTTTTTGCCACTTACGCAACAGTTCAGCTCTTGCATATTATGAAATACACGGCGGTATGTAGTACCAGTGTGTTCTGGGGGGGGAAAAAAACCTTTAGTAATCTGAGATGCATGTAATCTCGATCTGGAAATATTCTTAATATTTTGAGCCTGCGTAGTATCAGTCACATTTAGGTCATCTCCATCAAATGCCACAGAACATTTTAGCTGTTACGCAATGAAATAGGAGACATTGACGTAATCCAATAAAGGCATTAGTGTACCATTAGGAGGGCACTTCCTGGCTTTGGAGGGACACACAGAGCCTTGTGTAGTTTAGTACAGAGCGACCAGATTAGCGTTTACTTATGGCATCGAGATGTCAAACCACTTAGAGGTGGAATATCGCTTGTCCATTAAAGCAGCTGTCCAATTGGAACCTTCGAAAGATAGATTTTAGGGCTTGGCATTAGTCCAGTCCGTTTTTTTTTTATCTACCAGCTTTTAGAAAGATATCATTTTACGCTTGTCGTTAGCCTGTACATATTTTATGTTAATAGGTATAAATGATATCACTATTGTACAAATAAATGCCAACCATGACTGTTATTATATATTAGAAATAAAGCTCATTCTAGTTGACTAGTATTTCAATAAACACTGGATATCATAAAAATCATGTTTTTATGATATATTATGTACACTCTTAATCTTGTACTTTGTTGGAAGTACTTTTCCCCCCGTTTTCAATAGCATTAAGTCTAAAATCATGCAAGAACTAGCCCAAATCTGTCAGTGTGTGGCAGATGAGGGCATCTGCTTTTCAGGTCACTCCACATATTTTTATTTGGACATGTGTCTGGAGTCTGCTGAGCTTATTGACAACTGCAACTTTTTTTTTTTTTTTCCATTATTTTGTTGTTATGGATGTCGACTATGGGACTAAGGGTTGTTAGGCTTTCTAGCAGATGTGAAATCTTTGTGCAAAAGCCTAAAAATGGCTAAACTAAATTACAAATATAAGGCATTCAGAAGACACATTCAAAGACGCTGTGATGATATGCAGTATTCTACACTGATCACTCAGTGTCAGTAACATTACTGTAATGTTCTGTGAGACACCCAAGCACCAGACTTGGAACAGCAGGTGTACTTTTTGTACAGCTTTGAATTATCTGACAACAGGCACACTTGTCCTAACACGGGCTACTGTTGCGGCCATAACCCATGCCAAGCTAAAACTCAACTCTGAACACACAACGTTACTTCCTGCCCGCCCCCTATTCAGGTCCCTAGCACCGGAACACATTTACAGCAACACACATGAGCTGTCTTATTGATGTCTTAAATGGCTTATTTTCTCTTATCATGGCCTCTATGCTGGGTAATATAAGTGTATACTGTATGTGAATCTAGGGGTGTTATTTCATGTCTAGATGGCTCTATAGTGTTCAAAACATTTTTAGAAGGTCGGAAAAAGGTTTCTCTGTGCTCCAACCACGACAGTATTTTAAAAAATCCTACTTCACATTCATAGCATCATTAAATGAATGAGATGACCGTGTAAATGGTAGAAGACAGGAAGATGCTATTAATATGCAGTTCATTTAAAACATCATTCCCCTGAGAATAGTTTATTCACCAGATACATGTTTACATATGCAACATTCAGTCATGCACTAATGGGGAGATGATAGCGTGTGCCGAACATATGGAGGCACTGTCCAGACAGTATAGATTTTAGAACTGTGAAAGTAATACGTATGTTTAAGAGTTACCGTACAGCCTAAAAAAAAACCCCAAAAACATGACTTTTTCTGCAAACTACAACACGATGAGTTCTAGGATAGCAACTGCAGCCTGATGTGACTTTGGTCTATTCTGAGATGAAGGTTGTCATTTGGTGTGTTATGTAGTGCTGTTCCGTCACGGTGATAGTCCCACTGATATTTTGACACTGATAATTTTAGCCGCCCCCCCACAAAGATCAGGTTTTGACTTGGATTCGTGCATCCTCCGTTACTGTGGCCAATTTCATACAACACAGGTAGAAAACCTGAGTTCACAAAAAACCTTTGTTTGAGTTTAAAACACTTCCTTCAGTTAAACACTGGTCTCTGTCGTGCTTGGTTGTGACACACTGTATAGCTTGATTTCCTCAAGCACACAGGAATGAGCAGGTAGATAAGTATCTGTGATGGCAATATTGCAACATACCTTTCATGTTTATATGCATTGCCGTTTCAAACATGAATACATTACCGTGTACTGTTAGTGCCGTGTCAGATAAAAGAGATGACACTGACCCAGGAGCTGTGCACAATAACATCAGATTGTTCATTCATGTCAGGAAAAACCCGTTCATTCATGTATGTGTCTTTATAATAGGATTGAAAATTACCACTGCTAAAGTGTTACAGCTAACGCTCAAGGTACTTGACTTTCCATATGTGCAATGTACAGCAAAATGTGCTCTCTGCGTTTAACTCATCCTTGAGGAGCAGTGGGCAGACACTGTGTAGCACCCGAGGACAAGGTCTGTATCTTGTATCAGCATTTTGATCAATGAAGCTGATTGGAAATTAACTGTAAATGTTTTTAGTGGTGAGGAAAACACGTGAATATAAGGAGAATATGCACACACCACACAAAATGCCTCAAAGTCAGGTTTTAAGAGTGGTCCATACTGGATCTGAATTGTGCACCTTCTTGTTGTGAGGCAGCAGTACTACCGTAACCAACCAGAACCTGACACTGGAAGCAGTTCAGAGTTGGGTGACTCAGAACCCGACCCTGATTCTTCTGACCAGTGACTGCCGTCTGGATCGTTCATCAGCAGGGATTCATCCCAACATCCAGCCGACCCCACCGTCACTCTGCTTGAATTTGCTTCTCTGCAGAAAAAGCTTGTTTTCTCTGTTTTTTGGTCAAAATCAGGTGTTTTTGCTGAACCTACCCTATGTTCTACCGCCAATATCTAAAGACCCAAAAAGACTAGAAACAAACTTTTTTTTACTGATGAAAGAAGAGAGTCTAAAGTTTCTTTAGATAGTTTCAATGTTTATGTAGTCCTAAAACTCAATATTCTGTGGGTCTTGAAAGTTCAGCAAAAATGCCCAAAAACAGTCAATTGGTTAAAAGCTTTGCACAAGCGAACCTATCAGCTTGGGGCCCTATGTGTTTTTTCCCTTTCAACTTTGTAGAATTCAGCTTTTTACCTTTTGCACTTATTTTACCAGCATAGAGTGTGTGCTTTTTGTGTCAGTGAATAACATTTCCATTAATTAAATTTAAAAATCCTTACATTTTTGGATTGTAATACATAATTGGACAATTTTGCCCAGTATTTCAGAAGCTTCGTAACTGTAACTGTAGTGCCCGTGCCTGTGGTTAAGGAAAACGTAGTCGGCTATGTACTTCCAGTCACTTTATTAACAAGCAGTCAAACACAACACGATCTGACTCTAAACAAACTCATACAGCCTGAGTCACACACACCCACACACACACACACACACACACACCGCCTTAGCCGCTCTTTCAGGTGGCCTCTTCAACATATTTAGATAGGAGGGGATGGGTTAGTGTTTATGATTGAGCAGTCCGCTGGGGAAACATTTCCCCATATAAACGTTCCTTCTCACAGTGACAGCATTCCATTCACATAATTCCGCGTTTAACTGTAGATTCCATTTTTATTGGCCAATTCCACAATTCCCAAATATGAAAAAAGTTCCTGTTGGGTCAACTTATATTACAATATTGTTGTGTTTTATCTACAAAATACAATTGCATGAAATTGCTTGACACAAAAATATGAAGTAAAGTCAAGGTTAATTTCTTTAAGTGTATTGTTGCGGGGTTGGGGGGATTTGGGTAATTCTGTCTCCAATGGGGGGGTCATGACATAATGTAACTGAGATACACTGTCATAAACCCATGGATGCAATTCTGACTTAAAATGTTGTAAACGGAAGCTGAAATATGACACATGAGGGAGCTTGTAGATAAGAAAATGGCTGTTCCAAGCTAAAAGATGTTGCAGCAAGATACAGTGATCCACCTAAATCAGGCTTTTGTCACAAGAGAGTCGGGCTGGCGGGGCACCTTGATGAACGAGGCTGTCTTTGCGATTGATGGCCTAAGGGGAGCAGTCACAGGGAAAGTTATGCCACTGGGTGTCAATATTAGATGGCTTGCCTCTGTTGCATAGTGATTTCATAAAAAGAGAAGGACAAACTGACCACTTTTTTGTGGAAGGTTTAATGACACCACAACGACCAGATTCTTAATGATGGAATAACACCATTTATGTTGCATGTATGTCTTTATGGAACAAAAACATGCAAAGGCGCCAGTGCAGTATTTGTTCTTTTCAGTATGTGATCACCTTCCGGGGCTCCTTGAGTAAAGTGGAACATCGGTTAGCGTACGGCCTGGTTAGCGTGTTTTTTGGTTAACGTAAAAAATTTACAATAAAATTTCACCTCGGATTGCGTACATTTTCCTGGTTAGCATACAGTATAGCACGCGTCAGGTCTTGTTAATACCCACCTTAATATACAGTATAACTTGTAACTTTTACACTACATTTTAAATAATTAGTTTACTTGTGCTTGCGTAAAATTGCAGCAAACTATTTTTACTTGAGTACACTATTTTAGTATTCTTTCCACCCCTGGTCACAAGTTGGATAAGAAAAAATATAAAAATTAAGCAGCATGGCATGCAAGAAAGAAAGGCATTGCACTGATGTCAGGTAATGTTTTAATTTGCATACTTGACTATTCTATTGTATTGTCAGAGCAATGACTGCAAAAAAATGTGCAATCATCATAGCTGTCATTGTGGATGATTACATGTGAACGAATGAGAACACAGAGAAACAAAGCTCCCCCCATGCTGTGCTTTGATGCTTTACCGTTTTCCCAGTGGGATAAAGGATGAAGGACTGCCACTAGACACAGTCAACAGTCAGGAATGGCAGGGGAGGCAAATGCAGAACGGGAGGACATAATGATAAATTGCGAGGAGGGATGAAAGCTTTAGCAATTATTTCATGTTTGGAAAAGAAAAAAGGGGAAAATATTCTAATTCATTAAACAATTTTAGTGCTCGCTCCAAAACTCAGGGTTTTGACTGCTCTCTCTACTCTTAGGCGTTATTCCTGGCAAGATTTAACTTTACTCTCATGTAAAGCTATTCCTTCTCTTTAGCCTTTCTTCCTGGTTCTTGGGACAGAGAATCGGAGAATCTGAGAAGTACTCAATAATCACACAATTTGAAAGGTTTTCAATTTGTATTAAAAAATAAGAGCAAGATACAGTCTTGCCACGTCGCGTTTTGAATTTTGCGGCTCCAGTCTATCAAGTTCTTTCAAAAATATATGAATAAATCATGCTGTTTTGTGGTTGAATACGGCTTATTAGTCAGAGCTATGCATACTTAAGCAGACGTTACATATTTTTTGCCTAAATTAAGCATACAAATGGCTAAATAAACTAAAATCCCAAATATAAGGCCTTCAAAAGACGCATTCAAAGACGTTCATGACATTTAGTATTCTACACACGTCACTAGGTGTCAGTAATGTAACTGTAATGTTCGGTGAGACACAAAATCACCAGGTTTGAATTATGTCACAAGCGGCGCAATAACCCCTAATAAAAACATGTTGCAAACTGTTGCGACCGTAACCCACACAAAGCTGAAAATCAACTCTGAGCCCCCAACGCCACTTCCGGTCCACCTGTCACTCAGTTCTCCAACGGGAGAACATTTACAGTACAGAGACACACGAGACACACAGAGACACACGAGCACGAGTCTTATTTATGCCTTATTTACTCTTATTATGGCTAAAATATTGGGTAATATGAGTGTAAAGGTGACTATAGAGTGTTATTTCATGTCCAGAGGGCTCGGGCAATTTTAAAAACCGTGTTTAGAAGGTCGTAAACAGGTTTTCTATACTCTTCACTACGAAAATATTTGATTTATAAGAAGGAATCCTACTTTACAGAAATTCACTTATCATGGTCGGGTCAGGAAGCAATTTACCACGATTAACAAAATATGACAGAAATGGGTTATAGTGTAGGACTCTGGCATCAGTGAGGAAGATCGCCGAAGAGCCCAGAATGAGAGTACACAGAGTGTATATAGCAGTTGCCGCGCCCCTCTAGAAAGTGAAAGTTAAGTTTGTGAGGAAGTGAAAGCTTGTGTGAGTGAGACTAATGCATCTGTTTTGCGTCTGACTCTTCTTCCAGTATTTTTCCATCAGTCATATGTAAGTGTTGTGCAACTATGATTGTGGTACGTGTGTGTGTGTGTGTCAAGAAGGGTGTGTGTATTGTGAAGGCCTCTGTGAGAAGCCATTAGACTGACAATGCACTGAGCTCTTAGACTGAATCTAAAACTGTATAATAATAATAATATAATAATAATGATATCAAACACTCCTTTTTGCCCTGGTCTCAGGAATGCCAAGCTTTTCCACTGCATTTTCCACACCCTGAAGAACTCATCCTGCACACAATATTATGTGGCTTGAGTCCTTGCCGCTCTTCAGTGGGAGGTAAAGTCCAGAGTTTGCGAGGCCCTCAAGAGTCATTTTCTGTTCTTTGCATCTTCTCTACATTTCCCCTGAGGTCCAGTCTATCCTTCAGTGGGCACATTCCTCCAAAGATGCCTGCCATCCTGGCTTGACATGCACATTGCTGCAGCAGCATGTTTGGTGGTCTTCTGTGACTGCTGACCCCAAGCGTTTCCTGGCTGCCAGCTCTGTCTGAGCCTGCAAAACATCCCCCCATCGTTCCCCTGCTGGCCTCCTCCAACCTTACATTTAGTTTCTTTTTATGGAACTCTAGTAGCATTCATCTTTTCTTACTTCACTTTTTGTCACAGAGTTTTGCCATTGTTTTGTACTTGAGCCGTAGGGTCAATAAACTGTCTGAACCAGTGTTTCCCAACAAAATCACATGGCTCACCACACAGTGTAAAATACAAATTGTTTTTCTTACAAATAGTTTAAATTGCATATTTAGCTTTCACCGAGCTATGAATATTTTCCCAGCAGATCTTGCAACATTATTTCAGACACTGGCTGTCCAGATGCGTTGTACTTTTAATACCGCTCCTGATGATGCTTTTCACTTACAAGTATTGCAGGCAATGAATGTATGCTGGGGATATTAAATCATAGTCATATGGCGTGTTAAAAACTTGGCATGGATTGTGTTTCTGTCTTCCGTTCTGCAAATTCATTGACTGTGGTGAATGAAATGTCAAATGCTTACAAAAACCTCTCAGGCATACTCCTTAACAACTCCATCTGATTATATCAGGCAATTGAAAAAAAGGAATGTCTCCTCATCAATTTCATTGTCTGGACAGGAAATGAAACTTAAAAACTTGGAGTATGGACCTGTATAGAATTACAATTCTAAATATGTGTTGTAGTGTAGTGTAGTGTAACCACACATAGACCAGTACTTTTTTCTGCTCAAATCAGCATCAGCCATATCAGGATGTAACAGATGCAAGTATTTGAGAGGTATTTGAAGAGGAAGAGTTGAGAAAAAAATATAATTGCATCCAGGCAACAAATTTGTATTGGTACCACAATAGGTACTTAACTCGACTACTTTCTTGTATTTACAGGAGGCCCTATGTCGTTCCGACTTTTGCCGTGTAATTGTTATGTACGCAATCCCATAAATTAATGAATGATTTGATATTGCTCCATAAACGCTGGACTAACTTGTTTCAGCGGACAAATGCGTGCTGCACGCTGCAAAGATCCGTGCAACGGTCGCAGCGGCAGGCAAGAGACTGAAAGTCATCATTCGCATCTACACGGCTTGCTACATTGCTTATTGATTAACTTTTTTCACTTCATTATGTCTACCATGCGTAAAGTAGGCTCTTCTGGTGGAAATGGGTTGAGAAAAAGAAAAGCCATCACCATGTGTGAAAATAGACATCATCAGAAGCTGAGAGAAGAGAAACGGCCACCATCAGTGGCCGCACTTTTGGTCTTAGTCCTTCAACTGTGACGTCTATCATTAAGGATAAAGATCGTATCCTTGGCCGTGTAAAAGGAAAGCGACAGTGATAAACAAGCAACGTAATGGTCTTATTATTGAGATGGAAAGGTTGCTTGTGCTCTGGCTGGAAGACCAGAATCAACACTGTATCATAGTCAGCCTTATGGTGATTGAGGGTTGAAATGTAGGTATAGATTTGACTTACATCAAAACTCGACTTACAGTCATGGAAAACATGACTAAACCATCCCTGTTTCCTGTTCATTTTAATGCCTGGTACAATAAAAGTTACATTTGTTTGGAAAAACATAATGATGACAACAAAAATAGCTCATAAGAGTTACATTTTTTGGCAGTACAATGCCACAGCTATTGATGTAAGAACTAAAGTAATTGAATAACATGGTTAGACATCAGCTCTTAAATTAAACTCTTTAGAGGTATTTTTGTTGTCATTATATTTGTTCAAACAAATGTACCTTTAGTTATGACAGACATTAAAACAAACAAGAAACTCAAGAAACAAGGGTGGTCTAACAATTTTTTCCGTGACTGTGCATCACAGTCTTTGAGCAGAACTCGTACGTAACACAAAGACCACCTGTATTCACCTTTGGCAACATTTGTATTCAATTACTTTGGTCAAACGCTAGAACCTTTAATTTTTCAACGCATTTGCTGTTAAAACATCAAGCTGTAAATAGGTCTTAAATTGGGTTTACTAAGACACACCCAGTTTTGTCTTCTGTCTGATTAATAGCGTCTGTGGGTTCAGACTGAGCCATAGATTTTACCGCTGGTAGGAAAAAAAAAAATTGATTGACATGATAAACCGCCTCACAAACGCAGTACTTCTGATTTTTAACGGGGCCGTAAGATTTTATGCCCTTCAATATGCACACACATTTAACCTTCAACTTTGGAATTAATGTAATGGAAACAAAGGATCTTTTTAGCCATTTCCAATGAATTAAAATGATTTGAAATGATGAAACCTGGTAATATTTAAAAGAAGTAAAAAACTGAAAAGAACAGAATTCTGCAGGAAGTATAACGTACAGTAATTAATGTTGAGGCTTACATTATCCCTATCTTCATGCAGGGGTTGTTCGATGTCTTATTCTAATTTGAAAAATCATGTACAGCCACGCTTTGTACCCCCATCTCAATTTCCATTGCTCTAATACAGAATCTTGGATAATAATTATCAACACGAAAAGGTTATGGGACTAGTTGATATGAGGAGGAGGCGTCATGCTTGGAGTCTGAATGTAGATCTCTCATTGCCAAACATGTCAAATTAGAATGTGATATTGGTTTTGGGATTTCACAGGATGGCGGCCTTGTAATCTAAGGCTGCCCGAGGGTTTCCTATCAATCTGAGTTGAATTAATGTATGGTGAGATGGGGATAGTAATGACTTTTCTGTGTAATCTGGCCTATTGCTTTTGCACAGATGGGTTCCATATTAAATACCTCAGCATTTGCATTATTCTTGTTTGATGTTCAGATGGACTTCATATAATGCTGTTGTAAATGAACATGAGGCAAGATTCATTCAAACAATATTCGTAATGGACAATTCGTTCATTATAGCCACACGTGTAATTGAAATCATGGAGAGCAATACCAGAATAAATACTAAATTAATTTGAATCATTGAAACCTCGGTTAGCTTATGCACAGGTTAACGTATAATATGGCACGTATCTTGTCGGTTTATTAATACAGTACTTGAGTCCAACTGTGTTACATGTTTATCCCAAAACATCTCTGCTTTCAGCCTTTAGCAGCCTAGAAGTAAAATGCAAACTGCAATGGGATGTCACTGTCCCCCAGCTCCATCGCCCTTCCGTGACATCATCAGACATCACCTCTGTACAGTATTCCCTCGTTTATCGTGGTTAATTGGTTCCAGAACCGATTGTGATCAGCTAAGAAGGATTCCTTATTTACAAATTGAATATTTTTGTAGTTAAAGCACAGAAAACTTGTTTACAACCTTTTAAATATATTAAAAAAAAACATTATTAGAGCTCTCGAGACCTGAGCTAACACTCCTAACACCCCTGCAGTCACATTACATCAACTGTTGCCCAGAAAGGATGTTCATGGCTACTGGAGTTTGGAATTATTTGGCATCTTCCTGACCACACTTTGTGATACAAACCAGAATAGTGTGCTGACATACCTGACTTCAACTCGCACTGGTGAGAGGTACGAACTCACCGAAATAAACGAATTATAAGTGCAGACGTCTGTCTGTTGGCCTAGTAAGGCATTAGACGACATTATCAGCACGTCTGAAGGGACTGATCAACAAAAAGCACTGAATATAGGAACCCATTTATCTACTTTCTGGACCGGATTAAATAAACTTCCCTTCTTCCTACTCCTTTTTGGACATGTACAACTGTGAATTGTACTATGTGATGTATTCCAATGTAACTTGTATACATGTTCAAAATAAATTACACCATTACCGTTACCTTTACACTTGTATTACCCAATAAAGTAGACATAATAAGAGTGTGTGTGTGTGTTGCTATAAATATGTTCCCTAGGGGAGCTGAGTGGCAGGCAGACAGGAAGTGGTATCAGGGATTCAGAGTTGAGTTTTAGCTTGGCGTTGGTTACTGCCACATATTTTTATTAGTGATTATTGTGCCTGTTGTGAGATAATTCCAGTCTGCAATAAAAGCCTGTTGTTCCGGCCTGTTGAAGTCTGGTGCTTGTGTGTCTCAGTTAACATTAGAGCAACATTAATGACACCTAGTGATCAGAGTTGAATACTACACATCATTCACAGTGTCTCAGTGTGTCTTCTGAATGTCTTATTTTAGTTTGCTTAGCCCTGTTTATGCTTGAATATGCTTAATTTTGGCAAAAAATAGATAAACTTTACTTCAATAGGCATATTTTATTGTAATAATAGGCTGTATTCATAAAACAAAACACCCAGATTGAGTCATTCGTATAGTTTTTTAAAATTGTGATAGAGTGAGGTCACAGAATTCAAAATGCTAAGTGGCGATGGACAACGGTCGATAATCCACAGTGGAGCCAAAGAAAGTTGCAAGTGTCATTATTATATACATTTTGTCATTATTTTGTCATTATTGCCATCATTGTGAAGTCATTATTGAATGAAAAAAATAACTTGTAACAAAGAATGAAGGCATCATTCGTGTGGATGTCTCTTCTTCCCTGTTGCTCGTCATTGCTGTCTTTGTCAACAATCAAGTTTTCAATCAAGGTCAAAGTGACGTTAAATTTGTCCAGAACGGAATACAGTCGTCCCTCGTTTATCGCTGGTACCGCGAAGTAGGATTCCATATTAATAAAAGGAATATTTTCACAGTTAGAGCATAAAAAATCTATGACTTTCTAAATATGTTTTTTAACATTATTAGTGCCCTGTAGACATGAAATCACACCCCTATAGTCACATTTAAACTCCTATTTTCTTTGGTTACACCACATTGCGCAGGCTGCACGATCTCTGCAGGGACATAATAGAAAGCCACTGCTAGCATAGTAAGCTACCGAGGTAACTAGTTAGCCTCGTAGGTGTGCCTTGTGTATTACATCGCTCTCACTCGGTGATCCATTCACGTCTGGAGGCAACTATTTACTAATCCGGCAGAGTGTGGACGTGAATTTTTTTCCACCCGCGAAAAAACAATCTCAGCAACGTTCCCGTGTGGACACGCACACTTGTGTAACAATGCGACAGTGCGCTCTTTGCATCCTCAATCTCTTTCCTGAACAGGTGGTTGTCATAAGAGCAAGTGGTTTTCATAATGAAGCCACCGAAATCCATTTTTAATCCAAAAACATGGTATGGCAAGGTGGACGAGGAGATAAAGAGACATCCGTGCCCACGGCTAAGCATGCTACGTACGGACTTTGATTGCAGTTAATTGTGGAACAACTGAGCTAGAAAAAAATGTATAATTGGCACCCATGCATGACTGAATGTAAATTGAAATATACAGAACCAAAATAAAAAGTCAAAAGCAGTACCAAAATAGTGGAAAGTCATTTTGAGTTACTGTCTTGGTATGAGTTACCATGTTTCCATATGTACAGTATAGCGAGCAATGCTTGATGAATGCTCTCACAAGAGCCTGGCTGCTTCACTTCCACATGGCTCCCTGTCGCCTCTTCAAATAATACAACATATTTCATAAGAAAGATCCCATAGTGAAAATTATGTCAAGCTAAGATCTAAGACGAAGACTCCTCAAGGCTTTGCTCTGTAACTCTGAAAAATGTGTAACTGCACAGAGCAGTATCCATCTGAAGAAGAAGAAGCGGAGAGATGTGCAATATTTCTACATTATAAAGCTTTTTATATGTCATTTTACATATACTGTATCTATGTGGTTACAGTTATCTTTTTTGTTTTTTTCAATAAAGTCATTTTTATACATCACACACACTAGTATGCACATTCTTGTCCTCATTTGTATGTGTACTGCTCATTAGCGCGGTCATTAAAACCTAATTTTGCAAGCACTACTGATCCGCAAAGACAAACACTGCAGGACACACTATCATTAGGTTTTATATGACTTTTAGCAATAATAAGAATGAATGTGTCATAAAACTACACCCTAAATACTGTTTTTTGAGTAAAGCCCTAGTTTTATGTTCTTCCTCAGTCTGTGTGCTTGTCTGCACCTGTAGTCAACTTGAGTTTGTGAAATCTATTTATTTACATCATCACTGCACAACTCGGCATGCCCAAAGAGCAGTAGGAAGAAGCAAAGCTAATTTTGGCCATGTCCACACAAATTTTTTTTTTTTTAAATGCACATTTGAAATGTGCAAATGAGGGTCAAATGTGCATTTTTGAAAACCCATTTCCGTGTGGACATGGCCAAAATTAGCTTCGCTTCTTTCTTCTGCTCTTTGGGCATGCTGAGTTGTGCAATAAAGATGTAAAGTTTTAAAAAATCACAAAAAAAGGTGTCAAAAAACCCCTCCGTCCACACAGGAACATTTCAAAACAACCTGTCCACACGAATATGCATTCAAAGGGGGCAATTCACAGGAGAAGACACATGGACTGCTCGCGAATTAGCATTACTTTTCCATAGTTTATTTCACATTTGTCAGCAAAATGCATTGCATATAAAACTGAAAACGGATGAAACATGTTCTTTATTAAAATGCAGCAATGCTGTGAAGTCTAGTGCTATCCATCCATCCATCTATTTTCTATGACGCTTATTCTCACTAAGGTCGTGAGGGTATGCTGGGGCCTACCCCACCTAGCTTAGGGCGGGAGGCGGGATACACCCTGGACTGGTCGCCAACCAATCACAGGTGTAGTGCGATCTCAAATAGTTGTGTGTCTGGCTAATTGTCCTTGTTTAATTGCCTCCACGACAGTAGTTATGCAGCAGAAGACAGGCGCACAGTATATAATAGGGAAGATTTCAATGTGTGGGCAAAGCAGCTCCGTCAAACGCAATCACAATCTTCTTGCCATGCGAACATTCCAAAGCCATTCTTCCAAAATAAAAACATGCTTGTGAAAGTTGTCCCACCATCTAAAGGTCCCAAATGGCCATCATTGGCAAGAGCATCGTACTGTAGCCATTTTAGAGCGCAAAACAGCAGCAGTAGCGTCCTCCGAAGCCCATGCCGGTGCCTTTGTTTGTCAATGTAGAGTGAAAGTAGGTGTATGTTTACTCTTCTAAACACAAAAAGTCATTTCACCATGCTTAAAAGCAGCAATGTTGTGTTTGCCACCGCGACATGAAATTATACTTCTCGAATGTGGAAATAACGGTACATAGTTGTTATGTCATCTGTCGGCAACAAGTCAAAAGCTCTGTCTTCCCCGTCCACACGCAGCCATTGAAGTATTGTTGGTGGTGGGGATCCCTGCTCTGTTCCCGTGGGTTCTGACTGGTTGTGTTTTAACGGGTGATGGGAGTCAAAGAGCAGGTACTCGTCTGTGTCAGTAGGTTTTGTGTAGACCTCAGTATTGAGGCTTTCTTCACTGCCAACACTGCCCAAAAAATAGCCTAACACTAAGTGTTTCTCGGCCTAATGCTATGTTTAAAAAAAATCCTACCCTAATGCTAACCACTGCCCATGTCACTGCCATATTTCTGCTCATAGAAACATTTGTTAAATTGGATGTAAGCCGTGCTAAGGAAAAGTTGGAGTAGATTGCATAACTGGTCTGGGATGAGGTTGATTCTGTTCTGTACATTGGAGTCTTGTTTCAGTTGTTCCGTGACCGCATCGATGGCCACAATGGTCATCTTTGGCAAGTCTCAGGTTCCGGACCTTGTTGTTACAGTCTGTGGAGTTGTGGATATGGTGTGGGGTATCGCCAACACCAGCAATCGTAGGGCCAGACATGACTTATAGGCCTTTTCTGCTTTTGCCAAATAACATTATTTTTTTTTTTGCTTAAGTTCCATTACCGTCTGTTTTTATCAAACCATTTATTTATTTCCACTGTGATTTGTATCTTTAGTTCCTGTTCGTTCTGTGTCATCTGCAAATGACAACATTAAGTCTTTTGTGGTCTTTCAGATATCATTTTTATAAAAACTATTTTGGTCCCAGTATTGACCACTGGGTTACGCAACAATTTGTATTCAAGCATCGCATGTCCTCTCAGCTCCCGCTTCCTTTCTGTGATATGGCTTTTCACCAAATTTGACAGGGGCAACACATTGTGGGATGTTGATGCTATCAAAACTGTAAGTGAAAGTGGATTTTGCCCCAGTTAAGAATGGATGAAAGGTGGCACCACGCTGGACCGATCACTACAGTTGAATACAAAAAAATCGTCACTCTGTCTTTTCATAATCAATCCAATTAAATTCACACACCACAGGTAATTGCACACCTGACTATTAAACATTTATAGGAATGGCTGCTCATAATTGACAGAGAATATGTGTCTTGTCCAGCAATTGGCTATCCTTTTAAAATTCAAAGTACATTTGCAATTAACTTTCAAGATAAAGAAAAAACCTAATTGAGTATGCTCAACATTACATGGAGGAATGTTTGATTACTGATTACTTTGGAAGGCTGTGACTTCATAAAATGTAAATGTAAATAAAACAACACAGCATTAGAGAAGTGGATCCTCTCAACACCTTGAAGCACTGGAAAAACATTAGTGGGACTTATAGGGCTTGTCTAAGGATTCACCCACTTCACATTCATTACTAAATTCTGAGCTTTCCATCGGGACGACATGTACTATATATGTTGCTCTTTGAAGCTCCAGAGTACGTATACCATCAAAGCTACGGCTCTACTTTGAACATCACCTTGTCTTTTTCCTCCTTAGATGATTTTTCTTAATGCGGTCACATAAAGGCTTGCACGTATTACAGTGGGGAGAATTCTGATAGCTCTTCTCTTAATGGCTTATGAATTTAATCAGGTTGTGAGCTTGCTTTTTGGAGGAACAACCATTCACACCATCACAAAGTGGAGACTGAGCCTATGCTGCGTATTTACAATCCGAAGGCGAAATTTGGAAGTACTTCCACACCGCGGACATACTGAGCTAGCACGTTTGTTACTTTGTGGAGCACGTTGGAGTTTGATGGGTCTCACATGCAAAACCACTCAACAGCAAGAAGAACAGGAAGATCAGGCTGAAATTTGCCAAAAAGTTCAAAGTTGAGCCTCAAAATGTCATCAGTCCATGATACTTTTCAGCTATCGGCTCACTAAAAAGAGCCAGCTCTTTCGGCTCCCAAGTGGCTTCTCGGATTTTTTTGTTATTCGTGTACCCATAACAACTCTAGTTGAGTTCCCGTATTTAGAGCGTATGGCCTAGCCAAGATACAGTAATCCAAAAAAATGTAAATCCGTCAAAAGTAAAACTTTTCCTTGGACTGGGTTCAACATTTCTTTTTAATTGTGAGCCGAGTTGTGTTTATTTAGAGATTCAGTCTTTGTGGTTGTGAATGTTATGTCATCTTCTGCACACCATCTGGTCTGCTATGAACACGAAAGAGCTCCATGTGACGTTCTGTATGTTAGGAATTCAAAACATGCACTTATTATCATTGCTTTGTCTATTCGCATTGATAAGTCTTTCGGTCAAAATGTTCTTACAAGACTATGGCTGTTGAAGACAAAAAGTCTCAACAAAGCACAGCGAAGAATAATTAGGCTGCTCAACCACACACAGAGAGAAAAACTACAGATGGTACTTGTGCATCATTATTATTAAAATAACTGTAGCCAATTTTAATTCCAGTTCTCACAGATTTGTACGAGCATATTGTAATTAGTACCTGTGTGCTGATTGCCAATAATAATTATGTAGTATTTCATTAACTCATCATTTTCTTTTCTGTCAAACGCATAAGAAATCAAACCTGTGACAACTCCTTGGAAAACAACTTTTAACTTGAATTTTGACATGCAATCCTTGTTACGAGGCTTTTTCTCTCGTTGATATTAGCGAGCCAGTGGTGGCAGCTCAGCAGATAGAGCTAAAATGTATGACTATGTACACTGCTCAAAAAAATTAGAGGAACACTTCGAAAACACATCAGATCTAAACTGGGGGAAAAATGATCTTGAATATCTTTCCTGATAATAAGTGGGTGATGTATTAGTAACAAAATGATGCCACATAATTTGATAGAAATGAAAATGATCACCCTATAGATGGGGGAAATCAAAGACACCCCAAAAATGAAAGTGAAAAAATGATGCAGCACACTGGTCCATTTTGCTAAAATGTCATTGTAGCAACTCAAAATGATTCTCAGTAGTTTGTGTGGCCCCCACGTGCTTGTACGCATGCCTGACAATGTCGGGGCATGCTCCTAATGAGACTACGGATGGTGTCCTGGGGGATCTCCTCCCAGATCTGGACCAGGGCATCACTGCGGTACCTGGACGTATGGAGGAGATTCAGGTAGAAGGTTCTTCAACCCTCAGCAGGATCGGTATCTGCTCCTTTGTGCAAGGAGGAACAGGATGAGCACTGCCAGAGCCCTACAAAATGACCTCCAGCAGGCTGCTGGTGTGAATGTTTCTGACCAAACAATCAGAAACAGGCTCCATGAGGGTGGCCTGAGGGCCCGACGTCCTGTAGTGGGCCCTGTGCTCACTGCCCAGCACCGTAGAGCTCGATTGGCATTTGCCATAGACCACCAGAATTGGCAACTACACCACTGGTGCCCTGTGCTCTTCACTGATGAGAGCAAGTTCAACCCGAGCACATGCGACAGACGTGAAAGGGTCTGGAGATGCCGTGGAGAACGTTATGCTGCCTGCAACATCATTCAGCATGACCGGTTTGGTGGTGGGTCAGTGATGGTCTGGGGGGCATATCCCTGGAAGGAGTACAGACCTCTACAGGTTAGATAATGGTACCCTGACTGCTATTAGGTATCGGGATGAAATCCTTGGGCCCATTGTCAGAACCTACGCTGGTGCAGTGGGACCTGGGTTCCTCCTGGTCCACGACAATGCCCGACCTCATGTGGCTAGTGTATGCAGGTAGTTCCTGGAGGATGAAGGAATTGATACGATTGACTGGCCCCCACGTTCACCTGACCTAAACCCAATAGAACACCTCTGGGACATTATGTTTAGGTCCATCCGGCGCCGCCAGGTTGCTCCTCAGACTGTCCAGGAGCTCATTGATGCCCTGGTCCAGATCTGGGAGGAGATCCCCCAGGACACCATCCTTAGTCTCATTAGGAGCATGCCCCGACGTTGTCAGGCATGCGTACAAGCACGTGGGGGCCACACAAACTACTGAGAATCATTTTGAGTTGCTACAATGACATTTTAGCAAAATGGACCAGTGTGCTGCATCATTTTTTCACTTTCATTTTTGGGGTGTCTTTGATTTCCCCCCTCCATAGGGTGATCATTTTCATTTCTATCAAATTATGTGGCATCATTTTGTTACTAATACATCACCCACGTATTATCAGGAAAGATATTCAAGATCATTTTTCCCCCAGTTTAGATCTGATGTGTTTTTGAAGTGTTCCTCTAATTTTTTTGAGCAGTATATATATTTGGGACGAGTTCTCACCCCATATGGAACGTTGTCAAGGTTTGCTGTCTTAATCTCTGATAGCACAATACTCTTAACATACGTGTACAGACTGCTTAATATGACAAACTCATCTCTATTATTCCAGCCACTGCATGCTCTCATGCACCTGCTTATGTGGTGTGCAAAAAAAAAAAAAAAAGAGCGAAAGAGACATTTCGTTGAAAGGCTTCTTGACTAATGCATGACTTTGTAAGTGATGTGGTAGCACATTGAAATAATGAAAAAGTCTTGTTGTAGCAGCCATACAATGCTTATTATTGTGACATTTACATCAGTGTATTATTTATGAGATGCAAAACTGGAATTCAAGCAGTAACAAATTAAACATAGCAATTCAGGGATGCATATCATTTGTGAAGTGCTGAAGTCCTTAATATTTTATAACTGGCACAAGGCAGGCTGAGTGCAAAAAATGGACATATATTCCAATGCTGGAACATTCAATTATCTTTTTGTTTCTTTTTACTATTTAGTATGTGTTTATATAAGGCCTCGGAAAGAAATTTGACCAAAGTGGATTTGACCGTAGGTCACAATTGTCAAGCAGTCTTTTTGAAATTCTGAGGGATTTTCCTATTATTTAATTTTATTGCAAGTGAAAGCTCTCTTTGTTTTGAAGATAGTCAGGCACCCGAGATTATATCAGGTAGGGGTGTCCAAACTTTTTCCACCGACGGCCACATACTGACAACTGAAAAGATGTGTATTATTAGTATGAACTTCGCTCTTTGCTCTTTTTTTTCTATTTTTGCTGAGGTTTTTTTGCATTTAACTACTTCAACTTTCTTCAAGAAAACGTTCTTTTCATAATATTTTTCCCAAACCAAAACTGATAACGTTATTGTTTGTTTTGTTGGTTTCTCATAATATTCAGACTTTAAACAAATGTTTTTTTCTTTAATATTTCAACTCTACGCTACTAAAACGGTGTTCGTTTCCCTCGTAATATTCCAAGTTCATTCTTGTAAAATATTTTTTTTTCTCCTAATATTTTGACTTTAGTCATAAAATTACAGCTGTTTCTTTTGTGCAGCCTAATTTTCCAAAAATTCCAACTTTAGTTGCATTGTTTTTTTTTCCTCATAATATTGCAACTTTAAAAAAAACTATATTTTTTCCGTAATATTTCAACTTTATGCTACTAACATGATGTTATCTTTTCTCATAATATTATGAAGGTTATTCTTGTTAGATTACAACTTTTTTGGTAAATGGTAAATGGTCACAGTCACAGTTTTTAAGATTTTTACAGACCAATTGCCAAGCCTGTGAATATTCTCATTAATCCAGGTCATTGTATTCTCAGGGGATTGAACTGATCGAGGAGTTAGCGGACAAAAAATGAGGCGGAATAAGAAGAAGTAGTAGTAGAGTAATTAATAGATGAAAAATGATGTCTGTGTCTCAGCATTCACACAATGACAACGGCCAGCTTGAGCAAACACAACAGCCCGAATGTGTGTGGCAGTTCAGAATTAGAAGTGATGTCCCAAGTAAACATGCTGAAAAGGCGTAACAATATGGATTGAGTTTCATCTTACAAATTGGACTTATAGTGCAACCTTTCTTACTTGTTGATAGTAGGAGGACGTGTCATTTTAGTTGACCATCAGTCATGATTTTTGACGTGACTGTTCCCAAAGACACGATGTGGCAGTGGGATCATCCACCACCCCCTTCCTGTTTTCAGTCACATCAAGAATCACATCTTCAATGAAGGCAATAGTAACCTTAAATGTTCATTTAACCCTTTCATTTATCATTTATATGCATTTACAATTGCTTTCTGCATGTAAAACTATAATTTTAAAACTATAAACACATGTTTTGGGTTAACATTTTTGGCTTTCTGGAATGGATTAATTGGAGTTTCTCGCAGATGGAAAATTTGATTTGGTTAAAGTCCAAGTCGGAGCTTCTGGAACGATTTAATGACAGTAACCAAGGTTTCATTAGGAGCCAAATTAAGTAACATCTACATTTTGATCAAATTATTGAGTACTAAAGAAAGCTTAATGAAGGGACGAAAGATGAATTTATGCCGTTTATAACGAACACTATTACTCATTTGGAATGCCTTTCTTAAAAAAAAAAAAGATATCAAAGCATTCCAGCATTTTCTCAAATGGCTAGCTCCCAGTCGCACACAAAGAGAGAGAGCAACCAGACAATGCACAACAATGCATGGCAATGAAGTAGGTAAGGTGAGTCAACTTCGACAGTGGAATTTTAAAAAGGAATATGTGGCTTATCAGCTGATAACGGAGCTGTCAGCCTGACTTGTGTGGCTTGCTTGAACTGTTGCTCTATTTGCACAGATATTGTGTAAGAGCCAGAAACTGAGAATAGGACACTCTTCATGTCAATTACTTATGCAGAACTTGAAGAGAAACCAAAAGTGCAAAAAAACAAAGCGCAGAGGAAATATGAAAATTCACATTCAAACACGCTGACTGTAAACTGACGTTCGCCCATAGTCGACGCTTTAATAAAAAATGAGTGTTTTAAGAAAAGGGGTTCTATTTTTTTCTTGTCACAAAAGGAAACCAGTTTAATACAGTCAGTCCCTGGTGGGTAACCAGCACCATATCCAACAAATTGCAGACCTTCATTGACAACAGCCTACACTTCATCCGTCAACATCAGATGGTCAGACAGGATTAGCAATAACAGACAATGACAGCAAGTAAACCAAGACCCTGTCAGCGAACAAACAGAGCAAAGAACTCTGAGACAGCACACAGGTGACAACCATCACAGGCACGTGAAGGGATACCTCAGGCTTAATGTCGGGCTGGGCGCCCAAAGATGACATGGAGAAGGTCCTGTAAGGAGGGAATTGGAGGCTTGCAGACAGACCTGTGGACAGCTGAAGAAGATCGCCTAAAATGGAGTGTGTTGGAGGATTGTTGCTGAGGCCCTATGTTCCACAAGAACATGCAGTACACATGTTTAATTGCCGCAGGCCAGTAATAAACGAGTCACAGTCTGCAAATGGCCCCCGGGCCCCACCTGCCCTAAACACTACTGGTCAACATGTAACAGTATAATTATATGTATCTGCAAACACAAGCTTCTAATCACAGACATGTTAATATGTGCGTGCACAAATTCAAAATGGCCGCCAACCTGTCTATAACGGCCACCTGTCTATAGCGGCCACTTTTACCGTTTCCCTTTAGTGGCCACTATAGACAGGTTTGACTGTATAAAAACAAAGGCACTGTTCTGTGGTCTCACGCTCTTTGTCCAACAGGACCGAAAGGCTCCAAAAGGGATGAGTTCCGAGAGCTTCAGTTCAGCCTGCCTCTCTCACTTATTAAACGCATTTTTAACTAGATTTTTTTTAATCTGGTTGGTGATTGGTGATGACGATGAGTATGAAGACGTCACAAGCATCGCCAAGGAATCAGCAGTGAGTACATGTAAAAATGAAAGCATTCAGCCACTGTCGTATTCTATTTCACCTAAAAATAATAAAATTTGTGTTTTATACTGGTCTTGGGCAGCTCCATTTATTGGTATCTCACTACCAAAACAACTGTCCCGACCAATTTCTTCAGATATCTGCTGTTTCATTTATCATGGTCGGGTCTGGACGAAGTCCGCACGGTGGTCTAGTGGTTAGCATGTTGGCCAACACAGTAACAGTCTGGAAATCGGGAAGATCCGGGTTCGATCCTCCCTTTCTGTGTGGAGTTTGCACATGGGTTTTCTCCAGGTACTCCGGCTTCCTCCCACATTCCAAAAACATGCATGTTAGGTTAATTGGTGACTCTAAATTTTCCATAAGTATGAATGTGAGTGTAAATGGTTGTTTGTCTATATGTGCCCTGCCATTCCTGCGATTGGCTGGCGACCATTCCAGGGTGTACCCCGCCTGTTGCCCAAAGTCAGCTGGGATAGGCTCCAGAATGCCCCCGCGACCCTAATGAGGAGAAGCGGTATAGAAAATGGATGGATGGGTCTGGAACCAATTAACTTCGATAAACAAGGAACCAATGTATACTGTATGCTTTACTATTACCTATAAATTATTACTGACTTTGGGTAAATGAGAAAACGCGCGAGTGAGTGGATTTTCCCTTGAAAAGAAATTAATTAAAAGTATAACTATTTTGAGAAGAAATAGGCAGAGATGTACAATACGCCGTCTAACATAAACAGTCTGAAAAATGTAATCAATCTTTTTCATTCTGGGAAAGAACTAAAAGGTTATCATGATTGTTAATTTAAAACTAAACAATAAAGGACTTTTCTAAAACGAGCAATTTAGAACAGTGATATTTCATCATATTCTATCTGTGCTGCCTGTGGCAGTGAGAATGAGATGTCAAGGCCTTTTAAGAAGAGAATAACCGACACCTCTCACAGATCACATTATGAAGTCCTTTGGAAAGGCTCAGGTTGCAGTAAAAAGCTTCTCCCTCCTCTCACGACATGCATGTGCTGCAGATAATGATGGCGATGAAAAGTGTCAGGGCATTCTTCCCGCCCTCCAGCAGAATTAGCATTAGCATAATGGGATTTTTAACATGGTACCTTACCTGCCACGGGCTCTGAGGAAGCTACGACTGTCCAGGGCCATTAGCTGCTAACTGGCAGTGTGCCAGCATTCCGTTTTAACTCAAAACAGTGGGCAGCAGAAGGGGTGGAACAAAGAGGAGAGTGTGAAAGAGGACATCAAATTTTCATGTAGTGTGAGTCCATCAGTTCTGGGGCGGGGGCTAATGAAAGAACTCCGGCACTGCAAGAATCACTGCAAGAAATTATTTTCCTGCACACATTTCAGGCAGGTTTTAAATTTTTTGAAGATTTTTAAAATGGTAGTTTTGCACCGACTATGTAAAAATGCACAATGCATCGTGTAACATATAATTATTTCCCTACCTTACATAAACTTATGTCGCAATGGGCGTTCATGGTAAATGTATTCCTTATTTGAAAATAACTCCACTTTACTGTTTCAACTTGAATTGAACATGTGTCCATTAAAAATTATTGAAAGAGTGACATTTATTGAGTGGTTTATTCGTATTTGTTCTAATATGCTCTGACAGGAGTGCTTTTCAAGATCTAGAGGCAGTCCCCACTGCTGGTAAAAGACATTAACAATAGAAAGGTGTATGCTACATGCTTCCAGGATATTTTGTTGCTAAAAGACCAGAAAAAGAAAATAGTCTATAGCTCATATCGATAACGTCATGACAATCACAATATTTTTCCTTCTTTTACTTCTTCTTCTTTTTTTGGATGGCCTAATAAGGTATTTTTCAGCACCTCTCAATTTTTGCACACTCCTGATCAAAAAATTGTAAATCAGTTGAAAAACTGCAAGACATTACATTTTTCACTGTTGGGTCATAAGCAGAGCTTCAAGAACAAATGAGAGTGAGACAAATTTGCCATTTATTGCAAACTATTAATCTGAAATAGGTTGTTCACAAGCTGATCAAAGGTTTAAAGCAAAACTGCACTTTTGGAATTTTGACCGTCATCCGCAATCCTTATGTGAAACATGAACACATTTTTCTTTCCCTTTTGTGTGCGTTCTAAAGAGAGAAAACGAGTTGGCATGAGGGCGCTAACAACGGCCGCCATGGGACCCATCTATTTTGACGATAAAGCCCTAAAAAAAACGGCAGTGATGTTTTATTTAAATAACTGACCTGTATATTAACCAAGCTACAGCGATATTGTTATTGTAGCAGCTAACACCATCCATCCATCCATCTTTTTCCGAGGTCGGGCCGCGGGGGCAGCAGCCTAAGCAGGGAAGCCCAGACTTCCCTCTCCCCGGCCACTTCAGAGTAACACAACGTCTAGCTTGTTTGTGAGTTTGGACGACCCGAAGACATCGCTACAAAGACTCAACAAGATGCTCGTTTGCTGTCAGCATATTTTACCTGAGGACTATGCTAAATTTACCAGCTCAACGGGGAGCACAAGTCCCATCAGCCGGCATCCCAATGAGAGCAGACATGTCAGTGATTGTTTTCATTACACTGTTATCCATGAAACATTTAGCACTCGCGCTAAGGGGGTAAGGGGGCGTCTTACCTGATAACCTGTAGCTCATCCTCCATATATTCAGCCTCAAAAGATAAGGTTCTGGTTCCTCATTTGTGCAAAAGTAGTCTTTGGTAGCGGCGGCGGCATGCTGCTGTTGTTGACGGAAGTAGCGTTAGATCCTGTCGTCTATGGAATCAATGTGCCTAGGAAAGACGATCCTCTACTGTTTAAAATGATCAAAATAAGGCAAAATACTGTAAGTCTTACATGTTATCATGAATGTACCTGTGAATGCATGATCACAGAATGTATAGAAAACGATGAAATGTTTTTTTTAGATGGATTTATTGTCGAAACAGGTGCGTCCCATGACGTCCATTGTTTGCGCCCTCATGCTAATGCGTTTTGTCTCCTTAGAATGCACAGAAAAAGAAAGGAAATATGTGTTCATGTTTCACATAAGGATTGTGGATGATGGGCAAAATTCTCAAAAAGTGTAGTTTTCCTTCAAGACAACAGCCTTTAAAAGTCAAAATCTTGGCAAAACTGTGGATTCAATGTCATTTTCTTTCTTCCTCATGTGATATTTACACTATCATGATCTCTTGACGGCAAAGGCAAAGAAGTTTTTTCTCTTTGAACGCGGTTGGATTGTTGAGCTGCATTAGCAAGGCCTTTTGCAGCACGCCATTACTGCTGAGGTTGGACGCAGTATGACAACCATGTTAAACTTCTTAAAAGATGCTGAGGGTTATGGGACAAAAACGTCGAGTGGTAGACTCCCTGAGGATCCGTGGGATCCAGTTGGTCTCTCTGTCAAGACACGGCACGATCCCGGCACAAATGAAGGTTGGTACCGGCGCCGAGTCCAGTCCAATAACCGTCAGACTGCATCTGCAAGAGAAGGGTTTTAAGAAGAAAAAAGCCTCATTAAAGGCTTAATCTCCTTCAATGCCACAAAATTGCCTGTTTGCAATTTGCACGAGAGCACCAAGTATGGGACATTGAAAGGTGGAAGAAATGTTATTCTCTGATTAGAAAAAATATACCCCTGACGGTCCTGATGGCTTCCAACGTTACTGACAATGACAAGGAGATCCCTCCTGAGATGTTTTCCACACGGCACAGTGGAAGGGGCGCCATCATAATCTAGGGTGTTTTCCCTTCAATGGAACAATGGAGCTTCAGGTTGTGCAGGGGCGTCAAACAGGAGATGTGGAGATGTTGCAGGGGGCATCCCTCATGACTGAAGGCCATCGTGTGTGTGGTAATGACAATAATGTAATAATGCAGTTCACACTGGGCGCCTGACAAAGGACTTCTTCCAGAGAAATGAGCTCACTCTTTTGGACCATCCTGCTTATTAACCTGATCTTAATGAAATTGAGAACATTTGGGGATGGATTGCACGGGAAGTTTACAAAAATGGACATCAGTTCCAGACAGTGTATGGCCTCTGTGAAACCATGTTCACCACCTGGAGCAGCATTCCCACTCGTCTCCTGGAAAAACTGGCATCCATCATGCCCAAAGCATTTTTTGAGGAGATTAACAAGAATGGCGCAGCTACTCAGTCATTTTTTGAAAATTGTATTTCTATTTTAAAGGGGGTTCGGGTTTTTTTGGCCTATGACCTTCAACTTTTGAACTGATGAACAGCCTATTCCAGTTTAAAGGCTGTTTGCAATAAATTGCTTACTCTTTTTTTGTATCACTCCTTAAACTAACTAATGCAATGTAATGTTAAAAATGGAATTTTTCAACTGGTCTAAAAATTTGGATCAGGAGTGTATAATACGTATGTACCACCACTATGGGCCGCTACTTATTTCAAGTTAGTCCCTCCAGTTCTGGTACTACCCAAATGACATCTATTAGAGGGGTAAGTGTACAGCATGGTGCACTCACCATTTTGACCGTTTTGAGTGAAACATACAGTTCCTGACAGTGTACTGCGGTTTGCTGTATTTCTCAGTGGGAACACACCTATGCACTCAAAATGCTAAGTGTAAGTACATAATTGTACGACACAGAAGAGGTCTCTGTTGAAAACATTGGCATAAAAACTGTGTTGAAAACAAACTAATATCCTCATTACTAAAACAATGTCAAACAGTACAAATCAGCCAAATAGCACTCACACTTTACTTGAACGCTTCTGCTCGTCTGCTTCTGCCACGCTGTTTAGGCAGGTGCGTTTATCAAAATGCGACGCTGATGAAACAAGTGGAAAATTAGTTCCGTCTCTAACTGCACCACATTTCTGTGTTGACAGGAACCAAGAATAAAAGCACCCACACAAAAAAATTGCTAATGTGAGCGAGTTGCGCATTCAATTCCCATTGGCACACTTCTCCGTCAACCAATCGACTGACATTAGTATCAAACTTCACCCATACACAAGCCTATGTACAAATAAAGGCCTCCCTTCCAACAGACTTGGTGCGTCAATAGAGTAAATGAGAGCCCATTTCAATCATAATATTACATGATTGCCTCTGCTATCTATGGGGAGAATGGTGGAACAAGTGATGAGCATGACTGTCTCACAGAAAGAAGACGCTGGGTTTGAATGTCAGACATTTCTGTGTGGAATTTGCATGTTTTTCTTTTGAGTACTCCAGTTTCCTCCTACAGTCCAAAAACATACAGTATGTTAGGTCAACTGAAGACGCTAAAGGTTTAAAGGTGCTTACATTTTATACTGTGGTTCGTGTTTGTGGAGAACTTTGTTAAAATAACGGCAAGCAGATATTCTCGTAGGTCACTATTGTACCATTTAGTATAAAAAGAAATACAGAAAACCATTTTTTTTTTTTTACTTTACAAGGACTCAATAAGTCTAAAAAAATTCAACTTTTATTCTGGTGTGATCAGCTTAAAGGAAGGTAACATGAAGTCTTTGTGTTCACTGTTCAACAGTATTCTCCAACCACCGGACTTCTCACCCTTACCTTACCTTTTTGTGAGGACTGAGTTTCCTTTTTAATTTCTGATTGTATCATTAGATTCAGCTGAACACTGCAGAATTAACATTTTCTGAACTGTGTGAACTTTTTGTATTGACAACACGCCACTGTATTTTTGTATTTCTCCTGTGACATGTGGATGGCGAATGGTTGCAGTTATTTTTAGGCTGTCTTGTGGATGTGTCATTGCCAACCTATAATGAGCACCTGGCGCCCATTACCATTGCCGGAAGATAGTGAGCTGTCACAGTGGGAAGTGTAGGCAAATGCAGAGCAACCCCACACTGTCACCCAAATGAAAATAATTACACGTCAGAGCCCTCTTACCCTATCCTTGTTACTCACTAGGTGAGAGGATCCATCTACACACCAGAAACAAACATGTGAACTAGAAATTACGTAACAGCATGGAATTATGGTTATTTCATAGACTGTTCATTTAGGTGATGGACTCAGAACAAAAAGAGAAAACCTGAAATATTTCCTACTTAAGTGTTGAAAATAAAGATTTGATAGAACCGAAGCATGTTTAGAACAATGCTTTTGTGTCATGATGAGTGACGTTGCTCTCAAGTCACACATCAGACTTCGGCAAATTTCGTGAGACTTCTGCCGAGCGGGCATCTAAAGTTGTAACTCCACACACTCTTAAGCTTTTTTGTGATGCCGCCACCGAAGGGTGTGAGGATCACCATGAAATGCAACTGAAATGCCATCGCTTGGTATCAAGAGACGAAAGCAGTAGGCACATCTGTTTCTGGGTGGCTCAGGACAATACTGCAATTAATTAACATCAATAATTGAAGAATTTACACCACGAGTCATCATGTCAGTGTCTATTAATGCATTGTATTTTCCTTTCAAGGTTTCACTACAAGTGTTCCAGTCAAATGTGTTGTTTTCTTGCCATTAAAAAAAAGTAGGTTTTTCTTGGCCAAACTTGAAATTGAAAGTAAAGTTTGGTGCCCAGTTACTCCCATTTTGGACAGATTTTCAGACAGACCTTTCAGTTTATTGCCACCTTTAGTTGCTGCTTTAAGGAGCCTCAGATTGACTTTAGCATGTAAAAAGGTGAGGTCAGGCTACTGTTGTGACCAGCTATTACCTTATTACCGTGGACCCCCGCAATCGGTACCATATCGGTTCAAGTGTGAAAGGCACCCATCCCTAGTTGCAACCAGCTGTTCCAAAAGTATCTCCATCCAAAGAAATACAATGTTCTGCTGTTAAACAACAGTTCGGCAACATCAACCACGAGACAATGAAAGGTTAAACCATCATGAAGAAATCTACTCTCCCAAGCAAAGTGAACCTCTGCATAAAAAATGTAGCACATTTCTGAGCGTGTGCCAGTGGTTATTTTTGCTACCATTAGAGATACCTAGTGGCAAAGGTCAGCCCATATTAAGAATCAAAAGACTCTGACCTTGTCAGTCACGCCCGTCAGTGAAAAATGCCTTTAAACAGAATGTGCCTTTCTGCAATCCCTTGAATGTAAAAAAGAATTACAACCCCAGGGACTTAAACCTTTGTCTCTTATGCTGAAATCCAGCTGGTAAAAGCCAAGGGAATGAATAAAAAAGGGAGGTCCTCAGTTGGCAGTCAGAGAAGCAAGGATTTCATTGATTATTGATTTATCATTTGCACATAAATGTGATTGTGTCGTACACTCATGAACAAAATGTTAAGATCAGGGAAAAATCTCAGGTACAGCACCACGGTGCAATTATCGCTCCCTCACTATATGACGGTTTTTCAAAAATAAATTCATAAATGATCACTGTTTCATTGTTTTGTGCATGAATACGGATTAAATACACAATTTTAAGCAAATTGTACTTATTCTTGGCTTAAATTAAGCATTTTCAAGCATAAAAAGGACTAAATGAACTGGCTAAATGAACTAAAATACAAATACAAGGCAGAAGAAGCATTGTAATTGCGAATCTAGTACCGTATTCTACATTGGCCACTAGGTGTTGGTGTTCGGTGAGACAGGCTCTAGACTGGTCACTAAGGTTCCCTGGGAACCACATTTACTGTGACACTGCTCGAGCAGTTTACGTTTTACATGGCTTATTTACTTTTATTCTGTCAATGATATTTGGTATAGGCGTGAACCGGTTAACGGTTTCTAGGTATGCCACAGTATGAAAAAGTCACGGTTTCAAAGCCACTAAAATTTTTACGTTTTGCATCATACTGTTTCTACGATATTAAAGAAAGTGGAGGTCCAGCGTGGTTATTCTCAAATCTGTTTCTACAACTAATTGTGTGGTTTAGATGCAACAAACGTGATAAGCACGGTTGCTGCCAAGAACACCATTACCGTGGAATTTCCTACTGAAAACAGGGATCTTGAAGATCTTCAGGTAGACCCAAGTGCAGGAAGCAAGGACAAGAAACAGTGGAAAGCTTCTCACAAAGGTTTAATTGCAAAATGAAGGGAAATCCAGTATCCAAAAACGGCAAAAATGTTAAAAACACACCAAAACATTCGGAACATGGAAGGAGCTAAGAATCTATAACTTGCTTGGAGCAGACTCACCACAAAAGGCTTATGTTGACCAGACAGACTAGACAGAAAACCGAGGACTAAATACGCAGACTGAATGGAACAGCAAAGTACACCTGGACAAGAAACAAGTGGGAGGAGAAAGCAGTATGCAAGGGTCAGGGCAAGACACAGGTGCAAACCAAAACACAAGAGCATATGGGGTACAAAACACAGGGAAAAACAGAACATAAATAAAAAACGGCGCCATATATTGTATTACGTAAGACTAACTTTTGTGCTTGCAGCTCATGAAGTTGTGATCAGATCAGATATACAGTGTGAATACTGTAGACTTACATAGTTTTTATACCTTGGTAGGACCTAATGAGCCCAATAATACAGTCTAGTCTCATGCAGCTGCAAAGGATTCCAGCTTCAAGTGTACTGTATGTGATTTCTTTCTGGTATAACCGTAACAAACGCTGTTTACTTCCCTCTTGTATTCATGAGGGTTGTTTCAAAGAACAACATGGATATCAGATACAAGTCATTTTTATCTTAAACTGGTCAAGTAAAGAAATACAGCAAGTGAACAGGAGAGGCAGAACAACCATTACAGTCATTGCTAATGTGACTATAAGTGAACCCTATCATGTGCGACTGAGTGAGTTATATTAGGTAAACAGACACAGTGAGGTCATAGCACAACTGTCATCTTAGCTCAGATGAATTGGTCTGGACAGGTTTAAGTGCATGCACTCAGTGATATAGAGAGCCATAACGCTGAGGCCACACTCCATTTCCATCCTATGTATTTTATAACTGCATAAATGTGTGAAAATACTCTATTCCTTCTGTCTGTGCCAGCAAGCACCTGTAAAAAGCCACTCAGCACTTTTTATGGACACTGAACAAGAGATTTTTTTTCTCCTGTATACCACAAGACATTAAAGACTTCAAGGTCAGTTCAGCTTTGCTGAAGAGACATACTTGTGGTATCTGCTGTACAGTGTATATTCCAGTGGCTCAAGTCCCCCCATTGAGCTATATTCCATATTCAGATATTTCTCTGAATATCTGAAATCAGGGAAACAGGTTGCTCGTGTGTGTATGTTAGGTGAGAAAACCACCAATAAGCCATTTTATAAAAAAGCAATTGCATCACAAGTTAGCTGTGTCTCCAAGGGCAGTGGCATAATCATGGAGGAGATACCAGAAGGACAACAGCTCAGCTGCAGGACCAGTATCTGCTCCTTGTGCAAGAAGGAACAGGAGGAGCACTGCCAGAGCCGTACAAAATGACCCCCAGCAAGCCACTCATATACATGTTTCTGCCCAAATGGTCAGAAACAGACTGTATGAAGGTGGTATGAGGGTCCCACATCCACAAGTGCAGTTCAGTCTGATTAGTATTTTCCAGTGAACACCAGGATTGTCAAATTTGCCATTGGCACTGTGTTCTTCACAGATGAGAGCAGGTTCACATGAGCACATGTGGCAGATGTGAGAGAGTATGAAGATGTCGTGACTCCTGCATTGTCTCTTCATGGCCACACATGGTAACTGGGTACCTGCGGTCAGAGGCTGAACTGTCAGGGATCACAGAGCAGCAGTGGGCCCCAGAGACCCAAGGCCCACCTTGGAAGGAATGAAGCGCAATATCATACCTGAGGTCATCTGCAGCCTCTTTTCCTACTACTTCTACTTTCTTTAACTTCCCTACTTGCGGTAGGACCTATGGATCCAGGATTGGACTCTAAAGCAACTGAAGGACTCCCCATTAAAAGTAGACGTCATCATCCAGATCGTCCACTTTGATGGACAACCACAAGTTGGGAGGGATATCCTTTCAGGGCCGAGCAGACCTCCATGTGCTAGCCAGAAGTACCCTGACTGCTCATAGGCACTGGGATGAAATCCAAAGACCCATTGTCAGATCATATGTTGGTGCAGTGGGTTCTGGGTTCCTTCTGATGCAATGCTCGGCCTCATGTGGCTGGAGTGTGTCAGGAGTTTCTGCATGACGAAGGCATTAATGCTATGGACTGGTCTTCCCCAGACATTAACCCAATCAAGTGTGGGACATCATGTCTTTTTCCATCCGATACAGCCACGCCACACCACAACCTGTCCAGGAGTTGGCTGATGCCCTAACCCAGGTCTGGTAGGAGATCCCTCTGGAAAACATCTGTCATCTTATCAAGGGCATGCCCAGATGTGCATGCATGTTTATACATGCATGTTCTTTAATTGTTTTTTATTTTTTCTATTGGTTGCCAACAATTGGTCTGCCAACACCTTGACGATGACCTACATGCTCAATGTCCTAAAAAATGTCTAAAAATTCTTGGGGTCCAGCCAGTATTGATCCTGGTTGCTTTGTGCTGATTGGAAGTGAAAGTTTGATTTATGAATTGGGTAGAATTTGAAATCTGGTTGAAAGACTGAGTCGAATTTTACTTTTCCGCAACACCTAAAGCACGGATTGTTTGGCTTGTGCTAGCGCACAAGTACGATTACAAGTACGATTGACGGAGGTAGGCGGCTGGGGTTGTCACAGGCCCTCCGCAAGCCTTTGTCCCCTCAAGTTACAAGGGTTGCAAGCACACATGCAAACGTGCAAAATAGTTGAGTCAGAGAATGAGAATAATGCGATCGATCCTTGCAGGTTATTAATAATAACCAACACAATTCATAATATAAGTAAAATACAAAGACTCAAAATGATCCAAGAGTCAAACCACCAGAATGCTCACTCACCCGCAACTATATTCGTGTACATAATAACCATATGTCATTTAATTAATGTGATCGCTCCTCTCGCATGTAATTAATGACAGCGGCCACCATGCACTCGACTAAGATTGGAAATAATCCTCGAAGTTGGGGAAATTGCAGTAATACAGCAGAATTGATGTGATATCACCAGCAAGCGGCCCATGACGCGAATGTTCAATATGCGCACAGGCCAGTGTGGGCCATAGAAGGAGCGGGAATGGAGCCCCAGTCCAGCACAGCATGAATGGCCTGATGTCAGTACATTTGTAAATATTACCTTGCACTGTAAGCTTTGACTTTTGAAAATCTCTTGCCATCCCAAACCAAGTAAACTCACAAACTTCAAAGCTGGTGAAACTAACACTTTCTTCTAAGTCAGATTTTAAGTAACCATGGAGATATCGGTTTCTGAAGCAACAACTCTCTGCTGTTGAGACATGTCTGTCAGGAATTAGATTATGCTTCGCAGCAGCCCCTTTAGACAGAGATGTGTTTGTTCCCACCGTAATGTTGTTATCGCCTTTTCTTTCCCTTGTCTCATCTGGACACCTAACGGCCCTGCAAGTAAGCTTTTCTGACAAGGGCTGTGCACAAATTGAATTTTTCTTCCCTTATCCCTTTCAATTTATGATTCCCTCACTTGCCTTGTGAGCAAACTCAATTTCCTCAATTTCAAAGCCTCTGATAAAGCAATTAGTTCGTGATTCTGTGTGATTCCCCGGCCCGGCTGACCTGACAGGCAGTGCGCAGCAGTATGAGCCCCACAAACAGAGGTGATGACAGTCATTGGCACACCAATTGAGATCTACCTCTATGAACTCTGAATCAGTGACAACAAGGAGTGCAGCGTACAGTTCAGTGCGCTTTAGGCAACAATTACAGTCATAGCTCTAAACGTGCTGAAGCTGATTAAAAAATGGTCCCCTTGGATGTGGATAAAATTCTTCATCTGGAGGAAATTTTAACTACTTTTTAGTAAACTTGCACTGTTCGTTCAGCAAATCGTTTGGCCAATCCTTCCACATGAAACCAATTTTATCCACCGATCTTATCTACGTCTCATCATATGTCTGAAAGTGAGACTCTGTCCCCTTTTGCTCTGCCAGACTGACAGCTAACAGCCAAGCTAGGGCTAAAGCTAAAGCTAGCCGGAGCAAAGCCAGTCACTGGCCCGCTGTTAGCACTTATGAGCAGTGAAAAGAGCAAAGCTACTACGAGGAAAATTATAGAGTTCATGACATTGGACGACCAGCCATTTTCGGTCACTGTGCACTTTATTTTTGGTGAGAAACTCAAATCAGGTCTGCAGTGTAATGCAGTGCAGTGTTTGTTTTTAAAATGCGCAAAATAAAAGATAAAAATATTTATAGAATTTAGTAATTTGGATAGTAATTTTCCAAGAGTTTCATTTATATTTGAGAGAACTACCTCATGTGTATTTTTTCACAGGTATTGTTACGTGTTTTTCAACAAAATAACAATTGAAATATTGAGGTGCATGCTGTCATGTATATTTTTTTAAAAACGGTATCGGCCAAAATCACAATCGGCATGTCGAGCTTTCAGTGATCAGAAAATTCGGCTCATCCTTACTCTTTAGCCTTCTAGCTTGTTAACTAATTGACAGTTGAAATGTTGAAGCCGTTCTTTATTCTGGAAAAAAAAAATTGAATTACTTTATTCAAGCTTTTTATAGAACATATCAAAATGTTTGATCTTTGGGATAATTTAATGCATCATTGCAGTTGCCACAACAATCTTTCTACTAAGTTTTGCAATTTTGTGTGAGTCTGATAACTTCTAGAAAGTACCTCCTGACAAATACAGACTCGATGCAATGTGGAGGGTTTTTAAAGTCACCCTGACCATATCTCTTCTGTTATAATTCAATTTGGCCAGTGTGGGAGAAAACCGTAAACCGTAAAGGAGGATTTAGAGTGAAATACATGGCGTAGGGGATTCATTAAAACGTAACGTTATCTTGCAGTGTGGCTGGCAGAAACAAATGTGATAGTGCTGATGAGGTTCTTAGCCATTATCAAGGTAATAACATGGTACATTGTGCGCATTTGTCCAACTGCTTATCACAAATATCTTGGCAACTTCTTCATTTGATTCAATCCTGGGGTTTAGGGCTTGCATTTATCAGATGTAAAAAAAAAAAAAAAAAAAGTTCTTTATTTTTTGTAATGATAAAATCCTTCACCAATGATTACCTATTCATATACAGTACTTGACCTTGCTTTTGTTGAGAGTTGGAGTAGAGCATTGTCGCTGTGCAGTGAAACTGACACTATGCTGACTTTGGCAGACTATATGTGGTTTGGTTTGTGACTCTTTTAAACTATTAATTTCACGTGTACGGTGAAGGTTTTACTGTCAAAACAGACAACATGTGTGTACTTACTAGGACTGTCTTCAAATAAGGATTTTCATAGTCAAACCCATCCATCCATCCATCCATCCATCTATTTTCTTCCGCTTATCAACGTCCGGGTCGCGGGGGCAGCCGTCTCACTAGGGAAGTCCAGACTTCACGGTCTCTGGCCACCTCGTCCAGTTCCACCGGGAGGACACCAAGTTGTTCCCAGGCCAGCTGTGAGACATAATCCCTCCAGCGTGTCCTAGGTGTGCTCCAGGACCTTTTCCCAGCTAGGCATGCCCGGAACGCCTCACCATGGGGTCATCCTGGAGGCATGCGCACTAGATACCATAGTCACGTCTGGTTCATTAGATTTTGTCCATAATCGACTAACAGAAAATTGTTAGAGAGCACCGCTAATGCGTACAAATAAACACGTGATTTGCGACTTTTTCCACCTCAAAGAAAAAAAGCTAAAACACTCAGAAAAACAAAAATAGTAGGTGTGTAGTCCTCCGCCTCTGGTCTTGCTTGGTCTTGTTCTATCAGCCCGAAGTGTGTAGCGGTCGGCTAGCTCAATAGCATTGTCCGGTACTCCGCTGTTTAGTCACGACTCGGTGAAAATTATATCGTTGCAGTCCAAAAGTCTCTTACTGTGGGTGATGTGGAATCATAGCTCGTCCACTTCATTTGCTGAAGATTGCACATTAGGACCAACATTTGTTTACGTTCTCGACACCTCTTGCGAGCATTTCCACCTGGCTGGTTGGTCTGTGTCGACTCCCGTAGTCTGGTGATCTTAGGGACAATTCCGAGATCGGTGATGAAAATGTGCTACGAAATCCACTATCCAAAAGCTCTTGTTGAGTGTAAGATGTTAAACAGTCCCATTATGAGGTAAAATAATAACTGTAAAACTGGGCTTCGCTGTGTGTACGCACTGCCATCTCACGCAAGTATAGTCTTCTGTCTTCTGTTAAACGCACACGCCATTTTCAATTCTTTATGAACACAAATGAGGATGAATTTGTATCAAAATAGGCTATTTATAACAAAAACAAAGATGTTCTATGTAAAAATGTATGCTCAGCCATGTAGTCCGAATGGTACAATCTTGATCCCATTGCATTTTCCTATGATTCGACTGCAAGATTGATAGTCGAATCAGACTCCTCCGAATCCAACCGTGGAGGACAAGGATTCACACAAACAGGGTTTGAGTTTTATCATGGTTTTGGAGTACCTGTACTCGTCATGTAAAAACAGCCTGTACCAAAAGTCAAACCACCACCCCAACCAAAACCTCTTCGCCTGAGGCAGCAGTGCTCATGGAGCTCAGTCGGGCAAGGTAGGGCCAGGTTCTGGAGGTGTTTGTAGGTCAGTAGGTGGATTTTGAAATTGATTTTCTGGGTGATGGGGAGCACAGGGCAGGGCTAATGAGCGAGTGAGTAGTGAGTGAGTAGCGAGTGAGTAGATCTACAGCTGAGTTCTGGATGTATTATATCGTTTAGACTGCAAAGGAGGTGATGGATGTGAGAATGAGGGTCTGTGCAGCTGTGGAGGAGAGGAATGAACAGAGGTGGGTGATGTTCTTAAAGCAAAAGGGTCAACTTTGTGAGGTGTTTTACTTGCTTGACTTACAAATTGGAAACGTGTTTTAATCAACACTCAAATTTTAAACTCCTCAGTGATATGCTTCTCAAATGCTTGGCATTCCTCAGATTACACCACAGTATGGGTAAAAAGGGTCACTAAAGCAGGTTAAGCAAGAAAATACCATTTACCTTCAAGCATAATTATACTGAATTATTTAATATTTAACTGTCTATAATGACCTTAAAATAGACTTTCAAGCAAGAATCTATTAATATTTGAGTTGGGGCTATGAATCGGGGCTATCCTGGTAGACTTAATGGATGCTATAAAGCAACTTGGAAACATGCCAAAATGTATAACAACATGGAGAACATAATATACAGTAGATTCTTCACCACACTCAAATTCATCTGTGATGATAGAAATATTAGGTTATAAAACATGTGGCCAAACATATGCTTTTGTGCTCAAACTGCCGTCATGCAAGCATTAATGTCCCTGCTTTCTGATCCATTTTTTGCGTCTTCGCTTTTGTGCTTGCTCCCTTGGTTCCTGCTTCCTTCGTTTGCAATTAATTATGAATGTACGCTTTTTGAGTTTTTCCTGCCTGCGTCTCATGCTGTGACATTACCAATGAAAGTGACAATTAAGGTGAATCTCTCTTCAATGCGCTTCACACCATTATTACTGTTAAAACTTCTGGAAAGCTTTAAGGGTGTTAATTACGGTTTGTAATCTAGTATCTTTGTAATGTTCATTAAAGGAGCAAACTCGTTAACAAAGTGCTGAAGTAAGCATTTTACTTTTTCAGTGTCACATTCATTGGAATAGTTAAATTCGATGCAGTGTGGATGTTTAGAATTCAGGGTCATTATATTATTAGGATTCAAATAGCTATGCAGTTGAGCTCCAGAAATGGATGTACTATATTTGCCATTTTGCCGTCATCACTGTATTTTGGACGTTTAATTATAGTCGGAGGCAATTGCTTTGCATAGTGCCACTGCTGTACAACATTTGCCAGCCTTGGGGGGCCTCAAAGTGTAGCCTGCCCTTCCTGGTGGCAAGCAGCGTCCCTGATTTTAGTTGAATGCCTCATTTACCCACCCAGTTTTGACCTGTGTGAAATCAATCAGACTCAGTTCAGTGAAATTATGCTTTTACTGTCAACCATCAGCTCAAAACATTCATTATCTAAGGTTGTCAGCACTCGGTTTATTAACATGAAGTAATTGCCTTTTGTCTTCACCGTGATGTGAGCCTTCCACAAACAAAGAGAATTTGCTCCATAGTGGTTGTGTTTGATGGACATTTGGAACAGCTAATTGAGGGTTGTGTGCATATTTGGAGTCAGAGCTTTCCTAAAAATGTTGCTTTACAATAGAAATGTTCAGTATTGGCTTTCTTAATGATATCCGACATGCCGATATTTTCCGGCAATTCATTTCTGATACCAACGTCAACAGCAGCTCTTTCCTCAAACTACTGTCAGGTCACATCTCGTGTAATGAATGAACACTACTTTACAACCATAGCAGGGTTCAACTTTAAAGGATCCCTGTGGAAGTATGCTAAGAACTGTTTGAGTAAACAATGGAGCCTTGATTAGCGTCCGCCCCGTTTAGCCTGTTTTTTGGTTAACATAGAAAATTTAGCTATTGATAAACTGGCTGAGTCCAACTGTTATTTTAATGTACTTTTATCACAAACATCCTTGTGAGCATCCTTAGCTTGCTAACAAAATGGCAACCGGACGTCAGCTACGTCGCCCGTCTTTGATGTCATCAGTGGTTGACTTTCAAAAATGTTAACACAAAACATGTTTTCATAGTTTTACATGCATAAAGCAATTCTAATGCCTTTAGAATACATGGCCAATTAAAGGGATAAATGAACATTTACTTTTACCTTCATTGAAGACGTGACTCTTGATGCGATTGTTCTCAAGACACGATGTGGCCGCGAGACACCACACGGACGCGATCTTTTGTCATGAGTTGTTTTTGTCATTCAATAGTGTTTCTTACCTTATTTACCAAAATGCAGGCACGTTCAACTTTCTTTGGCTCCATTTTGGGTTACTGAGGTGAGAAACACTATTGAATTCAATAAATAACTTATGGAAACACAGGAAGGTGGTGTTTGTGTGGTGTCTGGCTGCCACATCGTGTCTATGGGAACAGTCACGTCAAGAATCACCTCTTCAATGAAATAACGTTGAATATTCATTTGTCCGTTTCATACATTATTTATATGTTTTAATACTGGGGTGCTCCGATCGATCAGCATCAGCCGATTTCCGTGAAAAATCACATAATCAGCATATGCCGATAAATGCCCTAACCGATCACAAAAGCCGATCACCTGTGGCTAGCACTAGTGCATCCCACAGCGACCCTTTCGTGCAGTGTAGTGTCTTGCCCTAACTAACGTCTTTGTCAGCGTCGCCCTCCCACTTTCCTTCAAAACAACTGCTAACACAGGACACAAAAATTATCTTGCGGTGGTAGAACGTTAAAAAGCTTTAATATGGCATTTGAAGAACAAACAATTGAGGGAGTATGGTGAGTTTTTCGAGGCTCGCAGTGTGATCATCAGTCAAATGTGTCACAGTAGAGTGGGATGGATCCCCAGGATGCAGAGACAGAAGACTGGAGTGGATGCACAGATGGTCCTTTATTCTCAAAACCAGGCAGGCAAAACAGAAGGAGTGCTCATAGAGCAGGGGCAAAAGACAACCGCCGGCAAAAGATGAAAAAACAATAGCCGGGAGAAAAAAAATAGAAAGTGGCACCACGAATAAAAGGAAAAATAGAAATGTAAACTAATACTGAACAAGTCAGGCTAGGCTTAGTAGACACTGGTAGTCCTCGGGAGAAACGTGAGTGTGAACGTGAGTACGAACCTGCACCATACACTAGTGGAGAAGTTGTGGAGTTAATGACCACCAGGTGTGTAGTGTGGTGCCACCCAAGACCGGTCTTCCTTTAACCCCCCCTCTCTGATTCTAATCAAATGATATAGATTCCGGAGGTTGAGTTTGGACAAAACAGAGGCAGAGTGTGGGGGGTGAAGGAAGAATCCATCAATGGTAAGAGGTATTTGTTTTTTACTGTGATGTCATTAAGGGCTAGGTAGTCGATGCATGGTCGAAGAGACTTATCCTTTTTCTCTACAAAGAAAAAACCCACTCCGAGGGGTGAGGATGACGGGCGAATGAGCTCGGCTGCGAGAGAAGTAGTGATGTAATCTTCGAGTGCCGTGCCAGGTAGTAAGTCTATATTGCAATCATATGGGCGATGAGGTGGTAGCGCGAGGGCTTTGTCCTGACTGAAAACTTCCCGGAGATCATGATATTCAGGTGGAAAAGAGGTGAGATCAATCTTTTCGGGCGTGTAGGCAGCCGTTAAGTGTGTTTGTGTTACCACAGAACCCAAACAATTAGAATGGCAAAAGGGCCTCCAGGAGGTTATAGCAGGTTTCGACCAATCAATGAGTGGACAGTGTTTCTTGAGCCATGTAAGACCCAAAACTACAAGAGCGGAACGTGAGGGGCTAAGCTCCTCCTGGTGGTTACCGGATAGCCGCAAAGTAAGTTCATCAGTAAGATGCATGATTTTCACTAGGGGGCGCCCGTTGGAAGACTGGAAGTGAAAGTTGAAGTGCATAGTGAGTCTCTCCTTAACCACAAGCAGCGGCATTACTGGTCACTAGGTTTCAGTTATGTTACGCTGATGAGACAAAAGCAACTGCAGGAAGTACACTGTCAATGCTAACCTGAGAGTCTAGAGATGAGATGTCTTATTTTCTCTCAAATCATCTTCAGTAGTGGGTAATACAAGTGTAAAAGTGGCTTTGGGGGTGTTATTTTATGTCTATATATAATAACGGTAAAAACTGTATTTAAAAGGTCATAAACAGCTTATCTGTGCTCTAACTCTGAAAATAGTGCATTTATAAATGAGGAGTCCTACTTGGCAGAAATTCACTTATCACAGTGGGGTATGGAACCAATTAGCTGCAATAAACGAGGGCCTTCTGTACACACTTTTTTATGAAAGCATACAAGGATAGGGACGTTGCATACCTTTCATAACTGAAAACATTAATTGATAATTATGTTTCATCTTGCATTTGATTATTGTGTTCAAGCTCAGTCCCATCACGTTTGATCTGGCAACATGACTTGCAAATGTTTCTTCCATCCGCTTTAATCGAGTCTCATATTTCATTGTCTGCTTCTGATCTGCTACTGTTTGTTGTCGGCTTGTAATTCATTACTTCATCTCTCTCATGTGGACATTACTCCACTTGAGACGGTCTAAGTTAACTGAGGCGGTTGGTAATCAGCTTCAACATAACAGCGGACCAGGTAACCCCGGGAGAGGCTAAATGAGTTGAACTGACTTTGTGACGACAGTGCCTGGCATACAAAATCATGCATGCTGATCTGCTTGTGTTGTTTTTCATTTGAGCACACATATGTGCTATGTTATGCAGGACCTATATACAAAATCAATCAAATCTAAAGGCTGTAGATTAGAGAATATGACCCTTTTTTTGGCCAGGTATTGTATATTTGTTATGTATATTTGTATTTATGTTATGAGCGACTGCTATTTGCACCCATGTGCATTTGCACGACATACTGTTCTGGAAGTAACACTGTAAATTGTAACCTGCAACATTGTAAATACCATAATTATGTACTTATTCTGTGTAAATATGTGTGAGGATATTGGAAGTAGAAAATGGGTCTGGATTGGTCATTTGCTGGAAAAGTCAAGAGACAAGCACTGGAGTAGAATCCACAGGGAAAACGAAGAGTAAGAAGACTTAGACTGAACTGGAGAAGAAGCACGGAGGACCAGATGAAGGAAGCCGGAATGACGTGGTCTCAGCTAAAGATGTTCCCCCAAAACTGGGTGCTCTGAATACCCTTGGCTCGCAGGGGGTTGTAAACAATAAGTAGGTCAAAACTGACATACTGTTGAGGTTTGTTTATGGATTTATTTATTTCTGTGCCTTGCTTTGGTAACTACGGCAGTGCATCTCAAATAGTGGGAGGGCCCCTAGGGGCGCAGTGAGGTGTGGGGCGTACAGGCGTGAATTCCTTCAAGTTTGGCAGATCTGTTAGTGTCTTTATTCATGCCTCGAACAACGGTGGTGCCAGCAACTCATACAGTGGTTTGTACAGCTAATAATTTAGAACCACTGGATTACACTAATATTGTTATGGCTGACATATAAGGTAGTGCTTCTCAAATAGTGGAGCGGGCCCCCTGGCGGAGGGGTGGCAAGGCAGATGTTTTGGGGGGGGGGCATGAGAGGCAGTGGGCGACTATACTCATAAAATCTTCAATATTGTCAGGTTAGTGTCTGTTCAGGCGAGGGGGCAGTCTGAACCAAAAGTTCCAGGGCCAAATTTTTCCAAAACAAGTTGATCTACAGTGAGTTTTTAACGTTTGTATTATGTTATCATAAACCTGTGATCATAAACAAATACTGACTGTTCATGTCTTTGTAATTTAAATTTGTAATTTGCTAAATCAGCTGTCAGAAAATTTTGAAGTTAATATATAGATCATTTTTAATCACAACGTGTCTAATCTTTTTTTTAGAAATAGTTGTGTTTTTATTTTTCATCATGGTATTTTCTACAGATTACTGAATGTCAGAGCTGTCCCTCTGGCTTTAACATCGCCATTTGTATTCAGCTGGTCAATCTCCACATCTCAGTGGAAGCGACAAAAAATCAGCTAAAAGGTCAAATTCTATTGGCCTTGATTGCTTCATGTACTTGGTATACTGTTGATGATGGTTAAATTGTTTCATATGTGATTTATTTAGGGAAGGAGATTATAAATCAAATAGAACAATAGTAGGAGTTTCAGTGAAAATCAATTCACAGGAAAGACAATTACATATTCTGTTGTTTCGCTGGGAGGATGTTTTGTCCCACTCATTCATCAAGTGTCACGACAACCCAGAAACATAATGTTTCTACTTTTACTTACTTGCTCTATCACCATTCACATTTGTAAAAGTGTAGACTAGCTCCCAGTTGTCTTTATCACAACACTAATTCACTGTGCCCTTCACATTTTACTTATTCTCTTCATGGAAGCTGTTTGTTATTCCAGTCATACAATTCCACGTACCCCACCGCCTACCCCTGGTACCTTTTGTGCCTGCCCTCAGTCTATGATTTCATTTCTGAGCTGCAGTTGAAGTCATAATGAAGCTGTCCCTACTCAAATGAGCAAGGTCATCATAAGTTTGCACTGAATGGTTTTGAAAATGTTATTCTTCAGTGACACTTAGCACAATGACGTCATAGGTCTTCAGGAAATGCAATAAGTAGGGTTGCTCTGATCAGGGTTTTATGCTGCAGATACCGATAATGTATGAGTGAAATCGGCCGATGCCGATCACGTAGATTAAGTGTACATTTTTTTATTTACTATGGTTATATCAGGGGTCACCAACGTTTTTTCTTGTGAGAGCTACTTTTACAAAATGAAAATGGCCAAGAGCTTCTCATTTTTTTTTTACATTTTTAACATTTATTTTCAAAGCTTATTATTTCAACCCAAACAAACCAGAACATTAACAAAATGCTAGTATCCACAACTCATATTTTGTATTTCAGAATGCATTTCTTTCTAGTGTTCTCACATTATTAACTAAAAATCTAAATGAGAAGCAGGCTTGCAGGCGCCTCATGTGGTTGTGGGGGGCTCCCTGGTGCCTGGTGCTATATGATTTAAAATTTGGACAAAACATATTTAACTTATTTTTCAAACTACTGGTGAAACTTAGAGAATCAGATGCCTTCTTTAAGGAGAATTTGGATAAAAGAACACACACACACCCGGATTCCTCCGACACAGACGGCGGCTGGCCTTCCAGTCTGACCAATCCAACCAATTTTCGGGCTATCCGCCTTAGTCCTCCAACTGTCACGCACACATTTGGCTACATTAGCTGCCGCCCGACCAATGATCACATCACAAACGTCAAAAACTCACGTGAGACAAAAGAATTTGAGCAAGCAATTTATTGCAAACAACCATTAAACTGAAATAGGCTGTTCATCAGCTGATCAAATGTTTAACACCATAGACCAAAACTCCCCTAAAATAGAATTAAATAGTGGGTGGCTTGTGGGAATGTTGCTCCAGGTGGTGAAGATGGCTTCACCGAGGTCATCCACTGTCTGGAGCTGATGTCCATTTTTGTAATCTTCTCTTGCAATCCATCCCCAAATGTTCTCAATTGGATGTGGATCAGGGGAACTCACAGAATGGTCCAAAAAAGTGACGTTATTCCTCTGGAAGTCAGGAAGGCATTGTGAAGCGCAGCATTGTCCTGTTGAAAAACCCAGTAATTACCACAGACGAGGGCCTTCAGTCATGAGGGATGGCCCCTGCAGCATTGCCACATAGCCACCTTCCGTTTGACGCCCCTGCGTAACCTGAAGCTCCATTGTTCCATTGAAGAAAAAAGCACCCCAGATCATGATGGCGTCCCTTCCACTGCGCCGTGTGAAAAATATCTCAGGTGGGATCTCTTTATCACGCCAATAATGTTGGAAGCCATTAGGACTGTCAAAGTTCCATTTTTTCTCATCAGAGAATATAACATTCTTCCACCTTTTTTTAGCAGAGCATGCTAGTTCTGATGGTTTTCTGCATGTAAAACTATCATTGTAAAACTATAATAAGTGTTTTGTGTAAATACAGTGTCAGGGGTCTGGAACAGATTAATGGGATTTGCATTATTTCTTAAGAGAAAACTTAATTTGGTTCGAGTACGTTTCGGTACGATGCATGGGCACAGTCCTCTGTTATGAGTGTTGCCTCTCGTCACCAGCCAGGAGCGGGTACAACTTGTGCTCATCCCAGCGCCTTCTTTTCAGAATCTCCCAAATCCACTTGAAACTGGGCAGAAAGGCCTTTTGCTGCACAACACCTTCTTCATAGAGCAATCTGCAAAATTCCCAACAGCTTCAACATCACATGTTCCCGGGTCAGTTCAAAACACTTGACAAACTGTTGAACAAGAATGTAACTGTTATTTTTAATCTGCATTTACATTTTATGACCAAGTCTTAATTGCATTTCACATTTTATTGTGCCTCCTCTCGTGCATTGTTGGACCGGCGTGCCTCTTGGCCAGGTTTCCCTCGTAAAATAGATATTATCTTCCGGGGCTTCCTGGTAAAATAAAGGTAAATGAATAAATAATAGAACCATTGTGTCTCTTACTTTGTTTTCAAGTTGTATGCAGAAGTTGTATTACTATAATTATACTATTATTTCCACTTCCATTGATTTGATTCAGTGAATAAACGCACAAAAAACGAAAACAACTTTTTTTTCTTCAACTCATTTTGATTTGGATTGAGTTGATTTTCAATCAAGCCAACAGAACATGTAAAAAAGATATATCATGCAACTTGTTCCAAATGAAATTTTTGGAAACTTAAAAAAATATGAGAACACCACCACTGGATAGAACATGTTACCAATAGTGGTTTAAAAGAACAATAGCATTCATGGCTGTCACTCACCGCTGTCTGGAATACATGTGCATGTGTACGTGAATTATAAGAATTAAATGAAACCGTAATTTTAAAAAAAAGGGACAACAACTCCTTACTTTCATCCGCTTTATAATCTCAACCAACGCATCAGGAAACTCACTTCCTGCTTTATCATCCCCACCAGCAGCTTTACCTTGAACCTTAAGATTATGCAAATTAGCACAAACGTTAAAGCCCATAAACACTTCACTTTCAATTCCACCCTCCTTTAACTTTTCAAGGTTCCAAACAATCTTTTACATCAACATCAGGACCCACCAGGAGCACAGAGCTGCCTGTGATTGGTTGCTGTCCTGGAAACCCTCCCCGTGTGACCTCTTCTCTCACCTGATTGACAGCTACCTGTTGCTGAGCGCTAATAACCGAGTCAGAGGAGCCCAGCCGGGTAGGTTCTTTGATTTCCACTTGTACATATTAACACGTTTCCAAACAGGACTTAGTTAGGTAGTGCAGCTGTGAAAGAAATACTGGACGAAAAGTAAGTCAACATATGTAGTGATGGATATTCCGTCTCTTTTTAGAGAGCCGGTTCTTTTGGCTCCATTCGCTAAAAAGAACCGGCCCTTTCGGCTCCCAAGTGGCTCCTCAGATTTTTTGGTTGTCTTCTATGAATTTATTACGTGTATTGTGTAAAAATAGTCACTAATGTCAAAAATACATCATATGAAATGTTTATTATTTAAACGGATTCATTTAAATCCTCAATGAACCACTACAAAAACTATATATATTATAAAATACAAGTCCCATCTCAACAGACAAGGTCAAATTTCTAACCATTTACAATCAAACAACACAAAAGCAACAAAACACCACACCACAAAACAGAAATGAAAAGTGGAAAACAGAAAGAAAAGACAGCATCCAGGTAGTTGTGTCTTCACTGAAGATTCAAAGACTCCTCCCCCGTGTGTTTAACCCCGCCCCTATGGCGTCACACTTTAAAACAAAAAAAAGACGAGGAAAAAAACGAATCGACTCTCAACTGACTCCCGGCGACACAAGCCGGCTCCTGTCCTTCATTTCAAAGAGCCGGCTCTAGAGCTGATTCGTTCGCGACCGACACATCACTAAACGTGAAACTTTTGTGTTCTTATATGCGGCTGTTTTATAGAAACAGTATCCTTGGCTATATTTTCTAACTTATTTGAGAAAATGTCCGATTCAAATGAAACTGTAATTGTGTATGTAATGTAACTGCAGTACATTTAACTAGAGTTAAGGTAATATCTGAGGCTGTATGAGTATCGATATATATTTTTTTCCAGGACCAGTTACGAGGCAGGGCTACCAACCAGTTAAATATGCTTTGCTGTGCAAGTAACACAGCTGGTATGTAATATATAGTCTTGTCGACTGTTATGTCATTTCAATAAGTACCCAAGTTTAATTTCAACTGTTGCTCCAGTTAAACAAAAAAATAATAATCTAAAGCTACATGTATCTTAAATTGAAGTTCTGTATTGAAGTACTGCATGTGCACCGAGGGGACAGGCGACCACGAGAGACACCTCCACAGGAAACCGCTCACCATCCAACAGGCTCTACAATGCAGCGAAACATGGCGGGGTTTGAGAAAAATGTTGAAAGGATGTGTTTTCATATTACATTTACATCCGCTGCACAGATGGCAATGTACAGTATGTCTATTGCTGGGTTTCAAGCACATGACCTAGAGGCAGGTCGCTTCACTTCAGGTGAGCAGACGGGGGGCAAGCATGAGCTGCGGCCACATACACACTCAGTGTGTTTGTGCAATCCATCCATCCATCTTCTGTGCCACTTATCCTCACTAGGGTGGCAGGTATGCTGGCGCCAACCCAGCAGTGAAGGCTTAACTTCAGCGTCAGATATAATGAAAAGAACACTTCTAACATGTCTACTTGCATTCTTACACCAAATCAGTCTACATGAGTACATTCTTGTACGTGTCCTACATTGTTTCGCTGCACTGTTTGGCAAAGTCCGAGCCCCACAGCCAAGTTTCAGCCGAATTTCACGTAGTGCTTCCGGGCTGCTCAAAGCCTTGAACCTCGAGTATTGTAGGACATTTTTCCAGGTGGCAATTATTTCTGCAATTATTTCTGGACTATCTTAGTAATGGCGTTTTCCGAAATACATATTTTAACAGTTTCCACATGAGAAAAGGGAAAATGTACGCGGCAATTTTGCTTTGATTTTACATGACTTCTAGTTACGAATATGCCTGTTTTCCCCCCATCTCTTTGAGGCCGGGCCGACAACAACCGGACGTGAAACCCAGCAATTGCTGAATGACAGTAAAGCTGTCTACTTTTTTTCATAAATGTTTGTCACGACATTTTAGAGGCAGAAAAAGGAAGAGTGTTGAGAGGGCAGGGACCTAAAAAAAAGAACACCTGTGCCCTTTTTTCTTTTACACAAAACCAAACCAAAAAAAAAAAAAAAACAATCTTTCTGAGTAGCTAACCCTTCCATTAGCGGACTTAGGGAAAAAATACATCCTACACTCAGAGGATGCAAACCACAAAGAGGTATTTTCATAATTTACCACTTCCAAACAAAAATGTACATTTCTGCATAAGCAAAAGTGCCACCGAGAGGCTATTAAGACGGCTCGATTCTATCTCAATAATGAGACCACTAAATCGTATTACTGTCGCTTTCATGTAATATGCTCAAAGATACGATCTTTATCCTGAATGATGATTTCAAAAGTTGAATGGTTGAGACCAAAATGTGGCCAATATTGGTGGGCGTTTTCACTTCCATGGTGATGGCTTTCTTTTTCATTGGCACACTGCCACCAGAAAAGCCTGTATTAGGCTTGGGAGAAATGATGAAGTGCAAAATGTTACCTAAGAAGCGATGTTAGCCTGAGTGTAGCAGCACATGAGGCACGTACGCTGCGCACATTCTGTATTCTTCCGCCACGTGCATTGTAACTACTTCTCGATTGAGTCCCGTATTTGCGGACCAAAATCACGTTTTTAATAAATTTATGGGAGCGTGTCGTAACACTGAACATTGTAAAATTTGTAATCTTGTTGGTTGGGGCTGCTTGTGCTCAAACTCTCCCTCATACAAACCACAAATTAAGTTTTGGACTCCTGTTGTGACATTATTAATAATCATCTTTGGTGATCACTACTCATTTGAAATAACCAGAACTGATCCTTTTCATGCCCAACGGTAAAAATACTAAACAGAAACATCTGATTGAGTGGGATTCATTCTTCTTTGTAAAAATTTTAATTAAACTGCATAGCTGCAAAGAGTATAATGATGATAAAGCCAAGTAACACTCATATTCACCTTTAAAAAGCTCATGTTTCACCGGCTAAAAAAGTATTTATGGCATTCGAAAAGTCACGAACAAACAGGCTTCAAACTTTTACAACTTTTATGATATACCAAATCAAGAGAGCTGTTTTTGACAGCTTGTCACAGCTGTCCCATTGGGAGTAGCTATTAAAAGTCTGCGGTTATGTCTTTTTCTTCCTTGCCCAAACCTGCAGCACTTTTCATTTCAAGTCCAATTTTGTCACACTTTAATTTCAAGCTGATACGTTCGACATTACAATTTTACAGTGTCATAAGAATACAGAGTACAGTATCCACATGACTGCTTTTTTTTGCATTTATAATTTCCAGTACCTTTTTAAAATTGTCCTTGGTTCCATTGTTTACTTCGGCTTAATTTGCATCTCCTTCTCTGTTCTAGCTGTTCAATTAGTCTTGTTTCATTTGACTTTCATCCAATCAACGCCTTGCCTGCTTTCATTGTTTAGCACCCGTTCTCCATTGTCTCAGTTCTGCTGTAGTTCAAGAGTTAGTTTGTTCACATGACTTGCCTGTGTGAGCTTTTAAGAACTCTTAAGTATTATTTTATTTTTTACTCAGCGGGTGAGGCTGTTTTCAATGTTTTAGTCTTGTGTTTTAGTTTTTACTTTCGTGCCAAATATGAGAACACGCATCTTGTCTTGTGGGCTGTAAGAACCCATTCAAATGTATTGCAAAGCAAAATGAGAATTTGTATGGCCCCGTCATCTTACATCAGGGGGCTCAGACTCAAACATGGGGGCCGCTACAGGCAGAGAACATGAGCGGAACAGAACATAAGCTTCTCTTGCCTGCTCCTTGCTGCCAGAGACCTTGCAGCGCTTCCGGCTTCCCAGCATGCCTTGCAGTGATTGTTTTGTCAAAAGTTGCTGAAGTTACACGTTTAGAGTTCATGTAGTTGCTGTTTATTATTCCCCAGAGTAGTGGTGGCGGCCCTATTTGTTTACCTACCTGTTAAATGTTGTGCTGTTATTTTTGTGTTTGCACCCTGATTGTAGAAAGTGTTCATTTCTCTGTGTGACAAGCTCATTGCAAGTGCACAATTAAAGAGCATCTTCCTTTTAAGCAACCTGAAGTGCCTCTGACCGTCTCTTGCGGCACTCAAGTCCACCAAAATAATTCTAATAATTGCGTAAATCACCCAGGACACGCAGAAACTTTGATGTCAAGTAGGCGGTCACAAAATATGGGTTTGAGAGCCCTGTATTACGTGATCCTTCATGGACCACTTGAATTTTGTTTTATGTTTTTACAAGATGTTATATTGCACCAGCAGATCCCTGTGTTTTGCATCTGTGTATGGGATTACAGTACGATCAAGGGCATACTTGCCATCTGCTGCCCTGTTTTTGTCGAAACGCAAACTTAATGCAGAGATTGTGTGGTGGTCAAACTAAGGCAAATACAGTACAACACCAAACATATTATTTGACTTTTGTTAACAGTTCAAACCCTGATGTATGTCTCAGAGTGCTATCCAAGTGTCATGCTGTTATTTTCCTCATCACTTGTCATGACAGCTGTGATGCTTGACATTCCATCACCCTTGAGTTCCGCAGAAACTCTCTGACACAATAGCATCAGGAACTCATTAGTCATTAGGTGATACAAAATGACAAGCAGCTTAATTAGCAGTCCGTCGAAAGCAACGTTTCTAAAACAATCAGTTTAACACACAAGGCCATCAAGAGCCTTCCGTGGGGGTGGATTCTGACATAGTATCATGCTATAAATATCTACAGGTTGTCAAGTCATTTTTGTTTCACTTCACAGAGCCCTACTGAGCCTTCACAATGATAGCTGCTTTTAGTGGCTAGTGTGTTTTCTGCCTTGTCAACATGCATCATATTCCTTAATCTTAATGCATGACTGATATTCTTGTCCTGCACCTGGCTGTGGGCTCTGAGATGGTGATCCTCTTTCAGTGTGAACTACATGCAGGCTCCAATTAACCAGTGGCATGCACATAACCATGGTTGGACAAAAGGATGCAATATGTGTGTCGAACTGTACCGGGCTGATGTTCAAATACTAACCTTGCTTTTCACAACAGAGCGCACGTACTCTCTCTTGCACGGCAGTTACTCATTTTTCACTTAGCAATGTAAATATCAGTGATGCATTTATGATCATTTCGGGCTCATTAAATTGGTCACCATCACATGGTGAACACGTTGCCCCTGTTTTCCACAAGAATTAGTAGACAAATACGGGTGTTCATAATGACATTAATGTGGTTTCTGTTCGGTCGGTACGGATTCTTAATTAATGTCATTAATAACACCTGTGTCTCCCACTATTTCCTGTCAACATGAATGAACATTAAGGTCAATTCATCACTGCAGACTGGCCACTGTGGCAGACAAAACATCTGGAAACACAGAGGGAGAAAAACGAAAAGATAGAGAGATCCCCACGCAGGAACCTTTGACGCTCCATTCTGTTGGATTGAGAGCGTCTGTGAAAAGCCATTTTCAAATCTCTCCGTTTGGGCCACTAATTGAGGTTTCACGGGCCTTTCACAAAGGCGTGCTTCCATCTGAGTAACTGTGCCATAAAGGGATAATTAGAGACGGTTGCAGAAATGGTTGTCTTTCTGGAAGGTTCTCCAATCTCAGCACAGAAATGCTGGAGATGCATCAAGTGTGAGATCACTTTCTATTTTTGTAAGCCTGGGAGTCGCGACTTGATCCGTGTGGATTTAAAAAAAAAAAAAAGTGAGATCAGACATGTCAACCACGGACCCCAGACTTGGAAGTCTTAAGATGGAACAATGCACCACAAAGAAATGCATCGCAGGACAAAAAACTATCAAAAAGGGAGAAAAACAAAAGTGCTGGGCAAGACAGAGAAGAGGTAAATAAATCCAAGGAAAAAGTCTGTTGAGTTATGTGGTCTCTTTCGTCATGTTATTTTGCCCAAGTCGTACTGTATGCTATTTATTAGGCTTGGGCATTGTTTGGACTTGAACGATTCCGGTTCCGATTCTAATTCCGCTGTTCAATTCTGGTCCATTAACGATTCTCGAATCCGATGCTTTTAAGGTTGGTTTAAACGAGGGCACTAACCAGGGTTCTTTTGGGATGAAGTGTCTGAAGTTCTCTATGATTTTTTTAATGATATGAACTTTTTATCAACTTTACTATGAATTTCTCACAGATCTATTTTGACCGGAGTGCACTTTCACAAAAGCTCATGAAAATACATTTCCATATACGCTGTTGTTTGTGTGTTCATGAGTGTGCGATGCTGCAGGCACATACAGTAATTCACCTGGGTGCAAAATATCAAACAACTTATAAAAGGTTTGTCTATGAGCTATGAGTCTTGAGCTACCGTATTAGCAATATTATACTTTGCTGCCTCAATGTTGGTGTAAGGAATTTTTATGGCACCCTTATTTTGTTATCACAAGTAAACAGGATGTAGTGCACATCACTCTTACTTTGAAGTCCGGAAGTGTGTTGTGTGGGTTGAGAAGGTTTTGCTATAAGAGAAGCGCAGACATAAATGAGGAAGAGTCCGACGTAGCGCGTCAAAAGACGGTGCACTCTGTTGTTTCGACATCATGAATCTGGAAGTGTTTCATCATGTTGGCCGGAACCTCCTTAGCATGGTATGATGGTGTTGCCGACCACTCTTTTTGTTTATTTTTATGAAGTTAAGCCAAACATTGTAGCCGCTTCTTCTTTGTTGGTGATATCCGTCTTCATCTTGGTGTTCTTGTTGGTGTTTGGTCCAGTCGGCGGACTGGGCGCCGAAACTAAAATAATTTACAAATTTGATCGATCTCCAGACAATCAGAAATTTTGTCCCGGTCCCCAGCGATGCTGGAGACTCGACGCCCAACCCCCCTACTCTACTATTTACATTTGTAGATATATATTTTTGATACATATACGATAGAAACTGTCTACGTGAGTAGAACAGGTTTTTACCTGGCGAGGACACTCCACTTATAAATGGTGATTCCTGTTTGCGTCTCCATTGGTTCATGGCTCCACCCCATACAATCCCAGTTTAAACAGCACAAACCTAACACAAACGATTAAGACTATTGTTGTTTAATTTGGAGCAAATAGAGGGCCGGGTGAAGTTAAATTGACCTATGAAATAATCCTTAGTAAAAATGAAAACAATTCCATAAACTGCCATTTTAACGACACAAACCAGCACAAACCTTTGAGTTTGTGTTACCAGAGTTTAGCTATCAAGCCACCTGATGGAAACAGAACCCAAGAACAGGAACTAGCAAAACATATGCATGACAAAGCCAAGGAACATGAAAAGATCATTAAAAATGAATCACACACTTCCTTATTTCCCACATGTTTTATGCCAGCTATTTCCTTCACTGGCCAAACCATTCAAACTGGGCTGCCCTTAAAATAGAACACAAATTAGACACATCTATTCAACTTCAGCTAATATTACAATAATAATGAATTAGTCATCGTACCATTTATCAACCATTTACATTAGTGTTAATGAATTATTAAGGTCTTGTGAATAAGTTTCTAAAAGGAACATGTAATAGCAGTTGAGGAAGGTTCATTTTCATTCACAGGGCAAGGTAATACAGTATTGATGGTGCAACGATGGGATTGTTGGATGATAATGCCAAACATTAGTGGGTAATTGTGGAAAAACATTGTAGAACCCATTCGAAACATCTATCTTACATAGTTTACTTAGGTGTTTTGAGTGTCAAAGGCCTGATTTACACTTTAGAATCTACAGCAGTGGTGCGCAGTGCATTTGTATTTCCCGTTTATGCTACAGTATATTCCATTTTATTTGGACTGTCGACATAAGGGGTCTCAAAGTCCATATTTCGTGGCCCCCCTACTTAACATCGAAGTTTAGTGTTTGCGCTGCCTCGCATATCGTGGTAATCACCCGCAAGAGATGGTCAGAGGCACTTTAGCTTGCTTAACTGAAGAACTGAAGAAGCTCATTAACTGGGCAAGCAATAGCCAACACTGAACTTGCAGTGAGTTTGCCATGCAGTGAAATGAACAGGGGAGTCACGAGACAGAACACAATCATACCTACAATCACAGTGCAAACACAAAAATGACAGCACAACAGGACATGCTCATGGTCCGTGTTGTGCGTTATTGTAAATGTTGTTTATTATCTTCCACTGGTAGTAGTCATTGCCATGTGTATGTTATCAACATGTGTGTAAGGTTCTGTGTGTGATGGTTATATTTGGTATTTATTTTATGTTATGTTGAGTATTGACTTCTTTTAAGCAGGCTGAAGTGCCTCTAACCATCTTTTCAAATTTAAATTCTTTATTTTCAAAAAAGGGACAGTGTACATTAATCAACATTTCTTTACAGAAAGTAAATGTACCCGAGTTAGCTGAAAGGCTAATTTTCATCGGCAGTCCCTTTGCCAGATGGTAATAGACCCAACAAAACAAAACAACAAAAAAGACACCATACACAACAGACATAGACAGAAATACAGTCAGCATTACATATCCCCACAGTACAAGTTATATCATAAAATTAATAAAACCAAAATGAAAAAATATAATACAAACACCGCCAAGCCAGCCATATTGGCTACCTTAACATTTACATTTAATTTGTTCATGGATAGTACCAGTGATACTGCTAGTGCACACATCTTTGCGATTCAACAAGCCAATTCTTAGCATTGAGTTTAAAAGAGTGATATGATGAAGATTCTCTGACTGATTGTGGTACTGTATTCCATTGATGGGATGCTCTACATGACAATACAGCCTGGCTAAATGTAGTTTTCCTGATTGGGATTGTGCAATCATTTTTAGCGGCACCTCTGGTGGCCCTGGTAGCAGAGGACCGAAATGTTATGAAACCGGATAGAGGAGGAGGAGCCAAACCGTGCAAGATCTTATGTACCAAGCAGATGTTTTTGTATTTGATGAGATTTTCCCAGCTCAGCAATTTATACTTCTTCAAAATATGGCAATGGTGGTATCTGAAAGGTTTTTTTTTATCCAGTGTTTTAAGTGCTTGTTTATATAATGATTCTAATAGTTTCATTCCAGTGGAGTGTGCATTAGACCAACTTATCAGACAGCATGTGATGTGAGAGATAACCATAGAGAGGAAGTATATCTTGGCTGCTTCAATTGATAGAGAGTCTCTGATAAATCTAAAATTTGACATACTAAACTTTACCTTATTGCAGACTTTCTTTATGTGATTTTTGAAGCTGAGATTCGAGTCAATGTGTAGCCCTAGATATTTAAATTCTGTAACAACCTGTAGCCTCTCACCAGAGACAGAAATGACCGGATTCATGTTGGAATTGTTCATCCTTGAAAAAAACATACAGACCGTTTTTGTAACATTTAACTGCAAACAACATTGACTTTTGGCCAACCTAGTGCCACATTATTATATTTTTATACTTACGGCCTACCATAGCTAAGACTTGTGATGGATGGAAGGACAGCTTCCAGTGGTGTTTATCTCCACGCACGCATGGAGAGAACGTGCAAACTCCACATAGAGATGCCCAATGGAGATTTGAACCCAGATCTTCCAAACCTCTTGACTGTATGGCAAACATGCTAACCAATTTGCCACCATGCGGCCTATGATTAATAATATATGAATTAATGAATAATAGTATTAATATAGTATTGCTAATTAATAATATATAATACTTATTGTTCCTGTTTAGGCTGCAGATGATTAGCAGGTTGATTGTCATGTATAAAAGTAATTGTGATTATTGTTATTGGCCCACTTAAAAAACACTTGGAAGAAACTGCATACCAAATTGCAGTATGAAGTGATACCACAACACGCAGTAATAATGACTACGCTAATGCTAGAGTTATTTAGTTAATGCTAAGTTATTTTCTTGGTCCTCTTGTCAGTTTTCTATATACTGTGATTTGGGGGATATTTGGAAATGGTGGTGAGTATATATTATAATTATGGGCCATCTTCTGATAACATCAAGTCAGTCTAGACAGGCCATCTCTTTTTGGAGGGCCTTAAATGTGCCTTACCATTAAGATGAGAAACATATTTCAGCGAAATCCAGGTTGCTAGCTGCTCTCCTGAGGTTGACGGTGAAATATTCTAAGGGAGATAGTGAACGTGATTGAGGTGTCAGCTGTTGACATTTTTGGATTACAGCAATTGTGGGAGCAGCAGGTGGTGTCGCAGACAGTAATGGAAGTCTCATTTCCTTTCATTTAAAAAGGTGAGAGGCACACACAGACCTCAGTTTGAAAGTACTTGCTGTGACTTTAGAAATGTTCTACTTGCAAAACCAGGACATACTAATTTGAACCACAGTTAATTACAGAAGAAACTCACACATAAACTATGCCGCATGCACTGAATGACATGTACTTTAATCTGAAAAAATATTCATATTAATATTAAAATGAATCAGACATTCTCACAATGAATAAAAATAATTGAAAATATGTATTTAGAGAGGGGCATTTGAAAACCCGAAATGTATGTAATTACATATAAATGATGAACAAAAGGAATAAATGACCATTTTAGGTTACTTTTGATTATTGATGACGTGTTTCTTGACATGACTGAAAACAGGACGTGAGGTAGTGGTTGAGCTCGCTGCACATTGTGTCTTTGAGAACAGTCATGTCTTCAATAAAGATAAAAGTAACCTTAAATGTTCATTTATCCCTTTTATTTGTCATTTATATGCATTTTCAATCGTTTGTTGCATGGAAAACTATAATAGTAAAACTATGGTAATGGTTTAATTTGATTGGAACATGCATACAAGTCACAATGGAATACATCACATAATTCAATTTACAGTTCCACATGTCCAAAAGGAGAAGGAAGAAGCAAAGCCTATTTAATCCCCCCCCCCCCGATCCACGTCTATTGTAATACATTTACTCACTTCCTGTATTCCATATGTGATTTTTTAATCATGATGATGTAATGATTAAGATAAATGAATAGACATTTATCCTCTCTTGTAGAAAAGTATTGTAGTACCCGGAGAAAACCCACGCACTTTCAATGTCCACTCTGTCTATTTGTATTTGGTCGTACGTGTCCTTTCTACTATTACCAAATAGCATTATTTTAGTTTTACCTAAAACGTTTTCGAGAGTCAACTGCTGATGACATCATAGACGGTAAACAACTTTGGGTTCCTGTTGCCATTTTGTGTAGCAAGCTAATAGGATGCTAACAAGGAAGACTGTTTTGTGATAGAAAAAATTAATTAAGAACACAGATGGACTTACACAGAGTATAAGAACACAAGACCCGCACCATATTTTTCGCTAACCAGAGAATGCACACAAACTTAGGCAAAACTGTGGCGTAAATTTTTTTATCAAAAAATACGCTAACCGAGACGGACTCTAAGCGAAGTTCCACCGTATTATAATATATATGTTTATATAAAATGGGAAGAAAAAGTAATGCTTTTGGAATTTCTTACATTTTTGCATAAATTGATCATAAAATGTAATCTGATCTTCATCTAAATCCCAAGAATAAACAAAGAGAGTCTGCTAATACCACACAAACAATTGTATGTTTTCATATTTTTTTGTTGGACAGGGAGAAAAAAAGTAAGTGAACCTCTAAGCCAAGGGTTGTCCAAGAACTACTCAGTTGGGTGTGAGCCTACCTGGAGTCCCATAATCGAGAGAAGATTGGAGGTGTGGCTTAAAGCTGCTCTGGTCAAGAGAAAACACATAGCAGTTTAGCATTACCTCTTGCAAAAAGCATTGCCTGATGTTTACCATGCCTCGCTGAAAAGAGCTCTCAGAAGACCTACGATTAAGACTTATTGAATCATATAAAGCTGGAAAAGGTTACAAAAGTCACAAGTCTTGATGTTCATCAGTCCACGGTTAGACAATTTGTCTATAAATGGTGAAAGTTCAGCACTGTTGCTTCTCTTCTAAGGAGTGTAAAGATGGATTGTAAAGATGACTGCAAGAGCACGGTGCAGAATGCTCACTGAGGTAAAAAAAAAAACCCTAGAGGGTCAGCTGAGGACTTACAGAAACCACTGGCATATACCGTCTTTGTTGACAAATCTACCATACGTAAAATAACAAGGAACAAGAATGGGGTTCATGGGGGTACACCAACGAAGCCATTGCTGCACGTTTGAAGTTTGCTAACGAGCACTTCGGTGTTCCACAGCAATACTGGCAAAATATTCTGTCGACAGATGTATTGTTTGGGAGGAACAGACAGCACCATGTGTGGAGGAAAAATGGCACCGCACACCAACAGCAAAACCTTATCCCAACCCTGAAACAGAGTGGAGGGTGCCTACATGGTATGGGCGTGCTTTGCCACCATTATGACCTGGACAGCTTGCTATCAGCAATGGAAAAATACATTCACAAGTTGATCAAGATATTTTGCAGAAGACCTTGAGGCCACCACTCCAACAGTTGAAGCTCAAAAGAGGATGGGAGGATGCAATAGGACGATGATCCAAAACACAAAAGCAAATCAACAACATAATGGCTTCAGAAGAAGAAAATACGTGTTGTGGAGTGGCCCAGTCAAAGTCCTGACCTCAGTGCGATTGAGATGCTGTAGCATGACCTCGAGAGAGCTATTCACACCGCACAGCCCAGGAATCTTGCTGAACTGCAACAGTTTTGTAAAGAGAAACAGTCCAAAATCCATCTGATCATTGTGCAAATCTGATCTGCACAGGAAATATTTGGTTTAGGTTATTGCTGCCAAACGAGGGTCAACCAGTTATTAAGTCCAAGGGTTCACTTACTTTTTTCTCCCTGTCTTATGAATGTTACATGTTATACTATATAAAATGTAACATATAACTGTTTGTGTGGTATTAGTTTTAGCAGACTCTATTTATTCTTGTGATTTAGATGAAGCTCAGATTACATATTATGACCAATTCGTGTAAAATGTAAGAAATTCGAAAGGGTTCACATATATTTTCCTCCCACTCGAAGTATGATGCAGTACAGCTGTATGTCAGTGCAAACTAGAATGAAGTTTGAGGCATGAAGTAATCCTTTTTTTAGACCCTTTTTGTCCTTGTGTACCATACAAATCAAAAGCCTTGAAGTAACTTGAATGAAGGGTTCCTTTCCTCATCATCCGAGAATCAGTGTAAAGCCAGTAATCAGCTGAAGGATTCTATTTATGCAACTTTGCAAGCTGCAGAAGTACCCTCTTGTTTTCCTGCAGGAAGGTGAGAGGAAACTCCTCAGACATATATCTTAGTTTGATTCTCTACTGTGTATTGATCACAAATTCACCTTGATGTGTGACTTATCCTGATCATTTATACCAAACGTTTTCATGGATTTGTTCTGTGCTTTTCATTGGAATATTTGGCCGTCCTTATTTGGGTCATAACTGCTTGTTCCATGTTTTGGGGAAGGCATTGTTGATGTTCTAATGGAGATTCAAACTGGACCTCTTGTGCGGCAGATGTGCTAAGAACTACTTCACTGTGCTGCTTCTCTAAAATCATCATCCATCCATCCATCCATCCATTTTCTATATCGCTTCTCCTCTTTAGGGTTGCGGGGGCATGCTGGAGACTATCCCAGCTGACTTCGGGCGACAGGCGGGGTACACCCTGGACTGATCGCCAGCCAATCGCAGGGCACATACAGACAAACAAGCATTCACACTCACATTCATACCTATGGACAATTTAGAGTCGACAATTAACCTAACATGCATGTTTTTGGAATGTGGGAGGAAACCGGAGTATCCGGAGAAAACTCACACACACACGAGGAGTACATGCAATGCTCAAGGGAAAATCAAACCCAGGTCTTCCCGATCTCCAGACTAGTACTGTGTTGGCCAACATGCTAACCACTAGACCACCGTTGGACCAAGTTTTCCCTCGCCTGGACGCAGGTCACCAGGGCCCCCCTCTGGAGCCAGGCCTGAGGGTGGGGTACGATGGCGAGCGTCTGGTGGTCGGGCCTACGCACATGGGGCCCGGCCGGGCACAGCCCGAAGAGACAACATGGGTCCCCCCTCCAATGAACTTACCACTCATGGGATGGGCCAAAGGGGTCGGGTGCAGAGTGAGTTGGGTGGCAGCCGATAGCGGGGACCTTGGCGGCTGCAGAAGCTAGCATTTGGTATGTCGAATGTCACATCTGTGGTGGGGACATCTGAGCTGGTGCGTGGCGTGGAGAAGTTCCGACTAGATAGTGTGCCCTCGCAACATCGCTGTTCATCTTTTGCAAACTCACTGTTTCCCAGATTTTTTTGGTGTAATTTTTGTGCTATTTTAATTCGGAGCAATATGTTTTAACAAGGATACAAAAACACAACAGCCGAACGGCGCCTGGACGAAGAGGCACAGTCATAGGAGTAAAATACGCGTGAGTCACTTAATAATTTCTTGCGTCTAACCTAGTTGGTTTATTATTCAAATTCAAACGAAATTTGAACTTTGACAGTGTTTAAACAAGAGAGAAATGTGAGAAAATATTAATGCCTGTCTGAGAAAAATGTATAAAAAGTGTATGGTGAGGTGTTTTAAAGCCTTAAAGCATATATAATAATTGTAAAAAATATATAATTGGCTACTCTGCCAATTTCACGTATTGCGGGCTATTTTGGGAACTTATATGCTGCAATAAACAAGGGAACACTGTAGTCGGACTCACCTCAACACACAGCAAGGGCTCTGGAACCAGTCCTCTCTAGAGGAGCTGGACTGAAACCCTGCAACTGTTATGCACTGCGGTATAGCAAGTAACAGTAAACTAGTGTATGTGTATTTTGTTTTCTGAAATTTTTAATGTTCTTGTAATTATTTACATGTAGCTTTTGTCCTAAATGTCTACAAATGTTTTAAAGGATTTATTTTCTCTCTGTATTGTGGCTCATGTTCGAGAAAGTGATTTTTGGTGATTCATTAATCTACTAATTAATTATTAATTAATCTATTAATTAATGACATAACTGTAGAATTGACAAAAATAAAAGCTTTTCGTGTCTTGAGAGGCTTGGTGGCCAATAACAAAGTCTTTCCATTCATCCAAAATGTTTTCTTCATGTACAGATATCTTTCGGAAAAACAGACAGATCTGGAGTATTTTCGGCTATATACCATACAGTATAATTACAAGAGACAAACATTAGTCTATTAAATAATCATTAATTTCGCAGTGGTACAGTAGATCACTGTTTTCTAGAGTAATTCCCAAGGCTAGTCGTTATCACTGCTCAGATTGTTTTTGTGCTCACATGTGTTTTATGCACTGTGTTTGTGAAGCTGGATGCGCCAATTACTGCATCTCTTGGAGACCAGGAGAGCATGAATTTGCTCACCAGTAACAAGCTGGCCCAGGAGCATCTTTCAGCCTCCTCAAAACTATTTTTTGTCTCGTCTCTTAAGATCTGTCACCTATCCCATTCCTCACTCTGTCCCTGCCAGTCATCTTTGTTATGCCCATCTTCCAAGTCATTCATCTTTGTATCTGCTCGTTGTCATTTTATGTTGCCACGCAGCTAGCTATTAAAAAGCTCCACTTTTGGTATTCTTCTGTCCTATTCACCCTTCTCTGCCCCATCCCTGCCTTCTCCACGTAATAGCCTCATTCGATTACTCAAAATGTGTTTTACCGTTCTCCCAGCCAATAAACAAGATAAACAAATGTCTTAAAGTCGATTTATCTCACAAGCATCGTGAAGGTACAATATACCAGTAATATTAAGTGGGAAAATAAATGATCAAATGTACATTTCAGTAGCGGAAGCATGTATGCCAATTTCAACATCGAGCAATATTTACCCATTCAGTTCAACGAATCATTTAAAGTTACCGCAATCTCAAAAACCTGGATGGACATGAACTGAACAACAAGAGTGGAGGAGGTGTGGGGGTGCACATGCAGAACCTGATCTACAAAGTGGTAAAGACAAAAAAAACCATGTCATTTGTAGCAGTATGAACATTACATATGTTAGCTGCAGCTGTATATACAAAGCCCCTAAATCAAATATCGAAAACTTTGAGAACTGGATTAAGGCAGCCTTGCAGAAAATTGGCCAGAAGGTAATTTTAAGAAGAAGGTAATGTGGGGGCTTCAACACGAATGTTCTGAACGAACCCTAAGAAGCAAAAGACGATGGATTGTGCTTTTCTGTTCAGGAATGTTGTTCCTGGAATCTCAGCCCACATTGCTCCAATTAGCACAGGCATCACTGTTGGTGTTGCTTTCAACATATTTTTTATTTTTTAAATTTTTCGCACATTCTTCCTTGTCACATTTCTGCTCACGAGTGTTAGCCTCTCTCCTTCCGCTCAGCCCACATCTAGCATCCTGAGAGATACACTCGGGATCTTTGGCCGTGGGGAAAAAACCCTCCATGCATTGTAATGGCTATGGCATACATGATGATGGTTTAGATGTTGTACCAGTCAACTGACTTTTCAGGACTTGTCTTACTCTATGTAGGTGTTTGGATATCAGGGTTGTACAAAATTCAGAGTTGAATTGAGAATCACTTCTAAATTCCAATTTGATTCTTGAAATTGAATTGGAATTGCGGTTGCAAACACAACTTTTTTGCGACTTTGCCGCTTAAAGGGCTATATTGGTTTTCATTACTGGTAAAAAAAAACGATACCAATATTACATTTTTATATTGGGCCGATATTATCGGACATCCCTAATTTTATATAGTCTATATAAAATCAAACCTGTCTGAGCCTGAGATTCCTCCCACTCCTTTTTGGGTAGGAAAACTGCTGTAAAGTTTTACTTGTCTAGTGTTGAATGTTTTTTTTTTTCGTTTGTTTTGTTTTTATGTTTAAAAAAAACGTTAAAATCATTGTTGTTCTATTCAGATGTCACACTCATCATCTTTAATCACTTTCTCTTTGATTACGCATGATGATGCAGAGATGATGTAATGGACAGTCACCCATTCATTGCTGTGGTGTGTCTTTACACTTCACTGTGTCAGGATCTATTTGTGGTTCTGCTTCATTTTGTGTTGTCACCTTTGGACCTCTGTTGTGCTTGCGTTTAGATCCCTTCACTCTGAGTGGGCGGTGCCACGAGGCGCACCTGCAGCCACTCTGCCATCAAGGACTCTTAAGCCACCTGGCTGCAGGAGGGGGTGTGGGATTGTTACTACTGGTCTGCACGTGAAGTGCCAGTTTGTTTGCAGGTTATTGACCTATTAGGCTGCTGTGTGTATTTAGAGCATGTTCCACGTCCTCCTTGTGACGCCGTCATGCTCACCAGTGAGTTTTGCCTTTTTCCCACGGCGCCTTATGTTTTTGCTTCCTTAGTTGCACCGTTCTACCTCAGTTTTGGACTCTGGACTTTTGTTTTCTGCTGCTACTTTGTTCCTCCTCCACCTTCATTAAAGACTATATTTTTGACCTGGACTGTGTCTGGCTCTGCATTTTGGGATCTTCACCTGACTGTCCTTAACAAGCTGCTAGCCCTTAATTTAGGGGAGCTAAAGCCCTATGAAGATCTAATGAGACCGCAACCTTTTTTTGTGCTGTAACTTATTTTCTTGTTAAGTTACTATACAACAGGGTTTGTCCCCTTGTATCACTTTTTATAGGTTGCAGTTTCATTAACACACATACTGCTTACTGTTAATTGTATTTTGAAATAAAAATGACCATTTTAAACAACAACGGGTGTCCCTTTGGAGACCAGAACCAACTGATTTGATAAACCTTGTGTAATTCTGAAACGGAACAAACAATGAAACTGATCATAGTGAAATTACATCCAAATGGTAATACATTGTATAAAAGGCACGCGCACAAGAGTGTATAGGGATTTTTTTGCAGGCCACAAGCGTTATACTAAAGCAAACAACCCATCTCAATAAGTGACACTAATAGTAACTTGACTCACAGAAGGAAGAAGGGCATGGATTAAAATGTCATTTCAGCCTCAAGGCAAAAAGCCGTGTAGAGCATCAAGCAAGGAGCAGTTGCACATGTTTGGGGGCTGAATGCCAGTAGCCATAATCATATCTTTGCGCTGCACTGAGAATGAGTCCCAAGTGGTACAGATTGCATAATGAAGCTGGACGATGAGGACGCACATCTGTTCCTGTAAGCCACGCTGCCAGTGGTTGGCAGAAAAAAAAACCTTCTGTTCCAATATGCTTCTTGTGTGTGGGTGTCGGCAGCAGACAGCACAGCTGAGGAGCCTGTTGCCTTAGTGCCACGGCGTGAAGCTTGTGGTTGCTTTGGTCCAATGAACTTCGCAGATAGCGTTCCCTTCTCCATCGAGGGAGCTACATTCCAGGCATAGGTGAAAATCTGCAAAGTAGCTACTGTACCACCATGGACGAATCTTGAGTTCAGAGGTCGGGGAGGACACAACTGCGTTGGCTACAGGGGTGGGCATGCTTGAACGGTGCCACGTCTGCTTTCCACCTCAGAGAAATATGAAGTTCAAAGTACGTATAAACACACAAGTATAAAAAAATCTACTTTTTAATAAAACAAACTCTTTCAATCAATCCACTGTAGTTCTTCTAGTTTTCAATTGTTACTTTCCAGTTCACTGGTCCCTCTCTACAACAACAGGGAAGATTGACGAAGAGCCCAGAATGAAAGTACACAGAGTATATGTTTATATAGCAGTTGCCGTGACCCCTCTAGAAAGTGAGGGTTAAAGGGTCGCTGACATGATTCATCAACTTTGCTCAAATATGTTATACTGTATTGTTTGTAATCATGTTCTACATTGTTTAATTTTTGAAAGTGAATGGAAAATTTGCAAATATTACATTTGGTTATTTCCCTATCTCAAGCTATGCTAACCAGTCTGGGAAAAGATTGAAAAATTCCTTGAAATGTCGAATTATTCCGCATTAATTATGCCTTAACGAGACCCCGGTAGCTGAAGCCGCAATGGAGGAGGGAAAACTAGTTCCATGTCCACTGTAAAGAGAGGATCATATGGGTGACACCCTCCTCCTCATTTTAATCAATACTTACCAATTGGTCGTACATTTCCAATTCACCGTTGCAGGTTTATTTAACACTGTGATTGACTGAAGCAAAAGGTGCACATCAACAATCTCGAGAAGGGAGACGGTCCCCACCGGGCGCAAAGAAATATGACAAAGACTCAACCACACAGTTCTTGATGATGTCGTGGCTTGGACATTGATTTGGCACCTTGATAGCTGCAGGGTGTAGCGGACCAGAAGAACAAGAAACTCTTAAGAATATGTGGCTGAAAATATTGACATTGGGACTGATGGCTTGAAATTGATTTTCCAGGTAAAATGAGGCACCCCTGAGCTAAGCACACTTGTGAATTATTTGCTGAACTCCCTCAGAGTTAGTTACCTGACTGCAAAACTCAAACAGGCACTAAGTAACGAGGTAACGAGGGAAAATAAAACTGTGCTATTGTTACAAGAACTAAGCAGTAACCTTATGCCGACTGTCCAGGGTGTGGTATTTCTAAAGTGCAGGGTTGGGCATAGTTTGAATCTGAAAGATTCTGATTCCTCAGTTTGATTCCCTTTCCTAACGATTCTCGATTCCGATGCTTTTAAAAGGCAGGGTCATAAAAAAGTTTGTATGCTTTAAATGAGGGCGCTAACTAGAGTTCTTTTTGTAAGAAATGTCTAAACTTCTCAATGAGTTGTTTAATGGTATGATCTTTTTATCAACTTTTACTGTGAATTAGTATCAAACCATTCAACTTAATATGAATGTGATTACGTTTCTTTTTACAGGACTACACAAAAAAGTAGTATACTTTGTTTGCTGCCTCAATGTTGGTGTAAGCTATATTTTATGACATGCTGATTTTGCTAACACAAGTAAACAGGATATAGCCCAAAGCACTCTTATTTTGAGGGCCGGAAGTGTGTTGTGTGAGTTGAGAAGGTCCCTTGACTGTTGCTAACAGAAATGGACTGTGGAAATGATAAACTTGTCGCTCTTAATGCACAACATAATCACCAAACTTACTTATTTGTTCATATAACTAACTGTCTCCTTTCTGTTCTGATTGTGCGCTTTGTGCTGTGATGCGTTCAGGTGCACTCATAGTTGTGTTAGCCGCTAATTGTTTTTAACTTTTATTCATGTACCCCCATGACAATTGGTGTACCCCACTTTGGGAACCTAGGGCTTAGAGGAAGTCCGATGAGGTGCATCAAAGACAAGGTACTGTTATTTGTACACCATAAATGTCCATCCATCCATCCATCCATCTTCTACCGCTTATCCGAGATCAGGTCGCGGGGGCAGCAGCCTAAGCAGGGGGGCCCAGATTTTCCTCTCCCCGGCCACTTCGTCCTGCTCCTCCCGGCAGAATGCGTGAACATTAATCATGTTGCTCGTGCACCCTCCTTTGCATGATGTCATTGTGTTGCAAATGTTGCACTGAGCCAACGGCTCTTTTCTGTGAAGTTAAGCCAAACTTTTGAGCCGGTTCTTCTTCGCTGGTGCTCCGCAGCTACTTCTTCTTCCTTGGTGTTTGCGGCTATTTCTTCCGTTCGGCGAAGTAGGCATCGAAACTAGGAATCAAACTAAAAACTTTTGAACTATCCCAGGAAAATCGGAATGTTAGCCCCGGTTCCCATCGATGATCGAGACTTGACGCCCAACCCTGATAAAGTGTCAAAAAAATTACAACGATGGCATTGGTGGATTATTTGTATGTATCCAAGAATGCTCCTCCTATCACTACACTATGTCTGTGTAACTTTGGTCATTCACTGCTGGCCCCCAATAAATTACCACAACAGTCTTGTGCTGGCCAGTAAGTAGTCACTGCTCATTTCCTTTTAATTTGCATTTTTAACTCTACACTCCTACTCAAAAGTCCATCAGGAGGCTCTATCTACCACCTCAAAGCTCATATATAAACATTCCCTATACACCAGGGGTCTTCAATTAAAACTGAGTAAGGTCCGTTTATCAATTTTTTTCACAGAGAAGGTCCGAACCTTATTTTGCCTTAAACTGCATCAAACAGACGAGCTCATATGTAATGAAACCCTGCGCATCATCCTACAACCAGTGCTTCTCAAATAGTGGGGCAGGTCTCCCTGGGGGGCGGGGGGGGGGAGAAGCAAGGAGGACTTTCAATATGCAAAGTGCAGACCTGCCAACATGTATGCATTTGTTGTACTGAGCATGCTTCACTGCTTTCCATTTTGTTGCATTTCGCTGGTTTCAGTTTTGAGTTCAGTCTGTACAGTACAGATATATGAATAGATATTAGCAGTTTCTAAACAGTATTTCAAACTGGGGGAGGGCAAAAACATTTCTGTCCCCCAGTGTGGGGGCATGACAGAAAATAATTGAGAACCACTGCCGCTACAACACACTTATTTTGGCACCTAAATTCTCACCCGTAAAGTTTCACATTTCCTTGTTATTGTTGTAGCTGCCATTGGAATTTGCCTGAATTTGTCACAATTGCTCTTTTTTTTTACCTTTTAGTAAGATCCCTGCAGCAGAAGCACTCCACAACACTCCTGTCAGTGAAAGATGTTTTGTTTTATACCAATATCCAAACAGTCCCGAGTGAAGTCATGTGCACATTGCTGTGCTGTAAATGAATCTCTAGTAGATTTTTCATACTGGGCTCTGCAGTTCCAGAGCGGTTTAGCTTACTGGATTCTGGATGAATGAACATACAGTGTATTGCTCAGCCCACGTTGTCATTCTCTTGTGCGGATTTCATCTGGCTTTGGGTGTTGGTGCTGGTTCTGAAGGCAAGTGATTTATATTATGTCCAAAATAGGTCATGTTTTCCATCCTTGAATGTGTGTGAAGTGAGTTTTACAAGTCAGAAGACAATTTGATAAGAAAACTGAAACCGATGTCATTTCATGCTACTTTACGTACATTCGGGTATCTGCTATATGCAAATCTCTCATGTACATCATATGAAGTAATTCCTTTTGAATGATTATATAATGAAATGATTCACAGTGAAACCATTTATCCCAAATTCTGATTCAATCATGCACCATTTGCCTAGGTTAAATGGCTTGTGTATTTTTATGTTTGTGTGTTGTTAAAATGTGGCAAAACCTTCATCACAGTCATGCACAACAATCACATCTGTTCAGTGTTAGGAGTTTTGACCTTCTTTTCAAAGATTTAACAAATGGCTCAGTGGAGCCCACAGTTTGACAGCGTATGAATGTCCAATGGCCCGCAATGAATATTTAATAGGAGCCTGCCTGTAACATCTCTGCTATAAACGGTCATCACACCATGCAGAAATTTCAGCCTTAGTATACAGACAGCCTCGATTATACGCACCATTGGAGAGTCCCCAGCATATGAAATACCGCTACTCATGATACTGAAGGACAAATCATTGTGCCCCTTATGTTTCTTCCAAGATTCTTGCCGGATTTCTGACTCACAAATAAAATTGTCACAACGAATTTGTTCACATTAGTGCAGAAGTTAAATGGTGATTCATCTTTTATTCAACCGTCTCTTCCCTCACCTCCGGCTCAGTTCCCCCCCCCTCATTCAAAACTGCTTCAGTCACAGCCATCACCTACTTTCGGCCCACCTAAAATCTCCCTTTTCCGTCAAAAATACTGAAAGCACAGCCATCAGTCAAATAACTCTCCTCAATAACAACAATATCCCCGATCCATTTCAGTCCAGTTTCTGTCCCAACCACCGCATCGAAACAACCCTCATTAAAGTCAAACGACCTCCTCCTTTTGACTCCGGCCACCTCAACATTTTCATCCGACTAGAGCTCTCCACAGCTTTGATTTGATGAATCACTCCATCCTTCTGTCCCGCCTGGAAACCTCCCTCAAGATCACAGGCACTGCACTCTCCTGGATCAAATCATACCTCATCGACATATGGCTACTCATATCCATCAATAACTGTGCCTCATCCATCGCCCCCATGTCCCAAGGTGTCCATCAAGTTTTGGTACTTGGTCCCTTCCGCTTTACTCTGTACATACTCCCATTTGGACATACATGATTTACATTTCAACCCGGTCCATCACCCCTGACTCCCACACCACCCATACCAACTGCCTCACCGACAAACACTTGAATGAACAACAATTTTCTCAAACTCAATTACAGTACATTAAGAACCCAATATTCATTCACTCTATAGTCACACACTTGTGGTAATCTACAGTACATTTAGCCATAACAGCATTGGGGTAGACTGATTAAAAATGTGGCTTCCATTTCATGCCAACAGCTTGAATTGGCGTCCACTTTCTAGACGAGCTGCTCTACATCCTAAGCCACTTCACCCAAACTGTCATTGTTCCAAAATCCTTCAACTCATTCAAAGATTTCAATATGTAAATACACAACCTCACCCTGTCCCGCTCGCTGTACATCCAGAACATTGGTCTCAGCTTGGACACTAACCTCAGCCCATTGCCACCAGTGTCAGCAAAACAGCATGCTTCCAACTCAGAAATATTGCCCATCTTTGTCCCACTGCTGAAACCCTTATTCATGGATTCATCTCCTCTAGACTGTATTATTGCAAAAGCATCCTCTATGGTGCATCCTCCAGTCCATAAACACGCCACCTCACTCGCTCCAGCTCCTATGACCACATATAACCTCCTCACACTGCGGCCAGAAACCTTCATTCCAATAACAACCACCACCTATGCCTCCTCACAGAACCCAACAGCGAACCTGGGTGGACCGAGCCTTCTCCATCTGCCCCCACTCTCTGGAACTCTCTTAACCTATCCAACCGTACATGTCAGAACACTACAACCTTGAAAAGACTGCTAAAAACCCCCCTCTTCAAAAAGTGATGTGATCGATGTGAGGCTTAGATAAAATATACATGTATGTATGAAAAACTGGCTATAAATACTGATTCTTCTTTGACAAACGAGTGTTTGTGGTGCTTTTTCTGTATTGCTTGCACTTAAGATGAGCCCTCTTTCTGTGCAGCTGTTCTTTGAAAGAAGTGCAATTTCTCATATTAGTAACACGAGTACAACGTAAATATGTCAACAAGGCATCCTAATTTCAGGGGCTAAATAATCGAGTGGCTGCTGTGTACTTTAACTTACGCTCGTTTCTGTGGTTAAAATAATGAATTATTGTTTCTGTCACTTTTTAAAAAGTGCCCCTTTAGCCGACCACTTTCGTCAACATGTCATTCGACACCCAAAAAGTGCATTTCTTTGAAAAATCTGTTAATTGTGGCCATGTTGTTTGTACTGTTGACTTTATCACGATTGCTCACGGGTTTTTGCGAAAGCAGATTCTGTCAAAATCAAGAAAACAAAGAAGGGTTGGGAGCGGAAACTGGAAAGGAACTGCAACTCACCTTCGGCTTTGGCATAGGACCTGAGGGCCTTTCTTCTTTAGCAGACTTCTCAGCCAGTATTTCCAGAAAACGATGAAAACAAACTGCATAGGTTCAAAAATCCTTTATTATCCATTCTCCTTGCAGTATGTCTCTGGCGAAAGTCCCAAGGAAATGTGCAAGTAAATGGCTTGGTTTCGGTTATGTCGACTACACCTTATGTTGACGTGAGTCAGCCGATTCGAGGAATGTTGACTTAAACTTGTTCCACTGTGATTAAGTGAAGATGAAAAAAACTTTTCAGATGATTGAAATGTGTATTAACTATATGCTCAGTGAGCCAGTATTTGTTATTGTTTTACGACTCATCCAGTAGACTAACAACGAATATTTAGTTCGACTGACCTAAGGGTTGGAACTTTACATTATCAAATCCACTCTTTGTTTTGTTTCATGGTTTTCTATCTCAAGAATCTTTTCAGTTTTGGTTTGTGTATTGATATTAAATTCGTCTGTGGTTTGCTTAAAAATAAACTTCAAGGCAGAAATACAGGAATGGTGCTAGAAGCTTTTGTCGCAAAGAAAAATAATCACCATTTTTTCACTATATGATGGTATTCATGTGAGAACATTTTAAAATATTATATACATAAAGACAGTGATGGTATAAGTCTGGACCCTGGTACTTTGCTGTCTGTAAATGTGGATTGGTGACAATGACTTGAATAGACCTGCTCTGTTGCTTGGTTGTGTGCAAAGAATAAAATATATGCCAATCATGTATTACTGCAAACGGCATGTGACTACTTGGTGTTACTTTTACTTGAATTTGGCAGTTTGAACCCACTTGATGGTTTTGCTGTTATTTTCATGTACCTCTCATGCTTCCCATTGCAGGTGTTTGTTACACTCTGAGCTTGGTGAAGCAGCTTGACCAGACAGAATACCTGGACATGTGCTCAAAGCCTGTACAGAACAGCCTCTGATCTAGGCAGTTGTACCTGCGGGGTTCGAAACCGCCACCATTGTGCCTGTACCAAACCATCAAATGCCATGGCCCTAAATCACCTGTTATTCCTCCTGTTGCACTCACCATTATCATCACCAAGCATTTTGAGAGAGTGTCTGCCCAAGCCAAGTCCTGCCTGCCTGCCATACTAGACCCACACCGGTTTGCATGCTGCAGCAACACCTAATACTGTATGTCGCCATTTGAACGCCCACTTTAAATCTTAAAGGGTCAAAGCACATCATAAATGACAATGCATGCCAAAGCATGTTGACCAATGGCACCAAACAAATATTCAGAGACAGAAATTGAGGTACTTTAAATGGAAAAAAAAAACAACAACAGTTTTTATGAGATGTTTGGGGGCCGCTGGAAATTGTGGGGCCCTAGGAAATTGCCTGTGTTTGCCTAATGGTAAGTCCGCCCCTGTGTGTCACCAGTTTGCTGAAACCTGACTTTCCACAGCCTGGATTCTTAAGTGTGTGTGTGTGTGTGTGTGTGTGTGACATGTTTAGGTTTTCTGATCGGACATTAAAACGTGGTGAAAAGTCACTGAAGGGTGCATATGTGAGGTACCAAGACTAAAAAACATACAGGTGCTTGTTGTTGATCTAGGCTCTAGTAGGACAAATCCAGTAAGACTTTTCTCCTTAGCAATACTCTTGATTGAGATGGAAAGACTGGAAACTGAAGGAAAATAGGGAAGACTTTTATGAGACAGTGACAGAGATATTGGTGGAAAAGGCTTGGCGTGTGGACTTAATGAGTATGAAATGTGGAATTGCAAATTTACATCAGATGGAGGGTACAGCACAAATGTGCTCTCTCCCCGATACAATGGTAATGTTTTTTTGTTTGTTTTTTTAACTTGAATAGGTTCATTTTGTCTTCTTATTGAATATAGATTTACTTTATTATAGTAGGACAAGTTTTTTGTGTAGGTATATTAGATGGAGATTCACATGCAGTTTAACGTGCAGACACTTCACGCATATACACAAACAACCATTCACACTCACATTCATACCTATGGACAATTTAGAGTCTCCAAATAACCTAACTTGCATTTGTCTGCAATGTGGGAAGAAACCAGAGTACAAGTAGAAAGCCCACATACACACGGGGAGAACATGCAAACTCCACACGGAGATGCCCAACGGAGATTCAAACCCAGACATTTCCAATCTCCTGATTGTGTGGCCAACATGCTAATCACTAGGCCACTGTATATTGTTTATTTATATATATATATATATGAATATATACAATAATCCCTAAGATTAAATCATTTCATAGTGAGACACACACACCGGTTGTCACATAATATACAGTACATATGTAAAACACGCATGCTATTGAAGTGATTTGCTCCGACCCTGCACATCTACATGGTGTCTTTTTATATGGGCATGAATTAATCCAATCAGACAAACGAGCAAAATCATATCCTCCATGTCAGACATAATGAATCAAGCTGATTGCAATAATGCATGATTGTCTTTATTCTTACACCAAATCTAGCTGCATCCATGCATAGGCCTACCACAAATTATTCATTATGTGTGCTGTGAGTCTGGTAGGCATGTCATTTATGCACTTTGTTCAAAGCAATGCAATTGTGATCATGTTAAATTGCTTTAGACAGCTTTTTATATTCCATTAGGATGACTTTACTGTCTTGCAACACACCTGCATATGTAATCATGGTGGCGATGTTTTGGACAGTTTGATTAATCTGTGTAAGAAAGTGACAAATCTGTGGGCAAAATACTGCACATCTGGATTGGATGCCGCTTGACACTGACCTAATCCATGACAAATTGGACAAAGATTTTATAACCAAGATGTCATGTGGTATTGGTTTTAAATAATATCCAAATTTTGAAGTCATAGTCAGAGCGAAAGCACAACTTGGACATCAAATAGTGCAGTGGATTAGGAGACACCTCATTTATCAGTGTGTGCTCAATAACCTCCCTATATGGGGCCTTTGCACGTAGTGACAGAACTAATTAAAGCTCTCTTGGTTATCTAGTAGAGACTGGCATAGGGATGTTAACATTGCCAGGAAGTCATGTGGAAGAATATAATGGCAATAGTCTGAACAAGCAAATTACTGGAATAGTCCTGTCTTTCATTACCAACTGAACTGACAATTTACATACAGTTAATGAATAGTGTAAATGCATGTTTGTGCAATATTAGTCTGTTCACTTACATAGTAGTGGGGACTTATTTCCCATATTTGCAGTGACAATGTGAATACTGTACATAGCATACAGTAATCCCTCACCACTTTGCTGTTCGACTTTCGTGGCTTCACTCACACGGTTTTTCAAAAATATATTAATAAATCATGCTGTTTCGTGGTTAAAAAACAACCTATTATTAGTCAAAATGTGCACATTTAAGCAAATGTCAAGCATAGAAATGGCTTAAAAGAACTAAAATACAAATATAAGGCATTCAAAAGACGCTCTGATGATATGTAGTATTCCACACTGGCTATAGGTGTCATCAATGTTCAGTGAGACACACAAGCACCAGACTTGATCGCCAGAACAACAGGCTTTTATTGCACTGAATGGTCTCATAACAGGGACAATTAGAGATGAGCGAGTACACCACTATCTGTTACCGTATCAGTATCTGTTCACCCATTTAAATGATCTGTATCCGTATTTGTACTCTGAGTGGGTGTTGCATAAACCAGAGGTGGGCGTGATTTAACCGGAATGGGTGGGGCTTAAATTGGTACATTATTTTACATGGATTGACATGGATTGATCAGAAGTTGCTGTATTTATTTTTTATTATACAACTACATGTGTAGTGTGTATGTGTGTACAATAATATGTCAGACTTGTTCACTGTAGTTTTCTCAAAAGCACTGCGTTCAGTAGTACAAGAAACATTTTCCAACTGACTTTATATCGCCAGCCAAATTAGTAAGCAGACGAAAAAAAAAAAAAAAGAAACACACCGGCAGTGGCCGACACAAATGCCTTATCAAATGCACTGTGTACGTAACGAAACAAGGTTCCAAGTAACCATAGATACGAGCTGAGCTGAGGCGAACCTAAAAAGCACAGTCCGGGGTGGAGGCATGGACCAATGCAACACAAGCTGTATTCAACTCCGTCTCGTCAAATGACTGCGTACTCCTCTCTGTGGCTGTAGGGAGTCTGTCTAGGGAGGGCGGTCAAAGATGGCGGTGTATGATCACAGAGCATGAAGAGTGAATACATAAGTAGTTATCCAATCAGGATTTTCCTTCATCACGATTACGGATAATGACGAGCTGTATCCGTTTCATGCTCATACTCGGCAAAAATGCATTATCCGTAACGTTTTAGACTAGTATCCGGCTCGTACCCAGGCACAATATTCCCTAACAGGAGAATATGTTGCCGATGTAACCTATGCCAAGCTAAAAATCACCTCTGAAGCCCCCAACGTCACTTCCTGTCCACACCACCAGAACAAATTTACAGTAACACACGCAAGCATGAGTCCTATCTATTAGGGATGAGCCACGAGTATCCAGCTCATTGTTACACGTACTATTGTTCAAGACCTGAAACAAAATTGTGAAGACTTTCATCAAAAATTATATGAAAACTGGGGCGTCCAAGAAGGTGCAACTTCAAAGCGTTTGTAGGCAAACCAAGTGTAATGGTATCAAAAAACATGGCTGCTGAGTGCAGTAAGGTAGTGTCAGACTGTTTTTAATGTTTTGTTTACATTTTTTTCAAAGCTCCCAATTTTCCGTTTCTCAGTGCGCTACATCGATGGTTAAGAATTGCTCATCGGCTAAAATTCTGCCACCTCACCTCAACAATAGGTGGCATGTTTATAATTTTCAGAAATACTGGCAAAGGCAGATATGTGTGTGGTACAGACGTCTCATAAGAAGCCGTTAGAGGGTTTTATATGAGCAGACTGTCAGATTGTCTGAGGATGGGAAGGATGTGAATAAAGTGTTCTGTTGTTACACACTCCATAACAAGCAACGTACGGCATCTGTACGTCATCCCCAGGCTACAGGTGAACTTTTTTCTAATACGATCAGAAACAAATCTGTTGAAGTCATCTTGTGATAAATGTAAACACTCTGGGGGTGGGGTGGGGGGGGGGAAGAACCACTTCCTATACCTCACGCTTTCTTGTCGTCTGTGCTCCTTTATTCATGCGGTGTTATAGAGAGCAATCTCGTGTGCCCCAGCTGCTGCTTTCAACCGCCAGCAGCCTTTCATCTTGCCTGGAAAAGTGAGCGCTCCCATGTTTATCTTTGATCCCTTGAATATGAAGACTTAGGATAGGAGTGTGAGGTATAAGAGGAGGGGGATGCTTAGTGGTAGACAAAGAGTTGGGTAGATCAGAAGGCAGACTTTTACTGACAAAAGCCCCAGTCTACTGCATATCTGGGACATTATGGATTAGTGACTGAAAGACAGTGCTCTCTCCTGCATTTGTTAATCTCCCCCCTCCCAACATCACTCACTCAAGCTGATTCTCTTCATTTCCCTTCTCACAAGACGCTTTCTCTGCCCCAACTTTAATTAGTTTTACCGCGTGCCGTAAGAAAAGTTGGTGCTCCTTCAGGTGATAAAACACAACTGAGCTTAGTCAGGGTTAACAGAGTTGAGGTCAAGTGTGGACTCCTGGGACTTCTGATCAGACCGTAGAGAAAAGTAATGAGAAAGCAATCCCAGTCGTGATGGACGGAGGAAAGGATTTAGAAGACAAACTACAGTATGTCCACTTGTGCCCTCATCATTTTTACAGCAAAGTACAACAATGTTAATTCTATTGTTTTTGTTTGTTTTTGGGTGTTTTTTTATGTTTTATTTTTGGACATTTCCAATTGGATCTTTATCAAAGTTTTCGTAGTATCACCCACCTCTATTTAAAACCATGTTGAGTGAAACCATCAATCTATTTACTTGAAATGAACCAATTGTACTGATAAGATTTATCCAGCTAAGCTTAACTGATGCCCTCAAATCTATCTTCTGACACTTGGAGAAAGCATGGAAAGCATAAACTAAAACTGTCATTCTACTGATTACCACTTGTCGCTTGAAATATCCCAGCTTCTATTTCTTGGAAAACTGGAAAACTGATAAGGCTTACGTACAATTTTTATGCGACTGGATAAGTGTTCTATTTATCTGTCTCAGCTGCGTCCATCCTTAGGTAGAATGTAGGTTAGTGTTCATGTAGATGTAACTGGATTCAATTTCTGTCACATTAGAAATCATGATTACCCCTATAGATTCAGTCTAATAACTCAGTATGTTTTCTGTCTATTAGCCTCTCATAGACGGCCTTGACACACACACTCGTATAGCACAACCAGAGTTGCGCAACACTTACATATGTCTCATGGAAAAATATTGGGAGAAGAGGTAGACACACCCCAGTAACTTTTATTTTCACTTTCTAAAGAGGTGCGGAAACTTCTGGAAAGACACTGTACTTTCATTCAGATCACTTCCTCATTGATAATAGATGGATAATAGATTCTCCGGTCTACTTCTCCAGTAGCAATGCAGTCCATAGAACCAGAAAGACATAGGTTCAACAGTCTAATCATAAAAAAAAAGCTTTGTGGTTGAACAACATTTTGATGTTATAGTCTAATCCATCAACGATTTGACTACTCATAGAAGAGCAAAAGGCTGATATTAAAATCTGAACTTTTTCCTGTTAAATTACCCCCAGAGACGCGACATTTAATGAACTCATTACCATGTCCATCGGGATACACTCTGCTTTAAAGTGAAGAACAGTTATTTAATCCTTCTGCTATTTTCATCAGCTATATGGAGAGTAATGCACAGCATCAGATGATAATACCTAATAATGAATCTTTATTGCAGTGTCTATTGATCTATTCTCTCCTTCATTGAAGAGGTTTTAATTCGACCCAGCTTTTACCCTGTACATTCCAATTGGTATAACACTACCTGAAACATTTCATTAGCTTTGTTTAAATACGGTCTGTGCCTAAAAGTAGTGGCACATTTCGGTGCTTTTTACTTTTGCTGTAGACAGAAAACATTTGGATTTGACATCATATGATGATTCTGAAATCAATTTGATTATGCCTTTCATTAATGTTTTTGGCATGTAAAGTGCATGCTAAGTTGGGTTTAATTGTGAAGATTGACTTGGTTAGTGATCTTTTTGTGTTGTATCGGCTGTGTTTTTTGGGTCATTATCTTGCTGCACGATGAAGGATTTCCTCCGAGTTTGGCTGCATGCTAGGTTGATCTTGAAGCAAAACTACATAGAAATTAGAGGTGAGATCTATGATTCTTTGAAGGGAGCAACTCTTAAGGAGAAGTTCCTATTAATCGAGCCGTTCAAAAGACTGGCTTGTTGTTCTAGTTAAGTTGTAACCAAGGAACCAATGACTGGTAGCAGTTCTAATGTAAGATTTGTATCAGAATAATTCATATGTACACATCCCACCAATATCCCACCATGGTTTTACACTGAGATCACTGTTTTGAATTTTCCCTTACCTAAAATTCCATACAACTTTAATGAAAAATTTTAACATTTTAACATGTTTTTTTGTTGTTTCAGTTTGCAGTACTCCCTCACCACTTCGAACATCAAATTTTTCAAAAATATATTCATTAATAAATCATGCTGTTTCATGGTTGAGTACGACTTCAAAAGTAAAAAATATATGAATATTTAAGCATTTTTAATGTATTTTTTTCCATGAACTAAAATACAAATATAAGGCATTTAGAAGGTGCATTCGGAGATGTTGTGATGATATTCTCCACTGGTCACTAGGTGTCAGTAATGTTGCTCTAATGTTCGGTGAGACACACAAGCACCAGGCTCGATCACCAGAACAACAGGCTTTTATTGCAGGTTTGAATTATCTCACAATAATCCCTAAGATCAACTGCTGTTGCAGCTGTAACCAACGCTAAGCTAAAACTCAACTCTGAACCCCCGACGTCACTTCTTGTCCACTCACAGCACCGGAACACATTTACATAAACACATATGAGCACAATTTTTATTTGTCTTAAATCGCTCATTTTCTCTTATTATGTCTACTATATTGGGTTATACAACAGCAAAGGTAAGCATAGGGCTGTTATTTCACGTCTAAGGGGTTCTAATAATGTTAAAAAGGTTTAGAAGGTTGTAAACGGGTTTTCTACGCTCTAACTACAAACATATTTCATTTGTACATAAGGAAATCTACTTCGTGGAAATGTACTCATCTGGTCTGGAACCAATTAACTGCGATAAACGAGGGTTGTGACTACAATAAAATCCGAAACTGTAATGCTCTCGTCTAAACAACTGCACCGCACATTCTGTTTCTTTAATCCTCATTTTCGAGCTGTACTGACAGGGAATGATGACCGCCTGGTGCAAATACAGACAAGAAACCGCTCATGTCACCGTTGTACACAGACTTCCGCATGAATAAAAAAGAAGACACATAAAACATTACGTTAAGACAATAAACGCCAATGTGACTGTATAACGATTTGACAAGACTGCAGAAACAGTGGAACTGGTGGCAGGCAGTGAAATGACAGACGGATCAAGGCAGGGCTCACTTAGAGGATTCAAGATGAATTAAACTAATAGACTGTAAGATTTTTTCATTTGCATATGATGGACAACCAAGTACAATTTGACCTGTCATTGATATCCAAGAACAAGAACATGTTAAGTTACTATTGACTTATATGTAAGTGCTTTCAAATAGTGTGGTGCCCCTGCTAGATCGAGGCACTTTGAAGTGTTGGGGGGGTATATACACACACATGCACACACATACATACACAGGGTGGGCCATAAGTTTCCATACATAGGAAAAATAATAATTCATGTTATATAGTGTACTCTATTTGATTACCATTGTTTGAAAAACACGTTATTTAGCACAGTTGAAGTTATGCTTGTAATGGCATTGGCGATACCTTCCTTGAGATGATTTATGTCTGGTATCTTCACCTGATACACCATAGTCTTAAAGTGTCATGGCCTTCAGATACCCCAATGGTATCTGAAACATAAAAAGCATAAAAAATATACATGATACATTTCCCTATGTATGGAAACTGAAGGCCCACCCTATGTATAATGAACATTTCTTCAAGTCGGCAGGTCCGTTTGCGTCTTTATGCTTGAACGATGCTGGTGTCAACAGCTCATACGGTGGTTTGTACAGATCAATAAATACTACAGGTTCTCAATAATGTTTCAAATCAGTGGGCAGGGAGGTCGGCATAAAAACATTTCTGTCCCCGAAGGTGGGCGTGACAGAAAGTAACCACTGCATACCTACAGTATATGCAACATAAGCAGCCACACAGAAAAAAAAAACTTTACAACGCAAACGAGTATCGTTATTGTATATATTTGATTGAAAGTACAATATGATCTCAGAGCAAGCCTATACAATGACAAAGTGTTAAATTAAAACCATTTTCCACTGGACTGGAAGTTTGGTGTTTTAGTTATTCAGTTGGATACTATCACCATTAGAATTTGCATGAATGAGAAGGTGTTCGCAGTGCACTACATTGATAGTGTGCATGGTTCAGTAGCACAGTGACAGCCCATTCTACGACTCTCCCTTGTCTTGGAGATTTTCTATAACCAGATAGCAATCTGTCATATTCAAAGTGACACTTAATTAGTTGTGCAGTGACACACATTGCTGAAAAAGCCATACAATGTCTTCAGAGTCTCACAACATAGCTTCTTGGAGTTAATGAACTTCACTCCCTTATGTGATACATTAAATAAATCATGCTGCCAGATGATAGGATTGTTCAGGCTCACAAATATTTAGTATTGGTCACGTATAAAACATTACCAAGAGTTAATATGCAGTGTTATCATGCGTATTACCATTTTTTTGGTGTCAGCAGATGGTAATTTTCAGTTTGGTACCCATGCACCATTCAAGTGAGTAGAAATACTATCTCAAGGTGTAGGCCTTGAGGTAACGATCAAGCTAGAATGCCAATTAAAAATCCTTGTTCTTTTAATATTATATCTGCTCTGGCAAAGATAGAAAACTGCTGTTGCTTAATTATCAGGTGACCGAGAGAGCAATCACTGAAATTGGTAACAGTGTGGGAGACACATGTAAAAAACAAAAACCCAGTGTTGTTGTAGCGCTTATGAACTCACACACACAAGGGCCCAGTGTACTAAAGGAGCACAATATTAAACTGCTGGGCAGCTGTTGAGATTGTGTCCTATGCACTGAGGTACAAGCAATTTTAGTAATTTGAGCACTGTAAGAAGCAGCCCTAATAAAGCTACTATAAAAATGCCTGAAGTGCAAATGGTTGGTGGGTGATGGTTTTTATCACCACTTCATTTCATTCTTTGCAAATAATGCATTTGTATTGCTCAAAAAAAAAAAATCGGGTGTGATGAAATATCGCTATTTCGAACTATTGCCATGTTTAACCCTACGATGAATTTTAGATATGTTCTCTCCCTGTATCTTTTTCAAAAAATTATTATTAAAATATCGCCACGATAAACGATAAACACCATTTCTCCTCAAGGAATCAAGTTCCCATTTTACATTCCTTGCGAGGGTGATGGAAGATTGGGTGGAAGTCACAGAAGAAGAAGACACACACCACGCTATGGTTGGACTCAGGCAGTGAAGTTAAACAGAGACAGTTAAACTGCACATTTTGGAGTGGCCTTTTATTGTGGCCAATCGAAGGCAGACTTGTGCAATAATAATGCTGTCTCATCAGCATCTCGATATGCCACATTTATGACATGGATAGATTATGAATCATGAATGATGAATGCTTACTACCACAGATTTGTGCACAATATTTGAGACAGGCAGGCCTTGCGTACATAGAAAAAGTTTTAGGTCTTTGAGTTCAGCTCATGAAAAATGACAGCAAAAAGAAAAGTTTTGCGTTTATATTTTTGTTGAGTGTATATAGGAATCTTGAGCTTGTTAGCTACCATACATCAACATGAGGGTATTGATAAAAAGGGTCTATGGGTCTCTTGTGTCCCAATCTGCCCGATCTCACGCTTGAGTCTCTCCTTGTGATGCCTCACTGAATGTCCTCCCCTGAGAAGCACTGACAGGTCATCTTTTCGAAACAGCCTCTTGAGTGTCAGCTGAAAATCAATTGCTGAAGGCAGTGGCAGCCTTATGCATGGTGACACAAGTTCCACAGCGCCTCAGTGTGATCCAAACTCTTTTTTCATCAATGCCTGTCAAATGACCAACCATCCTGTTGTAATCCTATTAAACAGAATAAAATCTTAAATGACTTTGAATTCACTTTATTTTTCCAGGATCTCCCTTGGTGTGTTTTGATGAGCGTTATTGCCATCATTTTACATATTTATTGGTGTCAAACCTCATTTTCCTTTGTTCAGACGGGCATACACTGTGCAAAATAATCCAGTTTTAAAATCAATTCTGACTCATTTTCACGTCGGGGCTGATATCAAGCGTCATCAGGCGACTGGCTGCTCCTAACCGATCGTGAGACAATTGGTTGAATTTGTTTCGCACAGTTGAAACACGTTATGACAGATTTTCCCACTTTCCAAGCAAGTTATCTCTGTCCGTCTGTTGTGGATTATTCCTTGTACTTTAGTGTAATGGAAACTCTTGATTAAAAGAAAAAAGACTGAACAGAAGGCTGCATAACAACTTCCTCTGAGTCCCCCATCTGAAATCATGGACAGCAGCAAGTCATCATCAGGCTGAATCTAAATTCTACTCCTTACCCCTCGTCTTACCCTTTACCCCTAGGTTTTGCGTGTTCACAAGAATCAAGTGGTGTCCCAATTCTCCTTAAACCAAGGGTAAGGGGTAAGTGCTAAGGTGTACATACCCCTTGAAGTGCTACGGGGTACATGCCCCTTGAAAACAAGTGTGGTCGCTGACCACACTTGAAACGAAGGGGTAGGCAGAGCTACAACACCCGCTGAGAAGATGGAAGCTCGGAGACCGATATACATACCGATAACATACATGTAAGTAATTACGCATAATTATTGAGTTTCACAGTAACGTCACTCATGGTTTATTTATATACTCAATCATTTGCTACTGCACGTAAATATTCGGCATGTTTTCTTTAATTGTTGGTTTTTGCGAGTTAGAACTAGCCGGCTAACACCGATATCTGACTTCACTGCAATCCACTGCATTTAATAAATGATTAAACAATGATTAGATAGCGACCACATTAGCCTGTTCATTTTAGTTGGACTTTAAAATAAATCGCTTACTGGCGAGGGGACTCTACATTACGGAAGTGGCCGAGAGAGCGCCCTGTTTGTGTCCCACTAAAGCGTCCCCTTTGGCGAGGCGAGTGCCCTGCTCCGAGAGTGTGCAGTGACGTTGGCGTTTTCTAATCTAATCATTCAACGCGGCACATCATAGTGAAGTCTGTTTGCTGTGAATCATAGCCACCCTAGCGCACTAACAATTGTCATGGTGCGATATGTTAACTGTATTCAGCGTACAGTATGGATTGTCAGGAAGTGAGCTAAATAAAACATAAACTTTATTCAACTTTTGGAATCTACCGTTCTACCTATTTTTTTGGTTTACCATCACTCTATATTTGTTTTCAGCACACTTACTATACTACTATTACTATTATTATTGTATTTCCAAAGAGTTAATAGTTGTAGGAACTCATTAATGCATATGTGTCATTCCTGCAGGAGATGCTGAGCCAAGTGAGGTCAGCCCCTACAAAATACAGCACCCCAGGACATTTCAAAAGCTACACTCTCAGTATGGAAAAGACAAATACAACAACATGCAATTATGGACTTTCTTACAAGAGAGAACATCAACGACACGAGGAGAGCGAGGCCAAAACGGGGAGGATTTTAAATTGAAATTGAGGCTTGATAAGGATTCTACACTTGTTGATGAGGTTTGTTATATTGTTATTTCTATTTCATTTATATTTGCTACATTTTCTATTTTTATAAATATTGATACGGTGCTGGTTTTAAGCTGTTTGTTACAATTGTTTGTTGATTTGCAATAAATGTCAGTTTGTACAAATGTGTGCCTTTTTTATAAAAAAAAAAAAAAAGGTGTTGTGAAGTAGGCTATATAACATTGGAATAATGTAGACATGTATGCACCTAACTTTATGGAAGGAAACATGGATTATAAACCATTTCATTATCTCCTCTGCCTATGTCACAGCCAGCAAGCCGTGAAGGGTGATGAAGTAATAAGAATCAAGTGGTGTCCCATTTCTTAGTGGCTTCTTAGTTGTTTTTAAGGTGTAGGGAAAGGGGTAAGACGAAGGGGGATGGCTAAGGGGTAGAATTGGGATTCACAATATTTGCTCTCATGGAATCCTTGCTGTTCATTCCTGGAACAAAACATATTTTGTTCTTTTTTGTACGGGTTAACGGTCAATTTATTGCCAATTCACTACTACCAAGTACTAGTTGGCAGGTAGGTCATACTTTGTATTACTATTTACAGTGATTAAAGAGTTGGGCTGAGCACTTCACATCCTGTCTAATTGCCAGTCTCCTGATCAGGACCCTGTAAACGGATGCTTGTACTAATTACATGTCACTCGACATTACCTCAAAGATCTACCAAGCAAATGGGTAAAAAAGGAGTGTCCCTTTCGCCAAGGTAGAAGGGCGATTTATTTGAGTATACAATAACTTTTATACAGCTTCCGAAAGGGTACTGTCAAGAGTTCATATGATTTAAAAAAAAAAATTACAAATAAAACTAATTTACTAAGAAACTAATCATTTTAAACCTAACTTTATGGCCTAACTTAAACCAATTCAACATCTGACTGCTGTTGACTGTTGTTCTCAACCCCTCTATCCTGTTCTGTCTCTCTACCATCTGTTGCTCTACACTGTCGCTCTATTTCAACCCAACCGGTCAAGACAGACGCACGTCCTACAGAGCCTGGGTTCTGCTTGATGTTTCTTCCCAAAGGGAATTTTGCAAGTCATGTGGGTTGAGTTGGTTCTCTTTCATGTATGAGGAGAGTGGTTCTAGACCTGCTCCATGTGTAAAGTGCCTTGAGACAACTTCCGTTGTGACTTTGCGCTAGTCAGGTCACGATAACAAATTTTGCAGGTTCATAATTGTCGTACAAATTATTGACGAGAAACAATATTGTCAACAATATTTTGAGACATTTTTTACATGAATGTAATGATAATACTGTATATGGCATAATAATGTGCGTAGACCGCATCAAAAGCATTAAACATTAATTTCTCAAGGATTTAACATTGTAATTGGAATGTCAAGAGCTTTTAAATAAAATAAATTAAATGCTCATGGAAACATGATGGGGGAGGTATTCAGGGCAAGTCCTCGGGGAAGACCCAGGACACGTTGGAGAGACTATGTTTCCCAACTGGCCTGGGAACGCCTCGGGATCTGCCGGGAGGAGCTGGACGAAGTGGCCGGGGAGAGGAAAATCTGGGCCTCCCAGCTTAGGCTGTTGCCCCCTCGACCCCATCTCGGATAAGCGGTAGAAGATGGATGGATGGATGGATGGAAACATGATGTAAAACAATAGTTCCCCAACGTGTATTGATTAGAAAAATGTTGTCATTAGAAAACCGAAACGGAACGCGTATCATAGACACTACGCCATATTCTACAGTATATATTCTGATGTTGAATCAGTGTCACTTTCGTTATTGTGTGAATATTGACAAAAAAAAAAAACCTATAAAAATAATAATCGGAAGTTCACATTGTGCATCAATGCAGATGTCAGCACATTTGCATCCACACTTCCTTGATTCACGCAACATTGTGTGTGGAATACGGCATTTACGTTTAATGAGGTGTTTGGTCGGAGTTCGGTCAAAGTACATGTTTTGGATGCAGCAAAATACGTTTGGTGGACAATGAGGTATTATACTGTACACGGGGAATCACTGAAACATAAGTTCCGGTGTTTTGCAGTATTTATTTAATTGTCTTTATCAACCTTTTTCATATCACAAAATGACGATGCGCAAACGAGCTGAAATTGACATCAATTTGTGTTTCATACACAACTGGCACGAAGAAAGCATTTGATCGTGTAGCACATGACTCACACGTGCACTCGCAAGCGCCCCACCTCTCGCCACTGGGACAAAGAGTCTGAATGACTGACAGGAGGGTTCACTCACTGCATTCATTCCGTTATACAACTAACGTGCCCAGGAAAACAAACACGCATGGACATGTCAATATATCAAGGCCGCTTTTATTTATCATGCAGTTAAATGATTTAATGATTATCGTGGCAGGCCTGCCTGGCGCGATATAAATAAAATTTAATTGAATTTTCTATCCTTACCAACGTTGAGAAGGTAAAAGGTAGAAGCCCATGTACAGTAAACTAGTGCTTGTGAAATTGACTGATAATGCTGTAATATGCATTCAGTAGTTGGTAATAGCAACAAATAAATACTGCACACATGGCACAGTCCTCCCAGGTTTCGCTTCCTTGTGATCATAAATTACTCTTTGATACGTTTTTACCCAACGGGGATGTACTCGGGCGTCAATCAGTATTAATTCATTGGCCTCTTATTACACAGTAGATTTTTATTTTACCCACATACTTTACCATACTGTACCATGAATTTGTCTGCTTGTTGGCGTAAACGTGCTCCCGCCCTCTGGCTTCATCGTCTCCTGTGGTGAATTTAACGTTGATATAGGCTACGGCGTTAGACTTCCACGAAGACCGGTCCATGCATAGAAAGCCGACGGCGATGATCGATAGATGGAGGCGTACACATGCAAGAGAGAGATCCGGTTTCCAATCGCAGAGTCTGCGTGTGTTAATCCGATCCTTAAAAAGTCAAGCACAATTAATCGAATTAAGGTGTTTTTTATGTGCTTTAAAAAAAAGATGGTTTCAACCAAATTCATGCAGACATTCAGAGTTTTTTTTAAGAGTATGTAAACATGAGTGACATGATGTGCCATAACAACATATGTTCATTGTAATGCATGGCATTTTCTTTATACCCACGGTGCTACTACATGAGTACAGTTACAAGGAAAGACATTATTGGTTAATAAATATGATAGAAGACCTGCTATTACACTGCCATATGGTTACTAAAATCACTTAGAATGTCAGTTCACTAATTAAGTTGTATTTGTTTGTCACCTGCTTTGTAATTGAAGTCCTCATTTTTGTTTCGCTTGGTTATTTATCATTAATGGTGAAATTAACAGCAAACCTGATGTAGGTTTCAGCTGGCAGGTTGTCGCCTCCTGTGTCATCAGTGACTGTCCCCGCAGTTTTCCAGTCAGCTTGCCCGTCTGTCACTTAGCCCTCCTGCCTGGGGCAGTCTTGTCAGACAGTTATTGCAAAGCGCTGCTGCTCGCTCACTCATTAACAGTGTCCATTTTCACTGAGCGGGATATACTGTATTACCCTGAAGACACGTAGGTTGAGTAAATGCTTTGCATTTTATTTTGCTGCATTACAAACTGCTTGGAAGTCAAATATTCCCACTTCCCTCCAAATGTTCCAAAAGAAAGTTTAAAAACCCTTTTACCGTTTTGCATGTATAATTACAATAAAATATGCTCATGCTTTTTTGGTAATGGACTGGACTGGTCGTCATTCATGTTCACATTTCGGCATATGGTCACTGAGCAAGAATCGATGTGACTGAACGAGTCAGCCGTGTGTGCCACAACATAACCAGTTACCTTCAGACATATTCAATAAAATGCCAAAAAGACTTCATAAAAAGTGGATACAGTGATAAAGATACACCAGTTTCCATTTATAGCAGGTTCTGATAAATATCTCCTAGTGACAGAAGAAAGGACCTGTGACGCTCAGATTGGAAGAACAGCCCGCAAAAATGGAAAGAACTAATGAAAACCTTGTTAAATATTGCAATCTGAGGGAAGTTGATAAAATAATGTAATGCAATACGTCCTGGAATAACTAGCAAACCGAAGTTGGTTCTGGGTCTGGTTAGAGGTAAACTCGCAGAAAACGATCAAGGTTTTGGTCAAGGTTGGAGTCGACCTTCATGAATAAATGATGGTAGCTTTTAGAGGTGTCAGAGTGGCTACATGTGAAGAAGCCCCAGACTGCCATTTCTCTTTGACCTATAAATATATAAAGGTCAACAAGAAAAACAAAAGGAACACACTGCACAGTGTGATCGACTCAAAAATATACTCCTAAATCAGAATGGTGATAAGATTATATGTGTAAAGGTCAATCCACAAATTCTACATTAGATTGGATAGAGTTTGATCAATAAAAATACAGAATGATAGTTATTATGTATTTAGATGATTTTGTTTGATTCCTGGCATCCAAAAAGTTAATGTCAAATTATAAACGCTACTCCAAAATGAGCCGGTTATCATGCGTAATCAAGTAATTCCTCTGGTAAAAACTACTCCATTCTTACTAAGTGTGCCAGATTCAGACCAAAAGTCAAAATAATGTAACTGCACACGATTAAAAACGGCAGCACTTTAACTATTACACTCTGTCTGTACAAAATAACACCTTAAAGAGGCATAAGACAGTCAAAAGTGGTCATTTTAACTTAATTTCATGCTGGGAAATTCGTAATCTTCCCATTCCACAGCTGTAATGTTTTTGTTTTTGAAATAAAATACTGTAGCTCTTGCCCGGACATTGAGAGAATGATGGAGAGGTCAAATCAACAATCACTTTATTGAAATGAACAACCACGCGAAAACAACCAAAGTCGTATATCCGCCGATTGGAAAGTAGAAATTTCAAGCAGGAATGAACGGACATGAAAAAATGCACATATCCCCCACTGTGCTGTGTATGTATGTGTACTGTATGTATCTGTCGCCTCTCCATTCGACAAGATGCTCGCATCTTCTTCCGCTGTGGAACACACGTAAACGAGATGGCTGTGGCGCATTGTCGTGGATGAAGATACGAGCATCTTCATCACATACACACGAATGGAGAGGCGACAGTGCGCAAGACAAATAAATATAACACCGAGCGTTTTGTGAGGTCAGATTTTTTTGAGGAGCCATTTTTATGATGCAAATGTATTACTTTTTTGAACGCATATTGTTTTGAGAACCCAAACTTTACTTAAATGCCCCAGCAACTAAGCAGAACCATGTTCCTCGTAACGGAAATCAGACCAGGACTAGACTCGCGGGACCAAATGGGGGGGGGTAAGTCACTGTTGATATGTGGTAAGTCCACTGCTGATGGGGATGTCATACAACTTGATGTCAAAAAATTCGAACTATCCCTTTAAAGTAGGCTTTGAGTTTTGCCCCCCCGTGCGATTGAGTATGACACCCCTGTAATGTAGTCGGCCACCAGGGTTGCACACATCTGAAGAGGGGTTTTGGTCAGAAACAACCCCAAAGCAGAATGTTTCCATGTTTTTTAATAGTCGGTGATGGTGTTGTTGGGGTGTTTGCCTCCAAACACATTGAGTGGAGCTGATGCCTAAGAGCTCAATTATGGTCTCATCTGACCACATCACATTGTCCCAAACCTTACCTGAATCATTCAGGTGTTTATTGGCGAACTTCAGACGGAACTGTAAGGGCATACTTACACTCGGGAAATGGTCCCATGCCTGGGCCCACTTACCACCTAAAACATGGAACGACTGACTAGTGTAAGCACACTCAATCGCGCAGGTGTGATGCGATTATACTCGTTTGGCACAATTGGAAGAGGTGGTCTCGTGCGTGGCACCATTCTATGCACATGAACATGCACATTCACAGAATGACTGTAATGCGATCTCACCATGGAGGTTGTTTACTGATTGACTGAATTCGGAATTCTTCTCTTTTTCCATGTCTTTGCAAGGGGTTAACTTACACAATCAGAAGGGGACCGACTACTTATTTCACCCTAATGACGTTCCCCACAATTGTCACAGCTTTTACAGCTGTTGAAGATTAGCTTTAAACTCATCATGTGCATTCATCTGTTTTGTCTGCATGTCATTTTTAAAAGGCGCCAACAGCTGGCACTCCCACCAGTATAAGCATGAAAATGACTTACAGTTGCAATTACGTTGAGAACATATCCTTGTGAATGCTGTTCCTACAAGAGCAGATGTCTAAACAATATTATTGTGTTTTAATTAATCAATAACTCACACTGGAGTTTTAATTGTTGTATTTTTAGCTTACATATCTAGACTCTCACAAATCTTTTAAAAATAGTACTGTATGCCAGATCCGATCCTACATTATGAAATACAGTGGGGTTCTGCTCTGTTACTTGGTGGGAGCAGGTTAGATTTGAAGGATGTTGGAGCTGGAAGTGTGAAAAGTTACATTCCTGGTAACGCGCACTTGTATTTTTCAGAGTTTTTGTTTGGTACTTTTGGACATTTTTGTTGTCTATTTTTATTAAATTTTTTCCCTGTAAATATCTTGTGTATGTTTTCGACTGTTTTCACTGTACATATTTTTGCACTGATTTGCACTGTGTGGGACTTTTTGGGTGGAAATAAAACTAAACTCAACACCACCAGTATCAACTGAGTCATCATCATTTTTTTTTGGTATAGTTTTTGAGCGAACCCTTGACATTTGGTGTCAGAAGTGGGATGATGGCCAGTCAGAAACAGACTGCACACTCAAACAGGAGCCTATGGTGGACGAGCCGATGCAGTGCTCTGGACTCCGCGACGGAGGACGATGATGAGGGTGGCGCTGCAGACCCTGGAGCAGCCGCTGTGACCCAGGAGGCCGTACAGTCACCGCTTACCGTTATGAGGATTTTTAGGAAAGGCCAGCAGAAAAAAGAGATGAAGGTGTTGGCGGAACTCAGAAGAATGAGAAGGAACATTCCTGCTCCAATCCCTTCTCAGCCCTGGACAATAGCTTATTTGAAGGAGCTTCAAAGGGCCAATGAAAGTCTTGCCGCCAGCTGCGCTTTGAGAAGGGTCTGAAATTGGTGGAGTCAGACCCAAAAGAGGGCAAGGACATGTGAGAGGTACTCAAGGACATTGGGGTTTTGCAAAGACGGATGTGACTCTGAAAACCTTGTTTGAGAAGGTGGGTGCGGGGCAGGATGTGGAAAAGGGGGACAAACAGTGTTTCATCGTTCACAATGACATTTGTATGTTTTACAAGATGGTGCAAAGCGTGTTGTCATTCTCGTAACTTGTCAACCCCTGATATTACACCTAGCACAAACCTTACCTTGGGCAGCACATTTGGGCAGGAACAAAACATATCTGCGAATTATCTTAAGGTTTTATTGGCCCTCAATGTACGCAGATGTGCAGTCTTACTGCAAAACTGGTCAAACCTGCCAGAAAACTTGCAGTCAGACTGGGCTTACTTACAGCAATTGCCCGTGATTACCATGCCATTTACACGCATTGCCATGGACATCGTAGGCCCATTAATAAAAAGCAGCAGAGGGCACCAGTACATTTTGGTCGTTGGTGACTATGCCACAAGATTCCCTGAGGCCTTTTCCCTCCAAATTGTCAATGCACCTACTGTGCTACAATGTCTCGTGCAGTTGTTCTCTAGGGTGGCAACTGCGAATGAGATTATGACGGACCATCATCAGTCGACTAATGCAGCTCTTCCACCGGCAGCTGGGGACCGAGCCCATTAACACCACCCCATAACTCCCTCAGAGAGACTGCTTGGTTGAGTGACTTAACAAGACGCTGAAGAGGAGAAACTCGTAGCGGACACTGGACGTGACTGGGAGCCTTTACAGCTTTTTCCATATCGGGAGGTCCCTCAAGCCTCCACAGGATTCTCCCCATTTGAACTGCTGTATGGCTGGGAGGTTCAAGGCCCATTGGACCTGCTGAAGAAGAGCTTAGGCAGAGGTCAACAGACACAGAAGGCTTGGTATGACCGACACGCCAGGCACCGTGAGTTCCAGTCCAGGCAGAAGGTCCTGTTGCTTCTGCCGAGCTCCAACTACAAGCTGCTAGCCAAGTGGCAGGTCCAAATGGACATGGTGACCTACGAGATCCACCATCCAGAAAAGAAAAATGTGAAGCCGACGTACCATGTAAATCTACTGAAGGAGTGGAGGGAGGGTCCAACCCAGGCTTCTGTGACATCTATGCCAGTGACAGAGGTGGACAGCGTGGACGAGGAGGATACACCTTTGGCAGATTTGGAAAAGTCCAGTCGTCCCTGCACTGCCTGCCGAGGCTGCCCACAGCCATGGACAAAGAAGGAAGTGAGGTCCTTCGTCAGTTTAGCAGGCTCGTATAAGAGATTTATGCCACAGTTTGCCACCACAGCTGCACAACGCTAACTGCCAAGACCAGAGGAACCCAGTGATCTGGAGACTGCTTTCCATATGCTGCAGAGAGCCCTGTGCTCATCGCCTGACTTAAGTCTCATGTACCTGGTACAGATGGACGCCTATGCTGTGGGACTGGGGGCAGTCCTGGCACAAGGTCATCTGTGGGGGGAAGAGCACCCAGTCATGTACCTGAGCCACAAGCTGTTTCCCTGAGAGACCCGGTACTCAATGGTGGAGAAGGAGGGCCTTGCCATTACATGGGCCCTCAAGAGTCAACGATATTGTCTGAAAGAGTTTGACCTGGAGACGGACGACTGGGCTCTGACTTGGATAAAGACCATGAAAGACCATAACAACCAAGTCACTCTGTGGTACCTCTCTCTTCAGCCATACCAGTTCCAAATTCGTTACAGAGTGGGCAAGGCTAATATTGTGGCAGATTATCTATCTGGGTTGCCGCACATTGGCAACCTTGGGGAGAGAGGAGATAATGTGACGGAGTGAGAGTGACACCCCGTCACTGCACAGTGTACCCACTCTCTCTCTTTGGCCAGGAGAGCGAGCGCGCACGCTAAGCACGCCGACAGACGCACGGCAGAAGAGCTGTGCAGCAAGGCCTTTTTTCCCCATGTCCCCAGTAGACTGTCCCCCTGTCTTACCTGTGTCTGGACCCCTGCTCCCCTATGTTGTGCAGTCCAGGTTGCACAATGGATTGCCAACAAGACTTAGACAACGCCACACATCACACATGAGAAAGACTTACGTCTGTCAACTGAATGCTGTCATCCGATGGCACCAAGCCAAAAGAGACGCTTCCTGATGATGACTTTGGTAGTCCAAATTTGCGTGCTTACAGTGGTCAGGTGACCACGGACAGTACTAAGCTGCCTGCTGTTTAATATGTCCAGAAAATATTCCATGTGCCAAAGAAGGGCCATTATCTATATTGGGCTTTTTCTTGTGAGTATTGATGTTAGGTGAAGTATGTTTAAACCAAAACATACAGAAAGACAAAAATTTTCACATACATTTTCATCTATTGGTATGCCTGAGGGAGGGGCCAGGGGGTTGTTTTAAAGAGAGGGTTTCTGCCCTGTTACTTGGTGGGAGTAGATTGGATTTGAAGGCTGTTGGAGCTGGAAGTGTGAGAAGTTACATTGCTGGTAACGTGCGCTTCCTCTGACTTTTCAGTACGCGACCTTCGGTGGAAAAAACTTAGATACCCCTGCTGTAGTTCTTTACTTACTAACACAGTTACGCCACAAGTCTCAAATGTTAACACAAAACAAATTTTTAGTTAAAAAACAATTAAAAAAACAAAATTATATACATATTGTATAATATACAGTACAGTATAATGAATGAATGAATGTATTCCCTGCACTGTATTCTGTTAATTACTACTTTAATTATTACATTTTCACAGAGCTGGTCTGCAGATACAGTCAGACAGAAGTAGCAATGTGTGTATGTATCTACGTTAAGACCTGCCATTAATTTTGGGTGAATTTTGCAAGAAATGTTTTTGTGAGGAAGCCTTCCTTCAACATCCATCCATCTGTTTTTTTAACTGCTTTTTTACAGCTGGTCCACATTAGTGTTCCAAATTAATCATCTCCTAAATTTCCCAGATTTTTATACGTTGACACATTCTGTTGGACACTGTTATTTAAACATAAAACACATCGCCACTTGTATTGTGTGAAGTTTTACAATAAGCCAACCAGCCTCTCAGTCACTGACACGACATAAGCCATTGTTGCTTGATCGTCAGCCAAGCATGCAACATAAGTGTCATTTTTACAATGCAACATGACACCTCAGTCCACCCTCAACACTATAATTTGTGTGATAAACGCTGGCCTCACTGCTCCAGCAGGAAAAGATCCCATGAACAAGAAGGACCCTGCAACACTTGAGCTGTTATTGCAGGCTGCTTGTCGAAATTAAAGAACAATTTCAGGATTAGAGCTCTCAAGAGGTTTTGTATTTTATGTGGGCCTCCTTCTGACTTGCAGTGAAAACACTTTCTGGGCTGAGTCAGGTACACTGAGAGAAAATAAGTGAAGAAAAAGAGTTGGGGGAAACATACAGTAATTTCCATAAGTAGGATTCATTATTTATAAATGAAATATTTTTGTAGTTAGAGCATAGAAAATCCGTTTACATCCTTCTACAGTAAATACTTTATTTTTTTTTTACATTATTAGAGCCCTCTAGACATGAAGTAACATCCCTATAGTCACCTTTACACTTATATTACTCAATATAGACATAATTAGAGTAAAAAAGCTATTTAAGATATAAAACTCATGTTCGTGTGAGTTGATATAAATGTGTTCACCAGGGGAGCTGAGTGAAAGGAAGTGACGTTGGGGATTCAGAGTTCAGTTTCAGCTTGGTGTAGGTTACGGCTGCAACAGTAGCCCATGGTTTTAATTAGGGATTATTATTATTTTTATTAGGCCTGTTGTGAAATACCGTAATTTCGGTGTATAAACCGCACCCACAAAATTTGGAGAAAAAAAAGATTTCTACATAGATAAGGCACACCGGCCGCAGGTGTCCACGTCATAAAATGTGATATTATGGCACGCACGAGTCAGTGAGAGAGAGGTAACTCTTTATTTGGCAGGAACCGATCATGAGCTACAAGGGAACACATAATGAGCTTGCCAAAGCAATGGAAATTGCAGGAGGTCATTACTCAACAGTCTGACTCACAGTGTCATAAAAGAAAAACCTAAAATCATCACACAGCAACTTAACATGCAACAGGTAGCAAAGGATGATGGGAAGCAGTTAACATAGTTGTTGTTTATTAGTCTTGGTACTTGTCTTGTATGTTTGATACCTACCTGTTGTGTGTTAAGTTGTTGTTAAGTTAAGTTAAATGCAAATTCTAGCAATTTTTTAATTGGTCTTAAGATTTTGATCAGGAGGGTATTTGATTCACCCTCCAAAGGCCAATATTTGGTGACTCCCCGGCACGCCAACACTGAACATGAGGCTCAGTGCAGCTGATCGAGTAAAGATATGGGAACGTGATCGAGTAAAGATCTGGGAACGTGAGACGAATATTCTGCGATTGCCTGGCAACTAGTCCAGGGTGTTCCCCGCCTCTTGCCCAAAGTCAGCTAGGATAGGCTCCAGCATGATCCCACGAACCTAGTAAGGACAAGCGGCATAGAAATTGATGGATGGATGAGATTAACATTTTTTACAAGTTTGTTGTTTTATTCACTATGATGAGTTCTGACACGTAACATTTTAAATAAATTAATTTCACGTAAAATATGACACAGTTGATCGCACAGTCTCAATTACACAATTGGAGCAATTGAACACAGTTGTTAATGCGCCTGTGAGTTCATTTACGCTATCAAAACCCATGATTCTACGATTGTAGGTCAGTATTCATGTTAAATGTAGTTATTTAATTGACAACAGCCACGGGTATTACAGATGTTTACAAAGCTAACATGATGTCAACCCATTGGTTTGTAGACCTTTGTAGAAAGAACGGAAATGAGCAAAAGGTGCATTGAATAGCAAGGAAATGAGCCGTCTCAGATCATCATGACAAAGGACATGTGGTGCGTCAAAGGTAATCTATGAATGAAAATGTCACCTCTAATCAAGAGGAATCTAATCTGTATTGGCATAGCATCAAAGCAGATACGGTGGGACCATTTTTTTTACTGTAGCATTCCTATTAGTATTCCATGCACACCGTTTGTTGCCTTGACTGTCAATATGGGGTTTGGCTAACTAATGGCACCGATTCAAGTCAGTATAGCTGCAAAACTGGAGGGGAAATAGGAATATTGACTTCTGGCAACGGTCAACAGCAGGGAATTGAGTCGCAACCATAATTCCAATGTTTAGAAAATTATAAACAAAGATGTCAGCAAACGACAAATACACAAGATCAGCCAGTCAATTCGATTAACATTTGTTGATGTAGCCATTAATCTTACATTATAAATACAAAGAATCAGATTCTATAAGAGTGACATTCTTACAGTATTTTCAAATGTGTAAAAGCCAATCAATAGTCCAATCAATAATGAGAAATAAATAAATAGTGCAAAGCCCCTCAAATAATGACACATTTCTTCAAAAGTGGCAAAGATAAATAGCATTATTTGCCACAGGGGTGCAATGAAAATGCTGTGTTAGTTTGGAAAAGTAAACAATCCCATACTCAAAATGTCTCGGTTAATTGGTTGCAGACTCGGCCGCTATAAGTGAATCTCCACGCAGTAGGATTCATTATTAATAAATATGCCATAGAAAACCTTCTTACAATCTTCCAAATACGGTTTTTAACATTATTAGAATCTTCTAGACATGAAATGACACCCATATAGTCACCTTTAGATTTGTATTACACAATATAGTAGATAAAATCTGAGAAAATAAGACATATTAGACATAAATAAGATAACATAATACTCACAAGTTAGCAGTTCCTTGTTGTTTTTTTTCTGGACAGCATACTTCCTGCGGTGGCTGTTTACTCAGTGTAAAAAGGCGAAAAAGCGTATTATTAGTATGATCTTAGGTATTTGTGATACTAGCTAGCTGTGATACAGTGAGCTAGTGCGCTGCTACCGTTTACATCCATTCTCGTCTTCAGCCATTGTAAGCTATGGAGCGCAACAAGATTTATGGCTGATTCTTATCGATCGCGGCGGCTGCTATCGATGCAGCCATATCTCCCGCTTGTCAAACCGGTTATCTGGTCGCATCAGTTTATTGTTGGCATATACAGTCATTCCTCGCTATATCGCAGTTCGAATACTGCTCCTTCACTATGTCGTGCTTTTTCAACAAATAATTAATAAATGATCACTGCTTCATGGTTTACCATGGCCTATTATTAGCCAAAAATTATTGAAAGACACGTTATATGTAGTATTCTGGTCTCTGGTATTTGGCTTCTTTGTCCTTCTACACCACTCCGTTTGAAATTTACAATAAGTAATTTGGAGAGGCTAACTAGTTAGCTCGGTAGTTTGCTATGCTAGTGGTGGCTGTCTGTTATGTCCCTGCAGTGATACCGTAGCCTGCGCAATGTGATGTAAGCAATAAATAATAGGAGTGTAAAAGTTACTATAGGGTATTATTTCATGTCTACAGGGCTCTAATAATGTTAAAACTCGTATTTAGAAAGTCCTAAACAGGTATTCTATGAGGGGAATTCGGAACTAGGAAGCCAATTAGCCACAATAAACGAGGGATGACTGTAAAGTAAGTTTAGTATTTAATCCATCAGCACACTGACGCTTGTGTAACAATCTAGCTCTTAGAGCTCGCTCTTTGAAGTGAACGAGTTGGCACCCATTATTTAGCTTGTTAGCGTTCTCCAATCGATGCGTTCACACAACTATTTTTATTGCAAACGTACATCCGAAATCGGAGGTTCACAGAAGTGGGCTGTCCACCCTCTGAGTGAGTCGTATACACACAGGAAACAATGTACTACAAGCCGACCAATCACATAGCAGCATAGAAGCACATTCAAGAGTCAAAATGAGTGCTAGGTACGAAAAATGCATACGCTTGACTGGCCTGATCATGATACGACATCCTCCCTGGTCAGGCAGCTTCACTGTTAAAGTCCTGTCAGTGTGAAACCTCCATGTCGGGAGGCAGTCCTGTAGCGCCAAAGCAGAGTGTTCATTTATTCAAAGCTCTCTCAGAGTTTCCACTCGCATCCTCAAACGTCCCTGTCTCTTTGCGTCAAACTCAAAAGGGACTCCAGGCACCCTGTGATGTGGAGCAGAATGTTGATGTCAGTTGCTTGCTCCAAATATTTCAGTTTGCTGGCTACCTCGGAGTTGTCTGTGATAACTTAGGCATTTCATGGTTTCCCTTTCCTTAAATTGGAATGGCTTCCTGCACTTATTTTACATCGTGTTACATGGTTAATATTAAAAATAATTAAAAAAAAACTTTTTTGATGTATTGGATGTGGAGTGATCCCAATGTGGTTCTCATCACATCTCTCACCGTATCAGTAGTAGTCCAATGTTGTCTTTTTTAAAATCAATTTTAAAAAGTATAATAGCTCTCAGACACCAATGGTGTACAACTTCAATAAAATTCTTTCAACAATTTACATATTGCCACATTTCATAATGACACATCCAACTAAGGAGTTATTTTTAAGATCTTGTCTCTGGAGCAAAATGCTTTTCCATGGCTATTTTTATTTGTACAATACAGGTAATACGAGAGGCTGTTAGACAAAAAGTTTAGTTTTTTTGTGAAAACATCTAACAATGAATGAGTTAAGAAATTCAACTGAAAAGGCGGCGAGAGATTTCACTTTCGCAGGATTAAGTGGGACTTTTTTGAGGTTGTTGCCGCCTTAAATGTCTGATTTCACAGGAGCTTTTCCAAAAAAACTGTTGGAATTGGGGTGGGGGTGGGGGTGGGGGTGTGTGGGGTTGCCTCTGTGTAATTACAAAAGGAACATTTGTTGAGTAATTAATGAAAAAACAGTGATAAATGGTCCTCCATGAAGCTTATCATCATAGCGCAGTGTAGACTTTATTCAGCCACAACATACCACCTGTACCTGAATGCACCTGTATTCCAAAGACGAAAGACTAAATAAAACAGTGTCTCAGCCTTCGCATGAGATTTTTTTTTTTTAGTTTAAAGAGCACAAAGTTAAAGTCACACATGGTATTGTGTAAGTTGTGCCCGCAACTTTTCAGGCTGCCAGCTACTTTTAAAATGACCAAGTCCCAAAGATCTTCCTCCTACTATAAACATAGAGAAGATATATTTCTAGTATAATTATAAATATTTGTATTTATGTACATTGTACACGTATATCGGGGGTGCACACACTTTTTCAGCAATGAAGTTACACGTCAAAATGATCTACCTCGTACGATGAGCAGGAAAACACAACAAAATGTATATACTGTATATTAGGGCTGTCAAATGATTACATTTTTTAATCAGATTAAATTAATTCATCATGATTAATCACTCTTAGCAACTATGTCTGAAATATGCCAAATGTCAATTAAGAGAAAGATAAATGACAGGACAGGATTATATATATTTGCAGTACTAACAGCTCCAAATGAACTGAATACGTCAATCAAGCCACACTAGTCTCTTTAATAGTAGCAGAACATTTGAATCACACTTTAAACCGTGTTGTTATGAGCACTGAGGGGTCGCGTTCAAAGACATCACGTAATTGAAGATACATTTACTTGTTTTCAGTGTATTTTCCAGCATACTTAAAAATTGTACATCCAAATTAAGAGTGATAAGAATATCCGCTTCATGTTTTTCTTTATCGTACTGTTTATTTAAACACACACACACACGCATTATAAAACCGTTTTTGTGATGTCCCTGAATGCATCTCGCGTTCTTGTAATGACAATGAGGAAGTGTCGTTCCCAGAATGAACGGACTAGAAGACGTGTGAGTTGGAGCTACATACAGTAGATGGTGTTGGAATTGTACTGCTGTTGATGTGTTCAGGTCATAATGAAGTTATAAAACAGCGCCAGACGCTGTGTGAATGTGATGGGATGCTCCACTGTGCTTGGAAGCACAGTGGAAAACTGTCTGCGAGGGAAGAGCTACTCATTTTTGCAATATTTATTTTCATAGCTTATTTCAACCCAAACAAACCTAATATGTAGGGATGAGCGAGTACACCACTATCTGTATCTGTATCTGTCTGTCCACCCATCTAAATTATGCGTAGCCGTATCTGTACTCGCAGTGGGACACTGCTGTACTACTGCTACCTTTGTTTACGCCCCATTGCGCAAGTGGGGACGAAGGACAAAGTAAGAAGGAAAAAAACGGATATAATACCACTTCCACACGGAATGTGAGAACTTTTTTTCCACTCCACATCCACAGCTGACTCCGTGCAGTGCAAGCTAAGGTAAGGTAATGTAATGTAGGGCAATGTGTCATCAATGTAACATTCCCGACGCCTTATGACTAGAATACAACATATGACTTGTCTTTCAATATTTTTGACAAAAAATAGGCCATAGTCAACCACAAAGCAGTGATCATTTTAGTTCAATAATTTTTGAAAAACCATGATAGAGCGAAGGAGCGATGTTCAAATGTCGAAGTGGCGAGGGACGGCTGTAATAGGTAATAATAACCACAAAAGCCAAATGGTAATGGCAAAGGTTTAATTTGGAACATCCATTTACTTGCGGTAGATTTTAAAGTTGGTGGTCCAAGTGTGCTCTGCTTAAGTCACGTGCTTTCTTGGCAGTGTCAGCATTACTTTTTGTCAGATGCTCTTGTTTTTTTATTTTACGTCCCTGCTTCAGCAGCGCTGTTTTGTATTTCTTTTTGGTGAACTCTAATGATGACAACAGTTGTGTTGTTTCTTGTTTCTTCCACACAGCAAAATTCATGTTTTGATGTTTACAGCCACTTGCACCTCCTTTGAAAGTCGGCCACTTGTTACTCTGTTGAACACACAGCCAATTCATCTGGTTCTCTTGTTCTGTTCTTGACAACCACGGCATAACATGTGGGTCGAATACGAAGCCCAAACATGTTCACACCGTTCCTGTGTGCTTTGCTCCATCTCATGCATGTTACGCTTCATTTTTGCTACACTCTATTCCTTTTCATCAATCTCCTTCTCGAGAGGGGATATTTTATCGTCAGTCAGTTACTTGACGTTGCGCTCCGTTTCCCTTCCAAGTCTGGATTATGATGATGCCATCACATTTTGGTTGCCTTCTTTTCCCCAGTGGTCTTTAAGTTGTCAAAATCCTCATTGCACTTGTCAATAGAATCCGACTCAAGTTGAACACATAGCAGTTGCAGCTGGGTACATGTAATTTTCACAACCCGTTGCAGCTCCATCTTGGCCTACTTTTTATTCAGGGGTGAAACGCACGTCAGTAACAGGGAAAAGCTGTGACAATTAAAATGAACACTTCCTCTAACAGCAATAACAGCAAAGCAGGGGCAAAGGAGCAGCAGGAGCTCAATCTGTTTGGACTAGGGCTTCAGAACCACAGTTTGAACTGAAAAGTGAATTGCAAGTAGATGTTGGAGAGATGCTCGTAGGCTCCTGACTGCAGCCCGGGTTCCCTTGGGCAAAGCACAGAGCTCCCTGGTCTCAGTTCAGGGGCACAAACACCGTTTACTGTACATGTCCTCTCATGCTGCATGTGCGACATCTGGTTCTGGGTGGTGTGCAATACACTATATACAGCAGTGTAAACTGAATTTCCCCTTGAAGGATTATAATCAGTATAATAATTTAACATTTAAATCCTTCATGAGAACTCACAGTCTTACAGAATAGGTAGCCAGCATGAGAGCTGCAGAAGAAAATGTGAATGCCATCATTCTGAAAATAATGGAATTGAATTCACTGCAGTAACCACAATATAAGGTTATTTGTTTTAATTAAGAATTCAAATGTTCAGTTCCCGTAGACATTATACTAGCCTACCTTCAAGATGGCCATTTTGCATTAATTTGAGTCTGTATTGCAATTCCAGGGTACTAATGATCCCTCATGACCAATTCAAATAAGGAATTTGTTTCCAAGAGCAATGGCTAAAAGGTCCACACTAATTTTAACTCTGTGGAAACAAACACTATATTTATTCCGAATCTCTTCGCCCTTTTGGCCTCCACATCAATATGCAAATGAAGGGTGGAGGACTGCAAAAGTTGACAGAGTGCCCAATAAATATTCAATTTACAAATGCATGAAGCCATAATCAGCCTGAAACTGTGCTGGCAGTGTGGGTATGCAGCAAAGGGGCGGAAACTGTATTGTTTATTCAAGAGCAATCACACATACCTGCGAGTCTTTGTGATCCGCAAACTCAGTATGCACGAGGCAGCCCACTCGCATTGTACTGATTAAAAATGAAGGCAGCTGAGCCACTGAAGTAAAGTAATTAAGCATTTTTCTGGTTAGTTTTCTGCAGACTTTTACATTGACAGGAAGTGAGGAGGCAAGTTGAACGAGGCTGACATGTGGCACTGCAAGCAGATTTCCACTTCAAATACAATTTGATAGTCAAAGATGGGAGGCACTGACATATGGCTGGCGAATATTAATTATTTTGTTGGACTATAGATGGCATAGATGATAAATAGCACCCATTTTACAGTTCCGTATTTTCCGGACTACAATTTGCTCCAGAGTATAAATCACATCAGTGAAAAAATTCGACAAGAAAGAGAAAAAACATGTGTCGCACTGGACTATAAATTCAATTTATTTAGAAATGTATTTCACAAAATTCCAGACCACTAACAAACATTTAATCTGGAAAGGCAAGTTATTCAACCACACAATCGCACCCACAACAGGCAGTGTCTGGTATGTCAATGTAGTAGACACATTAACAGTTATGCAGCTACGCTATGGCATACAGAACATACCTGGGAGGCTGAATAGGCTCCATTAACATCACCAGCCAATGAGCCCACTAAGCAAGTTACCGCTAAGCAAGTTCACCAAGCTCCCAATCTCGTTTCGCATCATTGTATTCACTGAATTCTTCATCCTCGGTTGTCCACAAGCCTAAATCGCACTCTTGCGGCTGTCGATGGTAATGTTCATTCCTAGGTTCATATCAGTCAGTATGAATTTACATTTTAAAACATGTTAAATTATGTCCACCGTAAATTCCAGTGTACAAGCCGCAACTTTTTTCTTAAACTTTGAAACCAGCGACTAATGCTAATTTATGGCTAGATTCCATCTCCTTTACTTCAGAACTACTACAAACTGTTTAAATACTGTGCCGCTCGCAAGTCAGTGAGGAAATGGTAGCTTTTTCTTTGGCAGGAGTCAATCAGGAGCTATCAGTGCGCTCACAACAAGCTTGTCAACTAATTGGAAATCATTGTCAACCATCAATTTTCTATGCTGCTTACCCTCCAATGAAATGCTTGCTCAAATGCATTTTGGGAAAACTTTTACATGTTGTTGTTTTTTTATATTCTAAACTCTTATTGGTACATGATTGTATATTTATTAAGTATACCTTGAGTGTTAAGTTGCTGTGTGATGAGTTTAGTGCTATTTGTAAGATGACACTGTGAGTCAGACTGAGTAATGACCTCCTGCATATATATATATATATATATATATATATATATATATATATATATATATATATACACACATCAGTTTTTTCGTTTTTTCCTCTAAATTTAGTGGGTGCAGTTTATACACCAGAATTGAAAGTATATCTACATATGCTATGTTTAGTCTGTTACCGGCTAGTGTAAGAACGTAACATTTTTACTTTGTCCTCCTTGTCAAACAGCACAAAACATGGGACTGAAAAGCACAAAAGCAGTGACAGCTCTAATAATTTAATGATATGTAATGGACATTTTACTTTTTAATTGCTTGTAAACATTTGGGTCTCTGAAGTGCCTGCCCAACCATCAAGTGTGATATTAGACAAGCAAGTCATTTTTTTTAGTGATGAAAACGGCCCAGCTTTTGTTGTCTTTTCTGTGTGCTGCACTTCACGTCTGATTGTTTCACCAACCTGGGTCAATATAACGCCGACAGGCAATAAGACTTTTAATACAAGATGAATTGATATCAACTCTGTGACGAAGCGACAGATGAGGAGACTCGAAGTATTTACATTGTTGTCTTTTTCTTTGTCATTTAGCACAAGCTGACGCCAACAGTTGATGTGACTTTATGAGGATTAACAACATGCAAGTTATCCGCATTACTTGGCAGCATTTACATGTGAACCTTAACGCTCATAATATGTCATTTGAATAACTGTAATTGTGTCAACAATCTTTCATAATATAATTGAAAGAACGGGTGTAACGTTATGAACCACTGTAGCTGTCTCATGAAGCTTATCTACAGGCAATATTAGTGTTGCTCTACTAGCTGCAACTTTACTTAACCTGTATGTATTGAAATACCATAAACTGGGCACTGGTTTGCTAGATATTATTGCACCTACATATTCAGTCTATTATACACACATAGCACAATCAGAGTTGTGCAACTTGTACATATGACTGAGGGAAAAATACTGGAGGAGGCAGACACACAACAGATGCATTGTTGTCACTCTCTCACACAAGCTTAACTTTCACTTTCTAGACTTTGATGAACTGATTTGAATTCAGGAAGGGGACAAACACTTTTTCACACCACTGTATGTTTTGAATGGTGCCATTCAAGAGCGTATGAAGGTAATGGCTAATTGACCACAGACGCAAGCACGGTCGGCGTGACCCATTTAATGGCCATATTTTTTTAAACGGCCCTATCAAGAAAGTTTATATTACAGCCGAACAGGTGGCCTAAAGATACAGTACTAAGATAACCTTGTGTTTGTTAGTTTCTCCTATTTTATGGTGCTTTATGTTTTTTTGATGTATTTTGTGGGAATGTAGTTTTGAATCGGGTTGTTGCCCATTGACTTGGAACGATTGTTGCGCAACAAGACTTAATTGAAACATTGATGATTATTTCTCAATGTTTATTGAATTATATGGATACTGAAAGTGCACTTAAACTGAAACATGTGAATTTATGACATGATCTTGCTCAAAGTGACTCATGGAATACATTTTATATTGATAATGCTGTACAAAATGTAGCATGAATTGCTTGAAGTTATTTGATGTCAGCAACGAAATATTACCTGTTGATTGATTTGAGCAAAAGGCAGACTCGAACTCAAATGAAATCAATCAACATTGTCTGCAAGAGAGACTTGAAAGTGCTTGACCTCAGTGCAGACACTGAAGGAAGAAAGATCAGGCTGATACTGCAAGGCCCGGAGTCTCCCTTCTCAGCATGTTTTTTTAATGCCAAATAACGCATCGTAGATTTATTTGACAGTGTGATTGATTGAGGAAAAATTAAACAATCTTGAAGAGGCTGCTCGGGAAGAGATAACATCATGGTGGCAGTAAAGAAGGTCTGCCACCAACAAATAGTCCTTGTTCTGCTTCGATCAGGAAGGGGAGGGGACGCTCCTTTGAGCTCCCCACTATCCTGTTTTTTTGTCATCTGGATCTGGTGTTTCCTGCTTGTAAACGTTGCATCCCCAACTCTTACCTTGACTGTGATGTGTTAGACTTTTAGCTTGACTATACAGTATAGGCTCTAAGTTAACGATAGCTAAGCAGGCAAGCACTCAACTCAATTAACATTTGAAATGACCAGGCTGTTTGTTCGCGTTTTGAGAGAAAGAGAGATGAGACGGACCGCAGTTTTGAATCTTTTAGTGAGCACTCTGGAAGATATGACAAAGCTCGGTGCCGAGGCGTCCGTCAGTGGTGTGGCTATGTGTCTGCTGCTAACTGGTTCCAGCTCGTGTCAGTCTAGGGCAGTGGTCACCAATCTTTTTGAGACCAAGATCCCTTGTCTCGGTCGTGAACCTGCGCAAGATTCCGTGAAACAGCAAATCTGCGAAAGGTGAACTGCGATTGAGCGAGGGAATACTGTTTATACAAAGCATATATATACAATATACGTATGCTATGTGTTATTATTGGTTGCAATATTTCATCTTTTTCTCATTGTGCCTTTTGCTGTATTTTATCAGGCACATCGCTGCAGCACAGTCACTCCCTCCCTCTCTCGCTGGCCGGGTTTTGAGGACTGGGCTCTTTCCTGGAGCTTGCGGGTTGCTGCCTAAATAGCGGCGAGGAATACGGGCGTGTTCAGTGGACAAAATGCGTGCCTGTCGGTCGCTCACCAGGCGGTGTGGGCACTGATGTGACAATCATTTTTTTCGCGATCAATCGGCAAAGTCCCAAACATAAACTAGTAGTTCACGATCGACAGGTTGGCGACCCCTGGTCTAGGGTATGAGTGTCTTTTTCTTTTAAGTGAAGCAAGCTGCAGCAAGCAGATAAGGTCGTCTAGCAACCTGTCGATACAAAGTTCAAGCAACAGTACTTCTATTGTTTAATACTAGCCGTCTCTAACAACAATTGTATCCCATATGTCTTATATAACAAATGGCATGATGACAAAGAGTGGAAAAAATATGGTGCGTGGTGGAAAAAATATTCTTTCTTTCAAGTGAATTATAATATAAATAATGTATAAATAATATAATGTATAAATATGACTAACATATTCCTTTAACATTTATCATTTATTATTGGACAAATTGGATATAGAATATAACTATGACTTCGAGGCTAATGACATTTCACATTCATTTTCATTTGGTAAAAATTGCAGGGTCTACTGTCTAGGACCCCCGACCCCACCCCCATCACCCTACCCAAATTACGTGTACATCAGTGTCATTCATAAAGGCTTTTCCAACCAATCTATTCATTCAAAATGTCCCTCTCTTGTGTGGTTTTGCGACACTTTCATGTGCAGGTGTACTCATTGATCCTAGATGACAGCTGGCCTCAGAGCTGCTTGGCTCGACATTGCGCTGTGTAGCACACTCGCACCACCAGACACGAGACAGGCCAAAATTGATTCCCAGGAGGTGTGACCGAGTTAAGGTCAATGCTTGCAGTGTGTCTTGAAATAATTGTGAATGAAATATGGTTTCTTGCAGGGGTGCATATTTGTTTCTTCTAACTGGCAGAAGATACATTAAGTAGATGCAAAAGATGCACAGCAAAGAAGGCCCAAGCCTTACAGCACATGAGAAAAAAAGTAAAAGGTGTGATCCTTTTGAAGCAGATTCACAATTTTATCAGCATTGTACCAAATGAAATCAGACCGGTGTCATGGCAGGATAAGGATGTGTCAGTTTTCAGTCTGTTCTTTTTCTGTTTGCAATGCTGTCAACATCTTGTCACAGACAATCTGACAACATTGTGATTTTTGACCTTTCTGTGTTCAGTCGCTCCCTCGATGTCCTTGGTTACAGTGAAAAAAATCTGTTGCTCTGATTATAGTGAATGTGTCACAGTTGTTTTGAGTTGTATAGAAAAACATGTGTAGTTTATGCCTAAACGGGAGTCTAATAGTTTGAACTTAATGATACATCCACATTTTCCCCATCTGGTCTGCTGAGTGGGTTGCTAGAATCCAGACAACTGTGAGCACCTTTGTGGCTTGAGGACCATCACCTGCACCTGTTAATAGGGATGGGGTGGGAGGTAATGTAGTGCGAAATAATTGTGCTGTGCAACTTGACAGTAAACTGCTCTCCCAAAGACAACCTTCCACCTCCACTCCAAGTCCAATCACAGTTTTAAGACAAGAAAAATGTGAGTTCACTCTGTTCATTAAGTTCTTTTAGTCTTTAATGTCAAAATGATGTCCCTAGTTGTCCATTTTTTCTTCTTTGTTGTACTGTCACACGTCCTTACTGAAAAAACGTCTGCTTAATGTGTACCGGAAGCAGATATACACCTTCTCTGCTTGTTCCACATCACATGCAAATGACTACATGAACATTTTCTAATGTGATGATTATCAATTCAGTTTTTTTTTCTCAGTAATATTACACGCAGACACAATGGTTGAAGTACAAAAGTCAGTTAGTATGCAAATGAAGTGCTGCACAGCCGCATTGACAAACTGACAATGTTGACGCCACAGTGTAGTCACAGCATTTGTAAGATAGCCTCCAAATAGAAAGTATGTATAAATCATTCTCCAAAACAATTGTCTTGCTGCAGAACGCTGCAAACACTATTTCCATTATTTCCACATGGATAGAGTTAAGCCATTAGGGCAAATTAATCTATGATTCATGGATAAAATTGAGGTTTTACAAGCAGCAGGACAGTGGTTACGTTTGTTATCGCTGTGCTTATGTTGATTCTTTCGGCGTCCTGCCACAAACCAAAAACATGCACCGTATGCTCGGTTAAAGCGAGGTTGGGCAAAGTACGACCCGCGAACCACATGTAGCCTGCTTTGTTGGTTGACCAAGACCACCTGGCATCTACAGGACTGTCTCACATGAGCATGGCAGCAAACAGAAGTAAATCCACCATTATATAATCCTACCATGGATGGTGGTAATGGGGATTTTGACTCCTACATTTCGTTGTGGATGCGCTGGTGGGTTCGTTACTCAGCTTCCGGTGGGCTGGGTGTCTGTGGGTCTGCTACGCCAGTGGGGGCCATAGGGGACCCCGGCAGTTGGGTTAATTAGCAACAGCTTTTAGGGACAAACCCCCTCGCTCTCACATGGGCACTAGCACGAATAGACATTCATATTATAATGGCCAGTGGGGAGCATATATGACTCAATTCTGTAGGAAGGGGCCCTACAGGAGGCTTATTTTATGGGGTCCATCATTTTGTGCTATGTTCCTGTTGATGGACTCCAAACCACAGCATCTAAATTAAACAGCATCGAAGATGTTTGGTTTCTTTTTTGTCATTTAGGGGTCGGCAACCCGCAGCTCTGGAGCTCTTTAGCCTCCTTGTTGCGGCTGCCTTCACCAAATTTTTTGCATGTATTTTCGAGTTTGAAATATCCAACTCACCGCAAGTCCATCAATGCATCTAGACTGCATTCTGACTGCAGATTGAATGAGCAATGGAAGGGAAGCTACGCTAGTGTGTGCAGCGCACGATACTGTGCACAGCAATATGTTTTATAGTAACAAGCGCACTGCAGCTACTGTATGTGCTCGGACCCCGTGACACGCTCATCGCAGAGGTGGTGACTCGGGAGAGACAGGTAGTGTGCTGCGGGTCTGACTGTGCACTAAACGCTTGTGGATTGGGGTGGACCTCTCGGCAGCAACCGCAGAAGAATACATTCTTTCACTTTTAAGTCTTCAAATACAGAAAAGTCTCCAACAATGCCAGGAAAAGTCGCTACATTTGTCGCTAGTTGCTTTTGAGAAACTTGCCAAGAGGGTTTGGAAAGTCACCAGATTTATCGAGAAATTCACCAAGTTGGCAACACTGGGTTGCACGTGAACAGAAGAAGGAGGAAGTCGTTCACAGATGGGAAATTGTTAGTAAAAATATCAAATATAAAATACAAATATCCGAATTAGAAAATAAACAGAAAATTATTCTGAAAATGAAAGAATGTCTCTCTGTGCAAAGACAGTCAAGGACAGGACCAATAGAATGGCATCAAACATCACAAGCGGGCAAATTGATGACATTAATTCAGGCGTAGGCGCAGGCGTAAAAGGTATTGAGCAAACAACACTGCTATGCAAATATGTGTACTCTAATGTGCTTTTTATGTTTGAATTGGCTACATTTTGTTTTAACTTGACACAAATACGGGAACCACTCAAAAAGGCTTACATAGTTCAGTGTTTAAATGATTTCAGAGTAGGCTTACACATGCACCCTGCACTTCTGTTAATTGAATTTTATTTATGTAACAGGTAAAACTGAAAAAAAGAGAAGACAACTTTTACAAGTTTATCAGCTGTTTAATGTTTTGCGGCTCCGGCTGCTTTTTTTGTTGTTTTTTTTTACTGGAAGAGGAGGCAAAATGGCTCTTTTGATGGTAAAGACTGCCGACCCCCGGAATAGGGTATCATCATCAGCCTGTAGCTAACATTTGAGCATTGAAAAGGTCATCAGGACAGAGGTCACTACACTCTTGCAGCATCAAACCTGTTTCATGGTACAGTGGAACCCGTCAAGGTACCCGTCGACATCCCTCGGATTGGCAGACTCACTCGACATAACCGAAAATAGCTTTGACCCTGCTGTCGAAAATGCGCAAATCTTACTTTCAGTGGCTGACAATTTGGAGAAAAAAACATAAATAATGAAATAGGTGTGTTTTGTTAGTTGCTGTTGTATAATCTGAACTGTGACTGTACTGAGATGGAAGGGCAGAGTAGTAGGTTATCAGATGGTGGGACGGAAACCGAATTGAAAAGAGTAAAAAGTGGAAGGAAAGAATGAGACGAGCAAATGGCAAAAGCTCACAAAGAAGGTGAGGAAGGAGACGTTAAGAAAAAAAAATATGATGGATGAGTACAAAGTCATTGTCAAGTTCCTATATGATTACTGCACAGGTGTATCTTAGACTGGCCACAATAAAAGGCCATTCCAAGACCGCACAATGCCACGGACGTGTTTCATGCTTGTACTGGGCAAAAATGCATTATCAGTAACAGATACTCGTCTAAAACGAGTATCCGGCTTATCCCTAATAAAATACTTTTGAACAAATTAGAAAATAGCAAATGAATATATTGGTAAACTGGTAGACCAGTATATTTTCAATAATGATTATTGGCATTTTTGGTAAAGCAGAAGCGTCTGTGGGTGTTGCACTTGCAGATGATGGAGGAGTAATGTGGAAGGAATATAAAACAAGTCGAAAGGAAAATACAAGGAGCTGTAATTAAAGTACAAGAATGGGCAAGGGATTGGGGCTTAAGATTTTCTGTTGGGAAAACGAGACTAATGAACTTCACGAGATGGAAAATTCAAGAGAGACTTCAAATGAAACTTCATGGAGAAAATATAGACGCAACGGATAGTTGTAGTTTTTAGAGCTGCAACAATTAAGCGATAGATTGTCCAATTAATCGACAACTATCTTGGTATTCAATTAATCGTTGGATTTAAAAATATATCCTGTAATAATAACCAATATCGTCTCACATTACCTTTGACTTTGGAAAGCCGTGATCGGAAGGTTGGCCTCTTTTCTGACGTCTTGCGGACCGAACCACTAACTGTGTTTGGTTCATATTCATTTGGTCTGCCTAGGGACTGAGCGATTACTCGATTAATCGAAACAACAAATGGTATAAAACCATCAACATCATCAACCATCAACATCATCCACCAACATCATATGGTATAAAACCGTGTTGGACTAGTACCACATACAGTACGTAAAGCTGTCCTCACATGCTCTTGTGGATACACTGCAAGGAACGGTGTTTGTTTGATGAGAGGGGAAGGAGACAAAACGCTTCTTTAACATGGGAGACTTCTCTTTGATCATTCGTATCCATTTGAGACATATTCAGATGCAGAATTAATCTCTAAACACAGATTACCTTGACATGTTTTGACAGCACTCTTGGCAACTGAAAGCTTAGCTGAGGTTATCTGGTAAAGCCACGACATCAAGAACACCAATGCATCAAGGCATGTTTACAAGTGATGAAAAGCCGGATTGCTAAAAGGATGCCCACATCAAAATCCCTGACGCCAAACACAGTAGACAAATCAAAGTAGGAAAAGATGATGGACGTGAATGGTGATATGAAAGTTGCTTCAATGCGTAAATTGAAATGTAGAGTATACTGTATGTGCGCAAGGAGTGAAATCATGACATGAAAGTGCAGGCTGTGTGACCGGAATTCAAATGCATGTATTCATTTGGAGCCACGTAACTTGTTGCAGCTACACAGGAGGTGACAGTGATTGAGCCTGTGTTTATATCATCATTTTCTTTGTTCATACCACAAGGCTTGCCTGCGAGCAAGGAATCTCATGCTACAAAAAGGCAGTGGACCCTGTGAATTCAAACACAAACATGGAGGCTGTTCAACCGCTTATTTGTACACATTTTGAATTGATTTCCTTGTAATAAATAATGAAAATAGACTTAAATCTGTTGGAATGTGGCTGTTATAACTTTTACATATAACACATTCTCCGAACCTGAATTATAAGGTATATTTTGATATAGTCGTAGGTGAAATGTTGTTGAAAAGTAATTTCCAGACTAAAGAGCACACCAGTATCTATAAAGCTTCAGGTGTTCAGTACACCGAAAGATGTTACACAAAAAGATTTTTTTCAGTTTAGATTAAATAAATGCTTTTTTGCAAACAGTGCCGAACAGTGACTGTAAGATTGCTAGTTAAACCGTAGCCTACCAGAATAATCCTTCATCGCTGTCCTCCTCCTCCTCCTGGGAACTAAAACAACTCAAGACGTCTTGACAAGCATCACAATTGCATCATAATTTATCCTTCGATTTAGCCTCAATCTACGCTTGATCAAACTTACTTAGGATGTGTCAGTCATCGCTGCATAAAACTTCAAAACATAGCTTCCGCTTAACTTGTCCACATCACTATTTCCCGAAGCTGCACTATAAGCATCATGGGAAATGTAGTTTTTAGACATAAATTTGCCGCATCACTGTACAAGCCGCAGGGTTCAAAGCATTAGATAAAAGTAGCGGCTTATACACCAGAAATTACGGTAATTGCTACATTGAAGTATAGTAATGATAAAATGAATCTTGGATAACATTTGGTCTTTTCTTGATTGATGATTTAACCCTGGATATTGGAAAAAAACAAGACCACAAAAACCTGACAGGAATATGGTTTTATTGAGGAGCACTGATATGAAATGGACTTGCATCCTGTAAAAGGATTTGCAGTGGAATCCATTTTTGATGTGTAAAATACACACACAATTTCTGCCACACAAATAATATTGACGATGTGCAGGAACTTTTGGAAACCCCCCATCACGAGCGCATCCTTTGTGCATTTGCAGAGAATGCGGCGCCTGTGCAAAATGAGCACCCCCGTAGACCATGGGACCTTATGCACTTTGAGTGTTCCTGGGTACCAACTACTCTGCCCCCTCTGTTGTGTTGTGTCTACAGCAGCATGTTCCCAGGCCGGCCTGGGAGCGTTAGTTACCTTAGTTAGCAGGGCAAGGCACAGGGCAAATAAACAGACATCAATCTGCCCTCTAGGAAAACTCCTGGATTGGCCAGCTCGCCCCTGATTCTGTGGGGTGTAGCTCCATGTAAATCTGACAGCCGCATGCCGGATTACAACTGCCAGCACAAGAGTGAGGTTGATTTGATATCACATGTAGGCATCATAACAGATAAATGATTTTTTTTTTTTTTTTTTTATAACTGATGGCTTTTCATGCTGGCTCAGAAAGTGAAGACTCAGCATCACATGATGGTGTTTGGCAGACAGTATTATCATGCATCACCCTTAGGCTTTAGTGCATTGAGTGTATCAGTCAAAATATAATAATGTGGCATGAAGGTGTGTGCAGTCAGAGAGAGTTTGGATGAGTTTAATGCTTAGTTTGTGACGGGTGACAAACTACCAAAAAACAATGATGCTACAAAGTCGGCATGTGATGATGACACTATCCTAAATGAAATGATACATGAAATTCCACAGACTTCTTAGTGAAAATAATCCTGAACTAATCCCACATTGGCTTTCTACCAAATGCATAACACAAAGTTTCCATCCTGAGTGAATTAACTGACAAACAAATAAACAAAAACAGAGACAAGTTATTCCCTTGCTTCATCATGTTGTAATCCAATTTGGCATGAAAGTCTGCAGTCGCAAACATTATACAAAGGTGTTAAAGTATGATCAAACTTCGAGTAAAGAGAGTACACGGCAAACAAGCTAGAGGCCGAGCTATTTAATATTTCAATGACCTCTTGAATGCATTACAACTGTCCAGTGAGGCCTGCTACTCAATTCAGTCCCCCGTCTTCAGTTTACCTCTGCAGCACCCATACAATGAGCTGCCACACGTGACTTGGGAATTAAAGTGAATTAAGGTGGGCACGATCCGCTGTTTAGCACTGTCTTAGCATGCTTTCACACTTATAGTTAACCTTTTCTGGTCTGAATCGGTTGATGTGTTTATCAACTTTGTGCGTCCACACTTGTTGAGTTCCTTGACACGTGGTTGAAATTACCAATGTCCAAAAATGCATGTATCACAGCAAGCCATGTGACATTGTTGTCTTTAATGGTTCAGTAGTGGATTCACGAGTACACTCCTGGTCAAAATTTTGAGACCATTTGGAAAATTGCAAGAATTTACATCTACATCTAGGATCTACTTGGCTGTCCCTCAAGGTACGTGACGATGCTCTGCCCAAATGAAGGTTGTTACTGGTGCCAAGTGCAGTCCAATAACTATCAGACGTCATCTGAGACAGAAGGGTGTTAATGACAAAAAACGGCAAATGTCAAAGGCCTTGTCTCTTTGAATGCCACAAAATTTCCGGTTTGCAGTTTGCACGAGAGCACCAAGCATGGGGCACTGAAAGGCAGAAGAAAGTTTTATTCTCTGATGAGAAAAAATGATCTGGGGTGCTTTTTCCTTCAATGTAACAATGGAGGTTCAGATTGACCGATAAGATCTGTGTTTGTATCTGTGGTAATGATTTTTTAACATTTGTTTATTGCGTTTTAAGACATACAATTTTAATAGGACATTCAAGTATCAAATGTTTTTTTTCCTCCCAAAAAACCCCACAAATGAGGTAGATTAAAAATAAGATAAAGATAAAAATGTTGCCACAGCTTTTCAATCGGGGTGAGTTGGCGATCAGTCTCATTAACACATTTAAGAAAAGGATCGCATGTTGCCCTGAATTTCCTGTAACAGCCATCCAGTGAAATAGAGGATGTCTTTATTCCAGAGGCTGTGGGAGGGAGGTGCCCTTGCTTTCCAATTCCGCTAGACGATTGGTTTAGAGGAGACGACAGAGGGGCAATTCCAAATAGTGCGCTCAAAGGGTTTGGTTCAATTTTCCTTCTGATTACTACTGACAACATATTAAAAATTTCTACCCCATAGCATGACTGGGTTTTTCAACAGGACAACGCTGCAGTTCACAATGCCCGCCTGACAAAGGACTTCTTCCAGAGGAATAACGTCACTCTTTTGGAGCATCCACCGTGTTCCCCTGATCTACATTCAATTGAGAACATTTGTACATCAGTTCCAGACAGTATATGCCCTCCATGAAGCCATCTTCACCACCTGGTGCAACATTCCCACTAGCCTCCTGGAAACACTGGTATCAAGAATGCCCGATTCAGTTTTTGAGGTGATTAAAAAGAATGGCGCAGATACTCATTACTGAGTCCAACAAATAATTTTTTGTCTCACTCCCATTACTTTGTTTTGCATTATGAAGCTCTACTTTGGACCTCCTCAAGATCCAGAAGTGCAAAATGTCAATTCTTGCAATTTTTCTACTGGTCTTAACATTTTGATTAGGCGTGTATAAACAGGAAGATGAAGAGGAAGTATAACAAACAACATAGGGCATAATAAATAACAATAAAATAATTAAAGCCAAACCTTGGTGTTCAAACACCCTAGTTTCCGTATGATTCGGTTTTCGACAAACATTCTCGTCAACATTATCCTCTGTTTTAGTACAATATTATACAATAATACTTTTGGAATGACTTAAAGAAACCGAGGTACCACTGTATATGAACAACTAGCACGACATGCTAAAAGCTTACGTGCTAAACCTATGACACATTCAGTATGTCATTTCACTTAAAAAATAGATAGACACACACAAACAGTATCAAAGACAAGACAGTCATTGGTCAGACATCTCGCCAAACCCTTCTCACCTCTGTCACACCCCAATTATTTGAATGACATTGAGCCTTGGAAGAGTCACAGAGTTACGGTTGAGGACGACAGAATGTCCACATGGAGCGGGATGGTTATCAAAATAGCTGTCAAACAGTATTGATATACCCGTAGTATACAAGTTGGTGTGTTGTGTTGTGTTTTAAATTAAATATGTGTCCTTTAAAACGTTTTCCATAGAAATTCTGGTTTGATCACCAATTCAGTGGCAGCTGTAAAAATTAGACAGAAAAAGCTGCTGTTACTTTTGGACTCAAATGGCAGTCAATACCATTTTCTCATATCTCTCCGCACTGTGAAGAAAAATAATGAAATCCAGTTCCAGGATTTAACCTATTGAGGAATATTGAGCACATGACTGAGCTAAGCTGACTGAGCTGAGCTCAAGGCACCTTCTCCTTTGGCGACCAGTATACTGTATGTGCATGAAACAAGCTGACTGCAACTGTTTGGATCGCTCCCACTAGGTACTTCGCCTTACTCTACCTGCATGAAAACCGAAATTGTTCATCGAGACCAGACGGACCCACCTGACCCACGTGTCAGGCAACAAGACATGCAGATTATGTTCAGCTCCAAGTAGCATTGTGGAAGATGAATGTTTGTGCAACGTCACAGACATCCAACAACTGACAGTGTAGAGAAGCCTGCCTATTTCTACATCACCAGTGGCAAATGCAGCCTGTCATGTAAAGACACTACAGGCCACACACTCAGCATTCATGTGTTTATACGAAAAGAATGGTGAGCATCAACCACTGAGGTAGGCTACGATGTTTGTTATTCTTCTTTTCCAATGGCATTTCAATTTAAAATTTCACAACTTCAAAGTATTACCTGTTGAACAGATTTGTGATGGGTCGCAAACAAAACTGTTCTTAGAGCCGGCTTTTTGAAGTGAATAATAGGAGCCGGGTCTTTGAAGTGAATGCTGTTGTTATTTTTTCTGTTAAAGTGTGGTTTTGTATGTAAAGCAGAAAGGTGAGGGAAGGGTTACACACACACACACACACACACACACACACACAAGCTGGAAAGGTGAGCAAAATGAGCAGCAGGAAACAAGAGCTGACAGACTTTGTGTTTCTGATTGGCAATTTTCCCATAAACAGGAAAAACATTGTTACCTGGATGTTTGCTTTTTTGACATTTTGTCATGTAATGTTTTGTTGATGTGTTGTTTCACTCTAAATGGTTTGAAATGTACAAACCAGATTGTACGTTTTTGTCAAATCGAGAAGCGTCTTTGTTTCTTTTGTTTTAGAATTTGTTTTCTGTAGCAATCTGTTCCATGTTGAGCATATCAATTAAGCCATATAAAGAAACATTTGATAAATCAAAGCAACGAAAACAAATTTGAGGAGCCATTTTGGAGCCAACAGAGCCAGCTCTTTTTAAAGGAGCCGAACCAAAAGAACCGAGCCGAAATTCCCATGACGAGAGTAGATTGAGCAACACAGAGAAACAGAATTGGACAGACGATTTTTGTTGATGTTCTCACATGCAGGGTCGCATGGCCATTTGTTGCTAGTAAGAAAGTCCACAGGCCAATGAAAAAAACCATCATATGTCATTCCGCCAACTGGGGTGGCGTGGCTCAGGTGGTAGAGTGGTTGTCTCCCAACCTGAAGGTTGCTGGTTCAATCGTCATCCTCCTGTGACCATATACTGAAGTATCCTTACGCAAGATACTGAAGCCCCAGCTGCAGCTGACGCTGTGTCATCAGTAGGTAAATATAAGTCAAAGCGCTTTGAGTACCTTGAAGGGATAAAAGCACAATATAAATTCCTTTCACCATTTTATACCGATTAATATTGAAACACAACTGAATAGACAGCCGTGACCAGAATTTTTGGGAGTGACTTAGATTTGTTTTTTCTGCTGCCTCTGGCTTTTTAAAGAAAACATTATCGGCCATGACTTCATAAAATCTAAAAAAAAAGTGCTTTACTGCTTTACTACTGCTACCAATGTGCCCTTGTTGGAAATACTAATGCATTTAAGCCATGTCTTATTAAAGTAATTTAATGTCTTGCTTTGAAGTCACCCCTTTCAACAAAATCTACCAAGCCTTGTTTCTGCTAATAAGAATTACTGGGGCATGTTGGGCTTAGAAAGAAGCTGTCCTCTAGATGCCCCCACCCTTCCTCATACACTTCCATCCGCTGACCATCAGACCCAAAGTCACCTGAGGGTTGGGAAAGCCACAATTCAGTAGCCACTTACGACCCACAATAGACTCACAGCAGACCCACAGCCATCAACAAGGGGATAGACATATCCGCCCGACCATAGCGACTTCATTAACATCGGTACATTAACTGCAAATCCAGGCAGACACCCCCACACCCTCCTGCCAGGTCTTCCTCCAGGAGAGAGGCCTTCAGCTACAGTTTGTGAGGGTCAATCTGCAATAAAAGGCATCCGTTTTCATGGACTGCGGCCAAAAGATTGGAGACCTCCCACTCCTCTCTAAGCTATTAACATCACCCTTTCACAGTCGACAGAGAGACTATTCACTGAGCGCCCATAATCCCCTGCATTGCCTTCACCTGACCTTCATATGCCCATGGAAAGATTGAAGACGTACAAAAGGGATCGAAAACAGGTGTGCGAAAACCTCATTCTGTAAAGATACTGTGTGTGTGTGTGTGTGTGCGTATTAACAATTCACAGCACATTTTAAGCAATCAAGATATCCATGCATGGATGCGTTTAGAACCCAGAACCAAGGGCGGAAGCGTCAACATTGACAGGAGGCCCACCCCACCCCACCCTCAGGCTGCATGTGCACTGCAGACAGTAGAGGTTAGGGAGTTAGTCATTCAAAAGACTGACAGCTCTGATAAGTTACTCTTGTCAGCACACTGATCAGCTCCCACCTTCTCCACATGAGGGACTGAGGTTGACGTTGCTGTGACTAAATTATCTGTAGCTAGAGGCTTGCACTTGATTCAAAGTGGTGATTGCTCGAGCAGATGCATCAGTCCGATTCCATATCGTGCTATCTTTAAATGAAAACTGCGATATGTATAATAAAACAGAAAAAAAGGTACATACATTCACTAGTCAACAGGAGGCACACTTGCACAATGTAATGAGATCATTGCACGAAGTGTATCTAAGGACAACTCAGTTTTATTATTTATAAACAGCCACACAGGTGTGAATTCCGAAGTTCTTAGGTAACCCGCCTAGTTCAGCTAGCCCCGCGTTCTGGCCTGGGCTCGCAGAATGACAGTCGAAAGCGATAGCAGTCGGGCTAGAAGCCTGGACTGTCAACTCGCCATCCAGCACAGCCACACTGGCTTGCACTTGTTACACTCACCCCTCTAAACCTCATTCTCATCTGGGTCACAGCACCAACGTAACCCGTCTGGTTCAGCCAGCCCCACTTCCCGCCCTGTGCTCGAAACAAGGTTCGCAGCAACCCCTTAATATTATGGGAGTCTGGAACGGATGGGATTTACAAGATTTCCTATAGGAAAAAAATGCTTCAGTTTTCGCCTGACCTTTTGGAGTGAATTAATAACGAAAACGGAGGTAGCACTGTATGTTCATTATCGGACAGCATGCCTGCATCACAGCAAGACATTGTCAGGTTCTAATCTCAACCTGACCTACGTGTGTGGGAGGTTGCCATCTCTCACTCAGTTGGCTGGGAAAGCCGCCAGCTGTAAAGAATGAGTGCTAATTTTTGTGGTTGTCATGGGTCAAATATTTGCTAAACAAGAGGGACTCTTGGATTGGATTATATTTGATATTTGTCAATACTGACAAATCTTGTGGAGAGAAAGGTGAGCAGTTTAATAAGGTTTAATAGCAAAAAGCGGATTTAGTGGATCGGACCAATACATAAAAAAAGATGCAATTAACCAGAAACAACAAAAACTAGATAGACAAGACATAACTAAAAGGGGACGGAACCACAATGGGACAAAGAAGCCACAAAAAAGTTCAGTAAAAACTAACACACAAGACCCCATGCAAACACAAAATAACACTAAAAAGGGTGGGAGAAAAAGTAAGAATTTAAAACGTCAAAAGCAAAAGTGTCCAAACTTTTTCCAGCAAGGGCAGCATACGGAAATTTAGCAGGATACAGGTGCCGTTTTGATACGTTTTGTACATTGAAGATGTTAAAACCAATCCAATGTAGGTCAATATATACGAAGCTGTCTGGGCAAAACACCCACATCCTGGCTTTGTGTTATTGGCAAATTTAGCAAATTAGTGTAATATCTCATTGAAAATATTTTTAAAATATGCCAAAAATGCAAGCCAAGAATTTCCTTAGGGCTGTACTTTGATAAACCCCCTGCTAAAAAAATGGAATAAGCCAGAAACTGTGGCAAAGACAATGGTACAGTCCAGCATCTTCCTGGCTTATGAAGGCCTGACTGCAGAGTGCTATCAGGCGTGCTCAGGTGGTTTCGCCCCAAGAAACTCCAAACATGGACATGAAGACAGAAAGCAGAGAAGATGCAGCAAGACTGGGCGCAGGTGAGAAACAGGATCATGACAACAATAGCAGGAGTAGATGTGCCTAATTTTGTGGACAGCGAGTTAATATCCTTTTTGCTTATGATAGCTATAATGTGTTCCAGCCTCCACCCATAATGCTCTTGAGGATAAGTGGTAAATGGTTATCTACATCTATAGTACCATGTGTGCTTTAATACCACTGAAAACGTCAATATTCTCCTTAGTATAATAATACAAGAACCATAATTTATATATGTGAAGCCTGGTGTGTCTGCCTTTGACTGGCTGTTACAGCTGACATTTTCCTACTATAATTAAAATTTCATCATTTGTGGGTTTTGTTTCATACAACTCAAGAAAGGAGTTGGGTTTGAAATTGCATATGGCCGTCCGTGTGTTCTTGCCACAAAAGGCAAAGCAGACCAGAGCGCACTTTGTTTATTTTTGCACCTCCCGAGGGTAAAAAAAAACGGACGTCATGGGGGAAAAAAAGGCCATAGAAACAGAATGAAATAGCTATTCAGTTAAGGTCCTTTTGGGGGAAATATGAATGTCTTGCAAGGTGGGGAACACAAGTCCCTCAGCACAACAAAGCACTTTGAGTTCCAGTTGCACTGTTCACCTTGCGTTTACACAGACAAATGGATATGCATTAGTGAAAAGGTGAACGCTCTTGTGTGTGTGTGTGTGTGTGTGTGGGGGGGGGTGTGTGTATTTTGGGTGGAGATGTGCTAACTGCAAAAAGCTGGGAAATACAACCCACGAATAACATTTTAAAATGTTTTTACTGCCACTTCATGTGGTTTGAAAGTATAACCCCCAGAAATGATTAACCTTTTAATTGTAACCATTGCTTTAGGAGACGTCACAGAAATTCCAGTCCATTTCCTCATACCAGACATGTCCTTTTGCCTGTACTTGTATTTTCCACTGTCATGCAGAGATTTCCTGTCTTGAATCTTGGCATATTGGATCCAGTTTAAAATATAAACTATTATAGTTAGGGTGCTTCACAGAGTTCAAACCAATTAACAGGCAATAGAAGACAGCAATGAAAGAGCCACTGCACCCTCTGCAGGGGAAGAGAGGCGCATACCGTGTTCTGCTATTATAAACACACTGCTTTTATGAAGAACACAACGATTCTGGTGATTTTTTTCCCCCCACATACCTATCAGTGAAAGAGCCAATACAAACTGAAACGCAAACCATGGACAATGGCTGTACAAACATTTAATTTTCACAGTCAATATGAGCTAATTGATAACTGGCACGTGCAGCTGGCAACAACACAGCCAGTGGTAAATTGTCGGGGAGACCAGTAGAGCATGAAAAGTAGCCTAGTAGTGGTTATAATTTTTTTTTTTATTATAATACCAGTCCTTGACACAGTTGGCTGCCTTGTGGCACCGCTCTCCTCCCCTTAGCATTTGATTAAGAGTCTCTCAAGCAGAAGCCAACAAAATCAGTTCCTTTGTCCAACTTCTCAGACTCATGTTTGCGTTATGCCTCTATGTGAATGAGAAAAAGGACATACATGATTGTGACGTGCACTACACTTGTTTGACCCACTATTGGAACATGAGTGGCCTTATAAATCAAAAAGATTGAATACTCGATTGGTGGGAAAGCTCCAGAGAGCTTCAAGTCTGCAGGTTGGGTGAGGGCGCTCATACTTGACTCACCCCTAACTGCGGGCATTCCACACTACGCCAATGTACGTCACATCGATAAGCAGCATTAGGGTGACTCTCCTGAAAGGGGTACCCGAGATGGTGGCGTCATCGAGGGGCATGACCAACAGACTACATTGATTTGGAGCTACAGTCGTCCCTCGCTGTATTTTTTTCAGAAATTCATTAATAAATGCTCGCTGTTTCGTGTAGACTATGGTCTATTATCAGTCAAAACATATTGAAATACAAGTGACGTGTAGTATTTTGGTCACTAGGTGGCAGTAATAATGCAAAGCATTACATAACCTTAACACTGCATGAAGTCAGCCATGGCATATCCGACATGATAGAGTGGGGAAAAAAGTTATCTTCACATTCCGTGTGGATGTGCTAAGTTTTTGACTTCTTAAGTTTAGAAGAAATAAACTTGAGGCTATCTGGTTAGCTCGGTAGCTTGTTAGCTCTCTCGCTCACTGCAGCATAAGAGTTGCGTAATGTGTTGTAAACAATGAGTAATAGGAGTGTAAACGTGTTATTTCACGTCTACAGGGCTCTAATAATGTTAGAAATTTATAAAGTCAAGTTTTCTGTGCTTTGCCTACAATTTTTTTTTTACTTATTAACATTGAATCCTATACCGTGGAAATTAATTTATCACGGTTGGGTCTGGACCCAATTAACCGCTATAAACGGGGGACGACTGTATAACCATATGAAAATATAAGCAAACACATTGAATAAACAGGGGGAACAGTGTTGTCAAGTTCAGCCCGTTTGCGTGTCGCCATTTTGTGACATGCAGAGGCTCGTACTGTATGTTGCTGTGATTTCCGAAGTATAACACCTCATTGTGCACGAAACGCATTTTGCTGCACCCAAAACATGTACTTTGACCAAATTCGTACAAAACATTACGCCTCCTTAAATGGGAACAGTGTAGTCTGCACACAATGAAAGTAACATTTAATCAAGGAAGTCTATATGCAAATGACCTTACCCCTGCATTGCATCAAAAGTGACACTGGTTCAATAACAGAAGAATGGTGTAGTGTCCATGATACACGTTACGATCCAGTTTTCTACTTTCGATTTTTTCTAGTCAATAAACTGGAGAACTATTGTTTCACATCATGTTTCTGCGGAAAGTGAAGTGTGTTACTCCGTGCTAACAATGCTCTGAAGGAACACAGCGTTGTGTTTCGCACAAAGTCTGAAGCAGGGTCCATCCACTAGCTCTGTGTGTAAGTCGCCATTATGTCACGTCCTGGTCAGCCGATAAACAAAAAAGTGGTAAGATGTGGGGAAAAAACATAAATTGTAATAAACAGAGTGCACGATATAATTTTCCCTTTGTTGTTTGCACGGAAAAACATGAACAAAAAAAAGTTAAAAAATTGTTAATCACACCGAAAATGTCAGAGAATGGCGTGACTGTCGAATGCTGGACCCCCGGTATGCAAAGACAGTGCAGCGTGCAATTAAAAGTCCTTTCTGGAGCACGATCAGGCAGGTACTCACGGTAGTGAAGGATACAGGTAACAAAAAGCAACAGAGGGAAAAGCTCTGTGGAAAAAAAACACAACGGGAAATCTTGGGCAGTAGTACCATGTAAGGACACAGTTTAGGTGACTGCACAGGCAAGGAGAACCGAGGCAGTGAACCAGCCCCATTCATGGAACAGCGCTGGGCTTATGAATCCAACTAATTGTGATTGCAAGCAGCTGTGCACAATTCCACTGGAGTAAATTTGAGACACATGTAAAAATGTCTAAATCTATATTTTTTTCAAAACCTTTGACTAATTTATTTACTCATACAAAGTCAAAATCAAGCATTTATCAAAAAAAAAGTACAAAAATAGATCTTTTTTTTTATGTTACAATTGCGATTTCAGCAGTGCCTCGCTGTCATAAAATATACCAAAATGTGAAATTTTCTTGAAAGTTTTTCTTCCTAACCCGAAAGAGAACAAGTGACACTTTTATTGTAATATACAAATTGGTTGGAAAATACATTTTTGCTTAAATTTTTCCTTGCTTGTCGCGCTTTTGCTACCCCTTCAAGGAGAATGACCCATAAGTGGAAACATCTTTTCCACAGAAAAAGTCCTTCAGTTTCTGTCTTTGCTGTTCTTTTTCTTTGTGGACACTGAAACCACACACACTCACACAGTATGAAGCTTTGTCGTTAGCTGAATGCTCTGGTGCACTGAGGTCACTCAATTCCTCTTTCGCATCGGGTGTCCCAGGAACGAGGCCACTGAAAAAACTGTTTCTGTAACATGTTAGCTTTGTGTCATTAATTTTAATGAAAGCTCTAGTTTAAAGACACTTAATCAATTATTTGTATTTGTGTGAAAAAAAACAAAGAAGTCACAAGAAATATAAAAGGAAAGGCCTTGGCATTTCTACCCACACGTATAATCATTTCTACTTATTGTACAAAACCTAACCAAGGACATGACATCTAATCAAAAAAAATGTCATTGGTTGAGAAGAAATTAAGAGCTAGTGAAAATGGTTCCTTGACCTGGGTCCTAACACCGTAAAACGTCCTATTATATTGTTCCGTGAAATACAACACGTCAAATGAAAAGAAAATGTCTGACGACTGGATGAACAATGCACTAGTCACATCTGTTAACAATGCCATTACTGAAATAAATGTTGCATTGTGTAAATACGTCGAGGTACTTATTCATATAAGTCCTTAAAATTTCTGTTGTGCCATATGGTCAAGAAAAAATTACCTGATTTTTTTTTTTTTTAAATCAACTTACTGGAATGTAATCAATGGATTACTACAATGGTAATTAATGATGCCATGTGTGGTCGGACCCACACTTGCAGGTCAATAGAGTAAATCGATGGTGATTGTTTTCCTGACCATGTTATCTATGTATTGTCAACTGTCTATGTTTATAGAGGTAGAGCTTTGGGACTTGGTTATTGTAAAAGTAGCTCACAGGCTGAAAAAGTGTGGGCATCCCTGATGCAGTGCCTTTGCTTTGCACCCTCTCGCCAGCTGAAGAAACCCCCTGCAAACCATTTAACCTCAAGTGCTGTCAGCATATTGTGCAAGAAGTCAGGGAATTCTGAGATGTGAGCTTATCTCACTAAAGCTCCGTTCAGCCAGCGTCAAACGATTTACTGAATGAGATGCAAAGTGTCTCCTAATGGAGTTTCCCGCAATGGCAAGTATTTCAGTGGCATTCTAGCTGGAGTTAATGGGAAGGCGATCCTAGAATTGAGCACTGGTAGCCACAGGGAGCAGTAGGCAAACATAAGTGAAGATAGTGAGGCTGAAGACAGTGCAGTCAAAGGGATTCGGTTCAGCTGGCTTCCCAGTCCAGCTGTGGTGCACCTGTCGAGGGTCCACACAAAGCATCCATGCATTGGTCGCTCCATCTGAACAATGGATAGTGGTTCTGTGAGTTCAGACACCAGACAGATTCCGGCTAGGGAATCAATCATTGTTTTCGCATGTTTCGGTTTTCATCTAACATTTTGGAACTGATTGATGATTCCACTGTGTTTTTTTTCTATGCCCAACCATATTGCACAGTCTTGCAGCTGATTTCAAGACTTAACATTTAGCATTGTTAACATTAAAAAAATACAAATGGTTGCACTGTATAGATAATCACATGCATACTATATACAGGGGTTGCAAAAATGAGACAAACCTGGCCAAGGTTGTGAAAGCACCATCTGAGACCAGCACTGTTTCATGACCTTCATTTGAGCCCTCAAGGAGATGATTGTGGTGTTTAAAAGACACATGACTCCATCATACATCACTTTTATTGGCCTAGAAAGCAGTAGGACATCTGTACATACAGTAGATGAGTTAAAAAATGGGTGAAAAAGCTAAACGTGAGTATCACCAAACGATGTAATTACGTTCCACCTTTTCCGCTCTGTTTTTTATATTGTATTATTACTTCCCATTCGCTGTTCTTTGTTTGAGATTGCCTGATTTCCGGCGAGGGGTGGCGCAGTGTGGCCAACCTGTGGTTGATTGTCAAGGAGTCCACTTCTTAACGGCAGGAAGACAGCAGATCATTCTTTCTGCAATCCCGGTGCACAACCTCATCGTTTTTACATTGCTGCTCTGTGTGAGACCACAATTAAGACTGCATTGTCTCTGCATCTGAGGGCCAAACCAATCAAATGTCAAAGACTTTTCTTTAGATTTGTGAATGTCCAGAATGCCAGGCCAAACAAAACCGACGAAGAAAAAGTCATGTCATCATTCAGTCATACATTACATTGTAGGTCACAGAGCCATTTCAGTTAGTGGGAATGGACCTCATTGGAACCACCAGGACGTCTGTGTGATGGTTTACACAGTGGATCAAGGTCTATACTCTTCGGTCCAAGACATAACTTTGCGCATTCTGGACTTTTCGGAGCACCAAAAAGTGATTCTTGACTGAGCAAATGGGGTTTGTGGATGACATGTTTTTTGGTTTATACAGGTGCCTGTTTATGTATTGATGTTGCATGCTTTTATTTCATGTCAATTATGGCTTCTGTGAGCAACGGGAGAGCACAAGAAGCCTGTGTTCCCCTTATCATTCGCAGGCAAATGGGCTGGTGGAGAAAATGACTGGCACCGTACAAAAAAAGGTGTTTTAATAATGCACGTCTGGCATTCAACAGAAGTTACAATGTTCTTACAGGGCTCTCACATGAAAACCTGGGATTTGCATCTGAAGGGCTGTTGTATTTGCTCTCAGAACCGAAAAGCACAAAATCTTCCCCATACTACTTTTTGTTTGGGTGAGAGGCAAGGTACCCTGATTCCCAGGTCCCTGGAGACCATGAAGTGAATTCACCTTCAGCTTGTCATTTAATTCTAATATTTCAGTCATTGTTTACTGCAGGTCAACCATGAACCGGTACAGACTGTACTGCCCTTGCTGCCCAGAACCTCCCCCCACACCACAAGAATATAGGAAATAGAGACAAGGTTGTCCTGTAGAACACACCCATTTCGAGTTGGGCCTTTTTACATTACACAAATATTGAGGATAAAACAGCCAGATTAATTGCAAATAAGGGAAAGGCTGTCTTATAAGTAAACATACCAGCTCATCACCTTCCATGAGCTTGGCCCAAGGATTCCCAGAAAATAGTCCAGGCATACATTCTGAGCCACCCTACATTCCTCAGCCCTTTGATGACAAAACAATGGCCATAACTTGTGCTCACCCACTGACCCTACACAAGATGATTCCTTGCAGGGAGAAAAGCAGAGGTAATATGGAGCAAAAGAGGCCCATAAGATTTTTATGTGGAACATTTTTTATGTTTTGAAGTTTCTACACAGTGAAGTATGTCAAATAAAATAATACCAATTCAGAAATATAGGATTATGCGGATTCATGTGTATTTTTATGTATCATCTTATAGGTGCTGGATGCTTTCAATGCAGCTGCTGTAAAATGTGCAATGTGGGAAGAGTTGCTACCACATAAACTGTGATCTGGCTGGGGACATCAAAGGGGCTTAGGAAAGTAACTCAGTTTGCGATTAATTTGGTTCTGTCGTCCAGATTAAGAATATGGGTTTGATATTTTCGCTCACTCCATTGCATTACGATGGTATTGTTGGGGCAGTGTGTGAAAACAGCCACCGGACTCTCCTAGTAAGTGGATATCATATATCATAAATACATGGAATTGGGCTTTGGAAGTAATGAACAACTTTTTAATATACATATTTTCTGTCTAATAGAACAGATCTTTGGAATCCATAAACTGACTCTTTTGCTACACTTTTCCATCTTATTTTCTTGCAACAGACCAGCATTTCTAATCTTGGCGGTATCTTTATCATATTATTTGACCTCTTTTTCAACTGACACATTTAGATAAATCAGTAGGACAAGATGACGAGCTGACCGAGCCGGAATACGTATCCGCTAACGTTAGCACTAAATAACTAGCTGCTTTTAACTTTTTTTTTTACCAAATATACAGTTGACATTTCATATTAAGTTCCAAATGTATTGCATTAACTTGAGTCATTACACCTCAGTTCATGGTTCAATTTCCTTGTATCTGTCTGAGGCGGGGGGGCGGGGGGGGGTGTATCCAAAACATTTTTGCAGCTTAGAATCTAAATAAATCGCTGCATTCTAACAGTTTACAGACTCCCATGTATTTTTTTTTATTATTTATTCAGAGTGCCAATTTTACTATTTCAAAATCAATTTTTATGTATCATTCCAGCCAGATGACCCACACATACCTTTAATTCCATTTTGTATAAAACCTACAGTGAATTATTGATCTGCTTCATCACAAAACCATGCTGTCCAAATAGATTCACAGTGAAGTGTTATTGACCAGTACGCTCAATGATATGCATTTTCATTCATTGTTGAAAAGTGGGCGCATGGGGAAATGAGGCAGATCCTGCGACATGTAGAAGGTTCCCAATACTATGTGAGGCACAAATATCAAACGTGCCAACAGAGTTGGATGCTTCCAGTGCTATAACTGTCGACTGTTTTCATCACAAGACATCATGCCAGTGGGGTTACTCTCAGAAAGAAATGGCAGTACTAACCTTCAGGGTGCCACAAAGGATAGTGACAAACAAGAGAGAAGAACAGATGGGGATGGATCCAGTGAAAGATGCAAGTTACTGAGGGAAGACTGCTATTTGATTGATCACAACACTGCAGATATCCAAGAGGCACACCAGCCAAATTCTAATACAGCTCACTTTGACATATATTTTGAGATTCAGTATTTTAGCACAGTTGAAAGCAAATGCTCAATGAGTGTATCCTCATTCACCATTGTGCAATACCGTAAAGCACCGTATATAAACCGCACCCGTGTATTAACGGCACCCCCATTTTCAGGCTCACGGCGGGGGGAAAAAAAAATGAATTTGAATAAACTCCAACGTTGTATTGTATTTTACAGTGGAAGCTTAGGTTAGCTTCAGTGTATATAGAGATGGTTTCACTGTGTGAAAATACAGACAGCCGTCAGATAAGTTAGTTGCATACACAAGCATTTTCAGCAACTGTACAGCAGAGGGCGCTAAAGTCAAAGCAACTGTCTGACCCACAGACGGCTATTCTAAAATGGACTTCTCGTCAATTTCTGCGTCTGGTCACAGACCTGTCATCGTGTATAAACCGCACCCCGATTTTTTGCTTCTTACCAGTGGAAAAAAAGTGCGGTTTATACACGGTGCTTTACGGTACTCAGAAGTGTACAACAACAGTGATTTTAGTCATTGTATTGACAATGCGATCACAGCATGTTAAGCTTTGTTAGCTGTTTTACTGTTTTAAGATAGTATGGCCATCTTGTGCAGCTGGATTATTGATCTGACAAGCCAGATAGTTTTCTTGAATTATTCTATCTGGAAAAGAGACATTAGAAGTCAATCTGAACATTAGAAGTCCAACATTCCGTGACAAACCTTTTATGGACTGATGAATTTGGGAGGCTCATGTTGGCATATTCCAGCCCAATCTTCCTATTTTTCTTGGTAATGAGTGGTTTGCATCTGCTGGTGTAGCCATTGTACATTTGTTCATGAAGTCTTCTATGAACAGCAGTGATAGCGTCACTCCCGCCCTCTGCAGGTTGGTGCTTATGTCACTAACATTTTTTTTAGGGTCTTTCTTTACTCTCACAATGTTTCTATCATAAAATGTTGATGTATTCACTGGTCTACCTTTATGACGTATGTTACTTAGTACACTAGTGGTTCCTTTCTTCCTCAGGAGATTCCAAATGGTTGTACTGGCTATTACCAATGTTTGTGCAATGGTTCTGACTGATTTTCCATTTCTCTCAGATTCACAATTGCTTGTTTTTTACTCACAGCTGGGTCTTCTTTTGAAGGACTTATTCCAAAATATGGACTGCTGTTGTGCATGACATCACGCAGCAAAGCAGGACCGAGGTTGTTAAAAGGAAAAAAGACGTGCACACTTCAAGTTATGCAAGACAACTCCCAAAAATAAGGTACCGTGTTTTAAATGTTTTTAAACTTCAGAGTGGCTAACCTGCTTAAGCAATGCACTTTTTCATTCATTTAAGAATGGGTCTTTTTTGTAATTTTACACCTTCATGTTAACAGTGCTACATTTATTTTTACACTTGACATTTTTACACAGTATGACAGAAAAACTACCTGCTAGATACAGAAATAATAATTTTATCATGCCAACAGTTTGACCCTGGATTAGTTTGCATAATTCTACTACTACTATTACTAATACTACTAGTACTATTACGACTACAAAACTGTCAAGGCAAGATCTGCTTTTCGCCAAAACAGATGAGAGACAAGACAAGTTCTTTGAGAATAATTAATTAGAATAATTAATTAATTTACAATCATTTGAAAATAATTACAGGTACAATTGAAGAAAACTTGCATAAAAACCATACAACCTGAACCGATTGCTTCTACATTGTAGACAAAATGTCTGACTAGCCATGCTAAAAATGTCAGTTAATCTAGGAAACCACATATGCTAGGGGAAGGGTGAGAACCCAGGCAGCCTTGGGAACTCCAGGGAAGAATATTTTCAAAATCTGAACAAATCAGACGTCAACCAGCGGAATTGTGACCTTTGAGGTTCCACTGTATTATACATATTTATACATATTTGACTTACACACAAGCAAGAGGTTCAATAGATTTAAGTCAATGGAAATGCTGTAATTTATTCAGCCGGTATGGTCGTGACTTACTGGAACAGCTAGAAGTAAAACTACATAACTATGTTAACTTAAACTAACGGCTTCAAAATCATTTTGATGGCACACTGAATTAAAATAGGGTAAATTTATGTTTCTTTCCCTCCCACCCTCAGTGCCCTGAAAGCCAGTTATGGCACTATATAACTTAGGATGACAGTACAGGCTGACGTGCAAGCAATGCAGAGCGGTTTCCGTGCACAAACGCTATCTTGGAATACAGATATCATGAGCGAGGGGAAGGCAAGGAAGAGCAGAAAGGGAAGCTATTAGCAAGTTGCTAGGCAAAACATTTGCAACACTGATGTGAAGCTAATGTAAAGAAACGGGAACGCAACCTTGTTGCAACAGCTGGTAAAAGCTGTTGACACAGACCTTCAATGGCAGCCTGGCAGTGTCGAGATAAACCCCAAGCAGGCAAAATCGCAGTTCATACATAAGTCTGTTTACCGCATGTATTGTTTCCTTTCCTTTTTGTGTCAGTGTTCAGATAGCAGATTCAACCATTTTAATAAAAAAGACAAGCAAAACAACAACAATTAAGCTTTTAAAAAATACTGTAGCTGACCAAGCAGCATTCAATTGGAATCTGCGCTGTTGTAAGGCCGAAATGCAAAGCGATCTGCATCAACCTACATAGAGGAAGGGATGTCCGATATTGGCATAAAAATTAGATATTGGTACATACTGATATTGTTTTTTCCTCCCATAATGATATTGATGCGCAAGTGATGACAATCGCCACACAGCAATAAACTTGCTTGCTCAGTATGTCTCTGGTCTGGAATTATTTCCAACTTTGAATTGTAAAAAGACAGACATTTTTCATTGGGGTGGTCAAGGTGAGAGCATTACCCACATATTGGTGGCGATAAGTTGATACCTGAAATGTCAATAAGGCCAGTGGGGTGGCTGGAGAGTGACGTGGGGCAACCGTGGCTCCGCCTCTGGACATGTTTTTTTTTGTTAACCATTGGTCATTACCTTGAAATACTATTTTGTTGAGACACAATGTTTCATATAAATATGCCACTATAACTTGTATTGCATATTGCAGTATTTGTGTTATTTTATTTATGAAATCACAGTAAAAGAAGCAAAATGTGTTCATGCCCGACACAAGATGTCACGTGACGTTTGACGGAAGAGCCGCTGCCTATATCGGTCATGAAGTGCTGGACAATATCGGTAAGAAAGCAAATACCGAGCATTTCTATGAAGAAGTATTTTCTGTAGTCCTCCTTCATGGCATTATAACCATTGTGCTCTGTGAAAACAAATGGTTTTATTTCTCATTATTAGAAAATATGATGTATATATTACGCAATATTTATAAATATATTATTTTGCAGACTTCTGGGCTTTCAGCATTCTACAATGGAAAGCATGCGTCTTTGGTGAACTGAAAAGAGTATAATAAAGAACTATTATGACCACTATTTTGTTATCTGCGGGTACATCCGTCACTGCGCTCTTGTTAAGCACCCGCCGGAGCCACAAATAGGTACTTTGTCAGACATGGAGGCACATCAGCAGGTTCTATTGTTCTCTCTCCCTCTCTCCTAACTAAGGAGACTCAGGCATCAAAGTTGGGTTCTCTGAAAAGTTCACATTAGCATTTTGTATATCAGCGGCCACAGCTTTCCCTTTCTCCGGCACTCCTCTGAGGGTGAAAGGATGCTTGAAAATTGTGTGCACTGCAGCTCTGACTGTTGGCAGGCTACATTTAAACACTGACACAACCAAGTATTTACAGTGAGTAAGCGAGGAACTTAGCACTTTCACCAGCGTTACTGTGTGTTTAATTTAATCAATATTGATGAGAGGAATGTCAAATTATTTGTACTGAATCTTATAAATTCCGATCTTTAATTAACTATTGCATAGAGAGCATTTAAGAAGACAGGTGGAAAGTCTGTTCTGTTTTTAATGTTATTGCTTTTTGACTCAATGGTGATCAGTCAGCTAGGATAGGCTTCCTCTGTGAACGTGAGAAGTGTTAGAAAATGGATACATGGCTTGTTCTCTCTCCAAACACAGCTAAACCTGTCAGATAAAACAGATTTAACCACCGAGTTCAAATGACAGGTGCTTCCGTATTTGTCATACTGTAGTGGAATTCTTGTGTGGGAATGTTCGATGCCATTTGTAGATGTTTGGTTGTTATATTTCTGCACAATCACGTGTGTTGTTTTACTCCTATGTATTGTGTAATGTTTCTATACATGCCCACGGGAATCCTGAACAATCAAGAGCAGCGGACTTGTCGGGCATTTTGCTATAGGGTTTCATCAGTAAAATGAGATATTAGATATACATTTAAGTGTACATAAGTGTTTAAAATCAGCGCTCATCTAAATGGCAAGACAAGATTGATTACTTTTTGCGTTATAATTACAGATGGTTGATATAAGCTTTCTTATCAAAAGCCGATATATTGATATTGTCCTTTTAGTGATGGTCGAGTGTTGAGTTTTTTACTGAACCGGCCCCCCGGGGATTTGTCTCTGTTAACTCGTTCACTTACCCTGCTTCCGCTAGCGAAATGAAAAAGGAAACCAGGTAACGTAGCATTAATTGTGCAACTGTTACTCTACCTGTATTGTACAAATGTATTAACCTCGTGGAAAAAGCAACACGTCCGCTCCTTGCCTCAAATCAACTGTCTTGTCCACTTCCTGTTCCTGTCTGAGCCGCTCGCTTGTTAAGGACGAGCCAGGCACTGGCGAACCTAGACACACTAGAGTCACTCCCCAACGCCAGCATGAGGGGGCCGACAAGTGAATAGTGAAGCTGACGTGGACTTACGGGTTCAGTGAGTTGTGCTGGGCTCACAGGTTGAGTGATTTGTGTCGGTGGACTTGTTGAGCATGTGCGAGTTTCTCAGGTGACATAAACGCCGCATTGAGGGATGAATTCTACCGCCATATTGGATGGAGTGAGAGAGAAAGGGATAGATACCTAGTTCATGTTCTGCGTGGAATTTTACTAACCGCTTTACAGTCCAAACAATGTGTCACAGGATTGTCGTTCACAGGTAAGGCTGAAAAAGTACTACACCGTGACACCCGACTCTAGTGAATCGAGTACTCAAGTCAGTTTAGTGAGACTCATAAAAACTTGATACCGATATTGGCAGCCGCTCTTCCCTCAAAGTAATATCAAGTCACATCTTGTGTAATGTGTTCTCTTACTGTGATGCCACTGGATGCAATACAGTGCTGTTTGTGCAAAGTAAGACCAATACTGCAATTTGCAATGTAAGCTCAAGAAAAAGTGCCACATTTATTTTAAATATTTGTCTCAAGAAAGTAGTCATTAAAAATTATGACCCGTAGTCAACTAAAATAACATGTTACCTATTATCAACAAGGACAGCCTAGTCTTAATAATTTCACAAGTAGGAATCCAATTAAATAATGCTGGAAATGGATTGCTGCACATTTCTATGGTTACATTTGCACAATTCAACATGTCTGAAAAGGAGTAGTAAGAAGAAGAGTTTATATTTAATTCTACCCTTTCCCCCTGACACTTACAATGTTTCACTTTTCGACATTGTCCTTGACAGTTTTTTTCCACGTCCTGTATAAAAGGATGGTGTTAAAAATAATCAAGAAGCAAATAGGAGTTAACATAATGACACTATAAACCTTGTGCAGTATGGAGGGAATAAATACAATTTGAAAAATATAAATTGGGAATAAATTGTTAATCATAAACAGGAATACATTTGACTTAGTCAAACATTAAATGTGTGTGTGACTCTGAGTGACACACCCTGAGGAGTGATATTAGATTAGACGTATTAAAAGAAAGACGCCTTACAGCCCCCTTGCAGCGCTTTACAATCACTGGAAATTGCATATTTACAATCCAAAGACGAAACTCAGAAATAATCCCAGATAGTGGACATACTGAGCTCGCAAGGTTGTTTGTCTGTGGAGCATTATCATTGGCATTATCGGCAGAAAAAACGATAGTGATATGAGCCGTTATCTCATTTTATGCAAATATTGGCCAATACTGTAATATCAGTCTGCTGATAATATTGCACATCCCCAGTCATAAGTCACAGTACAGTCTGGCACTAACTTAATTAAACATGCTGTGTTATTAAATAAAGTTTAAACGTGTGCATTCACATTTTCTACTAAGTCAAGGCAAAAAGCTCAGTTACTGTACCTCATTGCCACATGAATGCTGAGTACAGTATTGGAAAGTCTTTGCACTGGTTTCCCAAAGCTCTGTCTTTAAAGGCGAAAGGCCGACATAGAAACATATTTAATATTTATATACAGTATCTGTGTAGTAGTTAAGCATACCCTAGTGAGGATAAGCAGTACAGAAAATGGGTGGACATATCTGTGCATGTGTAGACATGGCCTTGGTAAGGGTGTGCTTACTGCTGTCTACTCTGACTGATGATGGGAACCTGCATACACTGGTCATCGACGTGAGGCTACCATCAATGGTGGAGGAAGGATAAATGAATGTTTAGTTTCCCTCAAGGATTCACTTCACTCATTTCATTGGGAAGATTTTTATGGGCATGTCTGTGTTCTGTTTTGTGCACTGTAAAGACGGATAAACGTGTTTGTGGTGTTGTGTTTTATAGTTTCTTTATCGTAATGATGTATGTTAATATAGTAAAATATTGTATTTTTATGTAAAAATAAATACATTTTGCAACAGCATTAATATTGCCGATACTATACAGCAAAGTACTGTGGAACCTCAAAATCTGAAAAGTGTTTTTTTTTTGGTTTTTTTTTAAGATAGGAAAGAACAATTGGCAGCACTCATCAGTCGACATCCAATCTGGAATGTGCACAAGCCAAGCCGGTAACTAGCATTGTGCGTGTTCCCCTGAGAAGTGCACAGAGCAGTTTGAACAAATAAGCCAAGAAAATGATGGTCCTTCTTTGTGCCGTCACTCCACTCAGCGTTTTATTCCGCGTTTTCCAAGAGATGAAACACTCTGTGAGTGAACTATTGCAGGACTCTGCTTAGGTAGGTGTCTCATTATCCACCTCATCAACAAAAAACGACCACCACGGGCTTTGACATGAAGCAACACCCCGACTTCCTTTGAGGTTTCTTCCTGTGTGTAATTAGCTGCAAGGACAGCACAGAAAAATTCTAATGATGCTCCTGACTTTGTTCCTTTTCATTTTCTCTTTTTTTTTGCTTCTTCTTGCAGACTCTGGACTTGCCTCTGCAGGGTACAGTTTGGGAAATATTGAAAATGTTCTTTAGGGCTTTACAAATGTAGTACTATTTTAAAATGTCATTATGAAAAACAGCTGCTGCTTGGGGAACGTGTAGAATAACTATTAATTGGATGGAAACAAATGAGGATGGATTGCTTTGGAGGCACACAAAACTGGAGGGAATATTTGTGATGCATCATCCTTTAGGAGCGCAGGTCCTTACTCTAAACTGAGACATAATGTCTTGATAAGTAAGGATAATGAGTAAATGGGAATGACCGCTTAATCTTTTTTTTTTTTACCAGCTAAAAATGTTTGATAATTAACCTTTAAATGTCAAAAAACAGGTGGGTTGGGATCCAAATGTGGGTCAGAGACCCATTCTATATGGTTCACTGACATCTGATTTTTTTTAAAATATATATATACAGTGGTACTTCGGTTTTCATACATCCTGCATTTCGTAGGATTCAATTTTCGATGAAAATGAATGTGGTTTTCATACACTGTCTCGATTGTCATACGGCCGTAACATTGTACCTAACAAAGTAGTCCATTTACCCACGTATCATTCTGTGGAATCAAGTGCCCCCAACAAAGAATCCCACTCATTGGTGGGCCAGTCTTGTCACGTTATTAATACGCTAGCTGAGTCCAACTTCGTGGTTTGTAATGTGTCTTTATTACAAAACGTGCAAGTTTGCCTGCCCTCAACTGGAAAAAGTGGTGTTAAATCATGTTATCCATTTCATTTGTCATTTAGCATTATTTCACATTATTTTCTGCACGTAAAACTATAACTATTCTCTTTAAAATGGAATTTCACTTGATGCCAAAATCATGCTTCAGCACAAATACATTCTGGTATCTGCACAGTTATATACTGTATATCCTCAGCAAAATGTAGTCGGCCGATGTGCCACCTGACTAAAACGTTTTCTCAATAGTTTTGTGGAAGTACATTTTGGTTTGGTCTTAGTTTGACTTTGTCTTAGTTTTTAATCCATTTTTATGTGTTGGGTTTCTTGTGCTTGAGATGTTGGGGGTACAAAATAATGGTCAATCACACCCTGAAGTGGACATTGATTGGCTGTCATTGTGTTTGGGTTTGTTTAGCATCAGCTGATATGCTCCCATTGTAGTTGGGAGGGTAAGGCGAGTAGCGAAGAGGAGACGTGAAAATGGAGAAGCATGTGAGCGTTATCGGTTCAATGAATGGGAAATTAACATGTCAAAAACACCCTAAAGGCACCATTGATAAAGGTAGAGTGATATGCCTTCTTTGTAACCAGTTGTAACCACCGAAGCAGCCCAAGTTTAGCCTCCCACATCAATGCAAAGCACCCAGTCACGAGTGCTGCCACAGCTGATGTTAACAGCAAAGACATTAGCAATTTAGTGAGCCATAACAGAGCTCTTCGCAAAACTAAACTCAAAGACAACACACCGCGTATGAGCGAGTCTGCGACTAACTAACAGGCTGACGAATGTTCTTGCCAAGTGGATAGTAATGAACTGCAGGCCCATCAGCATAGTTGAAGACAAGGGGTTAACAGAGGTCACCCATCATACAAGCCACTGTGCAGGACTCCAGTGACGACCAAAATCAGCAAAGTGTACAACAGCAAAAAGAAACACAAACATAAGGTTTTGATTAGCTGGTTCTGTGTTTTTAGAATCTCTTGAAAAGGTCGTAGAGGAGACCGAGAAAAAAGAGGTTTCGACACTGCTAGGTTTGCAAAGAACTGGCAAAGGATGTAAACCCATAAGAAAGCTCTCTCCTATTGACAGTTTTTATTCTTGGATACTTGTAATCCAGTACTGTAGATAGTTAAAGCACATGGAACAATGTTCTAACACTAGCGCCAATGCATTTTTACTTAATGCGAAGCAGCACAGAGAAGTGAAGACACATCCACTCACCTCTCATGACACTTCCAAGCTTCTCTTTCCACCACAAGAGCCAGCTTCCTCCAGCATTGATCCAGGAGGAGTTGAAATGAAGGACACCGCCATTTTGCAAATCCTCCATTGCTCTTAGAAGGATGATTTACTTGAATAACACGTTGTGAAATCATTTTTAAACGGCAGTAAAAGTCCCCCATGCATGATGGATGACAGTCGGGAGAAGCGTGATGCCTGACCTTAGGCTGTACAAGTCGGCACAAATAAAAGTACCATTAGTAAAAAGCTGTGTAAGGGATGGGAAAGCAGACAGGTACACGCATTTAGTAGAAGGGCACTCTGTAGAGTTCTCATCCTTCAATGTCAAATAATGACATTCTACACAGCTTTCTGGTGTTACTCCAAGAAAACCAAGAAGGCTGGGCTGTGTGTGTGTGTGTGTGTGTGTGTGTGCCAGTTGTTCAGCCATTTTCCTTATATAGAACATTTCCCAAAATCATGACAAAATTATAAATAGGTTGGATGCATTTATAAATTAAAGTAAGCTAATTGACATAACTGCGGAAATTACTAGGGGTGCAACAATACGTGAATCTGTATTGAACCGTTCAATACACGTGTACCGAACTGTGACCGCTGTATCGAACAATAAGCAGTGAATATATTAATTTTAGCAACTTCTGACAGCGCTCTGTGCTGAAAGCTCAGTGTATCTGCAATCGACTATTCTGGCTTAGGGCCCTGTCACACCTTGATGGTTTAGCCAGCGCATGCCTGACGTGATGATTTTGATGGCATATGTTGAACTGTGGACGTTTTTTTTCAATTTTGGGCGTATACATAGCGTATTCATAACGAGCTGGACGCATACATGACGTATTAGTAACTTATATAGAAGGTTTCTATGACTTATAGACAACTTATACCAACGAGTGCGTAGCGTGTTGCCGGCGTTCACAACTTATGCCCAACGCCAGTCTAACTTATGCAAACTGCACGGCAGCGTATGACCGACAATGACGTGCCGTAGCCTATAAAAAGGCTGCCACTTGATGACTCACCTCACTAGACATCGCGGCGTCAACATCAGCATCATGCCGAAGAAAATTTCCAAGACCGCTGCTGTCAGGGCAGTGACAGAGGGATCCATCACCACCCACAGCCTCCCCCTCTCACTCTGATGGAGATGACGCAGGTTGTAACGCCCCTTCCCCTCCTATTGGTTCCATTCCCCAAAGTTGTTTGAGTATTATTAAAGTGTTGCACTGTGCAATAACACTTGAAGGAATACGTTTATTATCGTTCATTGCTGGGGTTTGGTGTCATTATGACGGACTGTCTTTTATACTCATTTGTAAATAGTTCTATTTTTTCCAGCAAACGCTAACTTGGACAGTAACATGCTGTATCTCTCCATTCTTTTTCAATGTAAATACTCCTATGCACTTTATGTTGACATGATCAATAACGCTTGATTAAAACGTGCATTGTTTCTCTCAGACAAAGAGAAAAAAATAAAATAAATAAATGTTCTCTCAGTCAACGCTTCCCAAGAAGAGAGGAAAGAAGATACAGTTTTGTTTCGAGGTATGTTGACGTATTACGACTTGTGTGTAACTTACAAATAACGTGTGTGAACGGGCGTCAACGATCGCATAACTTATTGCCCGCGTATGCGGGACGTATGAATCGTACGTTGACATACGTCGAAAAGTTTTGTGCAGGCACAGAATTTTGGGACGACTTGGACGTACTACGACGTATGCCGGCGTGCTTCAGCGTGCTGTTAACTTATCCAAAACTTACCCATAACTTATTCGACGTACGCCAGCGTATTGGCCAAATTTTTCATACGTTGGCGTAAGCTGCCTAAATCGTCAAGGTGTGACAGGGCCTTTAGGTTGCATTGTCAAGCACCGAGCCACTGAGCTCCGCCTCCCACATTCATACCGTGCTGCTGAGAGAAGCTACATGTAGGCTAGCTCATTGAAATGAGCTAATGCCTTTCCTGATGTTGAAGATCCTCTACCATCCTTCAGATCTGGTGTTTGGGACCATTTTGGATTTCACATCAAATATGAGCCTGATGGCAAGCGTGTCGTGGACAAAAAAACAACAGTATGTCGCGAGTGTCCCACCCTGCTAAACTCAACAAACATGACACGCATTTACGCCGACATTCCCCTGACGTGAAAACAACTGGAAACACAAAAACAAGGTGCACACATGCTACAAACTTTGCCCGGACCATTTAGACAGCCATTAGCACATGATTCAAAGAGGGCAAGAGATCTACAGCTACTTTTATTGCTGTCGACCTGTTTTTTGTTGTTTAATATGCTGCTGAGAATGTACCCCAGACGATAGGTGTGACGTCTAGCTCCATCAGAGAGTGATTTAATTTATTAAGGTCCTCTTTTTTGTTTAATATGCTGCTGTGAATATCCCCCAGAAAATGGGTATAGTATAGCTTTAATTTTGTAAGGATTTATTTCTTTGTAATGCGCTACATGAATCTCCATCAGATACATTTATTTTTATATACTTATTATTACATGGTACTTTTTTTGGTCTTATATGGTGCTAAGCGTGTGCAGCAGAGCTATTATATTCATTTTCGGGCCTTTGTATTGCGTTCTGGACTCCTATAGAGCAGCTACACACAATAACTCGCACAGAAAGCTTTCTAGCTCTATCAGACTTTGCGCTTCTCCCTGCAAGGTTTCCTTGGGTTTCCTGCTTGCCGCCTAAATGGCCTGTGTAATTTACCCCACCTCCGGCCCTCTTCCAGGTACGCCTCCCGTCGAGCCCACTCCGCTGTGATTAGTGACACTACCAAGCGTTCCCGAGGACCTCCGGACAGCTGGCAAACCCCACTTTCAAATTTGTTGTTGAGTTGAGTTGATAGTAAATAGTATTAACACAGATTATTAAAAAATAATTAAATAATAAAGTCTCACAGATCACTTACACACATACGCAGTACACATATAGCTGAATAATAAATAATAAATATACTGTAGCAACTTCTGATCAATCCATGTCAATTTCAGACTTAAAATACTGTACTTTAAATACCCATTTCCAGTGAAAGCACGTCCACTTCCAGTTTATGCCTCGCCCACTCAGAGTACAGATACAGATCATTTAGATGGGTGAACAGATACAGATACAGATACAGATAGAGATACAGATAGTGGTGTACTCACTCGTCCCTCGCAGCCAGAAGCCAATCAGACTGAACTATAGCATCGCTACTATGAATGATAATACACGTAATACGGCAAAACGTGGCAGTGTTCCATTATTGGAACTGCACATTAAGTGCTTTACGCAAACAAGAAACCTTGCAACCCAAGCTGCATTCAGTGTTCCAGCATTACTTGTTTTCTTGCGACATGTCTCTGCTTTTTTTCATCAGAGTGCAACAGCTGCCGCGGTGTTCAAGTCCAAGCAGAAACTGTAGTAATTCTACATTTGATCAAACATACTTAAGACTAGTCAGATCAAAACTCGATTGCTGCATAAAACGTGATACTATTTTGGAAATTCACTACTTCCTGGTTCTGTCCTACAAGCATCTTGGGAATTGTAGTTCTTTTAGCGTAAACGTAAAACTCATCTACTAGAATCTTCAATCTAGTTTGTCTTTACATAACTACACGGCAATATAAATGATTAGTAGTAGCAGCTACAACTGACGTCATAATTATAAGGTTAATAATTTAGTTAGTTTAGTTTTTGTTTCAATTTCTGGACAGAATTTCAACAGTTAAAATCATCATGCTTAAGTGATGCATGCAAAGATATAAAACATATTTATAGATATAAAACACTCAGTTGAATAATTTTCCTGTACCATATTTTGTTGTGTAGTTTTCTTCAATGTAATAAAATAGCGTCTTGTCTCGTTCTCATGAGCCCGATACCGTGTATTGTCTCGTCTTTCTGAGCTCAGTAGTATTTTTGGATGTAACATGGGGTGGGCAAAATGTGGCCCGCAACTGTTTTTTTATTGTCGCGCAGCGTTTTTTTTTAAAAAGAAAATAACAACAGCAAACATGGGAATCTTAACAGCAATTTTAAAAAAATAAAGTAAAACTATTAAGAGAAAAAAGTAAAAAAGTTGTAATGTAATTAAGAAAGTAATTTTATCAAGAGGAAAAATTACATAATTTTAGTTGCAAGAACTTGGAAACTTAAAGAAAAAAGAGTTTTTAAAGTTGTAATCTAACGAGAAACAAAACAAAACATTTTTTGAAAATTAGGTTGCGGAAAAAAGTTATAATATGACAATGAAGTCAAAATATTATGGGAATAAAGTCAAAATTACAAGAACAACATTTACAAGAAGAAAGTTTAGAAATTTGGGGGAAAAAATACGCAGAAATTTTAAAAAAACAACAGTAATTTTACAAGAATAAAGTGAAAATATTAAGAGAAAAATTTGTATTCAAACAAGAAAAAAGTCAGAAACGAAGTAGTAGTATCATGAGATTTCATGTCATTTCAGTAACACTGTTGAAATATAAATCTTATAAATTATACAGTATTAGATTATAATATAAAGAATTTTAAAAACATATTTGTTTTATTATTATGGGAAACAAAAAAAATAACTTGTACATTTTGGCAAATTAGTTTGGCGAATAAGTTAGACTATTGGAATCAAAATGGTATGGCAATAAAGTCATAATATTACGAGAAGAAAATGTACAAAGGTTATTGAAGAAGAAAGTTTAAATTTTGGAGAAGAAAAACAACAACACTATAAACGGAGAAAAAAAAAGAGCAAATGCAGTTTATTCATATTTGTTCTATGTCGCTTAATCCTCATTAGGGTCACGGGGGTATGCTGGAACCTATCCCAGCTAACTTTCGGTGAAAGGCATATCTACATGTGTTGGTTTACAAAATATCAAAGTGGCCCTTGCATCCTTTCATTTTTCAATACTGTCAATACTGGGACCAAAACCTAAACTGAATTTACAATTGTTTATTGTAAATTCAATAGTATATTGCTTATCCCACTATAAAATCTGAGAATATCCACAAGATGAAGCACAAAAGCAGCAGGTGATTGCAACCCTCAATAAAGGAAGCTAAGTAAATGAGTGAAATATGTTTTCAAAAATGTGTCAAGTATATTTTTGAGTTATACTGCCAAAAAAGTTGAGTCAAAGTTAGATGTTGACAGATTTGATGCTGCACGTTTTATAATGAATGCCACATAGAAACCACAGAGGTGTATTGACTTCGCTCACCAATCCCTAGCTGTCTGATTATATCCTTTGGATGTGGCTTTTTTTCTTCTATACTGCTGACATAAGGTGATGCTCCCTATGGTGCAAGGCTGTTTGTGTGAAGTCTGTATAGTCATTGTAGCTCGATGAAATGGTGGTACAGTGTGTGAAAGGAGCACACCTTAGGAAAAGCACACAAACTTTTTATTTCACAAGACAATTCTTTTCCAAAGTGACCAAAGCGTAGTCAGTGACACTATCCAGTAAATGTTGCCATGTTTGTTTTACCTTCATTAAAAACAGAAGAATAACTTTTGAACAGTACCCTCGGGAGGAAGCTTTGCTGTTCAAATGACAGTGATCCAGAGCTGATCTCAAGCCTGTATTGAAAATATTAGTGACCATGGTTTTAGTCAGCTGGGATGGAGTCCAACTTACCAATGAGCTTGAAAAGGATGCGGATCGAAAATGGATGAATGGGTGGATGGTTAAGGTCTGGACTTTGTGGCGGTGAATCCATGTGTGAAACTACTGTTTCATGCTCCCTTAACCACTCATTCACTATTTGAACCCGATGAATCCTGGCATTGATCTTCTTGATCAACATCTTGAAATATGTCCTTGTAAACGGGGGAGGGGGGACAACACTCAAATGAAAACTGCTCTAATCATGCAGGGTATTCAAGTAGTAGACCAGATCATCATTTTTTAAAAATGATTGGACTCATACAGAAAATACATTTGGAATACAGTTCGATGGGTAAATATTAATATTTATTTTATATTATCATTATTTGTTGTTTTTGGTTGTTTTTTTTGTTTAATCATGACTGTTGAGGCTCTGCCTCACCTGCCTTTGCCTGACTGCACGTCACTGCAACACACAAGTGCTGACGTGCTTCACAAAGAAACAAGCTTGCTAGCTCAGTATCTCCGCAGTCGGGAATTATTTCACCTTTGGATCGTACATGCACTCCTGTTCAAAATGTTAAGACTAAGTACAGTTCAAAGTAGAGCTACTAAGAAGAGCTTCAAAATGCGAAAAGAAGAAATGGGAGTGAGACAAAAAAAATAAATGAGAAATCAATTTATTGCAAACAACCATTAAACTAAAATAGGCTGTTCATCAGCTGATCAAAAGTTTAAGACCACAGCTTTTGAAATCCAAAATCTTGGCAAAAATGTGGATTCAGTGTCATTTTCTGTCAGGTACTCACGCTGTCATGATCTCTTGACGCAAAGGTAAAAAAGATTTCTCTCTTCAAACGCAGTTGGATCGTCGAGCTTCATAAGCAAGGCCTCTCGCAGTGCGCCATTGCTGCTGAGGTTGAACACAGTAAGACAGTCATTTGGAACTTCTTAAAAGATCTTGAGAGTTATGGAACAAAAAGGTTAAGTGGTAGACCCAAAAAAATGGCACCAGCCCTAAGCCGATACGATTGGCTGGACGGCAAGACACGGCACAATCCTCTAAATAGTTAGACATTTTTTTCTTAGAAATTTTGCATGAAATTTGACCTTGTCTATTGAGACGGGTTGTTGTTTTTGTATTGTATAATATATCCTTATAATATATTTTTTTGTAGCTGTTGCGGGTTTAAATAAATCCATTTAAATAGCAAATATTTGATATTGTTAATTTTTTCCTTTCTTAATTAATTGTACACAATATACATCATTTGATCATAAATTACGACAAAAAAATCTGAGGAGCCACTTGCAAGCCGAAAGAGCCGGCTCTTATTAGTGAGCCCAGTCAAAAGAACCGACTCTCCAAAAAGAGCCAGAACTCCCATCACTACAGTCCACGATGTTCCCTGCTTCTCGCCCAAAGTCAGCTGGGATAGGCCCCAGCATACCCCCGCAAACCTAGTGAGGACACGCGGCATAGAAAATGGATGGATGGATAGAACTCTATAACGTGTATTGCTTATTGCAGTATGTGTCTTATTTGGCACAAACAGTGTTTATTCGTGAAATGCATTCAATGGCATCACCGTAAAAGATGAAAAATGTGTGCATTCATTCCAAGATGTGACATGACATTAGTTTCAGGGAAGACCTGCTACCAATATTGGTATCGGTTGATACAGTTGTCCCTTGTTTATTGTGGTTACTTGGTTCCAGACCAGACCGTGATAAATGAATTCCGTAGTAGGATTCAATCTTAAAAATAGAATATTTTCATTATTAGAGTATAGAAAACCGTTTATGACTTTCTAAATTTGATTTTTTACCATTATTAGAGCCCTGTGGACATGAAATGACACCCCATAGTCACCTTTACACTCCTTTACAGTATTTTTTGTTTACAGCAAATTGCTCAACTATAATGCGCAGGCTACGGGACCACTGCAGGGACACAAGAGACGACCGCCACTTTAAACATACCATGCTACCGAGCTAACTAGTTAGCCTCTAATTTGTTTATTGTAAACTTAAGGAAGGCTTTCAAATGGAGTGGGGAAGAAGGACAAATTAAGAAGCCGAAAACTTACCACTAAAAAAATGAATAATGATAACATAAAATAAATATTAATATGTCCATTAACTGTACGATAAATGTGTTTCCAATCATTTCTAACATTTTCTTAAGTAAAAATAGCTGAATTTGAATATGTCCTGATCAAATACATTTAGTACACAAATACACCTAGTACATAAGTGCAGCCTACTGGCCTCAGCCAGCTGAAGAACAGCAAGTCAGTTGCATTAAATATATTATATGCTCTGCTAAATGAATGAATGAATTTGACTGCCAAGAGGGAGGATTATATATCCAAGTTCACCAGAAGGTGATCAGACTATTGCAACAGAACCTTTCCTGCAAGAAGATATGGCGCATGTACTTGATATATAAATAAAAGGTATAAGGCCCAGATGTTTTTCCATTCATCCATCTTCTATGACACCTATCTTAATTAGGGTCGCAGGTATGCTGGAGCCTATCCCAGCTGACTTCAGGGTACGGCAGTCAATCACAGGGCGCACATAGACAAACAACCATTCACACTCCCATTCATACCTATGGACAATTTAGAGTCGCCAATTAAGCTAAAGTGCATGTTTTTGAAATGTGGGAGGAAACCGGAGTACCCAGAGAAAACCCACGCACGCACGGGGAGAACATGCAAACTCCAGAGATGCCCAACTGAGATTCGAACGCAGATCTTCCTGATCTCCTGACTGTGTGGCCAACATGCTAACCACTAGGCCACCGTGCAGCCCCAGGTGTTTTTCAGTTAATATATACTGTATATTAACAAAAGTGAATTATTCCCTTAATTCCCTTAATTATTCCCTCTAAATGACTGCATAAGGTGAAAGCAGCATTCTGCCATTGTGTTTACTAACATTAAAAAACTTTGAACTTCGCCACACGTCACTGATTTTGACCCATCTGAAATGTCATACATCTTTGTTGCTTGTTTGTGCTTAAATGAACCAAAGTAACCTAAATAAAACCGTAGCTCGTCCGCCAAAGAAAGGTGGATTGCTTTTTTTGTACATATCTTTCAAGTTACGAAGGCTCTCCAGGAATTGTATGTGTTTTATTTGAATCTTTTCGGCCCAAGTGTTATTAACAGGCAAGATAAGTAAGGCCAGTGGACTTTAATGCCACACAGCTCTGAATTGCAAATCAATGAAATGCATTAATAAAGACCAACAACAGCTAAGTAACTTGCACAAGTTGTACATTTTCAAGCCAACTCAGGGAATACAGCAAACAATGCGCTGCTCATTGTTGCTTTCATTTGAAGGGAAGACTATATTAGAGATCTGTTGACTCCTCGCTTCTGCAACTTCTGTCACAGCAATAACAACTATATCTAATAGTGCAGTGTAATACCATTTGTTTCCCTGACATCTCAGTCATTACAGTGAGTGGGGGACCACTCTTTGCTAGCCCAATAACGACCAGGATGCGTCACAAAATGACATTACAGTCATATTGATGCCAGCCATTACCCATTAATCCAGGCATAGCTTATGTGCACTTGTTGTGACCTCTGAAGAGCAACGCCAGGGCAATAAAGACCACTTGAAAAGATCTATTATCACAATTTCTACAGTCGTACATTTAACCAATTTTAGGTGCTTGAGGGCAAAACGGGATTAGTTCATCCATAAGGAAAATATATATATATATATATAATTCCTGCTGGTACATAGAAGATTCCTGTTCCTGTGAGTGAGCTGAATAAAATGTTTTAATGTGGTTGCGTGCAAGAGCTACGCAAAAAGTGTGAGTGAAAACAAAGTGTCCCTTCTAGATTATTTTAGACAGCACAACAAGATTTGACTCCATCAGAGCGGGTGATTAATGACCATGGCAAAACTGTTAATGGTCCCATTAGTGCCTTGGTCAGATGGGAGATGCCACAAAAAGCGATGTGGGCATGGAGAGGGGCTGGGGAGGATTGAAGCCTCAAGTCTCAAGATAGTGGTCTGCAATGCATGATGGGATTCCTGGTTACCATGCACTCCGAGACATAGCATTAATCAAAGCGATGCCTGAGTCTGAGAGAGCTCTCTATGCCTCCACAGTCCTGCACCTTTCTCACAAGAGATTCATTGGCATTCATTACCCATCGATTGTAGCTTTTTCTCTCTAATCGCCTGTCTCCAGTCATATCTTGCCCTCCGAGGACATCATTATTTAGAGGCATGAACAGAAATTCTAATGGCAATGCCAGATAGGGTGATGACTAACTGTATCAGCATGAGCTAATTGTGGCTCAGATGAATCATTTACCTTTACAGCTTGACAGTATATTAAGCACTAACAAAGTTGATGATTGATTTTGATGCTTGCAGTGGATTTGCCTTTTATTGGTGTTCTGCAGCTGTTTGTCACGAGCGGGTTCTTTGCACTTTGTGAACCTTTTTTCTGGGAACTCCGGTTTCCATGTGAGTAGCGCCTGGACCTTTGTGATACCTTCACAAAGGTCCAGGCGCTACACACGAGGGCCACATACTAAAAACATATATATATATATGGCTATTACCAATTCAATGGAGGTATGATATTTTTTTCCAGAAAATATAGGTTACAAAGTGTAAAGGAGGTCCTCAGTTTACTACAAATGGTGGTCACGACGCACTGCCATAAATTACTTAAAACCTTAAATGGTGATTACACTTGCACATGTTCTGCCTCCCCGTTGACCCGCAATTCACTGTGGCAATGCGTGTTATTTACATGGCACGCCTGAAAAGGTTCACGACTTGTTACGCACTGTTTGCGGACTGTTTATGCACTTGACACGCAATGTGTGACCGAAAATGGTGCGCATTGGCACGAAATACCAGTAGGATTTCTTATTTATAAATCAAATATCTTCATAGTTGGAGCACAGAAAACCTGTTTGTGACCTTCTAAATACTGTTCTTAACATTATTAGAGCCCTCTAGACAAGAACTAACACCCCTACAGTCACATTCACACTCCTATTACCCAATATAGTAGACATAATCAGAGAAATTAAGCCATTTAAGACATAAATAAGACTCAGTCTAGTGTGTGTTGCAATAAATGTCTTCCGGACGTGTGGACAGGAAGGGGTTCAGAGTTGAGTTTTAGCTGGATTACGGCCACAACAGTAGCCTGTGTTATTATAATTATGATTATTATTATTGTGCCTGTTGTGAGATAATTCAAACCTGCAATAAAAGCCTGTTTTACCAGCTATCAAGTCTGGTGTGTGTTCTACTAGTGACACCTAGTGACCCGTGTAGAATACTACATTTCATCAACGTCTTTTAACGCCTTATACTGTACTGTATACTTTAGTTCATTTAGGCTTTTTATGCTTGAAAATGCTTGATTTAGGCCAATAATAGGTAGAATTATCTTAAATAGGCATTTTTGACTAATAATCAGTTGTAGTCAGCCATAAAACCTAATTGATTAATTCATAATTTTTTTTAAAACATGATACAGTGAGAGTTGGTGTGTTGTTCGAACCGTGAAATGGCAAGGGACGACTGTACATACAGCACTACATGGTGACACTTTATTTGCACAAAATGCAAGTCTTAATGACCAAACAGATTTATTAGCATTCATTAAAGGTAAACAATGCTGACTTTTCAACAAGGTATAAAATCTATAATAACCAAATTTTTCTCAGCGCAGTTACCTGCAGTGTGTCAGCGGCACTCGTCCTCTTCATTTGGTAATGACACAATTAAATTGTGTTTCAGCCTGCCTCTTTTACACAAAGCCGCTATAAAAGTGGCTCCAGCATTGTGTTACACCATTCTGTCATGCTAATTTGGACTACAGCTGGGTTTGGATGTCTCAAACCTCTAATCCTTCGCAATTAAATTCTGCATCAGATACACTGATCATTAATTGGATTCTGTGTTGTGTGTCCTGCGAAATGTAAAAAGACATTATCCTTGAGTGAAGCTAGTTAATGTTGGCACAGGAATTTTAATCATGACGCTTGGTGCTGGGGGGAAGTTTTAATATCGCTTCCACATCTGCCACTGCTTTTATTCCAGTTACAATAATAATCCTTCAGTAAGGGTACTTTATAACATCACTTGCTGGCACTTCATTGTAGGTGGAAAAAAATAGTGATTATTTACTTGTATATGTTCCTTAGCGGAGGTAGTCTGTGTCTACCATTTTTTAAATAATTCAGTCCAAATTAAAGATTCAGGCCGGGTAGCCATCCCCATGATTTTGTGAATGGGGAAAAATATAGACGTCACTACCGATTATAATATCATCGAAAACAGACTGGAGACAGTATAATTAAAATATTATTTAGAACTACTATAACAACGAAAAACGTATTCACAATTCACACATGGCTCCGTTTACGATCGGTCGTCGTGTCAACGGACTGCAACGTTTCAGACAAACATTACCTCAAATGACTGAAGTGTTGAAAGTGTCAATATTTTGATTTGAGAGTTCATTTGACAGCATGAAGAGCTGGTATTGGAAGTACCGATATTTTAGTATCGATCCGATCCGTATGAAGATACTAAAAAGTGAGCAAGTGTGAGTGGCATACCCACACTTTGTTTCTGTATTGGCTATTTCTTCTCTTTAGCCTTTCTTCTTGGTTCTTTGTACCACGTTGCTATAATAGAAGTATATACAGTATTACAATTGTAACTATGTATATATATACACATATATATATAGTCAATGACAAAGATCAAAGAAGAAGTGAAAGTTATGCTTGTGTGAGTGAGAACAATGAATCTAATGTGTGTCTACTAGGGATGAGCAGGATACTCATTGCAGACAAGTATCCATTACAGATAATGCATTTTTGCCCAGTACGAGCATGAAAGGAGTACAGCTCGTCATCCGTCATCGTCGTCGGAATCGCTCTGTGATTGGCCAGTCATGCACAGACACAATACAGACAGTGACAGTGACGCTGGCTGCACCAGCAAGTCTGTCTCGAGAGGGGTGGTCGCTGTGTGTTAGGGCTGTTCACTTGCATTTTGCCCCTGAAATAAGCCCATAAGTTTGAAGTTAAGTCCATCAAGTTTTAGCATAAGAAGAGCCTTGACTGGATATGTCATTGTTGACAAAAGTGGCAGCGAGTTCAACACGTACACCACCTTGGTGTTTTGCTTATGAGTTATGTATTGACCACAGTTGTGTTTCTTACCTTCTTTATCAAAATGCTGGCACTTGCAACTGAGCAATAAGAAAAGCAGAGACATCTGGCGTAACTGTTTTAGTTAGCAAAGAACTAGACCGCTGATGATGTCATAGCTGGGGTGGCAATGACTTCCAGCTCTGGTTTTCATGCTACCACAATGCTAACAGGGATGTTTTGTGATAACAATATGTTATGAACACAGTTGGACTCACACAGTGTATTAATAACATGACAAGATGTGTGCCATATTGTATGCTAACGGGGAAATGTACGCCAACCGAGGCAACATTTTTAGATGTAGATGTAAAAAAATACTCTAAATAACCAATGTACTGTATGTTAAGCGATGTTCCACTGTCGTTTTGGAAAGTTGCCTGGATTAAAATGTTTAAAGGACCGTGTACGTGTTTGTCCAAGTCCGATTTAGCGTCTCTCGCGTCTCTCACTGAAAGTTACTTGGGATAGGCTCCTGCTTCCCTGTGAAGTGTCCAGGAATGTTTTCCTGAGAGAATGCTAGTTTTCCTGCCTGATGTGAGGGATTTAAAAGTTATTTTGTCTATTTCTTAGTTTTATAGCACTCTTTTATTTAACCTAAGATCGCAACTTGAAGAAAGCTTGTCTCTTGAGGCTTTTGACTCTCTCACAGTTATTTGCAGTGTAGCTCCTGTCTCTCATTTCATTATCATTTTTATTGCCACCAAACCCCCACCAACTCCATTCTAGTCACAAACTCACCTGGAATTGAGTGAGTCCAACACATGAATTAAACATTATGGCAACACACAGATCCACGTGCTTAATAGTGTATATCTTTTGGTTGGATGGTTGACCATTATTTATAGACACAGGCATAACACACGTTCAGGTTCGCATTTGGCAAACTTTTTTGTGGAAATGCAGTGAGAGGACGTGATTCAAGCCCTGTCCCCTCGAAAATGTAACTTTCCAAAAGACGACCAACGAAAGAACTTCTTGTGTGGCCTGATGATGAAGTGCAGCTATTCCACGATGTCACTTTGGTAGTTCACAAGCTTTTTTTTTTTTTTTTTGCTGCCCATCTGTTTGTTTCTCAACAAGGAAGATAACGCTAGATGCTAGTAGTTAACTGTAAATGGTAGAAGCCGGCTAGTCAAATGGATAACACAGCTTTCTACAGTACAGTGTGTGTGTACAGTTAATGTGTGTGTATAAATGACAGTGTTGCCAGATGGGAACTGACAGATTATTATCCTACTAGAATCTTAAAATTATCGTAAATTGCACAAAATGATCGTACATACCCTATTTGACGTTGCTCAGGAGCATCTGCTGCAGTAAAACACTACCACAGACCGTGTACAGCATAGCTTATAAGGCAGTTATACTTGTAAATAAATGTGTAAATAAACTTGTAAAAAACAGCATCACTGGGGAAAAGAAGCTGCCACTGGCAGAACAGCGCTCTCACCTGTGTGCCGTGCATGAACAGCACAACACATTACCAACAGGTTGGTAACGACTGCTATGGGGAGGGTAATAAACAGCAACTAACATTAACACCAGACACATAATTCTTAACAACTATTTACAATGTGACCGCAAGGTTAAGCACCAGACTTAATCGCTGGAACAACAGGCTTTTATTGCAAGTTTGAATGATCTCACAACAGCCACAATGATCCCTGTTGCAGTTGTAACCCCCTCCAAGCTAAAATTCAACTCTGAACCCCGGACTCCATTTCCTGTCTGTCCTCCCACTCATCTCCCCTAGCGCCAAAACACATTTGCAGCAACACGCACCAGCACAAGTCTTACTTATGTCTTAAATGTCTTATTTACTGTTATTATGTCTAATTAATTAATGGGTAGTACGAGCGTAAAGGCGATTGTAGGGGTATTATTTTATGCCTAGAGAGCTCTAATAATGTCAAAACTCGTATTTTGAAGGTTGAAAACAGGCTGTCTATGCTATAACTGTGAAAATATCGTTTTTATAAATAAGGAATCCTACTTTGCAGAAATTGATTCATCACGACTGTCTCTGGAGCCAATTAGCCACGATAAACGACAGACAACTGCACCACAGAAAGTCGCCCTGCCTCTGGTGTGTTTACAAGTTGTTTCAAGTGAATACATGTCACTTTTTTTTTTTTTTTTTTTAGTTCCTGTAAATGTAAAAGTTTCCCTTTGAGATGAGCTTAGATACAGTATATGTACTGGCATCCTGCCCCAAAGGGTGATAATTTGTTGGTGCAGACCCAGCTGTTGTTAGAAATTGTTGCACAGAACAGCAATCTGCAATAAAAGCATTCCGTTGTGCCGAGGGATAATCAATTTTGCAGTTATTTAATACATTCATAGGCTGCAAATGATGACATATAGTCAAGGCAGGAAAAGCAAAGCACATTACACAGGCCCTGGGTGGCGATTTGTTGCCTAATGAAGCCATTAACCTCACACTACCAAATCTGATACAAAATAATGGCTTCATTAGTGAAAGAAATTGGATTGAACTGCATTTCTGTATGAAGACCGTAATGCGTGTAATATGTTTATGGTGCTGATTTTCCAAAACTCAAGAGAAACACAGTCATCGTAGTTTCTGTTAATTATAAGATACAAATGTTATTGGAGTTTTTGAGAGGGGTTGAAAAGAAGGTGTTTGAAACCCTGATTTATATGGTATTTGCAGGTAATCAGTGACAGTCAATGCCATCATTCAGAATAATCCATTGTTTTTGCTGTTTGGAAATTATTATCAATATTATAAATTAGGAATCTAAATTTATCGTCAGGGAAAATAGTGCATATTCTGGAAGAACCGGTTTCTCTTTGCCTTGACTTATTACTTTACTAAGCACGGCTGATGAATTGTGTCATCATAATTAGGAGTTGATTTGCATGAGGCATTGGTTTATGCATTTCAGAGGAACCCGAGTCTCTGCTCAAATGGAACACAGGTCGCCGGATTCCAGACTCCAGCGTCATTCCTCCAACTTTAAAGTTCAAGAGTTGTTGAGGGAAATTGCAGGCAGTGACTTTTCTTTGCGTCTCTCAGCTCATTCATTCATTATTAATGTCAAGATTGGAAACTTGCAAATTATTTGCGGCGACTTGCTTGGCATATAAAGCACACCACACAGCTGCTTATGCTCATCTAACTACTTATGACAGCTCTTGTTACAGTTGATGGATAAGCTTCACGATTCGATCGTACTACTGCTTTCCACTACTAATGAGGCCTGCGAATAAAGTCCACTACCGCTCTGGTGAATCTTGAGGTGTCTCGGAAAAAGGTGACCTTACTAACGTCTGACATATAGTATACAAATAATTTCAATGTCTTCTAATGCTGCACCGAACATTCATTTATTCATTTTCTATGCTGCTTGATCTCACTAGGGTCGCGGGGGTATGCTGGAGCCCATCCCAGCTGACTTTAGGCGAGAGGCAGGGTACACCCAGGACTGGTCGCCAGCCAATCACAGGGCTCATATAGACAAACAACCATTCACACTCAATTTCATACCTATGGATGATTTAGAGTCACCAATTAACCTAACATGCATGTTTTTGGAAAACATTCCAAAACCCAACCAGAGAGAGAGAAAACCCCCAGAGAAAACCCCCGCATGCAGAGAACATTCAGACTCCACACAGAGACGCTCAAACGGAGATATGAACCCTGATCGTCCAGATCTCCTGACTGTGTGGCAAACCATTTCCACCGTGGGCCACATACTGAAAAATGAAAGGATGCAAGGGCCACTTTAATATTTTGTAAGCCAACACATGTAGATACGCAAGTAAGTTATATATATATATATATTTTTTTTTAAGAAGTTTTTTTCTTTAATTTTCAACTTTGTTCTCAAATAATCTTCATACATTTTCTTCTCATAATATTCTGGTTTGGTTTAATTTATTTCGAACATGCATATGTCCGAAAAGGAGTAGGAAGAAGCAGAGCTTATTTAATCCTATCCCCTTTTTGTAGCACATCAATTGCTAATACATACATGTGTGTACATACACATACAAACACGCACATACATATATATACACTTACATCTGCACCTACACAAGTATGCACATATATACATATACAGTATACACATATACAGTATACAGGTACACAAATGCTAAAAAAAAATATATATATATATATTTTTTTTTTCTCCTCCTTTTCCTTTCCTTCTGTTTATCTGTTTATCGTGTCCTTCCTCTCCTGTTGATATCCACATCATCTTTGGTTTTGCACTGCTAGTGACACTGAGTTTGTGTACAAGCGTTCCTTTTATTAACTATGTCAAGGTTATTGCAATTATGCTTATTGTCATAGTCATATGATCTTTAATATGTTCCCAAATCGCTGATATCTTGGACAACAAGCACTCTTGCGACTCCTGGACCTCCTTTTAGTTTGATGTAGATTTTCCATTAGTGCTCAAAGTGTTTTGTATCTTTCCTTGCTTCCTCAGGTCTCGTGCTTTTTTGGCGATGTCAGAATTGCGTTTTGTGAGATGCCCATTCATGTAGACGTTGGTGCCTCTTAGCTTCTTTCCCTGTTTCAGCAGTGCAGTTTTGGATTCCCTGTTGGTGAACTTAATGATGACAGGTGTGGTGTTGTTTCTGCCATGGAGTGGGACGTGTCAATACTGTTGACATCGACATCCACCTCCTTCGAGTGTAGGAAGTTAGCAATCTGTTGCTTTATTGAAGGAACATCTCTTGACTTGGGTGTGATTTGGAGGCCTGTGGGGACCACATCATTCATTCGTGCCATCTGATCCATCTTGTCAATGAAGTTTTTAATTTGCTCCTTGATATTCTCCTTTGCTTCTTTTTCTTCCTCAAGGGTGGTGCGAAAGTCAGCATTGTCCTTCAATAGTGCCTTGATATCATCCTGTAGAATGTTGATATCATTGCATAGTGCTCTATTTTCTTCCCTGGGGTCTTTAGCATCCTTAAGATCAGTACCTGAGGCGGCTTCCATATGGTTTATAGCCTCCTTGAGAGCAGTGCGCAAGGCAGCGTTATCTTCCAATAATGCCCTAATATCATCCTGCAGAACTCTAACATCCTTGCATAATGCTGTATTTTCTTTGTGGTTTATCGCGTCCTGAAGAGCAGAGCGCAACTGACTTTATTCCCATAATATTTTTGACTTTATTCCTGTAATCCTGTATATTAATTTTCCCCAACCAATTTTTAAAAAATGACAATATAATTTTATCTTGTTTGTTTGTTATATTATTCTGATTTGAAAAATAGATATACTGTATATTAAAACTGCTAAAATGACATTATTTTTCCTCATATTACAAATTGATTCTCATAAAATTGTGACATTTTTCTCATTAAAATACGGCCCTTTTTCTCTTAATAGTTTGACTTTATTCTCGGAAAATTGCGGCTGTTTTTTTTCCATTTCTGCTGTTTTATTGTTGTTTTTTTTTATTGTCCAGCGATTTTTTTGTAATTATGACTTTTAGTCCCATTATATTTTGACTTTATTATCATTACATCATCATTACATCGCAACATTTTCCGCAATGTTCAAAAAATAACAACTTCATTCATTGTTTTGTTTTTTTTTCATAATATTATGACTTAAAATAATGTATTTCATTAATATTTAAACTTTATGGCACTAAAATGAAGTTATTTTTCCTCATATTACGGTATTCTCATAAAATTACGTCTTTTTCAAGTTAGATTTCTTTTTGTTTATACAGGCTCAGGCAAAACGATCTGACGCATTTGTAGGTTAAATAAAAGGCAAATAAAGTAAAGAAACAAAAAAGTCTTTTTATCTTCGAAAAGTACATATAATGTCATATTTTTCATATAATGCCATTCTGTTTCATTATGTTTTAAAAATTCAATCAGTCAAATGGGATCCATTATTGTCCACACACTCAATGCCGATCCAGTAGCTCTGAAGTTGGTAACCCATAACAAGATCGTGTTTCGAGCTGGTACGGGATCATGTCTACCAAGATTGAAGTGCAAACGGAACGCTCGTTGTGTTGCAGTTACAGATTCGTTTGTTTTGATAAACGTTTCCACAATGAAAGCGCGATGCTTACCAGTCCAATTCATGGCAGCAACTGAAAAAGAAATGAAAAACAATGGCATTATAAAGAAACAAAGCAAAATGGCATTATATGAAAAAAAATGGCATTATATGCACTTTTCGAAAATAAAAACACGATTTTGTTTCATTACTTTATTTGCCTTGTATTTAACCTACAAATGTGTCAGATCATTTTGCCTGACCCTGTAGTTTTGACTTTCTTCTTATAAAATTTCTGCTGATTTTTCCACTTTTGCTGCGTTCTTTTATTTGTCTTATTAAATTTTTAGAATGTGCTGCGAGCCAATTAAAAAAAATAAAATAAACAGCTGCGGAAAGGGTGAAGAGGGCCGCCGAGATGCACTTCGGACACCCCTGGTCTATTCTATACTAAATCTATATTTGTGTTTAAGTTATTCAAAGATCACATTGTTGGCAGACTCTGGGATCAATATGGCAGGCCAATATGCAATTCGGAGGCTGATGGTTTTAAAGAGTGTTTGAAGTTTAGAATAGTCTCACTTGGTTGAAGAGCCCAGGGTAGATTTTACTTAAACCACTGATCATGGAAGGCATGAGCCGGGCTCTGAATACCATTTGACAAAATCCCGCCTTAGTTAGTCCTTTTATTGCCTCCATTATAATGACATAACTGAGAATTTTTTGAAGTGTAGCTTGCTCTGAGCTCCTTAATGAAGGTTGTCACTCTGGATAGACGATATGTCTCTTATGTTTATATTTCTGACAGTCCAAATATGTTGGCAAGCCCATGGATGATTCTCTCTGTCGCTGCATGTGCCAGTTTGCACCTGCCTTCCAAACATGCTAAAAAACACACACAAAAATACAGACCGCAAACAGGTTTCAGATTTGATAAATCACATTGTGGGTGCAAAATGATTACATTTGCATCCCCTCCTACTCCTTTGTGAATTCTGACAATCTGCATACCGTAAATGCTGCCTATTCATGAAGGCAAACTAATTTGTTCATTTGACATACGCAATCCTCAGTGCACCCTATTAGTAGATCAAGTTTGAATGTGTTTTTATACATGCAAACCTTTAGTAGATCAGGCCCTATGTGCAGCTCATGCGCAGCCACACGACTCTCAACACTGGACTGTCGTGACCATCATTAAGGATAAAGATCGGATTCTAACATCTACCCGGATGTTGTAAGGATGACGAATATGCGGTTGATCAGCAAACTCTTTATTGTAAAACCAAAATGGGATACTACCGGTTGCAACCACACCAAAACATCAGCAAACTCAACGTGTTCAATGTGCCTTTCCAAAGTCCAAAAAACACACATAGACTTGTTGGGCAAACAAGCATCTTCCAGTACCCTGGCAAGGATGACTCTGCTGTTAGTTCACCAATGCACGTATACAACTGAAGGTTTACCAGCGAAAGGCTTTTCAACTTCCTCTGTGCTGCTGCCATACATTTCCTGGAGTCACATGAGGAGTCACATCTGTCACATTTTACAATCTTCCCATCTCTTTAGAGGAAATGTACTTATCTTTTAAGTCACTGTAGAAAAAACACTTATCTTTTGTTGTAGTCAAAAATGAAGGTTGCAACATCGGACAGTATAAATTAAATATTTAGCCCGTTTGTTCTTGTTTTATTGAGTTACATTATTTATTCATTCTGACCTGAAATGATTCCATGACTTACAATCAGCACAGTAGGCAGCTACCCCCTGAAGGCCTGAAACAAGTGGGTTAGAGAAGTCCTATCTTTCTGCTTTCTCGAGTCACCAGAGACCTACTGAAGCTATTCTTTACCAAACTTTGTTTATGCATAATAAATTAAGTACACCTCTATCAGGAACGTTCATTTATCAAACTCAAGCAACTTGTTTCCTATTCTTCTGCATGGATGACAAGCAAGGGAGGGTTCTACGTATATGACTATAGTCCACTATCAGGCTTAAGTCGTTAAGCGTTGGAACAAGTACTTTCAATGTATTTCATAAAACCCTTTATGGTTTGTCCACTTACAAAACATACTCCTGCTTTTCTTGCTCACTTTGCAGTCTAATGAGCACAAATGTTAACGTATTTCAGTTAAACTTTCCATATGCTTGAGGAAAAAGCTCTTGCCAGCTTACCAACTTACCAGACTTAAGCATTGTGCTAAAAAAAAACTATTAAAGATGCGGTAATTATGCAAGTGTTGCTGAAGGGAAAAGCAATACATGATGTCCAAGCACTGACAGTTAACAATTTAACACTTTGCTTATTTTTCTACCGTTGCGTGGCAATGTACTATATCATAGTGTACAGTGTACTGTATCATAGGCACACAAACAAACTACTGTATTTTCCAGACTATAAGTCGCACGACCAGCCAAACGATGAAAAAATAGTGTGACTTGTACTCCGGAAAAAATGTTAAGCATCATTCTTGATCGTAAAGGTTTTTAAAAAATTAAATTATATTATTATTTTAAGTTTATTTTTAAAAGTCCTCAACTATTGCCATGCGAAAAAAAACATTCCCAACATGTTTCGTAAAATATTAAACTGGCCTTTGCATTATAAGACTGTACAATTATTACTTCTCTTAAGATCACTTTTGCTGTATACGTCTTGTTCAGTGATAAAAAAAAAGACTATAAACAAAATAACTCACAATACAGTGAATTGAGCACCAGGCAGAGTTTAATGTGAAAAAAACTTCTTTTCTTATATAACCTTAACCGTCTTGTGTTTTGTATCGCCTGAGAGAACAAAGAGTAACTACTGTATTCACTGACATGCTCTGCATGGAATAGAATTTATCTTTAAGAGAGTAATTCCTTCTCTGCCTGGTGGTTGGAGAACCACTTGAACTTTAGAAGAAAAAAAAACCCAAATACCTACTTCACTGTGAGTCCTAACTTATTTTAATAAAACTCAAATACAGAGTTGTCGACGATGTAAATGTCATCGTACATGATGAAACACTCAGAAGCACTGCGCCGTGCTTGAGGATTTTTTCAAAGAATGCTGTCTTTCTTTTTATCCAGTTATTTTAGTTGTGACAAAGCAAACTTGCCTAAGGGATAAGCATAAGCTATTACTTTTTTGGACTCAGTGCTTTCCACAATTGTAAATCTTTTCTGTTTTGAAAGTTAGTGATAAATCAGATGACAGAGTCGCAATTTGTTCAACTGAAAATGTGCAAACAGCTTGATTTGTAGCCATAATAGTATGGAATGCCAAGCCTGTCTAAAATTGCTATACTGTATATCCAGCATACAGCAATAAAAACATTTGTGGGACAAAATCTGTCCACAATTTGTCAAGATCCTTGATCTCGGCCATGAACGATGGATTGTAAAATTGCAGGTTCTGTACTGTAATCAACATTTACTCCGATTTTGATATACCATGCAACATGAAGCTGTTGTGGCAATATGCAGGTGTGACACAGGACATATTTAAGTGACGTCTCCATGAAATGAGGACACAGAGGAAAGGAGATCTGATTTCTCAGAACAGTTTTCCCTCCTTGAGTTCCTTCCTTTATGGTGAGAGGAGCTACCACAAAGAGACAAGAGGAACAAGTACGTTGCAAACATATTTGCCAACCCATCCTCTGGAAATGTGCATCTTCTGGCGTTCTACGAACATTTGTTCTGTATTTTTTATGCCTTCTGATCAGAAAGCTTTGAAGATAAAAACAATGATTAAAGTTAATGCAAAGACTGCAAGCATTAGCGTTCTAAATTAGTTCTACACAATCAAAACTCAGTAGTCGTCCCTTCAAAGTCGTCTGGTTCAAATTTCACGGCTTCACTCTTTCATGGTTTTTCAAAAATAGATTAATCAACCTGGTTATTAGTAAAAAAAGAAAAAAAACATGCATATTGAAACAATTTTTATATAGACTCATGTATTATTTGCCTAAATTTAGCATTTTCAAGTATAAAAATGGCTACATGAACTAAAATACAAATAGGAGGCATTTATTTTGAAGACACCTTCAAAGATGCTGTGAATAAGATGTAGTATTCTACACTGGTCACAAGGTGTCAGTAATGTTACTGTAATGATTGGTGAGACACACAAACGCCAGATCACTGGAACAACGGGCTTTTATTGCAGGTTTGAATGACCTCACAATTGGCACAATAATCCCTCATGAAAACACGGACTACTGTCACTACTGTGTGTAACCACACCAAGCTAAAACTCAGCTCTGAACCCTTGACGCCACCTCTTGATCAACCGCCACTCTGCTCCCCTTGGGAAGACATTTATAGGAACACACATGTGCGCAAGTCTTATTTATGTCTTAAATGGCTTATTTACTGTAAGTATGTTTCATGTCTAGAGGGCTCTAATAATGTTAAAAACTGTATTAGAAGGTCGTAAAAAGGTTTTCTATGCTCTAACTATGAAAATACTCAATTTATACATAAGTAATCCTAATTCACTTATCATGGTTGGGAACCAATTCACCACGATAAACGAGGGATCACTGTACATTACATTTGGAACTACCGATAACTACACCCTTGTGAAGAACTTGTAAGAAAGTATTGAGCTGTGCCCACTTGTCCAACAGTGACGTCTGACCTCAGAAATGCTCCTCAGAAATTCCCAAATTTGTTTCCCAAATGGGTTCCTCACTGGGACCCAGGCTACCAAGGTAAGTAGCACAATAAACATGAATAATTATAACAACAAACATGAATCCAAAAGGCCTTTGCAAGAAATGATGTGCCTGTTTGATGATCAGTAAAATAGTTTGCGGCACTTCACTCTGATGAATGACAACTGACCTCTATCTCAGATCAGTAGAGAGGAAGCTCTTAAAGCAAAGCAAAATGCAAAGCAAAGGGGAGACCAGCTCCATATTTTCTTAAATTTTCTGTCCCTAAAGATGTTCCCTTTTTTAAAAGTTTTAATCCAATGCTTCCCACAGTGGGGTGCACACTTTAGCACAGCTGGGTGGGTGCTGTTGATGGGGTGGTGCGTCAAGGCTAGAAAGATGAATGAATCATCAAAAAATGTGACAACTTCCAAAGCAGACAAGAGAAGCATTGACTAAACAGTGACTAAAACAGTGACTAAAACTCCTCACTGTTTGCTTGGAAAAATACACTTTTAAATAGGAGGATCAGTGTGTTCACACTACCCAAACGTGTGACAAGCTACATAGGCAGTCCGATAATGATCTGTTCATGAGCAGCAGTATTCTGTACAGCACTGTATGGCATTCTGTATAGCACAACATAGGCTGTTTTTAAAGTGCTTTACAAATAAAGTTGGATTGGATAGGATTGGATTGGATTGGATAAGCGATGGTGAACAGGTAAGCACCATATCTAAAACAATGTACACAATGTATCTGTGGGGGTTTAAATTTATATGTGACAGGCCGCCACCGGATTCACGCTGGTTTGGCCAAATGTAAGCAATCCATAATGTTGTCTTATAAGTAGGGATGTCGTTAATCTGTTTTTTTCCCTGTAATGAAAACCGATTTTAAAACATACTGTATATCGGCCTATGGGCACTCGTATTTTCCGGCGCGCAAATGATGACCTCATCAAACTGCGTCTGAAGCGTTAAAACAACTGTGTGGCTAGTAGACTCATGTTATGTCTGTGGCGTCGCCTTTGGATATTAGACTTGTAATTTACAATGACTGCAAAGCGTTCGTTATGCGAGGCAGAAGCAAGACTTCTTCCTTCAATACTTCCAATTCCCAGGCGAAAGCCATCAATCAGAAAATGTGTATCGCCCTTTTCTATCGTGCAAGTCGCCGGATTCACCAAACGTGGAGATCAAATAATGTATCATCTTTTGATCAGCTGTGCAGGGGCGTCAAATGGCAGCTGGCTAAACGGAGATGTTGTAGGGGGCATCCCTCATGACTGAAGGTCTGTGTGGTAATGACTGGCAGGACAATGCGCGCCTGACAAAGGACTTCATCCAGAGCGATAACATCACTCTTTTGGACCATTCTGCGTGTTCCCCTGATCTAAATCCCAATGAGAACATTTGGGGATGGATGGCAAAGGAACCTTACAAAAATAGACATCAGTTCCAGACAGTGGATGCCCTCCTAGAGCAACATTCCCACGAGCCTCTTGAAAACACTGGCATCAACCATGCCTAAACCAGTTTTTGAGGTGATTAATAAGAATGGTGCAGGTATTCATTAGTGACACCTTTTTATGAAAATTGTAGTTCTATTTTAGTGGCTTTTTGGGGTTAATTTTGAGCTATGGTCTGAAAGTTTTGATCAGCTGATGAACAGCCTTTAGCTTAATGGTTGTTTGCAAAAAATGTTTTCCTCAGATTTTTTTTGTGTCACTCCCATTTTTCTTTTTGCATTTTGAAGCTCTACTTAAAAGCTTTTTAAGATCCAACAGTGCAAAATGCAAATTCTTGCAATGTTCAACTAGTCTTAACATTTTGAACAGGATCTATATATTATGTATTTCTACCACTGATCTTGACATTACGGATGAGCTACTGCCACCTCATGACATTTTTACCTACCACAAGAGCTTAAAACAAAGACAGATTGCCATACTGTTGTAAATGATTTGTGGAAGTGCTGTGCATGTGTGTTTCAGTGGTTTCAAGTTGTCGATCAACTTGCCATCAATCCTCACTCACTTATGTTCATATAAACCCACTAAAGGTCTACTGGAGTTTGTTGAACAACTATCAATCTACTTATATTGCCTTTGTGTGTGCATAACAGAACGTACACCTTAGGGGAAAACAAGCAAGCGTTCTCGCCTTACACCAAGCTCTATTAGATTAACGGGAATGAAAAATCCATGAGTGCTCATTAGGCTGGTTTACAGGTGGCTAATGAGCTGATATCGAAAGCGTGTCACTGGCTGCTCTCTTTTCTCCTTTCTATTCTTTACGTCTTTGGCTGCCCTCCAGGAGAGAGTGTCACTGGGCCTGTTGGTTTGCCAATATTGCCAGGAACATATACTCCCCTACACGCATACATACACAAGATCCAGACTGGATCAAAAGGGAGAAAATGGACAATTTCGTTTTGATGTTACCATCATGCACAGTAAGGCCCGAGAGAGAGAGAGAGAGAAAGAGAATAGATGTTTACTAAAATTGTCACACTTTTTGCACTATAGCCTACCTCTGTAAGATTGGCCGTAATGGTAAGAACTCTGTTACTCAGGGGGAATGTGATAGTAAATATTTGAATTAATATAGACATGCCGGGGTTATTTTATTTCCCAGATGTTTACTGCCTTTTTGCACGTCATATTTTTTATTTAGTTTGTGTTCAAATTGTTCATATGCTGCTTGTTCCACACAATTTGAGATAATAAAAGTATTATAATTTATATTTGGAGCAGTATTTCAATTTGTATCTTTGTAACAAGGGTTTGGAACTATTTTTAAAACATTAAAAGCAGGTATTTTGTGAGTTTTTTTCATTGAAAAATGTAAATAGTAATACCCGATATATCGGTCATTGGGATTTTCTTATTCCCTAATATCAGAATCTGAATCCACATCTGTCGGGCCTGAATTCAAAGTATACCACTACTCTAGGTTTCACTTGAATTAATTCATGCATCTGTCTGTAAATGTGCATAAAGTTTTATCATCACGTCACCATCGAAAAATATATGCAATTTTGCCAGAAGCCAATGCTGCATATCACATGCCAGTCTGAGCTGTGTAGGCCGTAAGATTGCCACTTAAAACTCCAGTTGTAGTGTTTGAAATATTGTCTTGGTAATCAACAGCAAGGGCATTTAAAAAGGAAATTGCTCCCCATTCAAGGTTGTATATACAGCAATTGTTGAGTCAACTTGTAGTTCATTGTGGTTATTGGCACTTATTATCTTGCGTCTGCTGGGATCAGATACTAGCTAAATGACGCAGGAAGCCGAAATGATACTTTCAGCATTGCTTTAATGACTCTCACAAACCCTGGGGCAAGATGTAAGAGAGAACGCTGCTGATCACTCTGTGCTTATCTCCTTGTGATCAGGGGACACATGAGAGGGGAAACTTGGAACGATTAACTGCTGAGAATCAGACTTTTCTGGTGCAAGGACGACAGAAATTAGCTGTATTTGTTCAGAGCATCCAATCCATCCACCAAGGACTCTATTAACACAAGAATTGATTGGTGCACATCATGTCAATTCATTGATTATCTGGATATAATGCATGTGTCCAAAGTAAACAAAACTGACTGGAAGTGTACGTTCCAAAAAATCAATACAGACTGTGCTCAGTCATGCTTATTTTATGGAAGATTCTATCCTACAAGTATCTTTGTTTAGAATAATGAACATCTGGCTAGTGGTTCTTCTCTTATGTTTGGTCCGGATAAAACAAACTCTAGTCTATTTGCTCTGCTAGTACGGTTTGTTTAGTCAAGTGTAGACTCAGTCCAGGACCAAACAGATGGACTGGGACCGCTGAGGAGATGAGTCTCGGTCTACCTGCAAGCGGAATCTAGTCCAGTAGACAGTAGACATGATGTCACTAAATGCTTGTGAAACCAGGCAATGGTTAGCAAAACCCCACTGAAATCTGAGTGAAAATCAGCCAAATAACAAATTTAAACCCAAAATCGTAAACACAGTAGTTAAATAAACATCTCTTTTTAACAACGGAGCCATGTTGATCATTACAGTTTTCCGTCTCCTTGCAGGATATCTGTGGGAACATCTTTCATGTCTTTATAGTTTAATATCGTCTTTCTTACATCTCAGTTAGTAAAATGTCAGCTGCTAAAAATTCCGACATGGAAGCAAAACACCTATCGTATGTGTTGATTAAAGATGTCATGTGGTTTTGGATGTGATAGCTTTGTCGGGCAATGTACACATCACATAGACTTCATGCATTATGCATTAATGAGTATTGTTTGGCTATAGGAGCTGTAATGAACTTAAAGTTGAAGCACTGTTATATGTTCCACTACTGATTTTCCGATGTATATTACCGCTTTTAATTTGATGGTTGTACTAACGGACTTGTTTTTATTGTGAAGACGGAAACGGAAAAAGCAAATGCTTTTCTATAACGACGGTGAAGAAAGTGCTGTCACTACACAATACGTGCCCGCAATGCAATCAGTGCCACGCATGTGTGAGGACTACCGGTATGTCACTTCCTCCTTTTGCAAATTTCTACGACGGCGCTTCTGCGACGTCATGTGCTGTGGTAGTTATTTTTTTTTAAATGTATAAACATAAACGGTCAATAACCGTACTTCATATATGTAATATGTTGGGAAGTTATTTCATAAGTGAGTCTTGTTAAAATACTTCGTTAGCATGCGGTAGTTCTATCGTCTTATGGCACCCACCAAGACGGAGCTACGTAAGAACTTACGCAATGCACGTAGCGCAGACGTAAACGTCATATCCGGTTAGTGTAACATACAAAAATAAATAGAATAAAACGCATAAAATTCAGTGATATTTCAATGTAAACAACCATAAGCAGAGTGCAATGATGGATGAATCTAGCAGATTCAGCTGGAGTTTTGTTTTGTTTTTTTAAACGGAGAAATACCATCCATCCAAACATATCTTCCTAGCAAATGCTTTTGTGTGTATTTTTCCAGTGGAGAAAAAAAGCGTAAAATAATTTATGGAACAAAGAAGAAAGGGCTTATAAATTGTCCACTTGCACCATGGAAATGATATAAGAAAAAAAGATTATGTGGTAATTTCTCAAATTTTGACCTATCTTAATAACGTTTTTGGGAGTTTGGGGGCGTATATTGCCTGCTGCCGTATAATAGATCGACGGATGGCATAGATTACACGTGCCTAACATGTGACTTCCAAAAAGTAGGCTGACCGGATGTAGACGCGTTCTGCACATGCGTAGAACCCAGTTGAAGCGATTGCGTTCCGGGTACGTATTGCGTAATGACAAGTGCCACTGCCAAGACAGAAAAAGCAGTTGACGCAGTAATTCAAAATTAAAATAGAAACAACCCTTTGATAATCAATTCCTGACCTTAATTTTAACTGAGACGCTTTAACAGCTTTAACTATATATTCCGCAAAATACATTCCACGTGAGCGAAAGAATAAGATTGCAGATACAAGCGGCTGAAGTGAGTTTCTTCCGTAGGGTGGCTGTACTCACCCTAAGAGATAGGATGAAGAACTCGGGCATCCGGAAGGGGCTCAGAGCACAGCGACCGACATTGAGAGGAGCCAGTAAGGTGGCTCGGGTATCTAGTCCAGATGCCACCCTGGTGAGGTGTTCCGGGCATGCCCAGCCGGGAGGAGGCCCCGGGGAAGACCTAGGTCACGCTGGAGGGATTATGTCTCAAAGATGGCCTGGGAATGCCTTGGTGTTCTCCCGATGGAACTGGAAGAGGTGGCCAGAAACCGGGAAGTCTGGGCCTACCTACTGAGACTGCTGCCCCCGTGACCCGGACCTGGATAAGTGGAAGAAAATGGATGGATAAATGGCCATTACACGTACCAAAGGGTAAAATACAAGTTTGGCACGGCAATATAGTACAATAACCTTGACAGTGTACGAGAACCGATGCAAAATTTGGGCGAAAACCTTCGATAAAATCAGAATCATACAAAAATGGGGGACTTTGAATACTGTCTTTTACAGTATTTTTCAGAAATTGTGTGCAAATACAAATTAAAGACTTTGATACTGGTTATTACATCACAACACATTATTAGCAATAGAAAGCCAAAAAAACCCAACAACCGCCCCCACCCCCCACCACCAAACACATTATGGCCCTCAAAAGAATTGTATTAGAGTGATTGGATTGAACACTTACTTTCTTTGACTTTTGATTTTGCTGTTAATTAAATTTGCACAATGGTGCACAATAAAATGAAGCAAAAAAAAATTATAGCTGCAAAAACACCCCAGATCTTTCAAATCTCCTGACTGTGAGGTCAACATGCTAACCACTAGGCCACTGTGGGGCATTGTGGAATTGTGACTTAATTATATGATATAAATATAGTATAGTATAGCAATTTTAATCATGAACTTATCGAATATAACACACAGCATTAAAATAACACGCAAAGCATTCACAAACATTTACAGGGGAAGGCACCTTTAAGCTCCAACACTGCTATGTGATTGTTCCCAGCTAGTCACATGACAGGGCAGCCTGCCGCAGTCTTCATGAAAGTGCCGCCATGCAATCCACTGCGTGAACTGCGTAAGCAGTTGCTCCCCCTCTTTTGTGATTTGAAAGATAATGCGTAGAAAGCATTGGTGAATGAGTTGTCTGCGTGTCGCTTGACGTAAAATACGCGGAAATGTTTTCTTTTTTTTTTTTTTGGTACCGAGCGGAGAGGAGATGCACACGGCACTCGAGTGAGGTAACTACATAAAAACGCATTTTCTCTTCATACACTCCCACAACATGGACCCGAGCTGCCTTCCTCACGCTCTGGCTACAATTCAGCACTTGTTGAACGTTGACTTTAAATCACATATGTTAAAGACTGTCCTCGTCGATGTCTCTTATTGTATGCCCATGTCCTGTATGTCGTCAGCTAGCTAGTGTTAGCTTGTTGAAGTATTACATTGTTTTTGGAAGCTGTCGTTTACCAGTGCTAGCAGGATGCTAACAATGTAATCAGAGAGGCGGGTTGATTTAGCTATTTTCGGTGTAGGCTTAAATTGGCCATTGTAGTTGTTAATCACACTGCATGTGCCGAAAGATTTCCATCGTGTGTTTTATCCTCACCGCGTGCCGGATGGAACATACGGATAGGTTGTGTAGATGCGTAATCACAGTGATTCAACTTTGGCAATTTAGTTCATGTCCTCTTGGGAAGCTTTAAATGGGGACTGTGTGAGTTCGCCGTCACGGCACAGGCACATGCTCGGCCACTTCAAAGCAACGTTAATGTATGTTAATGACAGAGAAGGCGTAAATCGTCATTCAGACTTTAGCCATCCGTTTTCTGTACCGTCTGTTATCAGGTGCGTTGGAAATTTTTATATATTAACAGTTGGTCTTCATAGAAACTACTCATCCCACCCTCTGAATGAATATAGAATGTATCTGTGGTACACCAATGCACAAACACTGCACTATTACTACTAAACAATATGTTAAAAGATAAATGAAATAGTTTTCAAGAACTATTTTTTATGAAGTCCCATGCCCAAGCATTTTACATTGCATTCTGTGTAAGTGGCAATGGTGCATTTGCAATTAATATTGGTCTGTAATTGTAATGGATGCTGTTGGAGAGAGTAGTAATGACATTTTATGTGTGTGAGTGCGTTCAGATGGGGGAGGGACCCACAGCAGCACCCACTGCTGCTTGAGAAGGGCAATACTTTGCTGTCAGGGTCTCTGTTCGAAAGCCCATGATTTTTTACTTGTTTATGTCTTTGTTTCACTGGCAGTTTTTTTTTTGTCAAGCATTAAAATTTTGCACTTTGTTCGGCAGTCTTTGAACGCAGCAGTTATGCTGTGAGTAGAGGTGTCACCTGGCACCCCGGCATAATAACATGCCGTACACACATGTACTGAGCTACACATACCGTCACATAACATGACTGAGGTCGCGTCGCATGCAATTACATTACTAATGGCCACTTGTCACATTGCACAAGAACAACAGCGTTGATGTCAACCAAACCTACCACAACCATGTCAGGTAATATTTTCCAATAATAATAATACTTTGCATTTATAAATATAGTGAATTATAAACCAAAACAATGTAATGTCATTCTGGCATGTGTATAAGTATGCAATGTTCATTTTGATCTTGAGCTGCCTCCTCATCTCCACTTTGGAAATCATCACATGCCTATCCAGAGCAGCGGCCACCATCAAGGCTGGTTTGTTTTGTAGCATCATGTAAATAGATCTGGTGACATTGCAAAGCTTCTTGGCGACTTGCGACAAATCTAGTGACTTTCTTGTGTCGTCTGAGAGTTTTCTGGTGTTTGGGCTCTTAAAAGCGAAAGCACATATTGTAGAGGAGTTTCTGTTCTCACTGAGCAACAGGGGGTGCTGCTGAGAGGTCCGCCTGGCCCAAGGCAGTCACAAGCCGCCAGTGCACAGTCCGCTTCCGCGGCGCACTGAGAGCATAGTGGAGCTCTACGCATCCATGAATCACGCATGCGTGAGAGGCGATGCCGCCGGGGTGGATCTCATCCTGTTTCACAGAGTGGTATCTAAAACGTAAAAGTTTCTTAATCTTCATTAAATTACTACTCATTACACTCAAGCCTCATTCGGGCTCCGTCACTTACCTGTCAGTGTGCCACAACATGTGATGGAAGAACGCTGTGTGATAAATGAAACAAGCAGTCCTAACTGCAAGATAAAAGGTGGTAGGCGCTGGCCAAGATAAAATTTTAAAATTACTTTATTTTGATGAAGTGATGGCCCATTTTAAATTAGCAAACCAAGGATCAAGTTTATTTGTGGTTCTAAACGTAATTAAGGTGTTTTTAGTCACTTTTTTGTCTCTCCTATGAGGTTATGCTTTTTTTCCTACAGCATCGTTACGTCATTACGTCATTTGCAAATAATATACAAATAGCCAATGATGTCATCTGGTGGCTTCTAGGACAGTCAGTAGCTGCTTTTCTTACTGTGGAGTTGGCAAATGTGGTTACATGACAGAGACAGCTGTCTCTGCAGTGATGTGCCGCTTTGGAGTTGTGTTTTGTTGGGCTGTCATTCATTCATTCATTCATTCATTCATTCATTCATTCATTTATTTATTTATTTATTTATTTATTTACACTTGCCTGCTTCTGCCCTTTGCAATATTTACAGAACATGAGGTGGTTCTCAGACTCTCACCAAGAGAAGAGTTTGATCCAATCTGATTTAAACTTCTAAACTTTGCTAGCACTGTCTGTAACACTAGTGCTAACGCTAGCTGTTGCCATCTCTTCTCATCTCAGTTGTCCCAGATTTCGCATTTCCTCTCACATTTCTCTCACCAATTTCCTCTCCCTCCTTGGTTGCACTTTGAAAATACGAGTCCATTTTCATTTTTCACAGGAGAATCACTCCAGTATCTAACTGATAACATAGCCTAGTTAGTTGCGTCACCGAGTGTAGCTTGTGTGGAACTGAGACGTCATCACACATCAACGTGTGTATGGACTTTTTTTCAGGAGCAAAATTCAAATGAAAGGGTTGAAAAACGTACTCACACATGTGCTCCCTTTTGATTTTTTTCTACTCGCACAATCTATTTCTAGGCGCATATGCGAGTGAAATGCTTGCACTGTACAGCCCAGCACATGGCAGTATATTGAGGCCGGGAAAATTTTGTTAATTTTAATTTATTGTATGATTAATTTATTTATCATCCCATTGCCCATGAATCATTTTTTTTTCTGAATGAGAAATCCTGCCACGTTTTAATCTCACAAGATGTTGTGACACCCCTCTGTCCCATACATTGCAAAGCTTATATTGTTTACTCACTCACTGGCTTCTGTTATACAAATTTACTGTGCTACAGCATATTTATAGAAAATACTTTTTATATCATGTCAGGATAAGACAAACACAAGTTGCTACGTTACTAGAAAATGAAAAGTGGGTCTATTTAGTCTGAATAAGCACTCAATTGGATACTTGGAAGCATGTCAGTTGTTTTATATATTAGGGCGGCAATTAATGTTTATTGTCTTAGTGTTTTAATCTGAAGCTTGTTTTGATCAATCGAGTAATCGGATAGGCTCGAGATGGACCAAATCAATATGTACCAAACACGGTTAGTGGATTGGTTCGCGAAATATCAGAAAAGAGGCAGAACTGTTTTCCAAAGTCAAAGTTAAAAACAAGATAATCACACATTTTGTTTTACTTAAAACATACAAATAATGGGGGTCTGCTTTAATGAAGGACTAAGGAAATAAAAAAAATACAAACACACCATTACATACATTCTCCCCATTGCCAATACATAATAGTCTGCTGGACCTTTAGACAGTGCCAGACTGGCGAACTAATGTTATGGTAAGCTAGCTAACAGCTTCCACCTTGGCGTGCTTCCCTCCAGCAAAACAAGTGTATTGTGTTTTTTATGCGCTCTCTCTCAATCACACACACGCTTTTATTATCACGGGACTGTTTTGACTGTTGACATTATGAGCAGCCTTCTTTCAAGTAATTCACAGACATGTCGGGAGGTACTACGCGCTAGCAGAGCTGGCGCTAATGTTTACTCGGCTCTTAGGTTATTCTGCTGCTCACTGTAACGCAAGTAGTTGTGAGATGTAGAGCACTGGGATGTTTATTACAATTTCGAGAGTGTTTTCTGCGTTTACCTTGACATGTGTGTTTGCTGTCAGTTTTCCACACGAGAAAACTTGTGTGCGTGTGTATGAGTGTTTGGAGACAATGTCCGCTTCAGATTATCTTTGCCACTAACATGTGCTGTGGCCTGTTTAACCAATCAGATGGCGCCGTGGGTGGAGCAATGCTGGAGACAGCAGTGGAAGGAGTGAGAAAGAGATGCAGCTGCATCTGAGCCGAAATATCCCAGTTTTAAATTGATTTCTTGATATCGGCCTGTCAGATTCAGGCCGATACGGATACACGTGAAAATTCCAAATTGACCACTAGTTTCTTCTTTTGTCGAATTGAGTTATAAAATGGCCTCACAGTTTCGAAAATGCATGAATCATCATAGCTTTCTTTCTCTTGAATAATGTGTACACACATCTCCCAAATCTCATGTCTATTATGAATGAATCAATTCGTAATATGTTAATTGCTACCTGTAAAGCGAACCTTGACATCAGAGTATTCATGCTTCACCCCTCATTATTGTTACCAGTTGATAAAAAGAAAACTTCACATTGTGTTTTTTTTCGCTGACATGAAGGTTTACATAATATTCAGGCACAGCATAATGGATTACTCTCACAAAAAAAGGTCCAATTATGCAAAATGCCGATTTTTGTCCTTGGTTGGTCATAAAAGAGCTTATTGGGGGAAAAAAAAACTGACCACATGAATGAAATCCCAGATTACAGACACTGGTTCTGAAGAAATCGCCAATGATTTTATACAAAAAGAATTATATACTGCAGATTATGGTAATCTGATTATCACTATAGTTAACTCCACTTTATTTAGCTGTGTGCTGCTGGAGAGGGGGCAGCACGGACAGGAGCAGGATCAATAGACTGATCAGGAGAGCAAGCTCTGTCCTGGACGGTCCTCTGGACTCCGTGGAGGAAGTGGGGGAGAGAAGGATGTTGGCTAAGATGACATCCATCATGGACAACACCTCTCACCTGCTACATGACACTGTAGGTTCCCTTAGCAGCTCCTTCAGCAGCAGACTGTTACACCCACGGTGTAAGAAGGAGAGGTTCCGCAGGTCATTCATACCGACCGCTGTCAGGCTCTACAACACCTGAGGGAATGAGGGACCAATGCGTGTACTATTGTCGTCCACTAGACGTAACTACTTGACAAGGTGTAAATAAGTCGTGTGGTCAGTTCGTGCTAATTGTCTGTCACGAATTGTGTGCGTAATTTATGTGCAAACAGTGCGCAAACTAGCCTTTACACTCTTCCGGTGTGCGATAAATACATAAATAAATGACACGTGTTGCCACGTCAAATTGTGGGACAATGCGGAGGCAAATTGCGTGCAAGTGTAAATGCCGCTTTACTCCTCACTTGCACCACCACTCCGTGTGTGCACTCACCACGGGCCCCGCCTCCACCCACTGGGAGCAAGAGACTGAACGACTGACAGGAGGGTTCGTGCACTCCTCTTCTCATCCAGCCTGTTTTTTTTTTTTTTTTGGGGGGGGGAGAAGGCAAGCACACGCATGCACATGCCAATATATCGAGGCTGGCAAAATTGAGTTTGTTTTTATGTATTGTGCGGTTAATTGATTTATTGATTATTGTGTCAGGCCTAAGGTGGTCACATCATGCACTGTTTAATCAGGTTGTTACTTGACACATTTGCTTTGACTGGTCAACTTTGGTCACACATTTGGTCTATGAAACTAGTATGAACACACCCTGCTTCACATCACAATCAGTTGTAGTCTCCTCCTGCCTGGTGCGCCTGCAGTTTTTTGCACAGTTTGGATCAAAGACAGCGTTGAGTTCAAACAAACAAAAAAAAAAACCTTGTTTCATCAAGCTTTGTAGCAGACCCATCAATATGGTATGTGTCGGCATATATACTGTAAATAGTGGCAGTTAGTCCACTCATTCCTTTCAATTATTGTATGATTTTTGCAAAGCAGACGGAAAAATCAATGATGCAGTTAAAACAGAATAAAAACTGTGTTTTGGACTGTTGCCCACCAATTACAAGAGACAGCGGCGGCTACTGTTCATCATAAATACAATCAACACAACAGAGGCAGTGCATTCTGCACATTTAAGCCCAAAATCTTGGATTTGTACAACATTAACATGAGGTAATTTGCTCTGCTCAGTCTTGATATACAAACCCCACACAATCTCAAGTCGTTATATGATTGTTTGGTTTGTCAACTAAACTGTTAGCAAGCTGTGTTATCAAACCTTATTTGCAGCTTCCACATACCAATGCTACTTTATTATTGCAAAGTTAGTACAGTTTCCAATATAGCTTAAGAATATTATGTTGGAACATTATGAATCTTAGAATGCTTTCAGTGCAGTTTTACGTATTCAATTTTTATTTCAATATTGCTTTTGTCCAAAGTACGGAAGTACAGAAGATCCCAAGAAGCTTGACCATTGCAAATACTCTTGTGAGCTTGGCTTGACGCATTTACATGTGATGATGTGGTTTTCATGGGTCAAGTATGTTAATTTTGTTTTACAAATGAACTCTTTTACTATTCATATCTATTGCTGAGGATATCATTGCATGCTGTAAAATGTCAAAGAAGTAAAAGCTGTAGCTGTTGGCCAATGAACAATTGCACTCAAACGTTCATGGGAATGAATGTCAGACATTTTGATCTTGGAATATGCAGTTGTTCAGAGGTGGCTCCAAAAGACGTTGCCAACTTGTGGTCAATCTACAGTAGTTCTTCTTGAATCTTCATTGACCTTCTTGGACGTTCCCATTGTTCTAATGAGAAGTTAATATATCATATCTTTTAAACAGGGCTTGACCTTGTTAAAAGATATGCTGGAAACTTCAGTGCCACTTATAAGATAAGACTTAGATGACTGTACGTAGGTGGTGATATTGTTGTGATCGCAGTATGATGGTGATAAGACATTTCTTAAAAGATCCTGAGGGTTATGGGACAAAAAAGGCAAGTGGTAAAAATCACCTGCTAAACGCGTATGTCAACTGTCTAGCCAATAAAATGTGTTCCTAAACTATGTGCAATGTTACGGAATATTAACAAATGTGCGTGAATTTGTCACCTGATCAATAGTGAAGTGCCTCCCGAGACATGTGAGCTTGTGTAGTAGACGGAACATACTATTGGTTAAGAGAATGGTAAATACGCTAAGCCTAAAGATACAGTATACTGTCCATGGCGTGACCAAAAAAAGGGTAAACACCTGGATTTAACTAAGCAAATAGGTAAGAGTCTCCTATCGGAGTGATATGTTTCAGTTGGCAACAAGTCATTTAACCCTGAATTAAGCAGTCAGTAGCTTCTCATTTAATTTCCTTTATAACTATGTAGAAAGATATTTTGGAAAAGATGTTTATCTGTTTCAGAAGGATCAAATTATTGCATGACAAAACATCTAAGGAGATTGCTTACACTACTCTAATTGGGTTAAAAACTGTCCAACACATTGTTAAAAAGCGGGGGGGAAATTTGCACAGTGGCCCAAATATTCCATCAATACAAGAGCTTCGTGAAAAATTAATGCAACTCTGGACAGAAATAAATGTAGCATTGCAGAAGCTGGTGGAAATGATGCCACAGTGAATACGTGCTGTAATCAAAGTTAAGTGATCCAACAAAATATTAGTGCCTGTCCTTTGTTTTGGCCAAGCAGTGTAGTTTAAGGCCTAAAATCTTGATTGCATATACATTGCAGCTTATTGCGATAATGATATGCATAATGATATATTCTTTGGCATATAAATTATAATAGAACCATTTAAAAACCAGTTACAGATTACAAAGTCTCTCCCTTTGACTGCTGACAGTGTCAGTCAACTTACTGTGTCAATTTCAGTTTTCAGATGTGTAGTTACTCTGTGCAATGTTGTATTATTCTCTGTCTATACTCTAGTCTCTGTTGTAACGCAGTACCAGCTAGACTTTTGTTATGTGTATTAAGCACTTACTCTTTATTTTTGCTACCGTACATTCAGGCTTTTGTACTGATGAGCGTGTCTTCTCTGTCTTAGCTATTCCTCAACAGCTTTTAGTGATAATGATACTTGCAAGTATAGTTTATTTGCCAGAGGTAAGGTTTATTATTTGAGAGGTGTGGCACATATTTTTGCCGCGCTAGCTGCAGTGCTACATTACCTAGACAACTTGTTGCAGCTTGTCACCCTAAATTTTGCAGGACACAGCTAGGTTGCGTCATCAATAGGGGATGTGTTAAGATTTCTTAAACTGTCTCAGAATAATAAACAAATAAATGAATTACAAATTAAGATGAACTGGATAATTTTGCCTCCAAGCAGGCAGGAAAAGGGTTCACTCAGTACATTGGTTTCACCACCTAGAAGCTTCATACAACAGGCGTCCCATCGAATGTCTTGGACAGATTGAGACCTCTTGTCAGTCTTACAGTCGCTTTATAATCTCTTTGCAAAAGAGTGGTCCCTTGTGAGGAGCAGTGCAAGCCAGCGTAACATAAATTAGGAGGACAAAAGATGATTGTAAAGCCCAATGCCACAGCTCTCGTGTGGTAATCAGCAAGGAGTCCATCTGCACAAATGAGCCAGTATGCCGAATTTGTTCAAAAATGGCGGCAACATAAAAGGCAACAAAACAAACTTTCCCACCTCATACACAACTTACCCAGTTTTCCCGTCTGGGGGGGGGGAACTACACACCAACAATCAACACTTCACTGAGACGGAACAGCGCAAAAATGATGTGCGTTCACAGAGAGTGTAGTTTAATACATTGCAAAAGAAGTGCTGCTCTTTAATACAGTTGAAAATCCAGCATTTCAAGAAGTGCTTCAAACATTTAATAGACAGTACGAATTGCTTGTGATAAAATACATGGCACAAATGGCACTTTGAGTAAAAGATGACGCATTAAAGGAAATATTGCATTATCATGATACATTATTATTATATACATGTATTATCCTAACAGTGGTTGATTTGGTCTCCAAAAATGTTGACAATAATATAGTTCAGCGTCAATTAGTGGGACAATAAACATTTCAAAACGCATCTGAATTGTTTTGTGACTCCACTACATAAAGTTTGTCCAGTCATATTTTTTCATTGTACCTTTAAAAAAAAAAAAAAAAAAAATCAAATTGAGTCTTGTCTCGTGTATCTTCCCATCTCGTGAGTTGGTTGATATAATTATATATATATATATATATATATATATATATATATATAATAATTTGTATCGATTCTAGCGTACATCCATTATATCGCCCATTCAGAGTATCAACTATTGAATATCACAGAAATTAAGCTTGGACATCAGTGTTTCCGATACTTTAATTTATTTGTGGCAGCCCACCACTATTAAATTTGAGCTTCCACAAATTATTTTGGCGTTTCCTGTTCGGTGATGGTATGCATCATAACTCTGCTTCAAATTCCCACGTGGTACAAGCAGGGATGCTCCGACCAGTGTTTTATGCTGCCGATTCCAATATCGATAATCCGGGACAGAAATCAGCCGATACCGATCACATGGATCAATTCATGTATTTAATTAATGGATAGATTACATTTTTAAATGTATTTATAATGAGTGCTATTGGCCAGGGGTGCCGTATAAACGGGAAAAGTCAGGACTTTTTTTTTTTTTTTAAGTGCTACCCCCAGCAGGTATTTTTTGTGGCATGTGTTAGCAGCTAGGTTCTACACGGCAGACATGATTGTTGAAGGATGTAGGAGGAGACACTGCCAAAGATGATAGTTAGGTCAAAGCTGCGGGCTGCAATAGTGTTAGTCACAGGTGATCGGCTTTTGTGATCGGCGTTGATGGTGTTTTATCGGCATATGGCGATCACACGATATTTTAACAGAAGCTGCCTGATACTGATTGATTGATTGATTGATTGATTAACTACTAGTTAACTTCCACTCTCTACTGCAATTTTTGTCGCAAACACCTAAAAATACACTGTAACTTTTATCTTTGGGGAAAAACTAAGGCCTCAACAAAGGCTTGCAAAATTCTTTGGGGGTACGGTATAGTGTGTACGGTAGATGAAATAGATTTCGGTGAGGGAATCTCTTTCCCAAACTGAGGTCCAATTTGTTCTGGAGAAACTTGGTATGCCACTGGACCGAAAGTTCCCTACCGAAAAATCTGTTTATGAATACATATACAGTACCTTTACACCTCTTGTTTTAATGCAACATATTATCATCTGGGTTATTTTAGAGACATTTTTCCACCTTTCCCCAGTAAAGGTTGTTTTTGCTGACTGCCTAAATAGCTGGTAAACATCATCCAGCCTGGTGCGTTCATTTTATTTCACACACTATCTGTAGTCTGTCACATATAACAACATTCCCACACTTTCCTGCCAGCACCACACACACAGTGTGCTTGTATGTTCCAGTTTATTAAAGTCTGTTTGATCAAACTACTGCAGTGTAATATGACTGCCCTGTAACAAAGATTCCCTTGAGGAGGATTTTGTTCAATATTTTGTTCATTTTAAATCTCAAGACAATTTTTTTATTAGAATTATAGTTGAGCAATCATTAAATTCTTCACAAAGTGAACTGTGAACTGGTCACGTTATGTTCTAGCTTCCGTGGCTTCATTAACAATAATAATAATAATAATACCACCTATATTTTATTGATACGTGCCCTTCAAAGCACCCAAGGACACATTACAGCAAAGTTAAAAGCAGCAAATAAAATAAAGAATACAGTTATATAAAACAATGGCCAATTAGAAATATAATGTAGTATACTATAAAAAAACAAACAATAAATGCAGTTAAACAGAATATGCCAGTTTGAAAAGGTGAGTTTTGACAAGTGAAATTGTGAATGGAATCAATGTGGAGTTCCAAAGGCAGGGGACACAACGCCTGAAGGCAGACCTTCAGATCAGATCAGAGTGGACAATTAGGTGACTAGAAGAAGAGGAGCGCAGTGTGCAGGGTGGTTCGCTGATTGGGATAAATTGCCAAATTTAAGAACAAAGGTTTTAGAGGGCTTTGGAAATTAGAACAGAGTCTTAAAGTTGATGCGGTAATGAACCAGGAGCCAGTGGAAATGTTGGTTAGTGAACGGTGTCGTGGGGAAGGTGCGGTTAGTGGCATTCTGGACAAGCTTAAGTTTGCAGAGCGATTTATGTGAAAGGCTGAGTAGAAGGGAGTTACAGTAATCAATGCAGGAGGTGATGAGAAAGTGAACAAGAACAGCAGTAGTATTTGGTATGAGGGATGGGATGATAAATCCAAAATATGACCTTTGGAGTGAGTGGGGAAATTGAAATGAAATCTCTGGTGAGCAGGTGACATGAATTGTAAATTGTGTAAAATCTTGTAGCATAATTATGTTGGGCAGAGTGCATAAATGACTGAAAAAAGTGACCAGTTAATTTATAAGAGTTTTGTTCAGTTTAGAAGGACAAACAGTGGCCAAGGCGATGGTCAAAAGTCTGTGTTTGTTGGGCCGAATAAGACTGCTGCTGTTCAGGCTGTCAATCACAGCTGCGCATGCCTGTCGCTAGTTCTGTGTCACAAAAGAGATGCTATGGTGGTTGCTATATTAGCATATTAGTATATCATACGCGTTTCCAAACACAACTTTTGTAACATAACGTTACCTGCAACTCGTTTGTATGCGAGCAAGCCTTAAAATGCTGCAGACAGCAGCTTTAATATATATATATATTCTTGACAACATAGAATGTCTTTGATGAAAGATGCACAATCATCGGAAAAAATGTTGCCATTGTAATTCTAAAGGAGTGATTGTACAGGTACATTTCACAGTGAGACAGGAACGCAGATGTTCTCTGACATCTGACATACTAAGCATTGTCAGGAATTTTCAGTAATGATCAAACAGTCTCGCTCTCGCGGCTACTGTGATAGCTGTTAGCGAATGAACATGTCAAAAGGCTTCTCAAACAAACTAAGGTGGTCCTTTTGGTTTACGTAGTTTTGTTATGACATTTCGTGGTTACGAACGCACAAAATTATTAATACAGCACAAAAAGAAAAAGAGAACAAGTTACATGTGTGCGACAGAGTAATATGTAGTGTGTCCCTACCCTGAGAGGAAGGACAATGTTACTTTTGTTCCCGTAAAACAGAAGGAAAATTGAAAGTGAAGTGAAATTTGTAAAACTCAAAGTGAGGAACTCCACATAGGCTGCATGCCTGGTCTAAGCTGCTCAAACGTTGCGACCATCATGGAGAGTAAAGATGGTATTCTTGAACATATGAAAAGATCTTCTACTATGAAATGGACAGTGTCGTCGTGCTTACAGCTACATGTGAATGGAGCAATATTGTTTTCTGTGCGTAAAACATTGAAATGCAAAGAAATAAAAAGTCACATTATATCACTGTAGGCCAATAGGCGAATAACTAATAACAAATTTTGTCTTGCTCTTTTGTAAGGCCAAGTACTAAAATGCGTAATGCCACAGAACATTAAAGTATAAATTAATACCTACAGTCAGTAACTGGTCATGTGTCTCTTCTCTGACTGCCGCACACACACGCACACACACACACACACACACACTGTACCTCCCTACATTACACAAATAAGTTGATCCACTGAACCTCAAAACATTTAGCAGTCTTATCTTGGCTGAAGAACATTGGTTGCAGTGTTTTGACGAGGTAAGGGCCGCTTCCTGCTGTTGTTTTTTTTTTTCCTCAAAGGCATATTTAAGTTTATTTTCTCCTTGCTTAATTATTCTTGACTCAACCTTATATCCCACTCCGAGTGAAGAAACTTAATTCCTCATGATAGAACATCAGCAATGCGCCTGTGTCTGCCCGAAGGGATATGTTATGAATTATAGATTCTTCCTCATCCATCTTCATGTTCAGTTATTTGTGTTGTTTATAGCTGTAATAATAAGAGGCTATGGCCAGATTTCTTGTATCGCCTTACTTTTCCTGTCTTGACTGCCGTTTTCCTGAAGGACCTGCTAGGGGATTCTTCTTTAGCGCTCTGCAAGTTTTCACACTAGCCTGATGTACTGTATAACAATGATGGACAAAGAAATTGTAACAATTATTAATATAGGTTTTATTACAGATGTACAATCTTTGAAACCCAGTGAGTGTTAAACTCTGACAGTGTCTAGGGCTTTTTTTCACATACAGTTTATATTTTTGAACCAGCTATAATCAATGTCTATACTTGTCAAGTGGGAACTGTGTTTTCTTTGCCATTTTCCTTGAAGCTTTAGTCATTGTAACAAAGTGTAAAAATTGTTAATCAGTAACATTTTATTGTACATCTTGACTAAAACTTACCATGTTCTACATGAGCTATAGCTGTTTCCCCTACAGACTGACTGAATATTTAAACATTGGCACTAAAAATAACAGAGGGAATCACAAATGCAGTAGAATGCAATCATTGTGTGAAGTTGCAGGATTAATGGATCTGACAAAAGCATTCGATACATTGAGTACTACTTCAGTGGAACCTTGTTTTTTCTAAGCCCGGGTTTTCGACGAAAATTACACATCTCAGTTTTTGTACACTGCGGGTGTGTTATGGGAAAAATGTATTTGGTTTTTGTATGTTTTGTTTCAGTTATCGTCTGACCTTTTGGATTGGATTAATGATGAAAACTGAGGCTTCACTCGGTCTTAAATTGTAATCGGGAGGGATGGTTTTGAAATAGGTGAAGAAAGAAATTTCTCATCAGATCTTTCAACAACTAACCTTAAGCTCAAAGCAAACAACCTGATCCCCAATAATGTAAAACACAAAAAATCTGTAAGGAGTCAAGATGTGGAGTGAAATTATTGGAATCCATCAAGAACTCAAGAAACCATTGTTACTGCAGTCTAAGCAGTATCCAAAAATGTTTGTCCAGAATTTTTCTGGTCCATTTTAGTTGGAAATGTTGGTTCTGTTTGAAATGTTTAGTGCTAGTACAGATTTGTTGCACATTGTATCATTATTCTACCATAGAGAAGAATGGGTCAAATAAAACATTCAGGGCTCCAAATTCATATGGCATTCATTCCCATGATGAGTGTAAGTAAACTTCTGACCAGAACTGTACCTTGTGATGTTGTTTTGCATTGACTAGATATGTCACAATGAATGCTCTTACCTACAGGCTTGTTGGGATAGGCCTTAGGATACAGAAGAGGGTCCCATGGGTTTAAAGAATTCATAAGAAATGTCACTCATTTATCATCAGTCTCTTGCGCCATGTAATTGGACACATAAGCATTATCCTCTCAGACTTGAACATCTGATGTGCTATGAATGAAATCTCAGTAGTTGCTCACATTCTTAAATATCTGTTATTTTTTTATCTCAAGAAAAAAATGAGTTTAAGTATTATTTATTGACATATCAGGCTTGTATAACTAACTTGAAGAACGGAAGCTAGAAACTGACTTGTGGTCTTCAAGGATGTTATCAAATGAAATACTGTATACAATTCTCCAGCCCCCCGAGACCCTCGTAAGGATAAGGCGACATAGAAGATGGATGCATGGATGGAGTTCCTTTTTTGGTTGTAAATGTTCCTTTTGAAAGCAGTATGCATTTCATTAATATATTACTTTTTTAAATTTCTCTGCAGTCCCATGCACGGCACTGACATGAGAAAACATTTTAGGTCATGTGAGAATCATATGAAGCAGCTCAGGGGCTGAAAGTCAGCTATTCCATTTGAGAAAAATAACTGGAGTCATGTTGTCATCACTGACCTGGAAAAGGCATGGGATTTTTTTTTTTTTTTATGGCGAGCAATGTTCAAAAATGTGGGGTGGGGGGAGGGGGCAAGTCAAACTCAAGCGATTAGAAAGGCTACTGCTGACGGAAATGTTGAAAAAAATGCTTTTAGATATACAGACCCTTTCCAAAAAATTAGAATGTCATGGAAAAGTTGTTTAATTTCCAGAATTCCATTCAAAAAGTTAAACTTTCATAGATTATAGATTCAGGGCCCACAATTTAAACGATTTCAAGTGTTTATTTGTTTATTTTTACGTAATTTGGGCTTCCAGCTCATAAAACCCACGAAAACAGGAATTAAAAAAATTTGAATACTATGAAGAAATCACCATTTACTTCTCAGTTTTTGCAGGAAAACAAAGAAAGACATTAGGATCACATCAAATCAATCTTTCAAAACGATATGTCAATCTTCAATACTTGGTTGGGAATCCCTTTGCCTTAATCACTGCCTCGATGCCACGTGGCATTGAAGCAATCAGCCTGTGGCATTGCCTGGGAGTTATGGAAGCCCAGATTTCCTTGATGCTTGCTGTCAGCTCTTCTTTGTTGTTGGGTCTGGTGCCCCTCATTTTCCTCTTGAGAATAGCCCATAGATTCTCCATGGGGTTTAGGTCCGGTGAGTTGGCTGGCCAGTCAAGCACTGTGATGGCATGGGCATCAAACCAGGTTTTGGTGCTTCTGGCGGTATGGGCAGGGGCCAGGTCCTGCTGGAAGATGAAATCTGCATCTCCATACAGATCCTCAGCAGAAGGAATCTTGAAGTCCTCTAAAACATTCTGGTAGACTGTTGCGGTGACCTTGGATTTAAGAAAGCAGAGTTTACCAACACCTGCACCGGACATTGCACCCCAAATCATGACGGACTGTGGATATTTCACACTGGACCTCAGGCAGCTTGGATTCTGTTCCTCACCCGTCTTCCTCCAAACCCTTGGACCTTGATTCGCAAATGAAAGGCACACTTTACTTTCATCGGAAAAGACCACTGGCCAACAGTTCAGTCCTTCTTCTCCTTGGCCCAGTGGAGACGCTTCCTACGTTGGCTCAGGTTCACAAGTGGCTTGACCCGAGGAACCCAAAAGTTGTAGCCCATCTCCCGGATGCGTCTGAATGTGGTGGTTTTTGAAGCTGTGAGTCCCGCCTCATTTCACTCTTTCTGGATCTCTGCCAGATTCTTGAATTTTCCCTGTTTGATAATCCGCTGAAGCCCACGGTCATCTCTTTTGCTGGTGCATCTTCTCCTGCCACATTTTGCCCTTCCTCTAGACTTTCCATTGATATGCTTGGACACAGCACTCTGTGAACAACCAGCCTCCTTAGCTATGAACTTTTGTGGCTTACCCATCCTATGGAGGGTATCAATGATGGTCTTCTGGCCAGTCTGCAGTCTTCCCCATATTGAACCCAACTGAGACAATTGAACCAAACTGAAGCAATTTAATGACATCTGGGGGAGCCTGTGCAGGTGATTTGACTTTAGTAGATGATTAGTGTGTGACACTCAGTTTAAAACATTCACGCCCTGCAAAATTTGGGCTGATTTCTTCACAGTATTCTAATTTTTTGAATTCCTGTTTTCGTGGGTTTAATGAGCTGGAAGCCCAAATTATGTAAAAATAAACAAATAAATACTTGAAATCGTTTAAATTGTGGGCCCTGAATCTATAATCTATGAAAGTTTAACTTTTTGAATGGAATTATGGAAATTAAACAACTTTTCCATGACATTCTAATTTTTTGGAAAGGGTCTGTATATATTATGGCTGTCAAAGTTGACGCGTTAATAACGAGTTAACCGAAATTCCCTTTAATGCCACAATTTTGTTGACGCGCGATTAACATGCACACGTCCTGTTTGATCCTCGGCCCACACCGTAGTTTGAAGAAATGCAGCGGTGTGGCAGTTGATGTGGAGCCACAAGTGTGAACAAATATTGAGCAGAAATGGACAAAGAAAACGATATTTTGAATGGTTAGTTTAGCTTCAAAGCCCTGGCAGATGGCTCTCTCTCTTTTGAGATATATATATATATATAGATATATAGATATCGATATATATAACGATATATAATTATATAAATCGCTCTAATTTACCTTCTTAAATGGATAAATCATAATATGTCAAAGCTGCGCATTGTTGAGTGTTCATAAATGGGACTAGTAGGGTATAGTTAGTATAATAATCAGCATTAACTTTAGCATTTACATGCTGTAGGTTAGATTTTTATTTTCTCCCCTAATAAGAAGTTTCATTAAAACGGCATTTTGTGTTCAGTTGTGTTGTCATTGACTAATATTTAAATTTGTTTGATGAGCTGAAATATTTAAGTGTGACAAACATGCAATAAAAAAAAAGAAATCAGGAAGGGGGCAACCCTTTTTTCACACTGTATGTAAATGTTTTGATGTGTGTATGGGAACATTACTCTGTCAGAACGCCCAATTTTATGTCAGGTTTCAACCCTCAAACTGTTTATTTTAAGGTCAAGTTGAAGAATTTGGATGTACAGTCGTCGCTCGCCACATTGGTGGTCGAATTTAACTGCAATAAATGAGAGATTACAGTAGTTCTGCATGATTCCAACCATCTGACAGTGTGGGTTTTCTTCCAAAGCTGGGCAATGTGGTGACACACCCAAATAACTCGTACTTGCATACAGTCGTTCGAACTGATAAAGAGAATTAAGTTGTTCAAGTCCTTCTCAACTTGTGTAAATCTTTAATTCTTATAAGAGGGTCACTGAGTTGTTTTGACTTTCCCATTCTTGGCCGATTATTGGCCGATCCATGAGTGTTGTTGAAAAATTTCAACACATTTTCAAAATTTATCTTCACCAGAAATTAATTAAGCCTAACGTTCAGCCACTGAAACACACTTTTTTTTTTGCCTTTGTTGAGTAACATATTTACATACTCCCATTAAGTATAATTTATGTATGTATTTATTGTTATACCAGGGGAACTATTGCATCTGCTTGGCTTTTAAAGGAACTATTCAAAAATATAACAAGTTTATTCCAATTACCCAGTGGTTTATGAATGTTAATCAGTGTCCATTTGTTTTTCAGTGTGCAGATTTCCAAAGAGTCTGAAACAGTAGCATCAAGACTGGGGGCCCAACATATTATCGTGAGTTACCAAATTATTATTTTTCTCTGAGACATTTTCTTTTCTTTTCCACAGTAATTATTAAGAAAGATATATTATACTGTACAACTGCCAAGGCTTGATGCAAAATGAGTAATGGAAATCTTGTTTGAAGTGCTCCCACATGTCACTGTATTATGACACAACAGGCATTGTCTTCTGTCCTAATGTTATCCTCACACTTAGTCACCGGCAGTTTGTTGTTTATTTTCCCCGGCCGGCTATGGCTACTACTTTTATTTTAAATTTGTTCTTTGGTCGTCAATTTTTCTCAGCCTTCTTCAAAAATTCAACGTCAGTCAAGTCAGGACTACTTGGTGAATACAAAAACCTTCTTTTTAACCTTACCTAAACCTTTAATTTTAAACTTAATTTCCCTTCAACATGACACGTAAATGTTTTTATTGTTCCCTCTATAAGTTAAAGCACAACAAAGGCTCTAATCAGGAAAACAGAGTAGGCTCTGTGACGGGCTAGAGGGTGTGTTCTTGAAATAGGACATGGTTTTACCCTATCCTATCAGCAGTGAGGTTCATAGGTCAACACTGTCTCATGTTTATAAACACTGTAGACAGCCGTGAAGTAGGTTTTGAACTGCCCTCAATGTGAAATCTTTAGTCAGAGCACCATCACGCTTAATTTCACACGTCTCATTCAAGGGCCAACAGAGGTAAGTCGCCCTGCTTCAATTTTCTTCATGCAATTTCAAATGGGAACGAAGTCATAGCTCAGAAATCAATTTTACTGAGTATGCATTTGACTGGTGTGTTATTCCTTTCTGTGACAACATTTGTTTATTTTATTTATAACCTATCCAATTTATAGACGAAAACCTCTCAGCGGCTCTCCATTTTTAATTTCAGAAGAAATATACAGCATTAATATCTTATATGAATATTATATTGGGTGGAGGAAGTCAATAACCAGTAGTTAACCAATAGTATTTGATAAACTGTTGAAGAATAAACAAAGCCATCATTTTAGCACAGACTTTCCGATTGTGTTTAAACTTTTAGCAGCAGATATTAAAAACAAGTTGGGAATTGAAAATACTTATAAAATAGTAGTTTTCACTATTGGGGGTAACCGTTTATAGGAACTTGCTTACCAAGACAGTAAGAACTAAAATGATGCTCATGTGTTCTATGTGTCTAGCTACCCAAAAATACGTTTTGTACTGTGCTCCTATTTTTTGGGGTTCCATCCTCGGTGGCCGTGCTTTTCAAGTTGCTTTGACAACTGTGTTCTTACCCAGTATCTGTGATCTGACCAAAATCATATTCCCTCATGGCACACTTTGTAAATTCAGTATAAACTTCGCTAACAAGGCCAGTGGCTTTATTTATTTATTTTTTTTACCGTCTCCTCTTTGCTGTGTGCCAGGACCTCAGATTGAGCCCACTCTCTTCCGCACTCCCAGCATTTATGCATTCACCACCCTCGGGCTTCACAAGGGATCTTATGAGGATCATTTGACTCCAATGATATTGCTGCTTCGGGCTTTTTGGAGTAGGGAGAACAAGTAGTTTGTTGCATATTTTTCTCAAGGGTATGCCGTGTTCCAGAAGGCTTATCTTTTTTTTTTTTTTTTTAATTATTAATCATGTCATTCTTAGAGCAAAGCAGTGATGTAGAGCAAGGGTGGACCACATTGTATTTTGAAAAGGCAAAAAATAACTCATGAAATTGAAGTGCAACTTGTGTCAGCAGCTTCTTACATATAACGCAACAACCACCAATGTCATTGAATATGATTTATATCAGCAGGCTGTTAGGCCAACTTCATTTTATATCCCTACCATTTTTATTTGTTTATCAGTGTTTTAGCCATTTTTGTTGAGGTGGTCGCAAAGGAGATCTGTTTATTTGTAGGAGTCACGATTAGCTGTGCTCTTAAAAACAAAAACAAACAAAAAACAGACTATTAGTCGACTACGGACAAAATCACAGTACACATGGGGACATCAGTAGCACTATAAAAATACTCCTGGCTGGTATTTCTAACTTAGATGTTAGAAGAAGCACCTTCTCAGAGGCATTATTGGAGCATTTTGGCCTCGCAGTCAGGAGATCGAGTGTTGAAATGTCAGTTGGAGCACCTCTATGTGGAATTTTCATGTTCTCCTTGTGCGTGGGTTTTCTTCAGGTACTCTGGCTTTCATCCCCAAAAACATGCATGTTAAATTAATCGGGTCTAAATTGTCAATGTGAGTGTGAATGCTTGTCTATATGTGTCCTGGACGCTGCCTCTCACATGAAGTCTTCTGGGATAGGTTCCAGCTCACCCGTGACCCAAATGTGGGCAAATATAGAAAATGAAAAAAGTGACATTTTGCTTTGAAATTAATCAGATTGATCCACTAGTACAGTAAATAATGGCCTTGTGGATGTGATCATTATTTTATACACTCATCATTTTGTAATGTTTTGACAGGCAATCAGAAGTTGAGGACAATGCAAGTTCACATGCACACAAGGTTTTGTTTCCTATGTGTGCTCACCTTCCTCTTCCATCAGTCGAGCCACTGTCATGGAGACGGGCATCATGAGCACCATGGTCATCACCATGCCAACCACACCCACAACGACCTGCAGATTTCTGAGGCTCCATATGTGAGGAAATCTTCCCCTACTGCAGAGTCTATAAGTCCTGTGAGGACATCTTTAGAGGAGGAGCAGCACTTCTACATCCAGCAGCTATTCAGACGTTATGGCCAGAAAGACCGGCTAGATTTTCACGGATTTCAGAGTCTCCTTCTTAGCTTGGGTCTGGGTGAAGTGAAAGTGGTGGGCATGGATCATGACGACCTTGGTCACGACCATGTAGCTCATCTCGATGTTCTTGATATGCAAGAAGGCTCTCACTCACACAGTGAAGGGCATGGGCATGGGCATGGGCATGGGCATGGGCATGGGCATGGGCATCCACGTCACAAACCCAGCTTCCACCATCCACATACAGAACAAGATCCCACAGAATGCAGCCAACAGACCACTGCTGCTGTCACACGTTCTGGTGCATCAAGAGAACAACTCCATAAACACCATCACGAACATAATCATAATCATAACCACAATCACCTACATGATGCAGAACATAATCATAATCATGCCAAGGAAGAAGAGAGTGAACACATGAGTGACAAACCCAACCTTGTGCAAGCACAAATCAGCACAGATATTGCTCCCACCAACCAGGAACAGCTCTCTTCTGCCCAGCTTGACTTACCTCATGGCAATCAAGAGATGCAGTCTTCGCCAACTCCCACAGACACCAAGCCCAAGAAGCTAAGAAGGCCAGGAAGAATCAGAGGACAACGTGGGCAAAACAAAACCGTTTCACCTCACACAACATTGTCGAATAACCATGACCATAAACACAGTCCTGATCATGGCCACAGCCATTCTCATAAAGGTAAAAGAGAAGCACCAGGGGGCCCTGACACCCCAACAGTCCCAGGCCCTGTTTTGTCTGGACATGCAAGTGGCTTGTTTCATCAGCATGAGGAGGTAGGGGCTCTTTTGAATTCATAAATAATACTTTTAATATTGTCATTTAATTAATAATGGACTACTCCTTATCTGATTTATCTGTGCATTATTTTAAATCAACATGCAATGTCTGCTCACAGTGTTTGAACCTGACTCAGCTACTCAACTACTATGGGCTGAGTCCCGATTCCCTCATCTCGCCAAATCAGTTCACCTATCTGTGTCCTGCCCTGCTGTACCAGATAGATAGTCGTGTGTGCATCCGCCATTACCACCAGATGGAGGTGGAGCAGGAAGCTTTGGACAATGTCAGTTCTGGTAAGAAGCTAAGCATCTAATTGACTCAACTCACTTGGGCTAATGTAGTACTCAATAATTTTCTATTAAAAACAGAAGACCACCGCAGGTAGCAATGAGGATAAAACATTTCATACTAAGTACTAATTTGCTGATTCTGAATAAAAAGACAAATAGAAGTCAACATTTCACCTCATTAGGACTTCTTCTTGGCTTTAACAACTTAAGCTAACCAGTATATTCTATTCTCTTGACAAGAAGAGGTTTTTTGCCATTTGATTAGGTCCTGATCGATATGGATTTTTTGGGGGCCAATTCCAGTAATAAGGAATAAAAAGATTTCGATAACCAAAATGTTTTAAACAAGATAAATAGGCGTTTGTTAACATAATGTGAATAGGTGGTATGTTAATGTAACATTAAGTTATTCAGATAACTATAGCCCAAACAACAGGTTTAACAGGTTTCCTATGCTCTAACTATGAAACTATTCCATATATAAATAAGGAATCCTACTTTGTGGAAATTCACTTATCATGGTCTGGTCTGGAACCAATTAACCGTAATAAACAAGGGATTACTGTACTTGAAATTGTGTGGAACAAGCAGCTTATGAAAAATTTGAATGTAAAATAAATCCATAACATGATGTGCAAAAGGGCAGTGAACCTCTGAATAAAATAATCACACATTTATATGAATTGAGACATTTGCATTCACATACGCCCTCAGTACCAGAGTGCCACAGTGCAAACATTTTTTGTAAACATCTAATCTCTAATGGTTATAATCGTCCGGCCGATTAATTGGTCGGGCACTATCATTCATTTGTAAGAAAAACACTATTACCTGCATTGTATTACTGAAAAATAAATGTTAACAACATTCAAAAGTTGGACGATCACTGATTATCTGTAAGAGCTATAATTGGACGATTAAATCAGCTGGCCGATTAATCGATCAGGCCCAACATTTGATGTTTCTGGGGGTTTATTGCATTTCAAATTTTGTACATTTAACCTGCACCTTTTTGGTTTTATATTTGCCTCAAGACAAAAGTCTCCCAAATTTAGCAGGAAAGGCCCAGTTACTAAGTAACTAGTGTGCCATAAAAGCATTCAAGGTCTCAATCAAAGAAACATGTGATACCTCTCTGTGATCTTGTCATATTCATATAAAGGCTCTGACACAGTGGGAAAGATAACACCTTGAACTTATCAGCTCGCTATCACATTTGCATCACCCTACGTTTGTTCACGTGATGATTTTATTTACTTGTGTTTACAGGTAATACGAATTTGTTCTCGAGTAGGAGTCCTTCTTTATCTGGTCCTTTTGGCGTTAAACCAGACACAGCACCATGAACCCTATTATACCGATTATCCAACCCCAGTATATCGTGTGTCCGACTTGATATATAAACTGCAGCATCGCTACTGGCAAATCCTTTTACAGAATGTTTGCCAGTCAAGTGTATGTCATTGTGATAAGTGAAGTGAAGTAGTAAATGTAACTTTGGTTTCCTGAGTTGTTCTCATGGGTTTGTTCAATCTCTTTCCATTTTCATATACATTGGAAGAGCTGTCTCTCTTTGAGTGAGGATCATCTTTTTTTCACCGTCATTTTCTGCTATACTGAGCACTGATGAAAACTCACCAGAGCATAATTTGAAAATCAACATAAGTTTAAAAAAAAAAATTGTATGAATATATATATTGAAAGACCAACTGAATTAGGAGGGGGTTTTTTTTTTACATATTTTATTTACCACTTCCAAGTGCTAGGACCTAATGCTTTCATCTACTTCTCTGTCACAAAAACTACCATTTTCCACAATTTGGCCTGGATGCAACCCTGTTGAATCTGAGTGCTTTGATTCCAAATGAGATTCAGTAAACCTGAAAGCATTTTCATTTGATAGGAACTAGTCTGTATCATTTGATAGGTTGATAACAACTATCTCGGCAGAAGCAGTTGTTGCACAGTCAAGGAACATCAAGTCTCAGAGACACATTTTACATGGAAATTACCGGTACCATTTTATATACTGTATTTAAAGGATGGCTCTTCTCAGGATAATCGTTGCTTCTATTTCGTGCGGTTTCCTCTATAGTTGTATTTGTTGCTGGCAAATGAGTATTTTGCGATAAATACATCTCACCACTTCTTAAACTCAATCAACTCAATAAGCAGACAATGTGTTGATGATCAGTCAGATTTGAATATAAACTCCAATATAAATGTATGCCCCTTGAAAGAATCCCTCTTTGGTTTCAAATTTCACGTTTTAAAACCAAGAAATATACAAATAACACCACCGGCTGGTGTATGTTCTCAGTCGTGGTGTAAAAGAAAAAAAGGAACAAATAAATGTCTATTTGTCAAAATTCAAAGTTAATCTTTGTAAGAGGGGGAAAAAAAAAGTTCCTTTCTCTTTTATCTGCACAGAATTGTGGAGTATTACGTGACAATATTGAACCGAATGGCAGTGATAATATCCATGAATCCAGGTGAGGACAGCAGCACACAACACGAGTGACACACTAATGGTCTGGAGTGCTGAAAAGTGGAAGAAATGAAAAATGTCAGTTACATTATTTACAGTGCACAATTAATTTGGGCAAGATACAGTAACTGATGTACATTTGTGTGTGTACTTTTAATAAAACACACTGGAATAAAAAAAAATGTGCATCTTAACACACTGTTAATCAAAGAAGATTTTTGTCACAATATACACAAGTATACACACGAATCCAACCAATTTTTAATCATTAAAAACGCTTTCTCTTCTGAATGTATAGTACCTGTATCAAGTGTCCCTAAGACGGCACTGTGATGCTACCAAAAGCAGTCGTAAAATGGAAATGGTAACCAAATGGTAAGACAGCATGAACAAGTCAAAAGAGCGAGAATAGCTGCTCATTAGTGGGAAAACCAGAGCTGGGAGACTCTGGCTTACCAAGATTCAGCCATAGGCATCACCACAAGATGTAGAGGTACCTTCCATTTACCTCCTGCTGGAATCTGTGGGGGAGCTCAGAAAATTTGCAGTTTTTTCCTCAGTGGTTCCAAATTCCCCCTCTTTTTGTGGTGTGCCAATTAGGAGTGACATTTTTCTGAGACGTGGCTCACAGAAAAGTCATAATTGGAGAGGAAACAGACCACTGGGTCTCATCTTTTCTTTTGCCATCATCAACTACCACCTCATCACAACCCACTGCAAAAATTAGCATTCAACATACACGACATAAAAGATACAAATTGGTACAAATGCATATTTATAATGAGATAGAAGTATGGATGCGCTGCATTGGGTGTAGACTTGCAGTTATGTACTGAAGTCAACTGTAGCCTCTTGGCTTTTTAAGGCAGAGTAAAATGGTAGTAACAATAAAGGGTTGTTGTAGATTTTTTTTTGTTGTTGTTTTTTTGTCTGTGAGGACCCGAAGCGTTCAGTTTTTACTTCCTAACGATGAGGCTTACTGATAAAAGTATAGATGTTGTCTGCTCCTCTCAAAGGATTATCTTTTACAGAAAATAGAACTTTGGCAGCAAACGTTTTGTAAACTACATACACAATGATATCTTACTAATCGATTGCAATCACCAAATAGTTGACCACTTTTAGCCCCACTGTTTGTATTTACAGTAGAGCCCTGCTTTTTGCGGGGGTTCCGTTCTACACCTACCACTGAATAGCAAAAATCATCAGATTTTGGATCAACATTTGCAATAAAAGCCACTGCTGTAATGTATTAGATTAGATTCAGCCCCAGAACCTGCGCTCTTCAATTGCCATTGTTCACTGACGACGGGAGCTAACAAGCTGAATTGACAATCCAGATTTAAACCCTAAATAGTCTCACACACTTACTAAACGCATTTAAAGCATAAAATGTATAGGTCCTCACCACTAATGAATGACAAACTAGATGATAGAAGAGCAGATTGTATCAGTCACGATGTACCAGCCATAGCACACAACTACGGTGTGTTCAGGGACTGCCGAACAAAGTGCGACATATCAACTTTTGCCGCAAAAACTCAGTGACACATAAAGACATAACATTAGTAACGACATTGTTTGCACAATAAATTTTTTTCAAGCTGATACCGATAACTTTGTGCTTCTCAAAAACGATGGCCAATAAGTTATTTATATCTTGTTTTTTAAATGTACAGTAGCTGTTGTGTAGTTTGTGCACACCTGGAGTTAAAAACAACTTAAAACAATGTTGGTGTAGATTTGTCCTTACCAAATTTCATAACATCACCGCTCTTAACAAAACTATAAACCGTGGCTCTGAGTGGTTTGCAGGCCCACGGGGGCTGGTGTGTTCGTCAATGGTGGAGGACGCCGTGGCGATGAGAGTAGACCCCGCGCCTTTCTTTTCAGCTGGCTTTTGGGTAGCTTCTTTGACGGCGCAGGCGTCTTTGTGGGCTTTTGGGGCACAGTTGTGGCGTTTCAGGTGGCGGGTGGGGTTTGGTGTGTTGAGGGTCGATGTTTTTTTTGTTTTTTTCCTCTCTCTCCTCGAATAGAGCGTCCAGAGCGTTTGGTGCGGCTCACACACGAGGCAGTGGAGAGAGTCCCACACGATGTTTGTTTACAACACGTCACCTAAGGCCGAAAAGGAGCGCTTGAGAATTTCATTTCATTAAACATGCTAAAAACTAGTGTAGGTTTAGATACGCACAAAAATTAAATACAGTATGTTAAAAAGAACACGCCTCTCAACTATTTGTTGTCGGTGACAAGTAGAACCTTGAAAGATTTTCAGGGATTTGGGGGTGGCTCATTATCCTGGTAGAACTGCTCTCAGGATCAAGATGCAACAGGTCATCTCATCTTCCAAGCACACCGGCCCAAGCTGACAAACCTTGTGGGAGTATAATACTTGAAGATTCCTCAAAATTAGTCTGGCATCTCCTTGGGTGAAAATCCACCATTGTCTTCTCGCAAGCAACTACGCAGAAAGCTAAGCAGAGCTGCAGTGTTGTTGGATGTATCTCGTCACACATCCTCACATCACCTCCCAGTCACAGAAGACATCAAAGCAAAGTGGATTTGTTTTATTGACATTTGTAGTCGGGAGCGCAGGCACACTGCTTCAAGGCTGATGTCAGTAGTGTTGGACTTCAGGGATTTCCATTGACTTGTTGAAATAAGAGTGCATTGATTTGGGTTGTGCTTTTGTGTGTGAAACTTTCCTTGCAATGTGCCAGATGCACAAAACTGCCCTCTCAGACGCTCAGAGAGGGTGGAGGTGCTCCTGTTCTTTGGCATGAGACAGGACAGCTGCTTTGTAGAGGGAGTTTTAGGTGTGCTGTCATTCTTGGTCCTTGGGGTATTTCGACCAAAGCATGTCTGACCTTTTTATTGTATGTCAAGGCATCTAGGAACTGTTTTAATTTGTGGAAGAAATTGCACACATCAACGAACTGATACATTCATGACTTGCCATGTTTCTGTGTGTTTTACACTGCCAATAACGAAACACATGAATGCCTCTTTGTCTGTGAGATTGGGCTATGTTGACCTGTCAAGACAGGCATTCACTCTGAATTGTAATGGCATGTGGCTTTGTAATCAATACACAAACATTATGGCCTCTTTTGCTTCTGCTCTTCCCGCCATAAGGGACTCATGCCTGTTATGTGAGTGGGGACATCTGCCAGGGGAAACGTTTCTTAATCCTACAGCTGGTTAATGGGACAGTGACAGCTTGATTCAGTCTCTCTAAAGACCACTCTGTCAGGCATAAGACATGTTTCACATCATCTACTCACAAACTTTCCCACCTGGGGTCCATTAGATGTGGAGAGGCGTTGTGGCTGCCAGTGTGATTTTTACAGTTATTAGATATTTCTCCTCCTCTGGCTAGGTGTTTACTCAAGATTTATCTTAAAGCGTTCTAACACGAGGCCATTCGTACTGTGCTGGACATAGGTGTGATTCCCCCCCTCCCTCCTCCTCGCTCCCGCTGGGCTGTGCTCACGCCGAGCATTCCTGCTTCAGCTCGTTTGCGTGTACCATCACTTTTACAGTGCTGTATTACTGCAGTTTCCCAGACTTTTTATTTTGAATTGTTGTGATTATTGTTATTGTGGAAGGCGGCTGTTTTTAAATTACTTTCAAAAGGAGCGATCGCTCGATTAAATGTCACAGCTTTATTCCATACATGAATGTATTTCCATGGGTTTTAGCTTTTGTATTATTTTCAATCGTTCTATTTATTTGAGTTGTGAAATGTGTCGGTTATCATTATGTACTTGTGAGGAGCAATGACTGGTATGGTATGCTGCACACGTGTGTGTGCATGTAATCATGCCCTCACCTCTTCTCATCAGAGGGGAAGTTTACTGAACTTGAGCACTGATCAGGGGCCTCATCTATAAAAACGTGTGTAGAAATCTGACTAAAAGTCTGCGTACGACAGAAACCCAAAATGTGCGTATGGACAAAAATATTCAGACCTGGGGAAAAAAAAAAAGTGGCGTACGTACGCATTCACGCAATTTGTTTTTCATTGAGTCCACCTAGAGGAGAAATGTACGTATGCAACTCCGCCTAAAGTTACGCCCTTTGCACGCCTCCGTGCACGCCACGGCCCTGACACTGTCCACACAAATAAAGGCATGGTAAATAAAGGTTGCTATTGACGACATACTTTTATATATTGTTATTACTTGTCTTTTTTTTTTGCTAAACTGTCAAAAGAAATGCAAGAAACTGAGCACTAAGGACATATCAGCTGTGCCTTAAACCCTAGAATTATTTGACAACATGATGTTTTTTTATTAATTAATATTAATCGAACACATAATATCATAATTATAAAATGATGACGTATTCAAGCACTGCGCTGTTTTTATATACGGATACTATACGCTCGTGTGCAATGATGTGTTTATGATCAATGACAAATGATATCAGTCAGTGTGATGTCAAATAACACTTTCCACAAATGTTTTCAAGTCAATAACGGCGTGATGTGTTCATGCAATGATTGATAAATTGCTTCCATTGCATGTTTATTTCTAACATGATTTCACTTCACCACTTAAAATGCGCGTCGCCTTTTTGCCATTTCTCCAAAAAAGTGCGTAGGCCAACTATAAAGGGTGCGCACATTCTCACGCCAGGTTGTGTTTCCACAGTTGTTGGTTCAGCTGTGCGAGAGCACGTGGGTAAATCTCACTCTCTGACGCCTTAAGAGTTGTGCTGGCTATTCGTTTGACAGCCTAGGATTTCAGCTTGACGGCTTGCGCTCTCGACTGTCATTCTACAGACATAGGTTCAAACCCAGTGCGGAACTTGAGGCTGGGTGAACCAGGTGGTCTACATAGAGACAGAAATATCATTCTGTTATGTTAGTCAGAGTTGGTAAAGGGTACATGTTGAATACAGCAAGTGAACAAATGTATTAGCAATTGATGTCACACGGAGAAGAGGTGCTTCTTCCTACTCCTTTTTGGGCATGTGGAATTGTGAATAGTAATATGTGACGTATTCAAATGTAACTCGTATGCATGTTCAAAATAAATCAAACCATTACTTTTTCTCCACTGGTCATTTTTGCTGTTGCTTTCTTCTTTTGTTGTTTTTTTTCCTTAACACTGACTTTATTCCCATAATATTTTTACTTTATTCTCATAATATCACAACTTTTTCCCAACCTAATTTTCTAAAAAATTGCAACTTTATTCTTTGTTTTGTTACTATTATCGTGAAAATATTTTTTCTCATAGTATTAGGACGTTATGCTCGTAAAATTGTTGGCATAATGTTACAATGTTTCATCTTAATATTATAACGTTATTCTAATATTACTACTTATTATTCAAGTAAAATTTGGTTCTTTTGTTTGTTCCATTTTTCTTGTTTCCATTCTTTTTCTTGTTTAATTGTATTTTTAAAATGTATAGAGGGCTGATTTAAAAAAAAAAAAAAAAAATCAGCCACAGACCACACTTTGGACGCCCCTGCTCTATTCACTGATTATAAGACGGCCTGTCTGTTTCACACTGTGTTTTTTCTGGAAAACTAGAGTGTTTTTTTCAGGCCAATATGGTATACATAATGCGGCTCTTACATCATATTATTAATGGACTCTTTTCTAGCCATTTCATTTGAGTTCTGTTCTTTGTTTACCGCACGGTGCTTTTTTTTTTTCTGTTGTTACTCCAGTCTCCTGGCAGTGAGGTGTGCATTATATGTGCGGTGTGTTTCAGTCAATAAAAAGCCTATAGCCAAATGTCACTGGTGAAGAATCCGGCTTCGGTTTAGCAAACACACCATCACTGGTGTGACATTGAATTTCATACTACATTAAGCATTTTGTCCTCTGTGACCAAATAGTCATAAACTTTTTCGCTTTGGCCTTGTGCTGTTTTGACAGTTTAAATGATAGCACACCTTTCTCACGCTGCTCTGCCTTGTGTCTTCCATCAACAGCGCAGCAAGTAGGAATTTGCTGAAGTGTCACTTTAAGTTTCCTGCTTTAGGCCTTGTGTCATCACAAGGACATTTGGATTGAAACCCTCTAAGAAATACTTTTTTTTTTTTGGTATCAGGAATAACTTCCTCAGCCAGCAAAAAAGTGATAAAGGTTTTGCTGTTTGTGATCTGCTGTTGACAATCTTGACACCAAATCACATTAAACTGTTGCAGCTTACACCTGTACTTTTCTTGACGCACTCAAAAACATAAATAATAGCGATGTTCTGTTTTATTCTCTCCCTGTTTCCAGTGTGGACTTGGGTGTGGGGCTTTGTGGCCATCACCATCATCAGCCTGCTGTCTCTGTTGGGTGTTGTTCTCGTGCCCATCCTCAACCAGTCCTGCTTCAAGTTCCTTCTCACCTTTCTTGTGGCCCTGGCCGTGGGCACACTCAGTGGCGATGCGCTCCTTCATCTACTGCCTCATGTGAGTTAAAGGCAGATGGCCAGGGTGCAGTTGTGTAACCATAACAACCTGAAGTAAGCCTCCTCTGTGCCATACTGCAACACAAAAACATTCATGCTTAAAAGAGCTCCAGTCACTTCAATTAGTGGAATTTAGTGGTTACAATCATTCATTTGGTGCGACAAAACCCAAAACATACAACAGCCAAATAAATATTTCCCATAAGAAATCATGCAGATATGATTAATTCATTCCGGGACACCTTTTAGGTGTTTAGTGGGCACATGCATGGTGTGACTGGCCAAGTACGTTCTGTCTCTTATCTCCCAACCTTTCACTTTCTTGTCCTGTCAATAGTCTCAAGGGCAGCATGACCACAGCGGCACGAGCCATGGCACCGATCTGGCGACTGAGTTTGATGGAGTGTGGAAAGGCCTGACAGCGTTGGCTGGCATTTACCTTCTCTTCATTATTGAGCACTGTATCGGCATGTTTAAGCACTACAGGGACCAACGGGTGAGGAAAACAGCACCTAGCTAAGATTGATTATGTCCTTACTGCTGCCAGGTTAGATGCAGAAATCTCACAAGAATGTGGATGCACAGTTTAAGCTTTGAATTCAGGGTTGCAGTGAAATGTCATTCACCCATTAAGAATGTATGTGCTTCTTCTTGGAAGGGCATGAAGAATGTGTGTGAAGAGGGCAAGATTGGCAAGAAGTTGTCAGATCACAAATTAAATCACCACTCAGATGCAGAGTGGGTTCACTTGAAGGTGCTGGGTGATGGTGAGTAGCGTTCAGTCAGACTTTTCCTCTACCAAGTCAAGAGCCACCCCTGACGTCTTGATTCTTTTAGGTGCTGACAGCAGTGCCATCTCCTGTGACAATGATCACAATGACACGCAGCTCACAGAGTTTCAGATACCTTCACACTCTCCCACCAACAAGACGCCACTGAAAGCTCCAAACCCCAACAAGCGGTCACCCACTAAGGTGAATGGGCAGAAGGCCAAGCAGCACGGTCACGGACACGGCCACTCCCACGGTGGGAACTGCCACTCGGATCAGGAGATGAAGGACGCTGGTATCGCCAGCATCGCCTGGATGGTCATCATGGGCGACGGCATGCATAACTTCAGTGATGGGCTGGCTATCGGTAAGTAACAATGTTGATGTTTTTTTTTTTTTAATTCAAATTGTCAAAAATAAAGTATTGTAAAGTAAGAAGAGTTTGCAAGGAAGATCACTTAAAGGGACAGCAACCTTAAACAATCCAAAAATAGAGCAATAATTCAGTAAACAGTTCCCACCAAGCTGATCATAGAAACATCCTCATCAACATTGAGTGTTCTATGTTATTTGGGTATGTGATGTTAGTAGTGAACATTATGTTGAATTTTTACATTGCTGTCAATGAAATGAAAAAGTGTCAAGATATGCTCGATATTGGCTGTCTTACCTCATTGCCGATACCGATATCAACCGATACCGATATTGGCAGCAGCTCTTTTCATAAACTAAGGTCGTGAAATGAACACATTATGCTTCTCTTACTGTGATGGCACTGGATGCATTTCACAACTAAACAGTGTTTGCGCAAAATAAGACGAACACCGCAATGTGTAATGTAAGATATAGAAAATGTGGCAAGTTTATTTTAAACATGAACAAAATAATTAAAACAAATCATGGCCAATAGTCAACTCTTAAGCAATGCTGTTATGATTTGGAAACCTGCACATTTCTTTGTAGCACAAACATCCATATAAGAATGAAGTAAAGTATGAAACTCTGGACAGATGGTTTGATTAGGTCTCACTCGCACACCAATACAGAGAAAAAAAGAAAAGACTATACCGATATGATCCAATTTCTTATTTTTATGCCAGTATCGGTCTACAGTAATATCATTATTGGTCAATTCTAATTGTGTCTTCATTAAATCTGAATTCCTGGCACATTTTTTAATCTTGTAAAAGCGTACCTAATAAAGTGGTGAGTCAGTACACACAATTCCATTGCCACTTGCGTAATCAGTCCACCTGCAAGCAAATATACATTGTCCTAAATATTTAAAACGACATTCAGTGGTGGAATAATTGCAATGTTACACTGGTACACACATGGTGGTCACAGATTACCTACTTTAGTCATACTGTTGCCGCTGTGTCTGAAATGCCTGCATCACCGTGAGATGAGTCTTTATTTGAAACACAAACTATCTGTTTAAGCTGTTTCTAAGAAAAACATAGAAGCTACCAACATTTTGAGATCCATGCTGCTTATTGGACAGTGATGATAATGGTATTGATGTATGTCGTCACCTGACCTCTGTTAGTACAAATTCTCCTTTCTCTGTTAGTTCAAAATGTGTTGCACGTTCATGCAATCAGTCAGTGTATATTTCAAAACAAAAAATATTTCTGGCCACAAAAAAAAGCACATGGACCAGACCTGGCCCAGGGACTGCGAATTTGACGCCTTTGCACTCAGGTATTATCTGAACTAGTTCTCTTTTGTACAGTGTGTTTTGGATTAAACATTCAAACATCTTTGATGCCGCTTATCCTCACTAGGGTTGCAGGTATGCTGGGGCCTATCCCAGCTGACTTTGGGCAAATAGGCGGGGTATACCCTGGACCAATCAGCCGCAGGGCACACACAGACAACAATCCACGCTCACATTCATACCTATGGACGATTTAGAGTCGCCAATTAACCTAACATGCATGTTTTTGGAATGTGGGAGGAAAGGAGTACCCGGAGAAAACCCACACACACCGTGCGGGCCGGAGTAAATTCTAAAATGTTCCTTCAGTTTGTTGTAAAAGAGTATATTTGTCTCAATCATTCCAAATCAGATGTTACACAAAACAGCTTTAAAATCTGAAACATCCTTGAAACATGCACTCAGATCAGAGGTTGTATCAGGGTTGTGTGTCTGTTCTGTGAACACGAACTTGCGTAAAGTTGTTTCTTTCTCCGAGGATTTTCAGATTTGCCTTCCAGATCTCTTTGACACTGTGAACCTTTCTCCTCTTCAGGCGCTGCATTCAGTGCAAACCTCACAGGAGGCATCAGTACTTCAGTGGCTGTTTTCTGCCACGAACTACCTCATGAACTTGGTAAGTGTTGCTCACAGAGACCACACATAAAATATAAACAAAACAAGTCATGTTCTTGCACCAGCGACTGCACACATCACTTGTTTAGCGAGCAGAACAAAAGGGACACTGCCTCATGTGAAACCGCTTTCCCTCTTGAACTTGAATCAAGGTAGGTCCCGTGACCCGATTGTACCATGAAACCTTTTAAAAAACGCCCCCGTGCTGCTCTCCTCACTGCAGAAAAATGGATTTTGTCTGACAGCACTCAAGTGGCTTGTCAAAGCAAAGTGAGGCTGAAGCGCCATGCTTGTTGTTCAATGCAACCGTGAATCAAAAACAGCACAGGTGCCACAGCCGTCATTTGCATTCAGCCTGTACTCTCAGAGGACCATTCCCACTCTGCAACAGTGAACATTTTTGTTCCAAGCTGAGCTTTTTACGCCGCAGTACTCTCCTCTTCCTCTTTGTTTACGCTGAGAGGAAAAGTTGGCAAGGGTAACAGAGCAGTGTGTCCAATCATCATGATTAGTAATGTTGTGCAGCAGTTATTAGTCATTAGAAGTGTCATCTCCAAGAGGGTTTTTTTTTTTTTTCCTAGTAATGAACTGTAAGTCTTCACGCTCTGTGGAGTGGTGAAATAGGGACACAGCTGAGGTAAACAGTTGTTCTACAGTGCATGGCATAATTGCCCATTTTAGTCAAATTAGCTGCAGGATGCTTACAGAGCTGCCAACTCTTCCGGATTCTGCAGAAAGCTCCCAGAAATTGTCGGTTGTCTAGCGGCAACATTTAATTGATGATCCATCGATTACCCACTTAATTGACAATTATTTTGGTATTTGATTGTCTTTTCATTTAAGTACATATTCTGATTTCACCCTCTCAAATGTGAATATTTTTTTATTTCCATAGGCATTTATAAAATCAGACCCGTTATTTTGGTCTTTTCGGCAAAACAAGATATTCACACACATCGTATTTGACTTTGGAAAACGGTGATCAACATTTTTGCCTCTTTTCTGATATGTTGGGGACCAAACCACTGTTTGTGTTCATATTGATTTGGTCCGTCTTGGGCCTTCGCCGATTAATCGAAACCACAAGCTTCAGATTAATCGACTCAGAAAATAATTGTTCATTGCGGCCCTAAAACAGGCCCCGAACAGGTTACTGTCAACCGCACCCACAGCAAAACAACATTTGCATCCGTCTCGCTCCATTTAACCTAAAATAAATAATAAAATACTAATAATGAAAACACATTCACCGGCTGGGCTTATGCGTATTTCGTCCAATCAGAAGCCTGCTGAAAAAGCAACCACAGCTGACTTGGCCGTGCATTGTCGCGCCTCTGTTCATCAATATAGTACAATAATGTGCTTTTCATCTTTGAAATGGAGCCCAGGATATACATCATGAATGTTTTATTAATCGCCCGTGCGCGTTCTAACAAAGCACACGCACGCCCATGAAGCGGGGGTGGGGAGGATTAGGGGTGGATCTCCTGGTTTGCAAACACCAAATGTTGGTAAAAAGTGAGGTGATTAGGTTAACATGTCTAAAAATAATGTAATGTGTGTGTTATGTTGCACTTCCATGAATTGGAAACCTCAATGTGCATTAAGACCCTCTAAAAGAGCTTTCAAGTTCTGATGGTAGACTGACTTGTCATGTAAGGAAAATAGTTATTTTCTTGATCACCTGCTTCGGTGGTCTATAATATCATTGCACCATTCAATGTGACGCTTACGGTGTGTTTGCAGTGGTTCCTTTTCCATGTAGGGCACTAAAAGATTGTTTATTTCAAGGCATGGTGTAAAGGCGCTGCAGAGTTCTGTCAAAGTTTAAAAAGTAAAAATTCAAAAAATGTTTCTTGGAAGTTAAAAATGGAGCAATTATGCTTTTATTCTTAAGAAATCTTTTGTTTCCTGCTTGTGGTCTAAAAAATATGTCAAAAGCTAAATATTTCATTTCCGATTCCCCTGCAGAGTTTCTTTCTCTTTTAAAGTTAGTATGACAGTTTAATGTGCCAAAGTATTCATTGAACGGAAATATTTATAATGACTGTAAGCAACTTGTTTTTCTTTTTAAGCTAACCGTCAGAGAAGACAACACAGCACTTCCATTAAATGGGGGCGATAATAATTTAGTTTTTGTAAAAAAGTGCATGATGTGAAAAGTGCGTGTGACACTTTTCCCAACCTCTTACATGATGGGTGCTAGACCAAGCTCACTGCTGATAGGTCCTGAACGATTGTCAGAGGAAGTTGCCAGATTTATTGAAGCAGTCAAGTTATGGTGCAGCATTTCTCCTCATGTTGAGACGTACTCCAACATGCATCGCCGAGTTTTCTTTCTAGCAGAATAGATGATCACGAGACCAGTAGCAATAGGTCAGTTTCTTTGTTCAGTCTCTGTGCATATTGCCCCCCAAAAAAAGCTGCAGCGACACTGACCGTTAAGGCTGTGATTGGTCGGCGTGTGGAACATTATTTCCTGTATGTACACGACTCGTTCAGAGAGCAGACACTGCTTTCTCCTCCGTTTTTGGATCGACTGACTAGTTCCAGTTGCAGTAACACTCGCCTTCTCTCGTTAATTACCGTTGTTCGCGCTACGAAGGAATCGAACAAGCTAAATAGTCAATGAGAGCTGTGGTTACTCAGAGTTGACGTCACGTCACACGAGCAATCCTGACAAAGAGCTATAAAGTCAGAGGTGTCCAGAGTGCAGTGCAGGGGCAATTGTGGCCCATGGCTTGTTCTTTCTTGGGCCGCCACACATAGCAATAAAATAAAACAAAAAAGAACAGCAAAAAATGTTCTGTCCCGTCAAGTAACTCAACACAAAATGTAAACAAAAGTGAGTACACCCATTTTTAAACTGTCCTGAATTGGGCCCAATTAGGCTTTTTTTTCTCCCTGATGTCATGTGACTCGTTAGTGTTACAAGGCCTCACGTGTGAGTGGGGAGCAGGTGTGTTTAAATTTGGTGTTATGGTTCTCACAATCGCTCATACTGGTCACTGGGAGTTCAACATGGCACCTCATGGCAAACAAGTGTTGCTCTACATAAAGATGCTCGTGCTGAAACTGATCATACAGCACTTTAACAGGACAGGTTCCACTCAGGACAGGACTCGTCATGGTGGACCAAAGGCGTTAAGTGCACGTTCTTAGCGCCATACCCAGAGGTTGTGTTAGTGTAATAAATATGAATATTTGCAGTTATGTGAGGGATTCACTCACTTTTGGGAGATGCTGTGAATGGGTACTACGGTACTGCACCAACACACACCTGCCTTAAGACGTGTAGCCATTGGCTATTAAGCCAGCATGCTGGGGGACAAGGGTTCCATTGTCAGATGTACCACAAACCTTCAGTTCTGGCCCCGTGTTTTTACTCGTGTCCATGAATCCAGATGGTAAGACCGCTGTAGCGAAACTCCTCGTCTCAAGCAGATTGCAGAGTGCAGCCTCTCTCCCCATCTCCTGTTTAGCCTTTTTAAAGGATCACCGCTTGACGCCTGTCATACAGAGCTGGCAGTTTGACAAGCACACCCTTTGGCTCCTCGTGAACAGAAAAGGCGTGCCCGACTGGCAGCTGGAAGGGAAAGATGATGATCATGAGGGTTCTTTAACCACCCGGAGTGAAGCTAATTGGCAACGAGGGCCGATTTTAATTGCAGTAGATGAGGTGACGGCAGGCGTGTCGGAGAGTGGCAGGGGTTGGGAGCAAGGAGGTGGGAAGGGGAGAGGGAGTTCATCGAGCTTTGATTGATGGCTGACAGCAGAGAGGTAATTTATTCATGGCAGTAATTAGCAAGGAAAAGAGGCCACTTGTCACACGCGGAGGGGAAATGTAGGCCGCCGCCTTTTTCATATTCATCTAGCTCCAAATCCAGGGTGTTTCCGCTGAGACTTGCGCCGCTTCTTCGCCTTCAGCCTGGCGAGGACTGAAGAGGGTTCGTCTCACGTGTGTAATCATGAGCGCATTAGTGGGAAGGTTAGGCGCATTTGTTGGAGGGAACACTCACCGGTTCTGGTGGCAGCTCCTGTTGGCAGGCAAACATCTTTGCATGCATGAGAATGAAACACGCTCTGCCTTTCCAGGTGACTTTGCAGTGCTGCTGAAAGCGGGCATGACGGTGAAGCAGGCCATTGTCTACAATCTGCTCTCAGCCCTGATGGCGTACGTTGGCATGCTGATTGGCACGACTGTGGGCCAGTACACAGACAATGTCACCAGCTGGATCTTTGCCATCACAGCTGGCATGTTCCTCTACGTGGCTCTGGTGGATATGGTAAGCCGTCCTTGGCCTCCTGCGTGAGCAACTCAGCAACTTCTCCCGTGCTAACTTTCTCATCCCTTTCTTCTTCATAGCTGCCAGAAATGCTTCACGGAGACAGCGAGGAACACAAGCGCTGCCAGTTGGGTCACTTTGTCCTGCAAAATCTGGGCATGCTGACTGGGTTTGGCATCATGCTGCTCATCGCCATTTTTGAAGACCGCATTGTTTTCGATTTTGGCTTTTAGCGACGGACAGAAAGATGATGGAGTGGAGGTTTTAGTATTGTTTTCCTTGGCCTTAACCTGTGCGACATAAGGCCTGGTCTTGCCTGCATTGTGAGTCGCGTTAACGACCCGTGCCTCTATTCCAAAAGTCCAGTGCATACACATGTTTACACACGCTCTTCCTTACACCAAGGTGGGGGCTGCATGTTGTTGTCATCATCCTGTGCTGTGTCTTGTACATCTGTGGTGTATTCTACCCCGCCATCATCATCATCATCCATCATCCCGATGGCGCAATGTGTCAAAGCCAAGCCCAGCCCACTGGAGCGGCACCACAGCTGCACCTAACACCATCACAGTATGGCCTCCTTTGGAGAGCACAGAAGCACCTACGGGGGTTGGGGGTAAACCTGGTAGCTCATCTAAATAAAACATGTTTTGGCAGCTCTTATACTGCTGTCAAAACGAGCAGGAAATTCAACTATTCACTCTTTACCTCATTTTTGGGCTCTGGTTGCAGTGGAACCTGTTTGACAACCTGTAAGTGGACCACCGAGTAAAAAGTGCCCACTTAAGTGGGCATCAACGTACATGATCAATTGCTTTTGTTAACAGCAAATGTGAGACCCAAAGGCGTTATTTCTATGAAAAATGGGAGCGTTTATGTTAGGGGCGTCTTTTCCCCCAGAGGGCCACATCCTGACATTGAAAGGATGCAAGGGCCGCGTTGATGTTTCTTAAAGGATGCTAAGAAGTTATCAAGGAAAGGCAACATCTCAGCTTTGTGATATACCGTAGCTGAAAACGCCTATTATTTGCATCAACTTCGGTCTTTTTCGGCATTTTTTCCCCCCATTATTGCTGGGGTTTTTTTATATTTAAACTTTATATTCGTAATATTAGAACTTTATTAGAACTTTTTCTCCAACCTAATTTTCCGTTATTTCCTCATTTTACTTTTTGTGCCTCCATATTACAACTTAAGTAACATCTTTTTTCTTCAATATTTCAACTCTACGCTACTAACTTGTCATTATTTGTCCTCATATTATGACGCTCTCATAAAGTTGACTTTTCTCGTTAGAATACAACTTTTTTCTCGTAATATTCTCATAAAAAATGTTTTTTTCATTTCTTCTTGTTTTGTCTTCCAACTTTCTTCTTGTTCTTTCTCATAATTTTGACATTCCCAGAATATTTTGACTTTATTCTCGTACTATTATAACCCTTTCCGTAACCTGATTTTCCAAAAATTACATTTTTGTTCCCATAATTTTATGACTTAAAAAAATATGTCTTTTCTACTTTATGTGACTACAATGAGGTTATTTTCCTCATAATATTACAACATTATTCTTTGTCTCCTAAGTCCAGTTGTGGTCAGATTTCGGTGATCAACGTGGTTCCAGATAGTCGCTGGGGTTTCAAAAGTAAGGAGTTTGGCTTCTCAAAACAATATGCGCTCAAAAGAGTAATGCATTTGCATCACAAAAATGCCTACTCGGAAAAAATCAGACCTCACAAATGGCTCGGCGTTAATATTTGTCTCGCGCCGTATCCCTGCGCGCTGTTTTACAATGTGCCAAAGTCCGTAAATGGCCCCTTGAGTTTTGTCAACACGTGTTGTCGGATTCATTTCCAGATAATCGCTTGTGTTTTTGCAGTGTGCAATGTAAATTAAAATTTGCAAGGAGGAAAACAATGTCAACAAACTGCCGTAGGTTAAAACAACATTCTCATTCTCCTCATGTCTCTGGTGAAAATCACAAGTAAACGTGTTTTCACTTATGTCGACGACCACTTACGTAGACTCCAACGGGTTCCGCTGTACACAGAACCACTGCCGTAGACACCAGATGCCACGTAGTTTGAGTGAGATAGCAATGACGGGGATGGATGGCTGCTAGAGACATAAACATTCAGTTAGTGTGTTGTTTACAAGATATGCAAGCGGTACAGCTCAGTACGGTAAAATCTGATGGTTGTGGTTCCACTGAAGGTGGGATTCTTGATGCTTCATCTCATCAGACGACGATACACTCAATGTGTCATTAAGTGAAGTGTGTTGCTGCGTCATGCGGGCATTGTTTTGTTTTTTTCTCTTCACATTCATGTACTGTAATTGCACAAAGGAGTCACGGTGCTGTTAAATAGAATTGGAAGTCTCTTTGACTGATGACAATCAACAAATCATCTTGAAGCTGCCCTCAATAAAAACATTCCTCGCACTTGCAGGCTAACTTATGACCCAATGATCGGACTTAAGGGGGGGGTGGTGCTGACAGTGTCCTATTTAGACGAGCCCACGGCGTGACCACAGTGGCTGGTGCTTGACATGACCTCCTAGCTTCCTCCTCCATTGACATTCCATCAGCTGTTCTGCTGCTCACCAGCTAAGCTACGTCGCCAAGCTTCAGCTGCAAGAACACAAGTGTGTGTGTGTGTGTGTGTGTGTGTGTGTGTGTGTGCAAGCATTTATCCTGTCACTAACAACATTGCCAGTCACATGGAGCTCCTGTGAATGATCTTACTGTAGCATGAGCAACTGGTACATGCTTACGTAGTGTTAACTGTAAAATTCTTTGTACTGCCAAGTTAGAATGTTGACTAACTTTATTACTGGGTTTTTTTTGGTTGTTTTTACTGTGAAAATGGTGAAAAATTGGTGTGACAGAATCACCCGATTCTTTGATGTGATTCGTCTAAAGGAGATCGAATGTAGCGGTCTCTCTCAGTCTGTTGAAACATCAAATGCATTTTTATCACTTAGTTTTGGTTAAACTGTAGCTTATTTTGTTTGTAATTTTATTTTTTTTGGTTTAAAGTTTTTGTTAACTGTGTCCTTGCAAAAATCATCAGTAAAATGAAGGTCAACAATTCCATGTGTGAAATGCATCATATTTTGTTGTTTCCGTGACACTGAAAAAGCATCTGTGAGCATTTGGCAACGTGTTTGAATGACTTTTTGGAGTCAAAATTGCACAAAATATTGCCCCACTTTAAAGAAAAAGAATCCAAAACGTGACAAAAAGAGACCATGCATCTGTTATTGCATGTAATGAACAACAGAGTTAAGAACTAAGCTGGCAAAGAAGTGCGACGCCACGTCTGATCCAGTGCTCGGCACGCACGTCAGAGTTGAGCGTCATGGCAATGACGTAGTTGGTGGAGTGACCGGTGGTAGACAGAGTGCCTCGCCGCTCGCTGGTCTTATAGACGGGCGATACATAACACATCCTTTCTGCGATGTCCAGACGCTTCATTGGCTTCAACCACATCTGAGCGAGAAACGGAAGTGAGGAGTCACAAAAAAATGTTAGTAACGTTAAGTACACGATAAGCAGAGATGGTAATCAGTTGTATGGTAGCTAAGGCTGACTTTAGGGCGACATGCAGATCTGACATTGCTTGAACTTGAACAAAACTGGTTACCGTGAATACTTTACACTAACAAGATGCGTTCACCTTTGACTTGCTGGACAGGCCTATTGCCTAAGCCATTTTTCTCATTTTTTATAGGCCTGCCAGGGTATCCGCCGTCTTAAAAAGTCTAAAATCCGACAACAACTCCAAAATGGGAAAACAATAAAAGGACTTGTGCAGCCCTGCAGAATTTTTGCTGAGTATCGTCATGTCCGACAAATGCAGAGGCAATATTTCCAATAGGAAATACAGCAACCCAATTAATCTGTTGCAGGCACATAAGAATATTCAAGGACCATTGGATGGAATTTATTGGTGATGCAGACGTCCCGTACATCCTGGCCACATCGAATTCAACAGTGTTTCTCACCTTCTTCATCACGTTTCTGGCACTCACGACTTTCCTTGGCCCCATGGCGGATTATTTAGCACCTTCACTGGTTTTAGCCTTTTTAACTTAATTAAAGGTATAAAAATGGCCACTGCATGCTTTCATGTTTTTCCCCAAAGTTTGCATACCTGAGCAATTACGTGTGACATATTTGACAACAATATGGATCTTTTAAATCATCAATTTTGGATAAATTCATGAAAGAAGGAAGAAAAAAAGACCAAATGTGTCAAAAGACTCCCTCCTAAAATGAAAACTTTGGGGACTCGCATCTCAAACATACTGTAAGTGGTAAGGAGGTGGAATCCCTGAAGGCTTTTAATAAGTCTTGCTTATGCAAAAGAGATAAACTGGGCCACTGGAAAAAAAAAAGCTAAAAACAAAGAAAAAAAAAACCATAGCAAGCTTAGCTCATCTGCTTCTAAATGGGTCTTTGTTGAGATTTGCATTTCAAAGCAGCTTTGTTGTGTTTTTCTCCACCACAAATAGTAAACACATTTTTAATTATGTTAGGCTCTTGTCAAAGAGCGATTGTGTTAATAATCTGCCACGCAATTATTCATCATCACTCAGAGCAATGTGAGAAAAGACACAAGAAGGTAGAAAGTTAATAGGAAGGCTTGCTTGTGGCATTTTCCATCTCCCGTCTACTTTCATCCACTTCATCCGACAACCGAGGGTTGTTCATTCATCAACGCAAATGTGAGGAGCAGCACTTCCTCCCGGCGTAATGCAAAGGGAGGCCATGTTGTGCGTCTGCAGAGGAGCTGTGATCATCCTCTTGGGTGCAGCTTCATGCTTTACAATATTCTTTATTTTTTTCAAGCCGCCTCGTAGGACGAGCTGCAATTTGCCCCATTTTCACAATACGACAGGCGAGGAGGGTTTCGCTCTTCTGAGACCTCCTTGGGGAATTTGCAGGAGCACAATCAATGAATAAACTCCTCAGGGGGCGGCTTTATGCAAGAAGTTGTTGCGCAACGTCTTTCTTTGCGGGCTCACCTGCGGACACGGAGACTCGTCAGCTCTACATTCACTTAATAACACAATTTTCCGTTTAAACCGTCACATGATGCGGCCAATAATGTCCCATTGCCGTGTTTTAACCCTCATCTTGTGACCGTTGTTATATCTCTAAAAAATGTAGTTAATTTGATATAATTTGACTTGTGTGAATTGTGTTAATTTGCATACAATTTTGTGTATGCTTGGGTCCTAATCTACTAAGATGCCAAACAACGAGCGAGTGAGCAAACTAAAAAACTGCATTGGCGGGTGGCACAGTAGTAACACTTCCAAACATGCTGAAAAAAAAGATGCAAAAACAGAGGCCGCAAACAGGTTTCAGATTTGACAAATGACAATACCGGTGCTAAATGGATACATTTGCAACTTCTCCTCCCAGTATTCTGTGCACTGATCATCTGCATGTACAGTAATCCCTCATTTATCGTGGTTAATTGGCTCCAGACCTGACTGTGATGAGTGAATTGATAAATTCCATTTATAAATAAGGTATCCTACCTCCTACCTTTTTGTAGCTAGAGCATAGAAAACCTCTTTGAGCTTTAATTACGGGTTTTAACATTATTAGACACCTCTAGACATGTAATAACAACCCCATAGTCAATTTTACGCTCGTATTACCCAAAATAGTAGACACAATAAGAGTAAATAAGCATTTTAAGACATAAATAATGGTCATGTGTGCTGCTGTAAGTGTGTTCCGGTGCTCGGAGAGCTGAGTGTGGGGCTTTGTTCATCAAACCTGCAATTAAAGCCTGTTGTTCTGGCTATCAAGTCTGGTAATTGTGTGTCTCACCAAACATTACCGACCAGTGTAGAATACTACATATCATTTCATGTCTTTGAATGCTTCTTCTGAATGCCTTATACTTGTATGTTCGTTCATTTAGCAATTTTTATGTTTGAAAATACTTAATTTATGTAAAAAAAAGACCTAAAATTTGCTTAAACATGCATATTCTAACAAATAATAAGCCATATTTAACAGCATGATTTATTAATTAATACCGTGATAGAGTGAAGCCGCAAAATTCAAAGTGCGCTGCGTTCTGCATGTTCATGAAGGCAAAAATGCAAAATGGATTGCCAATGCTACATTCTTCATTTGACCAGACGCAATCCTCCTCCTGTTAGCTCAGCATAAATCAGCATTGTGCACGCTATCGAGTTGTTATATACATTTTTATACACGCAAACCTCAAGTAGCTCAGGCCTTTGGTGTTTGCGGTCAAGAATGAAACAGTGAGCTCTGGTTTGCCTGACGAGGAAACACACACACACACACACACACACACACACACACACAAACTTTGTCCAGAAGAGTCTCTTAGCCACCTGTTGGCAGTGATCACGGTTGTGTCGCAGCGCTTTTTGTTGCACCTTTTGGAGCAAATTGATAACAGAAGGCAACCTCTTGCTTAGCGCTAGCCTGAGGTGTGTGTACAGTGTATGTGTACAGTGTATGTGTATTGCCGTGCAGTACTCACCACAGGCATGGTGTCATGCAGCACTTTGGGGTATGACTCAGCAAGAAGTTTGGTCTTCCTGTCCCAGCGCGCACCATCGAGGAAGAGGCCACGGATGTAGACACCTACGTTGCAATTCAGTATTAGATACCATGTTAGGAGATGAGATACTGCATGTACTGTATGTGTTATTGTATTGCTTGTACTAAATATCACAACTGAAACCTGTTGCATGTTACCCCATTTTCCTTTAACACGATTACGGATAATGACGAGCTGGACTCGTTTCATGCTCGTACTCGGCAAAAATGCATTATCCGTAAGAGATACTCGTCTAAAACAAGTATCCCGCTCATCCCTAGAATACAGTACATAGATACCTCAGTTGTTTTACTGATCCTTTCCACAACAGTCAGAACAATGGTTCTCTATTGTTTTCCATCATGCCCCTCATAGGGGGCAGAATCTTTTTCACACCCCCTCCTGAATTGGAATACTGTTGGGACTTTATATGTATTGAATTATCTGTACAAACCACTGTACGAGTGTACGAGCCCCACTATTTGAGAAGCATAGCGTTAATAAGATTACACAAATGATACACAAAGATGTGACATATACTGTACATCGAATATCATACTAGTTGACCTTTTTATAAGTTACACCTTCGGCTTGTCTGCAGTGGTTTTGGAAGGAGTGGGCAAATTTCGGTATCGATTCAATACCAAGTAAATACAGGGCCACTGTAGGGGAAACTGATACGGATGCTTTTGACTTGACACTTTTCAAGATAATGATATGATTTGGTGATTTGGCCTTTAATTCGTTGCACGTGATTAGAATCAGAATAAAACTCAAAACAAATGTTTTCGGTAGACACATTTTAAAAATGGAATGTATTTTTATGTATTTATTTCATTTGTGAAAAATGTAAAAATATATCAATACAAGAATATAAGAATGTAACAATATCCACAAAATAATACAATTCTATGACGTACAACTGAGCAAAATAAAATCAGCAGTGCAAAATGAAGTAAACAAAAGCAAAAACTGCAGTTGTCTCTCGTTCAAATCCTTTGGCTTTTTGCCCCGAAGCCCTCCTGTGTCCAACAATATGAACAAAATACAACTATTTGTGAACATAAACACAAAAGCAAACTGAAAAAGATCAATCTCACTGCGCTAGTATTGATTCGACACTGATACTACCCTTGGTATCGACACTATCATTTGGATCGATTTGCTCACCTCCAAGGTTTCGGACCTCATAAGCTCCAAGAGGAATATTTCCTGCGTACGTCATCTCAAATACAGCATAATGATGGTAAAAGAGAAGACATATCGAGATAATGGATTGTCAGCGTGATAACATTAGCAGCCTCGCCGTGTTAGCAGCGTGGTGGAGCCCAGCTGGGGGGTGATTGAGGGGTAAAGCTGTCTGAGACTTTGACGGAGAGTCAGAGCAGTCAGATGCGCAGTATGGGGCCAATGTAGGCCTGCATGTTGATGCGACGCTGGGATGTTTTCGGTTTTCTGCCTTTGCCGCCTCGTTTTCCATCAGCCTACTGTCAGTTAGCATCAGTTTCCTCTCGTCTGTCACCCCCCGGTACGCACTTCTTCTGAGCGAGCTTAGGCTTTGACTCATTAGTCTTTAGCATGTTTTTTTCCGTCTCATTCCTGCTCCGAAGCAGAAAGGCATGCCAATGTTACCTTACAATACCAGCTTTGATATCATTTTGATGGCACGCTGACTTGTAACAAGAACACGCGTCTCGCGGCAATCGCATCAGTGCTAGCTTGTGATGTTATTGTTGGTAATCATGAGACAGTGTTTATTCTAAGACTTGACGGGTGAACGTTCACATGTGCAGAGTACCTCGAGTCAAAAATTGACAATTGCGGTCAGTACATAATAGCCACTAAAATATAATTTAGGCATTTAGGCCTGTAGCTCATTTTTTTATTGGCCTGTGGCATATTTTTAAAAAAGGGCTTGAATCAGAATATTATGAATTTGGATATTCAACAATAGTTCAAGTTGATCAATTACCAATTTTATGTTGGATAATAATCATAATTATACAATTATTCTTTTTATTTTTTATTTAGCTTTGATTAATTTTATTTTTTAATAACGTAATTGTATTATGCTTTAGGGGCAAAATGCTAAGGAATCTGACTAAGAGACAATCGTAGTTTTTGCTTTTATTTATTTTACTTATTTCGTAGTATTTTAACTATTTTAACTATTTTAACAACTATTGCTACATATTAATTATTATTTTGTTGATACAGCGGAACCTCGGTTAGCATACGCCATGGTTAGCATGTTTTCTGGTTAACATCGATCACGCACGGCAAAATTTTGCCTTGGTTTACGTACCTTTTCGGGTTAGCGTACAATATGCCGCACATCTTGTTGTTATAATACACTGCCTGAGTCCGACTGTGTTCCGAAAGTATTTTTAGCACGTCCTTGTTGGCAACCTATTAGCTTGCTAATACAGCACTTTGGTTAGCATACGACCCGGTTAGCGTGTTTTTCAGTTAACGTAAAAAACGTATTCCACAATCTTGCCTAGTTTGTGTGCATTCTCCGGTTAGCGGCAATATGCCGCAAGTTTTGTCACGTTATTAATACACTGCGTGAGTCCAACTGTGTTATGAATGTATTTTGTTTTTTTCATCGTCCCTTTCCCCGTTAGCATCTTATTAGCTAGCTAAACAAAAAGGCAACTAGAATCACCCGTCTATGATGTCGTCAGCAGTTGACTCTCAAACATGTTAAAACAAAACAATAGTTCTACATGACGTTCAACGCTTCAAACAATTCTAAATGCGTATAAATGATAACTGAAAGGGATAAATTAGGTTTACTTTTCCCCTTATTGAAAAAGTGACGTGACCCAAAGACACGATGTGGCAGCGAGATCAACCACCACCACCACCTTCGTATTTTCAGTCATGTCAAGAGACGATAAAAACATGTTCGGTGTTAACATTTTTGGCTTTCTGCAATGGACTAATTGGATTTGCATTGTTTTTTATTGGAAAAATTGATTTGGTTAGTGTACGTTTCGATTAGAGACAGACCTTCTGGAACAGATTAATGACGCTAACCAAGGTCCCACTGTGATATTGTCTTATATTGTTGTATTTATATCTTCATGAGTTGTTCAAAAATAAGTTTTTTGCTGAAAATATTTTTTGTTTGTTTAAAAACCTAGCCCTGTTTTTTTTATAGTGATTATAATCATGATTAAAAACTTCAGAAAAGTAAGTATCAAGTCAGTATCAGTATCTGTATCGCCAATACCAGCCTTGCATCTACTTGGTATGGGTTCGATAACAAAATTCTCTCATCATCTTACCGTCATCCGGAGCTCGTTTGTACTTGATGTCATCTAGGACCTCAAAATCAAAGCCAAGCAAGTCAATGGGAACTGTGTGTTTTCTGGCATAGTTCTGCTGACTCCCTGTCAGGAAGGCCTGCGTGAAGAAGAATCCGGAGACCCAGAACACAGCAGGGGTCCCCTGATCAAACCATTCCTGAATAGACAGAAGCACAGACAAGACAATTGGGACAAGGACATAGTTGACCCACAGTGATCAAGATGGCCGTTAATGTTTGTGTATGTTTCCGTTTCAGGAGTAACCAGTTGGTGTCCAGGGACAACAGATGAAAAATAACCTTTTGGCTAATTCTGGTGCATTTGCAGCAATGCTATTTAATGTACACTGTCCCTGTCAAATAAACTAATAAATAAAAATAATACACAGCATTTCAATGTAATACAGTACAGTGGTCGGTTTTTATTATTCATTTGTTCCAAACAAAAAACGGACTAGTTTGTTAGTACGATAACCAAGACAGTGCATGAAAACAGAGGCAAATTTTTGCCACAATTTTAGCCGAAAACCAAATAGTCAAAAGTCTCAAGTTTGACTGTACCACGAAACTTGTACAGTGGAACCTGTTTAAGTTGACAGCAGTAAAATTGGCTAACTCACTTCGACATGACAAATGTCGACATAACCTAATACATTTACTTGCACATTCACTTGTGTCTTTCGCCAGAGACACGAGGAGAATGAGCCATCATAAAGGATTGTTTTCTTCCATTTGTGCAAAATTTAAATGGATGCATTTTGTTAGTTGCAAAAAGGGGGATGAAAGCGTGGCTGACAAGTCTACCGAGGCTTTGAAGGCAGTTCCTTTCCTAAAATGTTTTTGACAAGGCAAGCTGCTATAATGTGAAAACACACATTTATGTCTAAAACACACACACACACAAACACGCACACACAGTGCTTTCCCTCAGCTGATTAATGATAAATAGGAATCTTCTCCCAGTAAAACCACATGATGGCTCCTTTATGGAAAGCATTCCAGTTGTTGGGAGCCTGGGGTGTTTTGTTGTTGTGGAAATCAAGTGGTTTCATGTATTCAAGTGTGACAGCTTTGACCATGGAGGGCTGGAGAGCAGTGTCTATAATTGTGTAGCTCAACACTGGTGAAGTAGCGTTACAGTACACAAAGACTGTCTTTATGGTCTTCCTATAAACCCATGTCCTCGATGTCTTTTTATGTGTTTAGTCTTAAAATGCATGTCATGCATGACCGTGTTTCAGTTGGCTCCATACTTGGCGTACACTGCAAGGTATGGTGCCCAATTTGGATTTTTTTGTTAAAATTCATCTTTTATGTAGTTGTTTGCGTTACCAAAAAAAAATGTGCCTTGTAAATGTGAAGACATGCGTCCGGGAAGTGACATGCATATGCACAAAACACAATACACAAAAGACATAAGTAAGCATGGCCCCAATTTGTCTATTTTGTGCAATTGAGTCAACATTTTCTTAGCCAAATTTTTTCATGGAGGAGATTTAAGAGGAAGAGGGCAAGAAATTTAGGCTGCGCCATCTGTTCCGAGGAGTGTGTGGGTGAGGGGTCAGGAGCCAGGAGTGGTGGGACATTGACGTGAGCCGCTTCACTGACATAGATTTTTAAAAATAATTTTTGGATGACAAGAAGAACTTTTGCCTACATTGCTGAGTACCTTTGCCCAACCCCACCCATCTTCTTACGCTTATCCGAGGTCAGGTTCGCGGGGGCAGCTGCCTAAGCAGGAAAGCACAGACTTCTCTCTGCCCGGCTACTTCATCCACCTCCTCCCGGCGGATTTCGAGGCGTTCCCAGGCCAGTTGAGAGACATAGTCTCTTCAACGTGTCCTGGGTCTTCGCCAAAGCCTCCTACCAGTCGGCCGTGCAGAACACATTCCCCAAGGAGGTGTCCAGGAAGCATCCTGACCAGATGCCCGAGCCACCTCATTTGGCTCCTCTCTATGCGGAGGAGCAGCGGGGTTCTACACTGAGTTTCTCCCGGATGACAGTGCTTTTCACTTTATCTCAAGGAGAGAGCCCAGCCACCCTACGAAGAAAATTTTGGCCGCTTGTACCCGCAATCTTGTCCTTTCGGTCATGAAAGCTCATGACCATAAGTGAGGGTTGGAACATAGATCGACCGATAAATAGAGAGCGTTGCCTTTCGGCTCAGCTCCCTCTTCACCACAAAGATGAAACCAGCAGGACCACATCATCAGTAAAAAGCAGAGATCCAATCCTGCAGCCACCAAACCGGAACCTCTCAACACTATGGCTGCGCCTAAAAATTCTGTCCTTAAAGTAATGAACAGAAGCGGTGACAAAGGGCAGCCCTGGTGGAGTCCAAAGCCCGCAGGAAACGGGTCCGACTTATTGCCAGCAATGCAAACCAAACAGCGGTCACACAGGGAACGGCCAGCCAGCTGGAGTGCTCCCCACAGAGTTCCTCGAGGAACACGGTCGAGTGCCTTCTCCAAGTCCACAAAACACATGGTTGGCAAAACTCCCATGCACCCTCAAGGACCCTGCCGAGAGTGTAGAGTTGGTCCACAGTTCCACGACCAGGACAAAAACCACACTGCTCCTCCTGAATCCGAGATTCAACTATCCGGCGGATCCTCCTCTCCAGAACGCCTGAATAGACCTTACCAGGAAGGCTGAAAAGTGCGATCCCACGATAGTTGGAACATGCCCTCCGGTCCCTCTTCTTAAAAGGGGACCACCATCCCAGTTCCCAATCCAGAGGCACCATCCCCGACATCCATGCGATGCTGCAGAGTCGTGTCAAATCAAAACACAGCCACAGCATCCACAGCCTCAACAAACTCCGGCAGGATATCATCCACCCTCAGGGCCCTGCCACTGAGGAGCTTTTTAACAACCTCGGCAACCTCAGCCTCAGAGGTAAGTGAGTCCACCGTGGAGTCCCCAGGCACTGCTTCCTCAATGGAAGACATGTCGGTGGAATTGAGGAGGTCTTCGAAGTATTTCTTCTACCGGTCCACAACATCTCAAGTCGAGGTCAGCAGCACACCATCCCCACCATACACTGCGATGATTGTCCCTCACAGACCCTCACCAACATCCTCCCCCACCATCGGAGCCAACTCACCACCGGGTGGTGATCGGTTGCAGCTCCGCCCCTCTCTTCAGGGGTGAGTGTCCAAAATATATGGCCGCAAGTCCGACGACATGACCACAAAGTCAAACACTGAACTTCAGCCTCAGGTGTCCTGGTGCCAAGTGCACATGTGTACACCCCTCTGCTTGAACATGGACAGTCCAGTAACAAAACACCACTCAGGTTCTGATCGGGGGGGCCATTCCTCCCAATCACGCCTTTCAAGGTCTCACTGTCGCTGCCAACCTGAGCGTTGAAGTCCCCAGCACAACAAGGGAATCGCCCAAGGGAGCACTCTCCAGTACTCCCTCTAAGGACTCCAAAAAGGGCAGGTATTTTGAACTGCTGTTTGGCGCATAAGTGCTGCAGCACTACATTGTAAAAAAGGGTGTACACAGTATACTGATGAAGTATTCCATTTGAGACACAGCCTCTGTGTTTCTGTACCTGCAGGAACTGGAGTCGCTCCATGAAGTCATTGATATAGCTTCCCAGGGGTTTGAGGCTGGGGTAGGACTTTTTCATCCACATGCCTGGGATTTTCCCCTTAAGGATGCTGATGACCACCTCCTCCAGCTCGGAAGACATTACAACCAGCCCCTGCACATAACCGCATGCCATTTAAAATTTTATTAAGTCATTTCAACATGCCCGTGAAAAGAAAAACACATTATACAAGAGATTTATAATTCAACAATCTACAAAAAAACGATATTAGGAATGGTACAAAGAAATCAGATTAATTATTTCACAGTTGGAAATGGCAATTATGATGACATGAATAGGCTGATGATGACATTCTATAGGTAGCTGTGTGATGTCACAGTATGAGCGGAACGGTATTAACTACATGATTCAGCAATGTTGCATTTTTGCGACGTTGACACTAAAAACTGTATATCGGCTTTCAATGTAGGTAAAAAAATAATACAGATGTTGGCCGATATCACATCTGTATGCCAATATCGGGCTGATAATTATCGGTGGCTGATATTATCGGACAACCCTAATTATTTCATTACCGTACTATTTTCTTATGTAATTAAACCAGCAAAGAGGGCATTTGGGAACAAATGTATTGCAATTGATGTGAAATGGATAGGGGGTATGATTAAATAAGCTTTGCTTCTTCCTACTCCTTTTGGACATGTGGAACTGTGAATTGTATTATGTGATGTATTCCAATGTACTGTAACTTGTATGCATGTTCAAGTAAATTAAATCATAACCCTAACCATAAAACACAAGTTCAAGTTTTTCCAGCTGAAGTTTAAAAAGAAAATGATTGAAAGCTACCTCACGAGTGGAGGCAGGATGTCACGAGTAGAGAATGAATGAATATGCTACTTTAAACTTCTGTGTGATAGCAAGATTTTTTGAGGGGTGGCAGTGGCTCAGGAGGTCAAGCAGGTCGGTGGATCAGAGGGTTGGTGGTGCATACGCTGCTTCTGCCATCCCAGTCACTGTTGTTGGGGCATCCGGCAAGACACTGCACCCACGCTGGTATATAAATGTGAATGAATGTTTGGTGGTGGTCGGAGAGGATGTTTCCGCCAGTATACCCCAGGGCAGCTGTGACTACAGATGGAGATTACCACCACTATTGACTGTAAAGCACTGTGGGTATCTAGAAAGGCGCTCTATAAATCCAATCCAGTAGCATTATTAATATATAAAGAGCACAAGGCATTCAATAACACCTTCAATCTGGCGTGTCTTACATCTATGTTTATCTCGAGGACACATGTTTGCGTCCTGAAGTGGCTGAAGACACACAAATGCAGTTTGGCTGAATGGGGCATAATGAGGCATGTAATGCTACTGTATTCACCCACATGCACTCAGGATGAAAATCCCCTAACTGCTGTGTACGTCATAGGGTATGTCTACGGATCATTTATACTTTGAGAATGTCATTTGCTCAATATCTGATTTACAATTCTGTAAAACAAAAATGTGTTCTAGTTTACGTTATAATACCAGCTTTAGAGGTTTTACAAAAATGTGTGTTTTACCATTTACGAAATAGTAATAGTGATAATACAGTGGAACCGCAGTTGGCGTATTTTTCTGTTAATGCCGAAAATGTACGCACAAATTTTGCCTCGGTTTGCGTGCGTTTTCCGGTTAGCCCAAATATATGGCCCGTGTCTTGTAGTGTTGCGTGAGTCCAACTGTGTTTGTAGCATATTTTTAATCACAAAAACATGACTGTTGGCAGCCAATTGCTACTAGCATGGAAATCGCAAGTCATTGTCCCCCAGCTCTGTCGCCCATCTATGGCATCATCAGCAATGGACTCTGTAGTCACGCATGGAAAATAACCCACAATGGAGCTAAAGGAAGTTGCAAGTTCCAGCGCTTGGATAAAGAACGTGAGAATTACTGTTGAATTAAAAGAAACAGCAAAACATGAAGGTGGTGTACATGTGGATCTCGCTGCCTCATATCCGTCTTTGTCAACAATCACGTCTTCAATCAAGGTAAAAGTGACGTTAAATCATTTAATCCCTTTCAGTCGTCATTTACATGCATTTCAAATGATTTTCTGCATGTAAAACTACAATTTTAAAACTATAAAAATTTCTTTTGTGTTAATGTTTTTGGATCTCCGGAAATGATTAATTTGATTTTCATGATTTCTTAAGAGAAAAACTGATTGGGTTAGAGTGAGTATGTTTTGGTTTGGGTCGGATCTTCTGGAATGCATTAAAGACATTAACCAAGGTTCCGCTGTAGTTTTATTTTCAAGACTACTTTTTTTTTTTAAGCATCTGTCTGTCCATGTCTTTGTTAATTACATGTTTCTATTGTTTTCACGAAAGTGGTAATGAAACACTAAACTGTAGGGAGATATTTTACAAAATGTCATTCCTACGTCAAATATCGTACATTTCTTGATATTAGTTCAACCAAATGTTGTCATCCCATAAACCATAGCTAAAGTAAAATAAATTTGTTTTCATGGTTGAAATTACTGTTCCATTTTAAGCACCGAGAGGAGGCAATGTCAACTCATTTTCTGCACAGCATTTTAGCTAATATTTGTGTTTCTCAGGGACAAAGGAGGCTCAATAAATCAAAGAATAATGTATTTTCATGCTATACGCCCTACACAGAAAATGAGAACTAGTCTATGCCCACAATATCTGATTTGGATGGCTTAATTAGCAGAGTTCTCACTGTAATCGTTCAGTCCAGATACAATATTGCTTTACAGCACATAAATGGTAAACCCAATAATGATTCATCATCTAGCCTCACTTTTTATCAAACAAACACAGCCTCATTAGAATGGCTCGGCTAGAGGGTGTGTATGTGTGTGTTTGTGTGTGTGTACCTTTATGGCTTTCTGAAGATCCACACAAGAGTCCCGGATTGTGCAGAGCAGATTGTTAAAGCGCCCCATCTCCTGCACTAATACCGTGTTCATGCTCTCATTGTAGCTGGTGGGAAAGCGTAACATCACAACCTCCAAGTCGAAGTCTGCGGGCAACTTGCTCAGGATGTCAGCCGCCACATCAAACACCATGTCATCGGAGGATTTGGCATCTCCGCCTGACGAGCGGGACTGAATGGAGAAAGAGGAGAAAGAGAGCATCAGAGATTAGATGAGAAGCACTCTCATCGGTTTGATGTTTTATTGCTAATTGAATTATCCTTTGCCTTCTTTGAATAGTTACATTAAGTATTCCCTTTCAGGACACTTGTATTAGTACCTTTAGGACATTAGGGGCTCTGGGTGTTACAGAATTCTGGTGTTTGACTTGACTTTCATGTATTTCATCAGCAAGAGACCGTGGAATCCCTTTATGTCGATGCTCCTCGGAATGGTAAAGCTCGATTGAAGGCTTCTCAAACAGCTCTTCAGTGTCTCTTCATTAATAGCTTGTGTTGATGCTTATTCACGCTTATCTGTGAATCTGTTGTCCATCGAGTCCAACCATTTGTTCAGTCACCCGCCACTGTATAATTGTATAATTATTGGCTAATGACAGCGAAGTACGAGTCAGGGGATGACTAATAGCTCTTTAATTCCACCAGAAGTGTCGAGCTGCTTTGCTGTCATTGAGACTGATGAGGACGTATTAGATGAGATCCACACATTATTAATCCTGTTAAATGGAGCCAGTAAACGAATAAATGATAAAGGTCAATATGTATGGTAGTTGCAGCTCATATTTACTCCGCACACAAACAAAATGTCTACCAAACACTAAACAAGAATCAATAGGGGAATTAAGATGTTTGGCATTGGAAGAGCAGATTTGATCATTTTTTCATGGGTGCAATCGACAGACTCAGCTCTGCTGCTCAGCCCAAAAATGCATGTTCCTTACAAATGTGGCACAATTTAAAGGTGTAATAAAACAGGCTTTCCAACTCTATAATATACAGTATATTGCCAAGAAGCATTGTTATAACAAAGACAATCAACCCAATTTCCTTACTTTTTTGTGCAATGTTTATTTTCTTCATCTTGTAAATTTGGTTCAAAACATCTGCAGTATTACTTATATCAATGCCTTGCTTTCTGGTATTGCTAAATTGCCATAGACAACCACAGTATACCCCGATGACAATCCAATCGTTTCTGATACTGTATTTCTTCATATAGCGGCACTAGCAAGCCTATAGATCCCTGGAACACAAAAATGTACGGACACAGCACCACAAAACAAGTGCAAGTCAAGTAAGATCATTTTCAATACCACATGATATGTGCCTTCATAGGTACTGCTGCTTTGAGTAGCTGTGGAGTTGATAACTGCAGATAACTCTGTAATATCTAAGTGTGAACAATGAGGTTAGTAGTGCAAACAATCAGGTTTCAATAATATCAGCTCAAATTAAAATGTATGTAAATGACCACCAAAAACGTTTTCGTCGCAAGCCACCTACGACTTCTAACTGAGCTCAGAGGGCTGGCTGTACCTGAAATTATAAGGGTACATATGTAGTCGCCTCATCATACCATTTACCTTTTTGACCCTGCATGTGATTACGATTTTTTTTTACCAATAATTGATGGACAGCTAGTTTTGAAAACATAAGTGGCATCCAGATATTCGACTATACAACTATTCAGAGCTTGCCCTACCTAAAGTGGCACCCTGGGCCCCCCACTGGCAATTTACATAGCTTGCGAAAGAAATCAAATAGCATGGTTTTTACCGTTGTATTTAACTGGTAAAGAAAATGTGGCACCCAATTTAGGTGGTTAACAAATTACAAATAAATACAAAACATTACCGCAAAAGAAAAATCCTAAGTAAGGGAAACAAGGGAATACATAATAATAGTAATACATTATACATGCAACAATCAACATCAAACAATTTAAAAGCTATATATTTGAACTATACAAACACTATATAAAATACCTATATGAAATATATAATACATACATAAAATACCTAGATACCACTCTTCAATATACTTGAAGCTGAATTATTCCAGATTTTTTTTTTCTTGTGCCCCCTGAAGGCAACGCCGCTCTTAGCATCTGCCTACATTGCCAGCCGGCTTTGCAACTATTTTACAATATTTGAAATTAATATTGAGTTTAAGGCAAAGAGAAGTACACAGATTTTCAGACAAAATTAAAATAGTTAATGTGGACTGTAAACCGTTTTTCACACACTTTGAACCCCATGGTTTCAACAATGATGCAGCTAATTTATGTCTAAAAGAACTACAGTTCTCATGATGCTTAGAGCGCCGATTCAAGAAGTAGCGAATTTCTGAAGTGGATGCTAACACCACGTTTTGAAGTATAATGCAATTTGATCTAACAAATCTTAAGTTTGATCAAGTGTTTACTTCAGCTTCTGCTTGGACTGCTTGGACCACAGCAGCTGTTGAACTCTGATGAAAAACATTAAACAGTCTCACTTCTCACTGGAGCTAACGAGTGACGCTGGGAACGCCGAGTGCAGGTAGGATTGCAAGGTTTATAGTGTGTCTTTCTGTGTAAATATCCCATGTTACAACGTGGGCACCTGCGTCTTATCGAACAAAATATTTTTCTTCTTAAATGTGGTGGGTGCGGCTCATATTCAGGTGTGCTTAATGGTCCACAATTTACGGTAAATGTGTCTCATTATAATTAGTTAATTGATGACTGCTGTTTTTCTGTCATGTGTCCTGTGGAACTGCAACGAGATGTGAAAGTGGCCAGCTCCATGCACAGAATCTCCTCAAAAAGCGTAGCGAAATGTCACACTTTTAATAAAACTAATTTTACCATTTCCACAAACTCTTGACAAAACTTCTTTCATCAGCATGCTTCTTGACATTACATTTCATTGTCATTTTAATAAAGTGTGCCCATTTCGCATTTATCACAACATGCATTATTTTAGGGCCTTGAGTCTGACTCCTGTGGTGCAGAGACGCTTATTGTAAGCAGATCAAGCAAAGTGAAATCTCTTGGATTCGATTTGTATAAAACATTGAAGCTGGAAAGCTGTCAGAATAAGGTATAATCCGATGGAAGCGAACATAGTCAAACTTTCCAGAGGAGAGCGATAATGATGTGGGATCACAGAACTCCACCAAAGCCCCTGCAAGACACAGCGGGTCTTGGCAATGTCAAAGGAAGACAAGCTCATAAGAATTTTTGTGTACTTTTGGAAGTCGCTCAACAAACAACTGAAAAATGCATTTGTATTTTTCTTTTAATTAATGTTGCATAGCATATTTTAACAGAGGGTAATAAAATATTGAATCCTGGCAAGTAAACTTATAAAAAGCCAGTATAGACCCCAGGGAATGTCCCTGAAGCACTGTGTGTTTATGTGAGTCAGTCCTTTGAGTGTGTGAGTAAATGTGTTTTTAATGTGCACACTTGGCTCGTTTTGGGCGTACGCACATATCATGTATTCACAGGGTGTGATGCGTGTTTCCTAAAATGAAAATATCCACTGAGGGAGTGGTGATTGCCAAATGAACACATGGAATGTGTGCCACTTTGAGTGTGAAGTGTGTGAAGATGCCCAGGCTTGTTGGCACACAATGTATTTGCAAAGCTTCCTGTTTCATGCTACCAGACGACATTAGATGTAATGTTTTACGGGTCATTGATTCCTTCATCCATCATTTGCCTCTTAACACTCTAAAGGGCACTCATTGAAATACTTGGAAATTCAACAATTCTACCTTAAATTTAATTTACATGTGGGATTTTATATTTGGGAATAAAGTTGTAACGTTACAATTATGACTATTTTTAAACCAATGATATTTCCTTGTTTTTACTGTCATTTTTTTGTAAGAAATTTGGGGATACAGTAATCCCCCATTCATCACAATTAATTGGTTCCAGATCCGACAATGATAAGTGAATTCCCGCGAAGTAGGATTCCTCATTTCTAACTTTTTGTAGTTAAAGCATAACCTTGTACATACGTTTTTTTTTAACATTATTAGAGCCCTCTAAACATGAAATAACACCCCATAGTCAGCTTTACGCTCATATTACAAAATATCGTAGACATAATAAGACAAAATCTGACATATAAGACATAAATAAGACATAATAATTAGCCTTGCACATGTTAGCATTGGGAGTTCCCTGTTGTTGTTCTTTTTTTTAACTTTCTGTTCTCTAAAGCTCTGTAATCCGGTAACCTAATTTCTAACTGCCGTAAAATAGATTGACTGATGACATAGTTTGCACATGCCCAGTAGAAATCGGGTTCCCTGACATGTGACTGCAGAAAAATTGGTCATCAAGCTGCCGATTGGATGTAGACCCGTTTTGCACATTCACAGAACAGATCATGTTTCCGATACGGATCACGTCGTGACAATGGCTAATGTCTCATCAATGTAGCATTACTGTTTGACATTACTGTCACCTAGTGACCAGTGTAGAATACGACATATCATCACAACGTCTTTGAATGAGTGTTCTGAATGCCCTATACTTGTATTTTTGTTCATTTAGCCATTTTTATGCTTGGAAATGCCGTAATTTAGGCAAAAATACGTAACATTTGCTTAAGTTTGCATATTTTTTGAGTAATAATAGGCCGGATTCAACCATGAAACATCACTATTAATATAGTTTTGTAAAACGGTGATAGAGTGAAGCTGTGAAATTTGAAGTGTGAAATTTAATTTTTATGATGTGACGTGTTGGTTCTATGATGAACAACCACTTTAGTATGATCAAAATCTATGATCATTCATAGTAATGGGTTACATATGTTACTGTAAAACACTGAAGTACTTAATTTATTACTGTGTTCTTTCCAGTACTTTCGGTTTACCGTCTAAGAAGATTTACCTGCGTTAACAAGATGCTATCGAACAGTAACTGTGTCTCTGCCTGGTCCTTGGTGATGTCCGCGTTGGCATTCATACCAAAAATCTCTGGTGAGGGGTTGAGAGGCAGCGCCTTGGTGTACTCTATGTAGCTGTCATACTGCAAAAGAAACGCAAAAAGGCAAAGAAGCACCACCGTCAGGGACCATTGAGAGAAACACTCACTTGTAAATTGGATTTAGATGCCACATTTGTTATAACGACTACGTAAATGTGACCCCATGAATAAAAGATGTGGTTGAATATGCAACACTTGATTGAACCAAGGTGCAAATAAAACAGAAAACCATAAGCACCTGTGTTAACAAATACTGTATATCAGCCCTAAGTGTAGGTGGTCCTGCACTACTTTAATATTTTAATGATGGTGTTTGCATGAGTTAATCGTAAAATATTCCACACATAACATAATTCACATGTTACAGAGTATGGAGTCACATCCACATCATTGCCTTACATTCCTTGAGAACATCATCTTTTCAGTGTATCCCTAAATATGGAGAATTTTCCATATTATACCCATCGTGACTTCAGGCTGTGACTCATTAGCTACCCAAACCCTATACTCCCAAAACACCAAAACAGAGGAGAAAGGGTTCTATAAATAAAATTGTCCTTCGGGGCCCAAATTCAGTAAAACATTCATGAATCCAGACCTTTACCAAAATGTAATGGCTTCTTCCTTGGTCCATGTGCCACGCCTCTACACACTTGTATCAATTGAATTTTTCCTATTAATTACAGTGGTGTGAAAAAGCTTTTCCCCCCTTCCTGATTTCTTTTTTATTAATAAAGAAGGAAAAAAATCTAAATCTGTTTGGTACTTATTTATTTAGTCTCGTTCTATTTTGTTATTTTTCAGATCTCTCATGTCTTGTTTTATTTTGTGATTAAGTTAATTATGACATTCTTGCAGAGCAGCTGGAAATGTGAATTTCTCTTGGAGATTAGACAGAGTATCTACCTATCTACCTATCTATCCTACATGGCCTTGTTTGAAAAAGGGATTGCCCCCTAAACCTCATAACTGGTTGGGCCACCCTTAGCAGCAACAACTGCAATCAAGTGTTTGCGATAACTTGGAGGAATTTTGGCACACTTATGTTTGCACAATTGTTGTAATTCAGCCACATTGGAGGGCTTTCGAGCATGAAGTGCCTTTTTAAGGTCATGCCACAGCATCTCAATGTCCTGCTGTCCTGCTTGGGGTAATTTTGGTTGGCTGGCCACGACTGGGAATCTTCACCACTGTTCCATGTTCTATGTCTCACTGCGGTTCGCTGGAGTCCCAAAGCTTTAGAAATGGCTTTATAACTTTTTCCAGACAAGAGGGCAATCACTTTTTCACACAGGGCCATGTAGGATTGGATTGTTTTTCTCCTTTAATAATAAAAGGTTTCATTTAAACCTGCATTTTGTGTTCAGTTGTGTTGTCATTGACGAATATTTCAATGTCTTTGATGATCTGAAACATTTAAGTGTGACAAGCATGCAAAAATTAAGAAATCAGGAAGGGGGCAAACACTTTTTTACACCACTGCATGTCAACATGACTGATAAGAAAAATGTAATTAGTGTGATTTCCAGCAATACTTACATCACCTTCAGGTGGTGCGTAGTAGATCCCGCTCGGGTCAAACTTATAGGTCTCATCGTCAACAAGCTTTTGGTCATAGAAGATGGCAAGGATCGTGCGCAGTGTCCGTCTGTCCCAGTCGTCTGTTACTCGTCCTCCATAGTTACACTCACCGGTCATGTAGCGCAGGGCATCAAACGGCACTTCCTGTAGTAATCAACAGTTTCACAAAGGAGCCCAAGAGTGATCTTGTAGATTTCAAGAAGGTGTAAATTGATGATGTCATTAACCAATTATGTAAATATGGGGTGTTCAAACTATTTCCACCGAAGGCCACATATTAACAAATGAAAGGATGCAAGGGCAACTTTGATATTTTGTAAACCAACACATGTAGATATACTAAGACGTTATATATATCCCATCTTTGTGATATAGGTGGAAAAGCGTATTATTAGTATGAATTCTGGTCTTTGCTGTTTTTCACATTTTTGCTGTTTTTTTATAAATGTTCCAAATATTTTAACTTTCTTCTCAAATTCTTCTCGTATTATTTGTAGCTTTATTCCCATTCCCATTTTGACATTATTCCCATAATATTTTGACTTCCCCAACCTAATTTTGAAAAAAAATGACAACTTTATTTTGTTTGCTTTTGTTTCAAATAATATTACGACGTTAAAAAAAAAAAATTATTCTTTAATATTTGAACTCTATGCTTCTAAAATGCCTAATTATTTAACATGATTCAACCTCATAATATTACAAATTTACTATTGTAAGATTGTTCATTAGACTACAACGTTTTTCTCTTCATATTTGGTCTTTATTCTTATAAAATTACAGCTGTTTTTTCATTTCTGCTGTGTTTTTTTTATTTCCAACTATTTCAACTTCATTCTTGTAATTTTTCTCCCTTGTAATTATGACTTTATTCCCACAATATTTTGACTTTATTCTCTTAACATTATAACTTTTTCCACAACCTAATTTTCCAAAAATTTAATTTTTTATTACAACTTTCAAAAAGTCACATTTAATATGTCAACTTTATGCTACTAAAATGGCACTATTTTTCCTCATATTAGAAAATTATTTTCAAAAAAATGTAATTCTTAATTCTCATTAGATTACAACTTTATCCCCTTAATATCTTGACTTTATTCTTGTAACATAACTGCTGATTTTTCCATTTTTTTTCTCTATGCTTTCAACTTGGAAAATTGCTGAAACCCCCTTGAACTAGGGGGAGGATTTGGCCCATGTGGCATTTACTGGAGGCTTACGTTTAAAATAATGCAGTGACACTTTGGTTATGTCATGAAAATGTCATGTCATCAAAAATACTATTTCTATTAGTGGGATGTGAGAGGTTTAAGAGTTAAGTGTATGTAAAAATGTCAAAGGTATTTGTGAATATAGCTATTGTAAGCTTACAAGGGACGCAACCCACTTATAAAATACAATTTTTAAAAATCCTTATAGGAAAGCGTGATACATTTGCATGAACATATGAATTGTGAGGCTACCTGCATACTCAAACCTGCAAGTGCAAACTATCCTGTGTATTCATTTCTCCTCATATTTAATGATACGCTGCACTGGGACTCTGGGAATAACAGTAACAATACCCATGAAATGGTTCATAGTTGGCAGTGAATCGTCTCCTTGTCTACCTGATGCTGTTCAAGGAACATCTGCAGTTGCTGGACAGAGATTCGAAGGTCAGTCTCATTGAACTCATATGGGATGTTCCACCCTAAAGGTCCAAACTTCCTTCTCTCCTGGGTCAGTGCATGGAAGAAACATAGGCCGTACAGGAGCTTCTTAAACACAGCCTGGCAGGAGGAAATGTACACAACAATGTAAAGGACGTGTTACTGGAAGGTGTGGACTTAGATAAATAGGCGAGGCTGTTTCCACAGCTGAAACAGATTCTATAACACACATAGGTGATAACAGAACATGAAACACCCAGTAATGGTAGCATAATAGCAAGCAACACACACTCACTGGTTTGCTCGAGCTGTCAAAAAACTGTGGGTCAGAAATGGGGTCCATTAAGAATGAGCGAACAATATTAGGCCGCAAGCCCTTTGGTGCCTCATTGGTCATCTTCACCCCATTTTGGAGCACAGCCACTGGGAAGGTGGGGGATGGATAGCTCGTGAGCCACAGTCTGAATTCGGGGTGGGTTGACTCTGGGTTCAGTTCCTGTTAAAAACAACCACACCAAAGGGTTGGGTAGTGGACTATACAGTCCAGTGCATTTGTAAAATACAGCATAGTTTGGGCTGTCAATTATACATCATTTTTAAAAGAATAAAAGATAAAGAAATGTACATCGCTTATTCGGCTGTATGGGGGGGAGGTAATGTGACGGTGACGGCTCATGCTAACCTCACAGACTCTCTCCAATGTCGACATCCATGATGTGGCTAAGTGACAGTTCTGTAGAACCACCCACGTACCGTCAGAAACGCCTGTTTCAATCATTTTCATAGCAATGGGACCCTGGCCTTGGCCCAGAGAGAGCGACGTTAGCTTGTCTCCTGTGAAGCCCTATGACACAAGTGCAGATGAGCATATACACAGAAACTTTAAAGAGGGAAATGATTTATTTATTTACTAACACTTTTTAATGATTAAATTAATTATTTAATGTACTCATTTTATTTAAAGTCTAATATTAGTCTTGAAGACAAATGTGTGCAATGAGTACTTGGCCAATGCTTCAGTGGGAAACACCAGGCTTCATAGATGGTGAGTCTTATGTGTCTCAGTACCTTTTCATGCCCAAACTTGAGCAAAGCCGCCATGGGGTCTGAACCTGGCGACAGGATGAAGATGAGGGGGGCGCAACAGTTGCTGTCACCGAAGGTATTACTCAGGTTAAAGGGCGGGGCTTCAATGAAAGGGCGGCCCAAACTGTCTGAAACAAACTCCTGTACCATGGGAATAATCTGGGGAAGGCAGCAGTGTAATCAAGTACCTAAGCCAGTATCCAAGGAATGGTGTGAAAACACCGCAAGCACTGACCTTGTCTGGTCGGAGACATCGGATCACCAGCATTCTCTGAAACTGGCTCAGCTTCTCCTGCCACTCATTAGGGAGGGGAGTTTGGTGGGGGTTCTAGGGATGGCACAGAACAACAAGCAAGCTAATTATTAAACGGAAGATACGTTGTACTCACCTGCTCATTTTCAAATGAGCTATACTGCAGAAGACGCATTCTAAATATATCATAAAGGACCCACAATGAATGACCTTCGTGCCCAAGGTGAATGTCGGGAAACCTCTGAACGCAAATCAAGAATTCCTATTTTTAATTCATTCCTTTTTCAGTAATTCTATCTTTTTTACTGATGTGCACTACAACTGTACAAACCTATGGTAATATTAACATCAATTGTTGTGTTGACAATACACCGTGTGAGTCCAACTGTGTTTTTTTTGTTTTTTTTATCATAAAACCTTCTTCCATATTAGCATCCTATCAGCTAGCTAAAAAAATGGCAACCGTAGTCACCCAAAGTCATCAGCAGTTGACTCTTGAAAATGCGAAACACGTTTTTATTGTTTTACAGTTGGAGTTTTACATGCATAAAACAATTCTACATGCATCTAAATGAGGAATGAAAGGGATAAATTACCATCTAAGGTTACTTTTACCTTCACTGAAGACTGTTCCCAAAGACAGGATGTGGCAGCGAAATCAACGACTACCGCCTTCCTGTTTTCAGTCGCGTCAAGAATCACGTCTTTAGTTAACTTAAATGCTCGTTTATCCTTTTGAGTCATCATTTATATGTGTTTAAATGCATTTGTAATTGTTTTCTGCATGTAAAACTAAATTGATTTGGTTAACGTATCAGTTAGAGTGGGACCTTCTGGAACGGATGAGTGACGCTAACCACGGTTACCATCACTGTGCCATTATTTTTCTCGTTGGACTGTTTCTCTGTTTTTAGTACATTTAAAGTCTCTCTTTGGTGTGTATTAAGTTGAGCTGTTTCAAGATTAATCATTGCAATTAATCAAAAAGAGTGCTGATTTTTCATGTGTGCAGGGTAAAAAAAAAATATGTGTAGCGTGACAAATATGTTTAAAAATATAGAAATGCGTAAAAAGAGTACTGGATCGGAGCAATACGATTAATCTGCAGAACGTGCACCGGAGGAAGTGAGCAATGCTCGTGGAAAGTTTGGAATTATCTCCCTCGGGCTGTTTGCGGAGAGTTGTGGCTCTATTTGCTGGCAGGTGCTGTGAGATGGAAACACCTACTTGGGATCTCCTGGGGATTGTGTGCATGTGTGTGCACAAGAATGTGTGTACGTGCGCGTGTGCTTGATTGAACAGCTGTTCTTGCAACTAGACCGAACTAATGTAAATTCTGCAACTGGAACAAACTAGATTTAATTAGAAGTGTAGTGGCTGAGTGTGTTGATTATAAATCAAAGAGGGTGTGTGTGTGTATTAGTGTGACAGCAAGGAGACAAGCATGTGCGCTGCATGCGGCATTATGTGCACCACATATCGATTTAGCAGCTATTCATGCAACCAGATAACACAGCTGCTTCAAGCAAAATCCGCAATGAAAAGATTTAATTAGATAAAGTTGCACTTCCTTTATCATCAAAACGAGTGTGTGTAACCTCGCAGGCAAACCATTTCTCTTACACTTTCCTGTGCTGTAAAGCTTTAGCAAGGCGTTTTCGCACTACTTAAAAAGCGCTTTAAAAAAGTGTATCAATGAATGAATGAATGATAGATAATGATGAGAATGAGAATGACACAATTGTTGGGTTTGACACTTGAACGATGGCTTCCTTAATTTGCATCGAGATCTCCTCGGAATTTGGATTGATAGTTCCAGGCAAACAGCTGCCAAATGTTAATCCAACAATTACAGTTAACTCCAAAATGTGTATGCGCCTCATTTGTCTTAATGCTGATAAAGTACTGCTAAAGCTGAATGTCCAAGCTAATATTGAGCCCAAGGAGGGCCCCAAAGGCCACGCTGACCACCACAACCTCAACTCGTGAAATACACCCATCTATATATTTCTTCCTGTCATGATTACCAACTACTCAATTGGAAAACATGACCTTCAGAATGTGAATATCGCCTAAAGGGGACGAGCATGAAGAATGCATTCTAATCGGAGGAGCAGGTTGGAAGGGGGAGTGGCACATGGAAGGCCACAGTACACTGGAACTATTTCTTGAGCAAGTCTTGTGCTTACGGAACAAAATTAGTTCGTAATTAATCTATGGGAGCGTGTACATAACAGGGTTCCTACACAGGTATGGAATATGATAGTATGGAAAATGGAAACTCAAGTATGGGAAAAATATTCATGTTTCCAAGACTGTTACCATTGTTTCGATTTCTGAAAGATAAAATTGTGAAAAAAAAAAATAAAAAATTAAAAAAAAAAATGAATTGAGCTCTTTGTCTAAGGCGCTTGCTAAGATGTTTGTGTGAAAGCAAACAGTGGGTGACGCATCCCAGAAAATATGTGGGGAAGATTGGCAAATTGATTGGCCAGCCCTCTGCTGTTATCCTCCTCCAAACCTTTGTATGATCTACATCACCTAGCTGTAATCTCCTGGAAATGATATGCTGGCATAATGGCATATATATTCAGAATAATGAAAAGAAACGATTAATTACGTAATTTCTTTACACGATACTAGGGCTGCAACTAACGATTATTTTATTTATTGATTAATCTAAAGCTTGTTGTTTTGATTGAGTAATTGGTTAGGCCCGAAACGGACCAAATCAATATGAAGCAAACACAAACAGTGGTTCGATCCGCAACATATCAGAAAAGAGACAAAAATGTCAATCACTGTATTCCAAAGTCAAAGCCGATGCGTGTAAATATCATGTTTTGACTAAAACACAAAGATAATAGTGCTGCTTTCAAGGATGACTATGGAAATAAAAAAATATTGACATTTGAGAGGCTGAAATCAGAGGATATTTAAATTTGTAATTAAATACCCAAATAGCTGTTAATTAATTGGATCATATTAATCATTGATTAATTGTTCAAACTCAAATGATACAAAAAAATGATTATTGCTGAATCTGAAAAAAAATATGGAATTTTTAAATGTGAAATCCGTAGAAACCCTGACACTCGGAAACTCTGAACGCCATAACTGAGGACCACTTGGAATTGCTTTCCAGAGTGAATGTGGTCTGCCTAAGAAGCATTGTCAGCTTATGCCAGTGCCAACCAATCCCACCCATCTATCCATCCATTTTTTTTTTCCACAGAAAACTCAACTCATTCGCCCTAAATCGGTAAGAATTTAAAAATAAAACATTTAGCATAAAATGATTATGTAGACAGAGCTTGGAGAAACGCCTTTTCGGACAGGACAACCCAGCAGTCTGTGGAGCCGCTTAAGAGGTTCATGTAGTTCCACAACAATGAAAGCGCGATTGTACAAACGACTGCGCTGGGCAAAACTCATCGCCAACACGAAGCAAACAATGCACACCGGAGGCCAGCGACACCCGTGAGCGACGTGTTCACATGCGGAGCGAGTCTCCCACGGTTTTGATTGGCTGTCAGATGTGGAGGGAATTTGGGGGTATCAAAGTAGTTCAGAGGAGGGAAAGCGGCCGGTGTTGATCGAGTACTCTTGTTAGTACTGGATCTTGCTAGTATTGAAGATACACAAATGTCAGTGTAAAGTTAATGTAAACTTACACGATATGTTTATAATAGCACCAACCAGTTCCGATGCGGCTTTTTTCTTTATATCGCTATGTTCTTTTTTTTGGAAATGTCAAAGAGCTCCGGGAAAACTGACACGGCAAATATAACATACATTGGTCGATCAATGAAGCTATCAATGAAGCTCCCGCTGATTGGTCCAAGCCCGGGTGTGCACGATGACACGCAGGAACACAAACTTTCACACACACAAATTTTGCTCATCCTTTGGCTGGACGGTGACATGCAATCATCGCCCTATTGTGCAGGTTCCATTAAAAATAAATGAAGTAGAGGCGATGGCCCCTCTCATGTGTGGCGCCCATAAGGCGAGTCCGTAAGACTGATACTCTTTCATTATCATTTATTAGTGGTGAGTAAGTGCAAATTTTACATTTAAAATGTGTTGAATAAGTAATATTGTGGGATGCATATTTAGGGTTTAAACCGGGATTGTGCTAGTATGCATTTGGGTAGTTAGCTTTGGATCGGATCGGAGCTAGTGTATGCGGATAGAGTGGGTAGAGTGCATAATAATGCAAATGGAAACTGCGATTGACTAAATTAATTGCATTTTGGTTTGTCCATAGTTAACTCATAATTAAACAATTAATCACAGATAGAGGTTATTATCTATAACAGGGATGTCAATCTCATTGTGGTAAACAATTCGATACGCATCTAGACACACGGGTTAAGATAGGATTAAAAAAACAATATATATTAAAAACTGAATGATTCGATACAGTGTAGAAACGATACGATTCGATTCGACATGATTCTACGGTTACATTTGTTGATGTAGACATTAATCTTACATTATAACATAAAGCCAGTTTTATAAAAGTGTCATTCTTACAGTATTTTCAAATGTGTAAAAGAGCACATCATATCCCCAAGCATGCTGTAAGCCACCGGGCCACGGGAAATGTTCAGGCGCAATGATAAAAAATAAAAAAACACTTTAAAAAATATGGGCTATTACCGTACTTTATTTAAAAAATAATCCCAGGTTTTGCATGTTTAATGCAAGCGGCGACTTGTTCCACTTTGTTCGACGGCCCTTGAACGCACCATCTAACGTTCTCCCACACTGCACGTATAGACTACTATATTGTACTTCCCCTGATATCATGTGGGAATGCAAAAGGTAAGATATGATGACCTTAATTAGTGCTAATGCGTATATTTGTTTGGTACACCTTTCTGAAAAACAAAGTCCAGGCTCATACTGGTGGATGGTGGGTCTGTATTCATTTAGTGCTTTTAATTTGCTGTTGTTCCTGTCTTAGTTTTACACAATACATAATAAATTTGATCAATTCGCTCCAATGTACCTATGTTTTGCTGATCTTTCCTGGTGACTAGCTATCGCGCTGCTAATGCTATGGACAAGGACATGTACCTCAGCTAAACTAACCACAAAAACATCTTTAGAGAAAAACGTTTGGCTGTAAGTAACCAGCCATGCCGAAGAGGATGACACTTACTGCACTGTCATAGACCTCCTTCCACATATTCCTGTTTTGAGTCATGTCCCGGCGCAAGCCTTTGAACTGCTCTATTGCATCCAGGCGGCAGATCTCGTCCCAGGACTTCTTGGGGAGCCATGTGCAGGGATTTGAGTAAGGGTTGTCCAGCCCAACACCACCCGTCAAAAGGAAGTGCCAGTCTTCCTCATTCACCTAAGATGTTAGCCAATGCTTAGTGCAACTTTTATATACTTATTACAGTATAGCAAGAATATGTGATATGCAAGGCAAAGGCTGAACAGTTTGGAAACAACACTAAAACACAAGATGAGCAGAACTCAAAGATCTAACACTTTTCCTATGTACACAAAAGGCTTATTTCTCTCACAAATCTGTCTAAATCTGTATTAGTGAGCACTTCTCCTTTGCAGAGAAAATCCATCCACCTCAGAAGGATGGCATATCAAGATGCTGATTAGAGAACATGATCGTTGTGCAGGTGTGCCTTAGACTGGCCAAAAATAAAAGGCCACTCCAAAATGTGCCATTTTACTGGAAACTGGGATTCATTCGAGAAGTGAACACCAGTTCAAAACCTGTCCAAAATGCCAGACGGCATCGAATGCTAGCATTTGCTCAGTGAAGTTAGTTACAACGACAAACTGCAATGAGGACGACGACCATGAAGATGAATTTCCCTTTTCTGGCAGTCTGTGCAGAAATTCTTTGGTTATACAAATGGATTTTCGCAACTGCTGTCCGGGTCACTGGCCTCAGATGATCTTGGTTGTGAAGATGCTGGATGTGGAGGTCCTGGGCTGGTGTGGGTACACCGGGTCTGCAGTTCTCAGGCCGGTTGCATATATAACATTTTGCATACGGTTGCAAAATTCTCTGAAACGCCTTGGGAGGCGGCTTATTGTAGAGAAATGTTCAATTCAAGGGGTAACAGTTGGACATTCAGGTGGACATTCCTACTGTACAGTCAGCATGCTCCCTCAACACTTGCAACATTTGCAGCATTGTGCTGTGTGGCAGGTTCCAGTAAAACTGTACATTTTTGCGTATCCTTTAATTGTGGTCAGTATCTTGATATGCCACACTTGTGAAGTGGATGGATTACAAAAACTATTTGAGAGAAAAAGGCCTTTTGTGTAAGTAGAAAAAGCTTTCGATCATTTGAATGCAACTCATCAAAGATGCGGGCAAAAACAAGAGTGTTGTATGTATATTGTGATGCAAAAGTAAGTGTGCCCGTGGTGTATATTTTCCTACCATGTGGTTGTGCATCAGTAGACTGACACAGAGGCAGAAGGAAAAGAGCAGCTTATCTTTCTCAAAAAGTGACCGACACACATTGACGTATAGCGAGTAGGTAAAGTGATCCCTCAGAATCCTCAGCCTGGAAAAGATGAATATGCGGGTATTTTGTCATGTGTAGCATATATGTAATACAGGGGTGGGCCAAAAGTAGGGTTTCAGTTACTTCATTAGCTGTTTCACCTTAACAATGAAGTAACTGTAACCCTACATTTGGCCCACCCTGCATATTCTAAATAAAAATAACTCAAGGATACCTTACCATTTTGATGAACCTAAAATTTTGGTATAATTCAATCAGAAGCTCGCTCAGTCGCGCATAGACCGGGGTGGGCAAACTTTTTGACTCGCGAGCCGCATTGAGTTAACAAAACTGGCCGGGGGGCCAGACTATATATTCGATACACGCACAGTAGTTTAAGATTATAATTCTAACAGTCTACCTGGAATTATTTGTCGTATTTTATCTGTAAAAGTGTCATCCAATCTGCTACATGTCCTTGTGTCCCTTTTTTCAGGAGCACTTTAAACGTCAGACCTCAAATAACAACGTTTTACAATTTTATTTTATTTAATGACAGACCCGGAATGTACATGAATAAAGGATGTGTGATATACAATATGAACTGTGAACGATAAAACATTGACTATTGAAGAGTATGTGTGTAGGTTGAGTTGTGTGTCACATGTTTGTTGGCTTGTTTGTTTGTTCGATTGGTGCATGTGAAAAGCTACTTAAACCATCAAAATGTTGTCTGACTCTACTACTTGCAAGTCATGTTGCCAGCTTGTATGTAAAGCCCCGGTCACACCGCCCGAACTTTGCTGTAACATCCCTGGAGCGGTGAAAAAAAATCATCATCGCTCGTAACCGCGCACCACCGTTTAACAGAAGCTGGCCCCCGTTAAGGCAACGCCGTATACGCTCGGCCACCGCTGATGGTCCCTCCTACCGCTCCGAAAGTTTTGAGCTGCACAAAATATTGCCAGTGGTGAGGAGCGGGCAATTTTCCGCTACGACAAAGTTCATCACGGCTCCAACAACGGCCAGTCAAAGTTTGGCGCCGCTAGACGGAAGTTCGTGGACGCTTGGGTCCGCTACGCCAACGCGGGAATCTTGAACGCTGGACCACTGCTGCTTCGCCAGCTTTGCCCGGGCGGTGATTAAACGTTGCACAAACTTAGTTGGAGCGGCTGTAAGCGCTTTACGAGCGGACACGGGATTGCTGGAACGGTGTCAGGCGTTGAAGCAGCGATGAAGCAGCGATCCATTGCAGTGATGAACTTTGGTTTGCCGTTGGTATGGAGGTGTCGGAGGCGGAGCATAATTTCGCTATAAATACAGGCAGCCCATTTGGAATACCTGTTGAGTGCAGACCTCAGTTATATCGAATTTGCTCAAAGTTACAGTAAAACTGTACTACCATGGATGCTGAGAGACTTGCTATGATTGGTGCACTAGTCCAGCAGCAGAATCAGAACCTCCTCAGATTGCAACAAGCTGTTGACAACACACAACAACAGTTGTGTGGGTCAGACAGTTGTTGTGACAAAAACCTAAACATTCTGTGTCCTTTGTTTGAAATCTATTTTCCACAAATGACCCAGAGTTTTGATGCTCATTGCCAGCAATTCAAATGTTAAGTTTTGTTTCCCTTCAGAGGTACATTTTTTCCTGAATATTTTTGGCTGAAGTCTGAATTCTCTGAAATGATTTTGGAGATTCTCCTGTACATGTATCGTATTTCATGTTGCCTATTTCATGTTTCCTACTTTAACTTACATGCATGAACACATAATCATTTCAATGATCAGCTGCACTTACCTCTGCTCCAAGTCATCGCTTTTGTCTGAGTTGTCTATGGAACCAATGAAGAGGTTAATAAACCAGGTGAGGGAGTACTGGTACATGGGCTCAATGTTAGCCAAGTCAGCAATGGCAAAGAAGAGAATGGCAGAATGAATGGCAATGGGTTTATAGCCCAAGCGGGTGTCATCAATCTTCCGCTCTGTCACCTCAGCCACAGCCTGTTTCTCTGTAATTTCATTGGCTAGCACCTTGGACTGGGAGAGAATGGTCACGGCTGTTTCATCCTCAAGGATGTTTCCCTCAGAGGAGGAGAGTACCTCTAAAATTTTGTCCTCAATTTCCTTCAATTGTCTGGCAAAAAGGAAAAGATGTGTTAAGACAACTACAGTTTAAACTCTCAGTGGATGAGGACATGATGATGATGATGAAAATCTGTTGACTATGGTATGGTGCCAATGTACCTTTTGTTCTCAGCTCCTTGCAGGATGAGAGCCTGCTTCTCTTCCTCAAGGTCAGGCCTCTCTCGAGCCACCACAATTCCTAGCAGTTGGTCCTGAATGCCCTCTGGAGTTATCATGAAGTTTAACAAAGTCACCTGTAGCACACATTAGGAGGAGACATTAAGTCAGCTGAAGCAGAGTTACTTAAGCCACTCCACAGGTTTAATGAGTAAAATCATCCCCTACAATATCTGCTGTAAGTTTCTGCCACAGCCATTTGGACATGTGACTTCAAGCATCAGAGGATTAACTCATGTATGTTTGGCTTTTTCTTTGGCTTTTTAGCAACACTAATTTGAAAAGCCTCTTTGAGATTTTTTTAATTGCCCACTTAAAAACTATTAAAAAAACAGGAAATTTTCATCACTTTCTAAAAAAACAACCAAAACAGGACGTCTAGAAGCAATGACATGTCCAGGGAAAAGAGTGTATTTGGTCACACCACCATATGGTGACTACATGTAATATACCATTCTGTAAAAAATATTAATGACGATGTTACTGCTTAGAATTGAGATAATTGAGATCAGCAAGACGTCTTCTTGCTCCGGACATGTCAACTTTTTAAACAGGATTTTATATGATTGAATGCATTTGATCTAAGTTGATGTGTTCTTCTGCCGGACTTTGCCCAGCTGCCTGCACAGTCTGACCGTCATTTGCCAGTTTTTCAATCTGTTCATGCAGTCTGCATGCCAATCATTATACATAACACTTTGGTTTAGTCTCAGTCCTCAACATTGTGTATCGGTCCGTCACCTGTTACGGCAGCAAGGTTTATATTCGGCACAATTTTGCGACAGCACATAGCGTCAGTAAATGCTTGTTTATGATTTGTGTAAGTTGTTTTATATTATAATTTTATATTTTATTGTTTTTGCAGCAAAAAAAAAAAAAGTAAATGCAGGAGTTAAATTGAATTTAGGCTTAGTACTAGATTAGTACTACAAAATTTTTTAGCCAGTGTTTTGGCATTGTTCTTTTGTTAAAAGCTAGTGTTGTAGCCAAGAGCAGATAAAACGGCACAAAGTCCAAATCAAGACTTTGAAGAGTTGAGACAAAGTCGAGACCAACACGAAAGAAATGTGAAAAATAAGAGGAGGACAGGCCAAGACCAGATCAAGAACAAAACCAGCTTCAAGGAAAATTTCATTTTTTTGGAATTTTGCCTATCACCCACAATCCTTATGTGAGACAAGAACACACGTGTTTCCCTTTTCTGTTTGTTCTAGATAGCCACCTCATGCTAGTAGTTTTTCACTAACAATGCAGGTTATGTGGATTTGCCTATTTTACCAATAAAGCCCTCTAACAAAAAACATCCAATAAACCGCTGACAACACTGTATATTAACCAAGCTATAGTGACATTGTTATTATAGGAGCTAACACAGAGGAGTAGTGACACAGCGCCTCGCTCAGCACCCAGATCGACTGTGTATATCACTGTGATATCAAGCACTATGTGCTGCATGTATCAGAATGAATATCATGGTGACTTACTCGATGGACAGTTGTCTGTCTAGTCCAGCCTGCCCGGGGCGTCATTTCCATTTGATTTTAGGAAGGTGGAGAAAAGTTTGTTCCACCGCAGGGTTTGTTGGAGCTAACACTTCTTTGTTGTGATGCAGTCTTTTGGAGCAGTGTCCTCCTCGCCAGATACATAAAACTCTTCCATTGATGGGCAGAAGTCAACCACAAAGTCTACCATGATTAGTGGTAGCAAATACAGAACGTGCTCTCACTGCTGTTGTTGTTGACGGAGGTTGCGTTAGTTGCTATGCGGTCTGTGAAATCAATGCACCCATGGAAAAAAAAATCCGGTAATGCTTAAAATGATTGATGGATTATATTGATGAAAATGATTACATGTTATCATGAATGTCCCTGTTACTACATGGATACAGCATGTACATAAAACATTGTTGGAGGTTTTTGAATGTTTTTAGAGGGTTTTATAGGCGGAATGGGTGAATCTCCATTACCTGCATTGATAGTGAAAAACTGCCAGCAGGATGTGGCTATCTAGAGCACACAAAAAAAGGGAAAGACGTCTGTTCTTGTCTCACATCGGGATTGTGGATGATGGGCAAAATTACAAAAACGTGCAGTTTTCTTTAATGCTTTAATGAGAGTATATGTAGAAAGTCTACCAAGTGTGAGGAAAATGGTATGAGTAGCAAAACTTTGTGATGACTTGATAAACTAAAACTAAATTGCAACCTCTTTCTTTAATCCAAGTTCACCATAAAAATGAATGGGTGGCCGCCAAATAACAAATATGTCATGATCTGTGTCAGGGGTCACCAACGTGGTGCCCACGGGCACCAGGTAGCCCCCCACGACCACATGAGGTGCCCGCAAGCCTGCTTTTCATTCAGGTTTTCAGTTAATAATGAAAGAACAGTAGAAAGAAATGTATTCTGAAAGACAAAATGTGAGTTGTGGACACCAGCATTTTGTTAATGTTCTGGTAAAACAAGCATATTCGCTTTGTTTGGGTTTAACATAAGCTCTGAAAATAAATGTTATAAAAATGAGTAGCTCTTGGCCATTTTCATTTTGTAAAAGTAGCTCTCACAAGGAAAAACTTTGGTGACCCCTGATCTGTGTGCTGTCTGCTGCCACCTATCTGCTGTCTGCTGCAGCACACTGCTGAGCCTCCTGGGAGGAGCCACCTGACACACCTGATTGCAGTTATTCATCTAGCCTTCTTAAGCTGTACTGCGGACTGCATTTGTTGCCAGATTGTTCACAGCTCTTTGCCTGTTACATGCGCCTCCCAGCATTGTAGTTCTCTGTGTTTAGCTATCTTCTGGTCTATTTGCTGCTTTTTGTAAGTAACTGTTGTCTCCTGCAGTGGTTTTTGTGCTATCGTTAGCAATTAGTTCCTGCTTGGTTCTCAGCAGCATCCTTAGTTAGTTACTTAGTCTTTTTCTCTGCTACCTTTTCAGACAGTAGCTCTTTTGGTTCATTGCTTTTTACATGATATTTTTCCAGTGCTTAGCAGTGCCTTTCGTGATAGTTTTTCCCCCGTTATTAGGTCCTGTTTTTTTTCTGTTGTACTTTTTTGTGTTTCTTGTCTTTTTCTAGCTTGTGTACACTTTTTTGTTAATAAATTTGGTTACACGGACTGTGTCGCCTCTGCAATTGGGATCCAGTAGTTTTGGCATTGGCCGAATGTAACAAAATAATGGTTATCAATGGGAAATCATCTTACGGTCGTTGGGTGCGTTTCACATGAGTGATTGCGACATACCCCCAGATCACTGCAGACTTATACTGTAGTTGCTGATGCATTAGCGTCAGTTCAGCAAGTGTGTTACCACCATCTTAGTTATTGTGCTCTGTACTGTAAAAGCCATTATCCATTACATGCGCTCTACCATCATAAATAAGTGCAATTCTTCTGGGCTTAATTCCATTTCTATTGATGCTTAGGACCCACTCAGCCGGCGGTGAAGACAAAGCCCTTACAAAGCTGCCATTTGTCCTTTTCACACATGCAGCTCTTTACTTCTGAGTCTGTTCTGCCTCTGAGTGATATAGATACCTTATCCTTTTGTAATCAAAGTGCTCTATTTCTAACACTTGTACACTATCTAAAATAGTATTTTCAGAAAGTACTATCCATCTAATAGTTACCCACAAGGAGGAGGGCACCTTTCTGTGTTGAATTGAGTTAAATTGTCTGTGGGTGTGAATGTCTGTGTTGATTCTCAGTCATTGAGGTCATGATAATCCACAAAGGTTGACTTGAGGCAACTGGAATTGTTGTTTTGTTGACATTTCACCTAAAGGCTTCTTCTGTCCTAAAATTTCAGGTGTGGAGTTTCCCTATTTATGTCCCCAGGTGGTGGTAACAATAGTGTTATTGTTGTTGTGACTGTGGCTGGGGAATGACGGTCCTGCATAACAATAGGTCGTTCACCTGTCTGGTAGCAAAACTGCTTGTTAGTGGCCACTCTTCCCGTTGAATGAGACAATCTTTGGGGGAGAGATGTCAGGACATTGTTGTAATCTTACGATAGGTGCCCTCTGTTTAGAGATGGCCTTTCTAGTTTGACTTAGACGGCTTGACAGTCAGTGTGAAATTAACAAATAAGTTGGAAAATCAACAAGGCTTTGAATGGAAAAACTACAAACTTCCATTTCAAATACAATATGAAAGTTCCTCCACTTACCTTGACGGAGGTTTCAGGCAGGTAGTGTGGGTTACGTAGCTTGGTAGTGATGTAAAAGCGAAAGTCGGGTGCATATTCAATGGTACTGTCTCCAAGGCGGATACACACAGCACCTCCCTGCTTAAAGGTCTGTCTTAACAGAAGAGGCTCAAGGATAGGGTCCAGCTCTTCACCAACATTCTCCAGCAGGACTAAAAGAAAAATATATATTTAAGGAAGCATTCACAGAGGCCTTGTCTGCGGATATGGACACTGACATATTCATCAACACCCGCCTGATGTTGCAAATCCTAAGATTTGCCACCAAGAACACCTTAAAGAATGAACACTGGAGACAACTCAGATGATTTATTTCTGGATATTCTGCTCTGACTTGTATCACGACAGCAATTCTGAGTTTAAATCTGAAAGTTTTTTTAAAAACAACTTTCCCATTCTTGTTTTACACAAGGAGTGCATTGAATCCATCTTAAAACGTTCTTTATAAATGTACAGTTGTCATATTCAGATTTACTGTAGCAGCAGAACAGAGCTCCACAACCATGGGCGCTTCCACTTACCGTATTTTCCGAACTATAAGTCGCACCAGAGTTTAAGTCGCATCAGTCAAAAAATGTGTTAAGAGGGAAAAAAAAACAGATACTGTATATGTCGCACTGGACTATTAAGTCGCATTTATTTAGAAATGTATGTCACAAAATTCAAGACCAAGAACAGACATTTCATCTTTAAAGAAACGTTAATTCAACCCCACAATAGCACACAGTACAACAAACTGAATGGGTGACTGCTATGTTAACATAACACACTAACAGTTATTCAGCTACACAATAGCATACCTGGGAGCCTGGATAGGCTCAATTAACATAACAAGCCAGCGATGTCCAACAAGCAAGTTACCAGCAAGCAAGTTCACCGAGCTCCAGATCTCATTCCACATCAATGAATCCATTGGTGGGTACAGGCACAGCATATACAGTCATCCCTTGCTACATTGTGGTTCGACAATCGTGCCCTCGCTCTATTGCAATTTTCAATGGCCTATTATTTGGTATTCTGGTTACTAGGCATCAGTAACATTACATTGATGAGACATTACCTTACCATAACAGTGCATAGAGTCTGCCATGGCATGCCGGACATAAGAGTAAAAAGATTCTCCTATTCTGTGTGGTGGTGGTGGTATGTTTTTGCTGTCTTACTTTGTCCCACTCCATTTGAAACACTTTGGTTTAGAACAAATAAACTGGAGGCTAACTAGTTAGCTCAGTAGCTTGCTATATGCTATGAGTGGCAGCCGTCTCTTATGTCACTGCAGTATTCAAAAAAAGAATAAAAGGAGAGTAAAGGTGACTATAGGGGTGTTATTTAATGCTCTAATTACGGTAAAAAAAAAAAAATCATTTACAAAGTCACAAAAATATTCCGTTTGTTAATATTGAATCCTGCTTTGCAGAAATTCATTGATAGTGGTTGGGTCTGGAACCAATTTAATCACGACAAACGAGGGAGGACTGTAGTTGTCTCAAACCGAGAGTGCCCTCTCATGGCTGTCAACGGTAATGTTCACTGCTTGGTTCATGAGAGTAAATATGAATTTAAAACTTGTTATAACTATACATAGATTTTGATATACAAGTCGCTCCTGACTACAAGTCACATGTCCAGCTAAACTATGAAAAAACGTGCGACTTAACAGTCCGGAAAATACAATAATTCACAAACGTGCCTATGTATTATTTGTTTCACTGTATTACCAAACTAACAAAAGTTTTGCTATTTTTGTAGCTGCCTCTAATTTCAAGACAATGAATTTCACCTACAGACAGTGAAACTTTGTGAGCATGCATATTCCTAAGAAAAAAGTGAAGCAAATAAATATTAAAAATGCTTCCCATTATATAAATATTCATGTGAATCCCCATTAAGTATGATAATGCTGTTCTTATGTTAAGAATGTTAGCACATCTATAAATGTCAGAATGCCTCAAGGTGGCCCGCTAAGTTTTTAAGCAACATCCAAAGTCAGTTGATGAGCTTTTCCTCACTAGATAGATTATTTAACTGGGTCAGCACATCAAGTTGTGTTAATATTTCAGTGGAGTGTAGGGTAGTTTGGCTGACACAATAAACACATGCTCTGCGTAGGAAGTGATAATGCAGGAAAACCTTGTTGAAAAAATAATCTAGCATATAGTGAAGTGATTAGACTATAGTATATACAGTATGGAACTTTACAACTGTGAAATATGAGTAATATGAGTAATTGGATGGACCATGCTCGCACCCTCAGGGGGCTATTTTCCACCCCGTGAGGACAAGCTACTCTCTGAACTGTGAAGCTTTGCAGAGTGGAAGTAAGCAAAGACCCGCCGGCTAGTTGAGTCAGGTCATTATTTCGATGTTGTTTTAATGACTGTGTGGCTACAGTTTTTCAGATGTTAACTCTAAATCTCTAAGTCTACCACAAAGGTCCGAAAAGTTCTATGATGCGTCAACTTGTTGTTTTTTTTTTTTAAATAAGCACATAAATCAAAAGGTCAAGTCTAAGCAGCACTAAGGATTAAGTCAACGACAATCATGAGTTTCGACACATAAACACAGGTGGAGCAGTACAGTAAGGAAACGGTAGCTCTTGACTGGCATGACAAGGAGGTCCCACTGAGATGTTTTCCACACGGCACAGTGGAGGGGGCACCATCATGATCTGGGGTGATTTTTTTCCTTGAATCGACCTTCAGGTTGTGCAGTGGTGTCAAATAGCAGCTGGCTATGTGGAGATGTTGCAGGGGGCATCCCTCATGACTGAAGGCCCTCGTCTGTGTGGTAATGACTGGGTTTTTCAGCAGGACAAATCTGCAGTTTACAATGTCCACCTGACAAAGGATTTCTTCCAGAGGAAGAACATCACTCTGGTCGACCATCCTGCGTGTTCCCTAAGCTAAATCCAATTGAGCACATTTGGGGATGGATGGCAAGGGAAGTTTACAAAAACGGACATCAGGATGCCCTCTGTGAAGGCATCTTCACAACTAGCCTCCTGGAAACACTGACACCAAGCATGCCCAAACCAATTTTTGAGATGATTAACAATAATGGTGCAGCTACTCATTGCTGAGGGTTTTTTTGAAAATTGTATTTCTTTTTTTAGGGTATCTTGTTTTTTTTTGTTGTTTTTTTTTTTTTAGTTATCGTTTTAAACTTTGAATCAGCTGATGATCAGCCTATTTCAGTTAAATGGTTGATTGCAATAAATGGCTTACTCAAATTTGTTTTTGTCTCACTTCCGTGTCTTTATGCATTTTGAAACTACCTAGAACTTCCTTACAATTCAACAGTGCAAAATTTTAACTCTTGTAATTTTCAACTGGCCTGAAAATTTTGCACAGCAGTGTATTTGCTGAAACTACAAGAATCAAATGGCATTTTAGGAAATGTACATATTATGACAGATTTTGATAAGCTGCATCTTCACTTTTTAAATTGACTTGGTTGAATCCTGGCTTTGGAGAAACTCGCCCCTGTGGTAAACAGAGACCTCAAAAGGCAGCAACAGAAATTGCACAGAAAATACAACCTGGCACAAAAGACTACTTGTCATCCTTACCTGGTGTTCCAAACTGGATACAGTTCTCCAGAGTACGAACAAAGCCGGGATCACTGAGTTTAATGATTTGTAAGCTTTTAGCCTTCTCCATGTTTTTTATCCATTTGTTGGCCTGGCCCTGGGGATCAATCATCAGAGGCCACCGCCTGGCATTGCTACAGGCACACATATACAGACACTGTATTGTAATGAATGTGATTCCAAAAACTAACTGTGAGACATCAATTTGGTACAAAGAAAGAAAATAAACGAGATGTAAAGCGCAGCTTTCAGTGGAGCATTCACACTGCGCACAGTCGGCCTCACGGTCAGAATGCACACAACAGTACTTCATTATTTTTTAAAAAGCACAGTGAAAAGTAAGAGGTCAGAGTTGGGAAAGCCATTTATACAGGCTGTTAGAGCATGAAGAAAAAAAGAAGAAAAACTGGTGCTTATCTCATCAGCAGAGCCAGAATTTTTTTCAAAAATATGTTCATTTGACAGTTTTAAAATGCTGATCAACAGCAAATGACTGCCATCTAGAGGACAGACTGTTGGTGATTGTACTCATTCTGTAAAAGTACATTTGTTTTTTCTAAACATTTTTGCGCATGCAAAATCCTTTTGATAAAAAAGAAATCAAAAACGTTTCTTCAGTTCTCTTATGGCACCATGACTGATAAGCATGTCGTGCAGGGTATAAATATGACTTTTATACACACTGCTGACAGCAAGAATACTATAAGGGAAAATTTGACATTTTAATCTGTAGTTTATGAAGTAAATGCAAAAAAAAAGCAAGGACTAAGAAATATGCCTGCCTTTATAAAATGATTGTGGTAAACACAAGGTTTGTCTTTGATACTCACGAGATTATGATGCCGTTATCTATGGAGAATCCATCCGTTGGGAGGCCAGCTATCGTCCAGGCACGAATTTTGACTTGCTCACCCAAAGAGTTTGTTAGACACATGTTGGGAGAAAACGGTATCTGTTTTTTCTTACAGAAATCTAACCACTCCTCTATTTGCTCCTGTAGAAACACATTATCATGATTTAGGAAGGCATGTTTCACATCACAATGCTTTTTTTCCACACACTTCAATACGCTTCCAAAATATCATAAAATTGACATACCTGTAGTCAGAGTTGCTGAATATGAACATAGCACACATTTCTTTTTAAATGATAAAAATAATATTTATGAAATGTATACTTTTTATTTATTTTAGTAAATTATGTTTTTTATATTCAGTGGAACCTCAGTTAACGTGTTTTTCATTTAACGTAAAAAATGCACAACACAGTTTTACCTCGGTTTGCGTGCATTCTCCGGTTAGCGTACAATATGTCTTGTCGTGTTATTAATACACTGCATGAGTCTGTGTTCTTAATGTATTTTTTTTATCACACAATACCCTTCCTTGTTAGCATCCTATTAACAAGCTAAAAAAAATGGCAACTGGAAGTTACATTGCCCGTCTATGATGTCATCAGCGGTTGACTCTCCTGCACTGACCGTTTGTGGCTGCTTTGGGACATGGCGGATCTCTCGGCCTCACCCGATGCTCAGTGAGAACACAAACTGAAGCACAATATGTGTTTTCACTTTTAAGTCTCCAAATACCAGAAACTTCTCCAATGACGCACGGAAAAACTCAACACAACACCACAGACTACAGCAAAGCTGACTGCTAGCTGACAACACTACACACAAAACACAAAATACTGTCACCTGTACCGCAGGCAAACAAAACCTTGCATTAATGGATGGCCTAAAATTCACAGGAAAGGAGCTCCACTCACTCATTTTTAGCAGCATCAGCTAACCTCACCTACAACATTGCCAAACATAGCCACAAATCTGACACAACTGGTTCGGACACCATACTGTATCTACAACTCCACAGACTTCATTCCTCAGTAAGATTCAGAACCTTAGACTATCCATAAAACCATGGTGTCATTCGACATGACCTCCCTGTTCACAAGCGACTAAAATAAAAAGACTTCAACCTCAAAGATGCTAACATCGATGAAAAAAAGTTGTGTATCAACTACTTTTGATTTCAGTCAGTCTTTCGACACACAAAAACATGACCGAGTCACCTGTTGTGGCTAACGTGGGAAAACATTTCTGTTCTCTTTAACAGGAACTAAGTTCAGGTACGTTGATGGCACACGGATCAAGATCAAATCCCGCTAAGTACAATATTTCAGCCAGCATGTTGGCTCTGTAGACTCCAACATCTGCTTCACCTCAGAAGACATCCCACTGCCGTTTTTAGACTGACGTGCCTAAGCACTGATGTCTCCAGAAATCTTACCCAGTATCTACTCTTTGACTTCCATCACCTACTAGAATCCAAGCTAGGAGCTGCCAGAAGCCTCAACAACAGAGCAGAAAAGACTACACAGAACAGAAGACAGAAAGCACAGACACACATTACAGCGGCTCCATCCTAACTGTGTCTTTGTCAAACTTGCCAAAAAACAAAGGGGGCTGAGCGAACAAAAACAGCAGAATGCTGTGGTTGCGTACGGGCTGGTTTGTCAGAGAAGGATTTTCTACAAACATAACGTTCCGATGCACTTCAAACCAAAGAAGACCCTCAGGCGAAAACACCCCACGGGCCAAACCTCTTGAAGCAAGCTGAGCAATGTCGTTGATGCAGTGCAGTGTAGTGAAGAGTGCAGTGACCCCTACACTGGGAAATCAAGCCACTAGTACAAAAGCATGTACTTGTACAACATACAGTAACTCACCATAGAAGGGCAGTCTCTTCAAGCCCCAACTTGGCATTTACATCTCAAAGAGAACGGACATTCCTTTGAGGAAACAACCATACCGTACACTACGTTACATACACTAAATTAGTCGGATTACCCCCAAAAAACAGTGTCTTTCAGTTTCATATGTGTATGTGTACATGAAAGAGGGAACTTGTTCCAATCGTAGGTCATCTTAGGTCGTCCTAGGTCATGTGACAACAACACTAACATCTCTCCCCAAAATAACATCTCACACCTTGCGGAAAGTGGTCACAAACACGCTTTTGCAACCAGGGAGGGGAATGACCTACTCGTACGAAAAACAGTCAGTCACTAGTCTCACGTGCAAGGACTGACATGTAAACACACCCACCACGCATAAATAACCAAAACATTTCGAACTGAAGAAGTCTTCTGGATTAAAGGTGACATCTTCAACAAATAAGAAGTCCAATGGCCTTGATTTAACATTTGCAGACTACAATAACCTGATTGACTGACTGAGAATCTACACACACTACAAATGTGTCCATATACCTGTCTGAAGCTAGAGGTGAATGCTCCCAGGTACGCCACAATGCCTGCTGAGATAAGGATATCCCCAGTTAAGTTTTCGTAGAGTTCCCCGAGACTGCGAGCCATTTCATTCCAACGCGTTTTCTCTCCACCCAAGCCTCCAATCAGCTGTGTAGCTCGCTCTAGTTTCTTCTTGCACAAATCCACCTGATCATTAGATGAAGAGATGAGATGAAAGAATCACATGAGTGTGAGGTTTTCTAATAGTAGTCGGTCCTCATGGTAGCTATTTCAAACAAAATGTCAAGCTATATACAAAAAAACACATTTAACACATTTGCTACCAGATATATGCTAGTAAATAAACCTGATTCTCCAATTCAATTTTCTTCTTTTTGTTGGCGTCCAAAATCTCATTAAGTTTTGCCACTTCATCTTGCACTTCTTTGAGGGCAGCTTGCTTTTTCTTCAGGACCGCCATGGCCTCCTCCAGCTCTGACACCGCCAATGCCAACTTCTGTTTCTTTGGTGCCACCACCTTACTAGCTCTGCAGGATGCACAAAACATTTCATGCACGATTGACTCATTTACTCAATTCTCTCAATTTAGCTGCATTAATTTAAGGCAGGGGTCTCCAACCTTTTTTCTTCTGAGAGCTACTTTTGCAAAATGAAAAAGGCTACTGCTTTTTGTCACACTTATTTTCATAGCTTATTACAACCCAAACTATGGGTTGAAGAATGTTAAAATTAATTCGCACATTTTTAGTTGACATACTTTGAATACCGGTAGTTAGCAAATTTTTCTCACATTTAGCTCGCTTTTCTCATTTTTGTCACATTTGAGGTAGAAATTAAATGGTGACTTTAAATAGGAAACCTAAATCTAAATGCAAATGCTAATAGAAAAATAATATTGAATATTAATATAAATGTTCAAAATAAATGTTACATCTGAATATAAATGTTATATATGCATGAATATAACATAATGCATAAACATAAACATTGAATATAAATATAAATGTTAAATTAAATGTTCCATTTTTAAATAAATGTTTCCAACATATGCAAATAGCCCACGCAGCTCAGCGCGCACTGATCAGCCCACACACCTCTCTGTTGCGCTGTAAATGCAAGATAAAGTGAGGGGGAAGGAACACATGGCCGGTTCTCTCCAAGTAGGGGAGATTGAACAGAGGGATTGACGTGATGTGCTGGTGCCCTCATATAAATCAATGTGAAGAGGATTGCTTATTACAGGTCCTCAAATTACAATCATGAACAACGTACAGTTCATATGAAAACAACAAAAAAACAAATGCATCTTGCATTTCAGTAATTTTTTTTTTTAGTCTCATAAGTCTCCAACTTTCATCACTATTAGAGCAAAAAAAAAAAATAAAATGTAAGGGAAAGCTATAGGCTTGGAATGTTGGCTTTGTTTTCATTCATAGTTATGCGCATTTTAACAACATGCCAGAACTTAATGAAGTTATTGCAAAATAATAAATACATTTGGACCTCCATCCTATGGCTCGCAAACCCCTAGAAGTCCCAGCGACCCAATTTGAGAATCTCTGATTATGCATTTGTTCCTGAGGCCCTAAGTGTTACGTAACAATGAACTCATTCTTTTCAAAATGTCAAACACAAAAATAATTACGACATATTATTTCTTGTTTATTATTATTACATGCACTATTTAAATAATTATTAAATAAAGCCGTGTCAACAGATGAAAAGCTCTTAATATGCAGTTTCCATATTGTAAAGGCAGAAGCACACTACTTACTTTTCATACTTGTCCATGGCACACACCCACTTGCACAGGCCCTCGGCTGCAGTGGATGCCGCTCGAATCTTTTCTGGTACAAAGAGTGGGTTGCTAATGTACTTTTCTCGGATAACGGCGATAGTATTTGCAGGGATGTTATCCTTGTCAAATTCTTTGAGGCCTTGTAGAAACTTTAGGTCTCCTAAAAGTTTTTTGGCTGGACCCCAATAGTCCTCCACTTTTTTACCACTACCAGACGGGTCAGGCACACGTTCTGGCTTTGTCTGTTTTAGAATACAGACTGCCTCCATGACCATCTTGACAGCTGAGGGTGGGCTTTTCATGGACTTCACCACTGTGATATCCTTGAAAATAAAAACATGAACAAAATGTGTTTTACAAGATATGGCATTTGGATTGGAAACTACGGGATGCTAAACGACGACTATTTTTACATTCTGAGTCAGAGTATCCAGCGCAGCAAGTGCAGCTTCCAAGATAGGCATGGTTTCTGCAAGGTCAGCATCACATTCATCTTTGATAGCCTGGGCTGCCATGGCTTGCTCGTTGGTCACAGCTTCGTCCATTCTCACTATCTTTTCCGTCTCAGCTGCCTCTGCAGATTCACGCTCAACTGTAACCACCATTTCATCCACCTTCTTGCACGTCTCGATCAACTGTGGTTGTAAAGCCTCCAGCTCGACCTGCATGGTGGCCACCTGGGATGATGCGGACTCAAGTTTCTCAAGACCCACTACATAACGGCTTTTCTGTGTCATCACTTCACTGGAATGAGACAGAAAGATAATAACTTTTCCCACATGTAATAATAATGTAATATACTGTATGTATCCCACTGAAAAGATGGGTTTTGTATTCTGATATGGCATATTGGAAGCATACTAAAATATACAAATGGATGGAAGTACAATCACAGTCAAGTTACCAAGTGTTTCTTGGTTAAAAAAAAACTGTTTCATCAAGCCCCAATCCTGTGACAACAAGTCAGCCGAGGCTTGTGTTATGCACATTAAATAACAAAAACATAATATTGTGGTGGCAGACAAAATACAGATCCAGTAATTCAGGGGTGTCCAAACCTTTTTCCACTGAGTGCCACATTCTGAAAAATAAAAGGATGTAGGGGCCACCTTGATATTTTGTAAACCATAACATGCATTAAGAAGTTATATACCTGTATACTGTACATACAGTATTTCAAGAAAAAATTGCATCTAAGGTTTGTGATATACCTGTAGATGCAAAAGCATATTATAAGTATAAACTTCGGTCTTTGCTCCTTTTTTTCCGAAAGTTTACTGTTTTGTTTTGATTTTCCAAATATTTTTTGTTTGTCATATTCCGACTTTCTAAAAAAGTATGTATTTTTTATTTAATACTTCAACTCTTACTAAACTCAACTCAACTGTTACTAAAATGACATTATTTCTCCTCATAATATTACAAGTTAATAAAAAATAACATCTTTAATATTTCACATTGACGCTACTAAAATGATGTAATTTTTTGCATTCTTGTAAAATTATGACTTTTTCTTGTTAGATTACAACTTTTTTCTCTTAATATTTTGACTTTATTCTTGTAAAGTTACTGTTGATTTTTCCATTTTTGCTGTTATTTATTTTTTTGTTATATTATATTTTTAAAGTATGCCGCAGGACAATAAAACACAGCGGTTGGTTGCACTTTGGACACCCCTGATTGCTTTCAAATTTTGTTGCCTCTGATGCTGACTACAAGAGTACATAATTTAGCTTGTGATGCTTGTATTTTGCAATCTTACGCTCGTTTTGCATTCAGCAAAGCTTTGAAGGTGGAGATAAGTTCCAAGTATGAGGTTGGAGTCACATAGTTATGACGTTGCAATTCATCCATAAAGCGAGCAGACAGCGCAATGGTTGAGGTGTGGAATGTCTTGCACATGTTGATGCAGCCTTCTCGGTGCTCATCTGTCATCTCCACGTCCTCCAGGAAGCGAAAGGCCACTGCCTGCAGAGCATCCTCAGGCCATGACTGGCAAGAAACGTAATACAAAAGTAAACCTGTTAGTTTTCTTTTTACTGAACACTGTAATGTAATGTCATTGTAACTGTATTGTTTCAAAAATAGACATTTTTATGGATGTCTCAAATTACTCTTAGATTTTCGTCAGTTACTGGTGTACCCGGATACTAATCCATGTGAAAAGCAGGGATCTACTATATTTGTCATAGCAGCAGCACCAATGATTGGTTGTAATGTCAATGAAGTGTGTGTAAATTAACCATTACACACAGGTGCAGAATAATTTTTAATTTAATTGTAATTAAATAGGCTTTTTAGAATGTAACATTGTTTTTCCATTGTGTTGTTAAAAGGCATCAGTTCATTAAAGTAAATTGACTTGCTCATTAGGACAGAGATGCACAAGGGACCAAAACTCAAAGCCGACTTTAGGTCGCGGGCCGGACAACGACCGTGGTTGTTTGTTTTGGTAAAGCGATTGTTGATCGAGCACCTTTTCGTCATTTTCCCAACACAGTAGTTTATATCAATAAAAAAAACATCAAAATCTGTGAGATGTTTAACCCAGAGGAATTTGCAGGTGAGTAATGGGCGGATTACGCATTTCCCAGCATGCTTTGTTGTAGTTAAAATGATCATTTTTGACTCAAAGGAACTAATTTGTAACCCGAGGACCACCTGTACTTGTCAATACGCACCTGGAACCAGTTAATTGTACAGCAGTTGATAAGCGCAGGGAACCGTCTCAAGCGGTTCCTAAATGCATCACCGATGGGACTCATGGCCAACACAACGTGCATCTGTGAACGACAACGCTCAAGAAACATGTTGAACAGAGCCAAGTTGCTGCCATCTGTCTGCTTTTCACGTTCACGCTGACGATCCAGCACTCGCATTTTTTCAACCACTTCTTGCTTCTCGTCGACTGCAAACAGGTTAGGCACCTTGAAACAAACAAAATAGAGGTAAGTGATTTATAAGTGATTTAAACAATTTTGAAGCACCACATCTGTGTTCATTAGTTCATCTATTCATTAAGTAGTTACTCAAGCTACTTCCTTGTTCATGGAGAATGACCACACACAGACAGTGTCATTGTAGTTGGAACAATCATCCATGGAAATCCTTGTTTTTTGTGTGTGGGTAGTGCTGCTACCTCTACTAATTATTCACAGTTTTACCTTACACTTACCTCACCAGTGTTAAGCAGGTTGCCAATGTCCTCCAGGAATGACTCCATTTTGATTTGAGTGTCTGTGAAGAGGAAAACTCCATGAGCTTCGCCCGATGTGGACCTCGTCATGATTAGCTTCAGGTCATCGTGCCATTCGGCCATCCCATAGGTCTTGGAGATCTCCACTTGGAAAAGCTCTGCCTCAGCCATGTGGGCAGCCAGCCGAGTGAGTGACTGACGCCCGCTTCCGCCCACACCCACCAATAGGGCGTGTCCACTTGGCTGCTTGAGGATGCGGGAAATGCGGGAGACATGCTCAATGGCAAAGCGGAAGAGCACCAGATTCATTGGTGCTTTGCTGATGTTGTTAAACTCATCCAGGTGTGACTCCACCACTTGTCGCAGCTGGTCCAGCTCTAGCACCTCGCGGTAGCTGCGGTCGTCGCCCTTGGGATCGTGGAAGTCGCAGAACATCAGGCTCCGCAGGTCGTCTTCAGTGACTATCCCATCTTGATCCTGGTCTAGATTCTGGAACACCTGATGAAAGTCTGCCTCCATGTGGTTTTTGAAGACCACATGCAAATGGCTCACAAGCCAGGACCGGTCGGAGTCTTGGACGAGACGATCATAGTATACCCTCAAGACCTGAGGGACAACAAAGCAACAAAGGTGAGGATAGGAGAAAGTTTTGTGTCAATTAGCATTTCCATGATGTTTGTTGTAGAACTTTACCTCATGTACCCAGAGTCGTTTGACGGTGGACAGGTCCTCCGCAGTGTCTGGGCGAGACAGGCAGATGCCCTGGATGACTCGGGAGATGTCGCGAAGGTTGAATAAGTAATGGGATTTTTGAGGGGTGGGTAGGAGATTTTTGGTGGCTTCTTTGTACACAGATATAGTACCATTCACAATCTGAGGCGTCAGAGATGCAAATGGCTTTGGGAAAGCAAACCTGTAGAATAAATTGTAGAATTATCCTAGGATTTCAGTGGTCGAATTTGAACATTAACAGCGGTAACAACGTCCATTTTTTCAAAGATTTGCTCAAAATAAATTCTTGGTCAGAGCATGAATTTTGTCTTCATTAAATATAAAAACCTCATCAGTAGCATGTCAATAGATTTTTAATTTCACACATTTATGAATTAGCCTGCAGAAAAGCATCTGTATTGCTTACTGAATCCTAAATGATAAGAGATTTACTGCTATATTTTCTATATAAAAAAGCAGAGGTGTGGACTCAAGTCATGCGATTTGGATTCAGGAGTCAGGCTTGAGTCACAATTTTGATGACTTTGGACGCGATTTGACAATATCATCAAAGACTTGCAACTCGACTTGGACTTTGACATCAATGACTCGGAATTTGTCTCAGACTTTAGTCTGATGATTTGAAAATGCTTGAGATTTTCAAGGAGTGTGTTGAGTAAAATGTGTCCCCATTCAAAGTATTCAACTAACGTGATCGTTATTATGTCATTTCCAGCACGACAACATATTTTCTATTTGAATCTGCCTCATTAAATGCATCTATTAATTAGGTTTAAGAACATACAACAAATGTGTGGATTACATAAATACTGAATGCTACGCCAGCACTCTTTTTCTGTGAGTAAGCCTTGTCACACTGGTCTTATTTTATTTTAAAAATAAACTATGTATTTGTCAAAGTTAATAGAGGTCAGTACATAGTTAAAATGGCATTTTATTTGCTAAACACTAAACAGTGCCAATGACTTGTAAGTAAGGACTCAAAAATGTCAAGCCTATTACTTGAGCTGTAACGGCTTTTACCCACTTCTCAACGAAGCACTCACACATGCCGCACGCAACACACGCACACACTCGTAGCACTTTTATTTATTTATTTATTTGTATTTATTTGTATTAATGTCTCTTCTGTTGTTGTTGCTTAATTTATTGGTATATATATTTCTTATGTTCTTATTCTTTCTTGTGTTTTCTTTCTTTTCTTGGGAGAATGAACAGAATAAGAATTTCATTGCATAGTATAACTGCCTGTTTTACCATGCATATGCCAATAAAACTTTTGAATCTTGAATCTTGAGACTTGACTCAACATGTCTTGTCTTGACTTGAGAATTGATTCGAGACTTAAGATTAAAGACTTGAGACTTTACTTGAGATTTGCAAAACACTGACTTGATCCTATTTCTGTATAAAACTAATGCATTCTGCTTCTAAAAACTTGCAAGGACATTAGAAAATTCATCATTAATAATTAAAGGCAAGCTGTTAAATAGTTGTAGTAATTGCGTAATATATACGGTACATGACACAATACGCACTCCACAAAAACATGATCACAACATGTTTTTTCATGAGCTGAACTCACATTTCTAAACCTGTTTCTGTGTACACAAAAGGTCTCTCACACTCAAATATTGCTCGCAAATCTGGCTCAATCTGTGTTAATGAGAATTAATCCACCTCACAGGTGTGGCATAAGATGCTCATTGGACAGCATGACTATTGCATAGGTGTGCCTTAGGCTGGCTACAGTAAAAGGCCACTCAAAAATGTGCAGCTCCACTGTATTGGAAAAACAAAAAGTGATGTGTTTATATTTGATGTAGTATACAATAAAAAGCTTTCTTAACTATCACATTGCCACATGCAATAGGCCTATATTGGCTGCAGGGTGTTCAAATGCAGTGAGTAGCTGCTGTCTATTAGAGGTCAGCAGTTTATTATAATATTAAGTAGTAGATACAGTACACTGTATATAAATATATTGTAAGTTGTATAGATATATGTATGTATTGTATGTAGATATTGTATATAATCACTTGCACATACTACTGAAAAAGGAAAAAAACAGCAAAACTACTTGATTACAATAATATCGATTGCCATGTAATATGTAAAACCATAATATAGACACTCACGGAAAAAAAATCCAATAGTAAATTGTATAGATGTCACTGTCTAAAGGGTAGACTGCTGTTGCACTGTTTTTGTTATTTTTCTGGACACAACTTGACACAACACTTTGTTCTGATAGAATAAATCCACAGGAATAAACCTTTCAACCTTGCTTTTCTCCCCTTTCGTTCTGTAGCTGTTGCCAATTCCAAATGTTTTTGGGGACAATGTTGAAATGTTTTGCAAATTTTGCTCAAAATGCTTGCAGCATACATCACTAGTTTCTGTTTAACCCCCTTTGGAAAGTTCAGCTTTGTCTGTTGTGTAGGTGATGTGCGTTATGGTAAGGTGGCATTTGATTGTATCAGTTCTAATACAAGCAATTACAGCCACCTAATGGAATCATTTTGGGGTTTTTTTAAGGGGACAATTTTGGCATTTGAGGTGAGGCATTTATACCAGTGGACAACGCACCAGGCGATCAATTGGTGCACTGCATCTATTGGAGTGGAGATCACTTTGGGGGAAATGCAATACATGTAATAAACTGATCTGCATCGATATGGTGAATCGTCTATTGCCACAATTGCTGTATTATTGGATATTGTTGTCTAAGTATGTATTACCGTATGGTAAAATGCCAGTCGACAATCCTGGAAAATATTGTATACATGGTCTTCTCGTCAAAATCATTAATGGTAAGCATGTTGAAGTGGCGCAGGTATCGCGGTGTGACAGGGTTTCGCCCTCCACCTAAGGACAACACAAGATAAAACTGTAATTTGCACATGCATCTGATTCAGTATGTTCAATGTCAAAATAAATACAAATATAACTTCTGATTGGTTTTACAGTGCTGCATAAAGTCGGATCGTGGAGAAAAACTATTCACTTTTCAAACTGACCATGTGCAATTTATTGAACAATTTAATGCCTCCTGCATCATTGTGACAATGACAGGTTTTTAACCCGTAACGGTAAAGGCATCATAAAAATGTAACCTTGCGTCAATGGCAACGTGGACCGCAGAGCGGTGATTGCTAGGCTTTTGTTCAGTACATTTCCAGCCTTTTGTTTTCCATTTTTAAATCTAACGCTCCTACGGTTTTGGAGCAACATGTTCTATAAAACTGAACGATGTTCCACATCGACCAGTTCCAGCTCCAACAACGATCTGGATGACGCTTAAGTGACCATTGTTCATTACTGCTACACAGGAATCTAAACAGCTAATCAAGAGTTGTGGTTGCTCACTCTCAGGAAAACACTGCCCCTAGCATTTTGGCAGAGAATTGCAATTTGTGCACTAACCCAACAAAGCAAAAAACAGGATCAAGACGCTGTCAGAAGGGCCGGCATAGTGACTACGTTGTACCATAATTCAGCTTGAACATTTAGGATGCCATTTACAACTCACCAGGTGGCCCCATAGCACACATGACCTGAATATCCACCAGTTTAATCATGGCGCAGTCCTTCAAGTCGTACCAGTTCCAGTGGTCCAGCCACTGGCGCAGCAGCTCCACAGGGGGTTGAGCACCATAGACCTCCCTTGCTGGCATATTCACATCATCCACAAATACTACCTGATAAAACACATTAGTTTGCTTAATATACGACGCAAGTGTTTTTCTTCTTTCATTCTTTCCCTGCCACCAGTAAGCTATCATAATTTTTAATGGCAAAAAAATCTCAATCAGACCATATTGTTTTAGACATTCTGTAGTGTAACTGCCACTAAAAAGGACAGCTTTGTATTCCCTCGCAATATCAACCTAAATGACAATTTTTACCATTTTCTGCCCCATGGGAGGACCAAAGACTCCTTTGCGTCGCTTATCGAGTTTGGACATAATAATATTTTGAGTCTGGGCAGCTGTAGTCTGGGCTGAAAAGTTGACAAATAATGGGTTGTACACCTCCTTGTCCACATGATTCAGTAGGAAGTCCTGAGCAGAAACACATGGAAAACGTTTGCATTAAACATTCAGTACTTATACATTCTGGTACAAATAAACTACAGATGAAAAACATCTGAGGTAGATTCATGACAGATGCTTTTTTTTCCAAGAGATTTTAATTTATTAATCTGCCACTTCTCATCTGAAGATATTTACTCATGTGCTGCTGTACAGATACAACAATAAAACCAATTACCGTAATTTCCGGTGTATAAGCCGCTACTTTTTTCTCATGCTTTGAACAACGCGGCTTATACAGTGATGCAACTAATATGTGGTCACATTCTGGTCTCGTGACATCTCGTGTGCTTCCGAGCAGTGCCCTCATCATGGAGAACACTTGGAGAGGTGTGGGGAGGTCTTTGCAGTAAACTGTAATACCAACTGTGACCAGTAGATGTAGTTATATCCTCAGTAATGTTGAGTAAATGTCTGACGAGACACTTGATTCCGGAATTCAGGCATGAGAACATGGCAGCACACCAGGGCTGCTCGAAGAGTGTGTCCGACCACAGTGCACCATGCTGGGCCATGCCAGGGTGCGCAACCCACTCTGTACCCTGGTTCTACAGACCTCCGGAGCGGCACACCGGCTACTTGGAGAGTGTGTCCAACCACAGGGCCCCTTGATTCGCCAGGCTCCATGTTCCATCGCAAGCTAATCCAACAAGACATTAGAGTGAAGGATCAAGACGGCAATGACAACGCAGCTTTTCTGGTGGGCTGGGTTTATGTTTAATCTTAGTGTGTACTAAATATCCCATGTCACAACATGGAAAGATGCGGCTTATCTATGGACAAATCTGTTTTTCCTCTTCAAATTCAGTGGGTGTGACTTAAATACCGGTGGATCACACACCCAACACCAAACCTTGAGATACTTTTATACAATACTATGGCATCCTGCAACGCACATTCATTTGGCGAACTCAAATGAGAACGTTACAGTTCATGTGCCGCATCAACAATGAGTTCCATCCTGGCGATGAAAGAAGAAATCAAGGAAGGTAATGTTGCGAAAGGGGTAAAGGTGTTAACAAAACAGAAATCACAAGGATCAAAGATGTTGATATGTAGTTCTAAGTTATCCTCTCTGTTCCTCGCTGTCTTCCCAACAAGTCGTCAATAAAAGCAAAATTGATGTTAAATGTTTATTTATCCATTTGATTCATCATTTATCATTATTTCACATTGTTTTCTGCATGTAAAGCTACAATTATTCCCTCTGTTCTCTCTCTCATTAATATTTGAGAGTCCGGAATGGATAAATTGTATTCATAAGGGAAAATTAGATTTGGTTTTCGTATGTTTCAGTTTTTGTCTGCTCTTTTGGAACAAATTCATAATCAAACTGAGGTGCCTTGAAGCAAAGGAAGACCCAAAAGCCAAGTAGCATCAGCATGCGTAGAAGAGCACTTACAGTAACGTAGACACTCTTGCCAGTCCCAGTGGGGCCGATGAAAATAGTCGGCTTTTGGTGGGTGACAAGAAGCTTCATCAGTGCCATGTAGCGAACTGTGTTTTCCGTAGGTACAATGATCTCGTTAAACTGCATGTCTTTGGATAGAGCGCGAGCACCCTTCAGCTCCTCCGTCCACAGCTCCCATCGACCTGGGCCCTGAAGGACACATTATTTTAAATTGTAGTTGAATTTGAATGTGTAACAAAACATGAATAACATAAAAAGGGTTATCACATAATGCATACATTGTATATAATTTATATAACTTATATATTTATATTACTACTGTAATACAAATTATTGACCCCAAGGGGAAATTATATTTTGCTCAATGCTCAAGGGTACGTCGAGCAATTGGGAAGAAGACAAGCAACTCTCCAACAAAACCAATGCAAATTTTGCTTTGTTTACATCAGACCTCCTGGTCCCAAAGCATGGAGTAAGATACAGCCAGCCCTAAAGCAGTGTTGTCAGCTGGATTCAAACCAACCAAAATGCGTTTCTAGTCCACTGACTTAACCACTCGGCCACAAGAACTACTGCAATAATTAAAGCTCTCCTATTACACAAAATTGAGTTTTTAATTATGTCATAATCGCAATATGTGTCCCTTGAGCCTGTTTATTACCACCATGCTTCTCCATTAAAAATCCTTCAGGCGTTCAAATGATTCAATGTGAAGTTCCGGCTTTTCCTGACATGAAGGAAAAAAAAACCTCCTTCCTGAATGTGATATTGGTTCTGACCCAGCCCCACCTAGATGAGCCTGCTCTGTGTAAATGTGCACCACTTCATGGAGGACTCACTTGTAAAAAAGCAGGCTTTGCTACACATCTTAAAATAATGTAACTTTAGCACTGCTTACTTAATGTTACGTTGTCTTATCTAATATAGCTCATCTGTTTCATTTGAGTGCAGAGTTACAGTGTATAAAAGAGAATGAAAGTTGCCGCATACTCGGTCAGAGGCAGGCGTGGACAAACACAGTTCATTAGCATTAATGCGACAGACAAAAACACTCACGTTCCCACTGTATTTACCTGAAATTAATGTATATGTTTTGCCAACTTAACACTTGCATAAATTTTGTCTCCACATTGTCCCAAAATTCGCCGTGGCAATGCGTGTCATCTATATGGTACACCTGAAAAGCGTGAAGAGTAGCTTGCACACTGTTTGCTTTCACATGGGTTGTGTGTTCATCATCTGCACCTGTAGCATTTGCTTCAACTGTAACTAAAGCACCACCATATGCTCTGGGGACTCTCCGAAATACAAACCTCTTTAATGAAGCGATATTGGTATACGGTTCCCTCCGTGGGCACGGGCACAGCCAGTTGTTTAGTGGGAGGCTTCACAGTGGCCAAGATGCCATGAGAAGCCCGCGTCTCCTCACTTAGGGGACCGTTCAGTATCTCCCTTACCATGGCATCAAATTTGACCCGTCCTGCATCATTACAGCTTGCACCCACTGACCACACCAGGCAGAAGACAAAGATACCCTGTGAGAGGACAAATCAATTACAACCTTCTTGTAATGTCAACATCAACACACACAAATAGGCAGTTGCTTTTTCACCTTCAAGGTATCCAAAGCGTCTCCTCAAGAGGAGCAACTGGGAGATCAGTATGTTGCTAAAGGACACTTTGACATAGTTGACATACACGTGTTGTCCATTTGTGACAAAGAATGAAATACACAACTTTTAGGCTGGGAAACGGCCACTCTTCCACTTGAGCCATGAGATTTACACACAATTTTCAATAAGACTGCTTAACCATTACCTATTTTGCATCAGGATAATACTGTATACCCCAGATTCTGAAGGATAATTTTACCAGTAGTTACTATATATTTTTTTAAAGAGTTAATTCATTCATATATTAATTTTCTATCGCTTATCCTGTTTGGGGTCATGAGTGATTTGGAGCCCATCCTAGCTGAGGTACGTCCAATCAGTCACAAAACACAAACAACCATTTACACTCACATTCACACTTATGGACAACGAATAGTCTCCAATCAACCCAACGAAAACTCACTCAAGCACCGTGACAACAAAAAGGAGTCATAGTCGGACTCAAACCCAGAACCTATGGGCTGTCATGCATAGGTGTATTGTATAAGCGTGACACAAATAAATGAGCAAAAATGGACTAACTACTGTAATCAGAGCTTTGCTAACATATCAAACAATTAAATTATTTTTCAAATGACTGCATTGCTGTATTATAGACGCTAAATGTTCCAATCGGTAAACAGACATAAAACCCAACAACTAGCAGAGATGTCTTTGTAGCGAAGAAAAAAACAGCAGGAATGCTGTCGGAATTGCAAATGAGTCATGTTGGATCCTGCTGTTAAAAGGTTGATTAATTGAACCGTTTGATAATGACTGGATGTGAAACATGGGGGACTATGTAGATAGGCTTTTTACTGTGAAATGCTCCATGGGGGATACCAGCAGTCTTCTAAAGACATGATTCACTGGCAAAAAAAAATCTAATTGTGTGTCATGCAGGGAGCAGAAGAAAGGGTTCATCTACCAAAATATTTGCTCTATAGTGAGACTGATAGTGGCAGTGTGAAAGTGAAAGAGGGAAGATTATTCTTTACTGTATATTCATGCATATTATGCATTCTGTGGTTCTGCATTCTGCAGGGCAAGTGTGTTAGTAGTTTCACATACAGATATGTTCATCTGGTGTTCATCAAGTTTTATGATTGTAGTTGTTGTGGCTGAGCAGAAAAGGTGATGGACTAAAAATTCACTGGCCTGCTTGCGCTCTGTTTCTACTGTCAAGGCTGAGTCAAAGGTTAGTCTTGCTCACCCCACATAGCGGAACTTGAATTCTAAAAATCAAGACTTTGCTACCGCAAGCTTATAGCCATCAGTAATTTAAACAACACATATAAACTGCTATTATCAGTGTGGTTGTGTATGTTTCTGAAACGATTTTCAACAAACCTCCAGCCAAGAGCAGACATGATTGTCACTCATGCGCTTCATTAGGGCTGCATCATGGAATTCTTCCATCATGCAGTCCATTAAGTTCATCAAGGACTTGACGAGATTGCTGTCGGAGGTTGGCGACAACTCCTGAAAACAAGAAGAAACTACGCGGCTAGATACTCTACTTAATACAAAGTGAGATTAGATGACTAAATGTGACAATCAAAACACATAAAATTAGTCAAAATATCGATTAACAGTGAAGATAAGCAGCATATAAAACGGATGGATGGATCTAATAACAATACCGTGGTAGCTTTCTGAATGAGCTCCAGGCAGGCTGGCAGAATACGCTCAAAAAGGCTTGCAATGAGTTCTTTGTGGGCTGGACCGACTGTGCTTGGCAAGACATTGAACCAGGACAGCATTAGAGGATGCCAGCCTAGCATATGTGGCTCCATGTAGATCATTCCACAACGGGACACCTGCAATAAATATTTGCAATTCAAGTCCCATCTGAAAACACATACGGTCGTCCCTCGCAGTTAACCCGACCACAATAGGTGAATTTCCACAAAGTAGGATTCAATATTAATACATTTCATATTTTTGTAGTTAGAGCATAGAAAACCTGTGTATGACTTTCTAAATACAAATTCTACCACTATTAGAGCCCTATAGACATGAAATAGCACCCCTATAGTCACCTTTACACTCCTATTGTTCTCTGTAATGCGCAGGGTACGGGATCATTGTCGGGGCACCACTGACGGTTGCAGCTTTAAACATAGCATGCTACTGAGCTAACAAGTTAGCCTTAAATTTATTTATTCTAAACTTAAGAAAGGGTATCAAATGGAGTGGGAAAGAAGGACAAAGTAAGAAGCCAAAAACTTACCACTTCCACACATTATGGGAGGATAATTTTTTTCATTCTATAATGTCGTACATGCCATGGCTGACTCCATGCAGTGTGAAGGTAATCTAATGTAATGTCATGTCTCATCAATGTAACATTACTGACACCTAGTGACCAGAATACCACACATACTTGTCTTTCAGTATTTTTTGACTAAAATAGTCCATCATCAACCTCGAAACAGTGGCTATTTACAAATTAATAAATTTTCGAAAAAACCGTGATAGAGTGAGAGAGCAATGTTCCAACCGCAATGTAGCAAGGGACGACTGTATGTCAACAACTGATAGGATGACAGGTCAAAAATGTACATTTCAAAGAAAACCACCACACCAAAACTGTGATTGTTTGTTGTAGACAGGTTAGACTGATAAATGATGGAATTCTAAATTAAATCAAACTGATGAAGCTAATTTAAGATACCGGTATATTTGTGAGTGTGGTTTCTTAAGTAGATAGATCCATGACAATATGAATGGTCCTTTCATTCAGAGGTTACATCAAGGCTGCCAAAGCCATGAATGAATTTTTAACATTTATGTTAACTGGAAGAAGTGGCATTTCTCCCTACACGCGACCTCAGCGGCTGATTCGCGGGGCCACTAAACACTGACGTCATCAGTCATTAAAAAGGCCCTATCCTGCTCATTTCAGGGGCTTCCAAAAAATATTGAATCTCAGTGGGGTGCTATAAGTTTCTTTTAATAAAATACTCCACAAATCTCAAGTTGTATACGTCATAAATCTGCATTCTACTCGTACTGGCCAAAATACTTCTTCCTCGACCACACCTACTCTGTTGACATTGGTCATGAGTTGCAGGTTGAGTAGTGTGTACTGTATATGTTCTCCAAACCTGCAGAGATCGTTATGAGGATCTTCTATTCTATGTATATTTTCAAATTGGCAGTCGTAGTTGAAATGGAAATGCCATGGTTGTAATTGTTACATTGAGGTGTAGTGATGATAAAATGAATCTTGTATAATGTTTTGTCGTTTCTTGATTGATGATTTAATCCTAGATATAACCTGGCAGGAATGTTTTTATTGGGTGGCTCTGATACGAACTGTAATTGCATTCTGTAAAATAGCGTGGAAAGCGCATTCAGCAAAGTCTTTTTTGCTCGTGACACACACCAGCTGCACAGCAAAAACTAGACTTTAGTTATGGGGCCAAATTACTCCGCATGAATCAAACGTTATGTAACTGATATCTAAAAAACATGCGGTGTCCAAGCATCACGATTGTTATCACTGACATGAATGTTTTGTAAGTGCAAAATTTTATTTTCTACTATTCTACTTTCTGCAGTTATCTAAACTTAAAATTTTGACTCCCTTGTCAATGTTTTTAGGCAACAGGTTCTGAGAATGTGTCATAAAAATGTAGTATATCCATCCTTCAAAATGTGATGCAGTCGCATAAGTAGTAATGTAAAAAATGTTTCTCACTGTAGCAGGAGAGGCCACTTCCAGGTCCATGGGTTCAAAGATGAGGCTCATTTGGGGAGACATCTGAATGATTTCACCACTCATCAGGCATAGTTTCTTGTTGTCATCCAGTACTGTGTTCATATTTTCGATCCAGACAGCATCCACTGGGCCATCGAAGATTAACCACTTTCTGTCAGGGGTCTGAGAACATCAGAAAAAGACCAAAAAAGAAAATTGAGTTCACAGTTGTTTTGTCACAATTATTCAGTCCTGTAAACCAATTTACCAATTTATGACAAACGCAAAAATTCGAAAGAAAATTTTGACTGACGTTATGATAGATGTGCTTTCTTTACACAACATGGTTGTGTCTTGTAGAGCCCTAGAGGAGCCGACTGTAAAAAGTAACCAGTACAAGTCACAGTGACAGTACAATGTTTGATGAATGAATTTAATGAAGACATAAGCATGCATTCCAGCCTCAACTCTGCAGTTAAATGGGCTGACAGCAGCTTGATGTGTTACAATAAAAATAAATGGAGATTCCTGGACTGAAGCCATCTGCTGCTTATGAAGTAAGTTAGCAGTTGTAATGCAATGATGAAAAAGCATGCAGAGCCTGCAGAGGGTAAGAGGGGAGAACTTGCAAAGTCAAACGGCTTACATTTTGCAATTTAACAAGTTTCTAGAAAAATAAGCATATACAGTAACATTGCATAAAAACTTCCTCATGACACTGCAATTTAGTGAGAATCTAAGGATTAACTCCACGAGTGTATTTTGTATCCTAACCTGTGAAGAAGCAAAGTTTCTGTAGCTGACTGCCAGGATGCCATCAGACCATTCATGGGAAACTGGGTCGAACTGGCCGTACAGCTGTCCCATGGTGATTGATTTAGGGTTGATAACTGTGATCTGTACGTCATTTTCATCCATCACACCCTAGTGGAGAGATCAGAAAAGGGAGATAATGCATTGTATGTATAGCTACCTGCCATTACAACAACTGCTATTAATAGTTAATTTGTAACAATGCTCAGTTCTGATTGCAAACAATTAACTTAAAAATAGGGCTGTCAAATGATTAAAAATTTTAATAAAATTAATCACAGTTCAAATTAGTCACGATTAATCACGGCATGACCTTAAAAAGGCGCTTCCTGCTGGAAAACCCTCCAATTTGGCTGGATTACAACAATTCTGCAAGATGAGTGGGCCAAAATTCCTCCACAGCGATATTGCAAGTTATCATTGCAAGTTATCACAAGCGCTTGATTGTGGTTGTTGCTGCTAAGGGTGGCCCAACCAGTTACTAGGTTTAGAGGGCAATCACTTTTTCACACAGGGCCATATAGGTTTGGATTTTTTTCTCCCTTATTAATAAAAAGTTTCATTTAACTGCACACTGCACTGTGTTGTCATTGACTAATATTTAAATTAGTTTGATGTCTGAAACATTTAAGTGTGACAAACATGCAAAAAAAAAAAAGAAATCAGTAAGGGGGCAAACACTTTTTCACTCCACTACATATGGTGTTGGAATTGCACTGCTGTCGATGTGTTCAGGTCAGTATAAAGTTATAAAATAGTGGCAGATTCTTTGACTCTGTGGCGACACTATTGTCACAACAGATGTGGCTTGACATGATGCACTTGTGTTAATGATCCTAAAGATTTTAACTTAACTAATGACATAAATTAGCTACCGCCGTTAACGCACTATTTTTGACAGCCCTACTAGTTATTATTGCAGTTGTTGTTTGGCGTTGTGTAGAGTTGCAACTTCAGAAGAATATAAAAAGCAAAAGTTCTCTGCAAGAAGCTGTGCTGTGTTCAAATGTTTGGCATGAAAAAATGCCCAAAACCACTGAGGGCATCATACATTTCTTAAGATCACTGTCTGCATGACAAAAGCATCTGACAAGTCAGGATGAAAAGCACAAACTGAGACAAACAACATTTCAGACAAGGCGCCAGTCTGAGCTCAAAACAATGAGGAAACAAGTTTTTCATGGAAAAAAGGGTGATGAGGGCTGACATGATCAGTGGATGTGCAGTAACAAGGAAGACAGTGATAAATGTGCCATTCCCTGATGCTCCACCAGCAGGCCTTCATCTGTCTCCTTGCTGTGCTGTATCTCAGACCTCTCAGCCATGTAAATACACCCCAGTTGTGCTCTTCCGTGCGAGACTGATACCAACCTAACAAAGACAACAGCTTTGACAAATTAGGGCATACTCACACCAGGCCATTCGTACCGTGCTGTACTTGCACATTTGTGCTTCGGACAGTTTGCTTTTCTGATTACTCCTATACTGCTGTATTGCTGCAATTTCCCAGACTTTGTGTATTATTTTGTCTTATTTTGAGTAATTCTGATTATTCCTTTTGTGAACACTGGCGCTGGTCATTACAGTGATAATATATAATATGGCAATCACATTAAATGCCGTGTCATTATTATTCACACAAATCTATGCACAAGTGAGAAAGCGTGCCGTGACTTAGATTATTTTGAGTCATTGTATATTATAAAATGTGATGGTTATATTTGAGAATGTACAGCAAAATCCTAACAAATTGAAGATTGCCTATTTAATTCTTTAAGAAAAGTTTTCATTGGTTAATTGGATAATTAAAACCACAATCAAACTTTGTAGAGGATGGTGCGTGGGCCAAGGAAGAAACTGATCCATTTTTGTGAGGATCTAAAGAAATACTTGACTTTTCCCTGTTGCATACATTGCTGGGTTGCACGTGACGTCACATCCGGTTGCAGTCGTTACTGGCTCAAACAATTGGGGGGTCAAACAAGCGTATTCATAGCTAGACGTCAAGTGAAGAAAATGCCACATACATGCACTGTTTTTGCATGTGCAAATTGTTCAAACAGAGATTTTGGAAAAAGTTATTACTAAGATAGCCCATTATAATAGGAAAAAACGAAACAACCAAAAAAACTGCAAGAAAGTTGGTGGACATGTCATTGTCTTACTCTCTCGGCGCAGATAAACGATAGAGGACACATACACCAACCGACTTGGACATGTAACGCACATGGACATGTTAGAAGCATCTGCTACATTCATTATGTCTGACGCGGAGGATAAGCTTTCATCGTTGTTTGATCGCCTTATTTGAAATTCATGCAGCACACCATGCACACTCACACAGTTTGAGTAAACAATTTCTTGCACTGTTATTCGCATTATTTTCTACCAAACATTATACAAAGATACTGAGCGTGAAGTTGAAAAGTTTGCCCCGGATTCAAACACCGGAAACTGCTTCTAGGTCATGTGGTTTGCAATCAAGGCCAGATCCGGATTTAAATGTGGTGCAATACCTTTTTACAGACGTCATGAAGGGCTGCTGCAAGTACACGGTAAGCACATGTTTTGCCTCCAAAAGGCTCCCCAACCAGCATGAATCCATGCCTCACTATCATCATCTCATACACCTGCAGGATTTTCTCAATAAAGAAATCTGTGACTTGCAGGTTCATGAGGTCACAGTTTTCCTTGACAGCTTCCAACAAAGTAGTGTAGTCTCGCTTTGGGAGGGTGACCCCTGGGAAGAGGTCAGATGTGATACCCTAAGAAAAGACATATTCAAAAGGGGAAACATTAACGCTGGTTGAAACACAACATATAGTAAGCACGTACAAGCTCAACAAAGAAAATGAAGGAAATTAGGTTTTGCTGACATCATCAAGATGGTGATATAAGTTCTCAAACTGCAGGTTAAATAGGTAGAGATTCTCCTTTGTTCCACTCTGTATGTGACAATTTTTTGGCCTTTCTGTTCTCTTAAATGCCATAAAGAGACAACAATCTACAGACAGAATGTAATTTTGTAGCACCCGTATAGCTGAAGAAGCACATGACTTCAGGAAAAAGAAAATTCAAGGCCCTCGGAGGGCCAACTGCATAACGTACATCAAATTAAATGGCGGACCGGGGAAGCCAAAGTACTTCTTGTAAAAGACATCAACGAACAGGACAAAAACAATCACAATGTAACATTGTAATATAACATTAACATTGATTGTTAATGTTAATAAGATGTTTTTAATACACATGTTTATGGTTACTTTATTAACAAATAGTGCATCAATTCACAATACAGTAATCCCCCACTGCTTCAAATTTTGCGGCTTCCCTATCATGGTTTTCAAAAAGATATTAATAAATCACAGCAAGTTGAAGAGCGTCTGAGCGAAATAGTTTGAAAATATGAACACCTATATAATACTGTAGCATACTGGTAGAGTCACACAGAGTCTTTATTGCCAACCTCAACGCTAACAGTAGTCCAGTTCCAACACAGCTCGTACAATTGTCTCTTCCGCTCCACACTTGCAATAACCCACCAGTAACATTCACTGCGAGGTGCTTTCACGAGCATCAGACTTCACAACATTGATGTTACAACACCAGCAGGTCGTTACAATACGGTAGTTTTATGTGGATGTCACCAATTGCAATTGTGTACTACTTCCCCGGAAGCCAATTAGGCCAAGACAAAAGAGAGTTGGTCACTCTCAGGAAAACGCTGCCCGTAGTGTTTTAGTGGAGAATTGCATGTTAAGCGCTCACCCCCTGCACAACACCTATAAATGAATCAAGACGCCATCAGAAGGGCCAGAGTAGTGATGTCGCTGTGGCATAATTCATCCTTAACACGGGCTACTGTTGCGGCTGTAACCCACGCCGAGCTACAACTCAACTCTGAACCCCCGACGTCACTTCCTATCCTCGCCCCCATTCAGCGACCCTAGCATCGGAATACATTTACAGCAACACACACAGTGAGTTGGTGAAACCCAAGTATTTGGGATTCTATTATAATGTTTTTTTATCATCATAATTTAGAAATTTTCCTGAAGTGTATTGCTTAAACTTTTAATTGAAGAACGCTGAAATAGAGCTTTGTCTGTGCATACCTCAAATAGTTGCAGGTCCTGGGCCAAGAACTTTGGCAGATTCACATCAATAATGGATCTCAGTAACAGAGTGTCTTCATTCTCATCTGGAAAAGCAAGCTGCAATCCAACAGACCCACCATCAGGGAGGGATAGAAGTTATGTGAAATGATGGCAAAAAGGCAAAGTTGACAAAAAAGTATAATCACAGCCATTTATAATGGCACATATGCATGGCTCACACATGACTGACGATATCCAATCCAAGGATCAATTGGATTTAAAATGACATTTTAGTACTTTAACACCATCATTATTGTAGCCCATTGAAATTGTTGCTCATTACAAAGATTTTACAAACCTAATAATACCTAATAATACAAGGACGAGGTGTACAAATACCATATTAAACATATGTTTTTGATAGCAGAATAAATGGAAAAGGTGCCTCAACAACACTGGAAAGTGACAAAGAATCTCATATATCAATGTAAATCAGTTTTGTGATACCTTGAGGTTTCCGGCAGCAGTCAGCACTGACTTGACAGCCCTCATCCCGTAGTCATAATGATGCTGTGAGGAGAGCTGCTCTGAGCAGAGTCGATAAGTCGCCACAATCTTTACAGAGAGAGGCCGTGCAGTCACAAAGCCGCACGAGTAGAGCACAATCTCTGCGATCAACGCATAGTCTGGCACCATCATCGCCACAGTTCGGAACAAGGCCTGGAGAGGGAGACACAGACTCTCTTAACTCCCAAAAGGATGTACATGGTTATTAATGTACAGTCAAAAAGTATGCTACAACTCATTATTTGAATGTCATTACAGCCCCCTCTAAAACTCTTGTTGACACCTTGAGGTTGTCTGGCAGCTCAGACCGTCCAGCATAACCAGGGTTCATAGTAATGAACACAGCACAAGAAGGGTCCAGCTTGAGCTCTGTGCCTTCAAACATCAGCAGCTTAGCATGAGCAGCAATTCCTAGGGACACATGCACATCAACACAATGAACTAGACTGTTACTCTACCTTTACATACAATCATCATGGCCATGAGTGTCATTAATTTTAGGGTCTTAGTGATTTATTTAAACATTCCTTTTCTAGGTTGGAATGATTATACAATGTGCATCCATCCATCCATTTTCTATGCCGCTTGTCCTCACTAGGGTCGCCGGGGTATGCTGGAGCCCATCGCAGCTGACTTTTGAGTAAGAGGCAGAGTACACCCTGGACTGGTCACCAGCCAATCGCAGGGCAACAATGTACATCTTTGATGATTTTTAACAAACAAGAATTGGATTTTCTTTAATCCACACAAGGTACAAAATTATACATACAGGCTCAAATGTACATACATGGCCATAAATACTTAGTTAAATGTTAAAAAAGGAGGTAAACAGATCATCAGCAGATAATTTTGCTGAGAGCTGGAGAAGGGGTACGATTAGACTTCTTCCTACTCATTTTTGGATGTGTTTGGATCAAGAACTCTCAATGAATAAGACTGCCCACTCAGCCGCAAATTATTTTTGTGCGTTTGTGTCTTTTTTTATATATTTTGTGCAGGAAGCTTGTTCTCTCACTCAACTCGCTGTTCGTCTCACTCGCCTCTCCGTCTCCATTGCGGTAGGCTACGAGCACGTGTGTCGCGCTCCTGGGCCACTCAGCCGTTTCCTGCTAGCTTCTGTCATGATACTGGAGTATCTTTTTTGTCCTGGTGTAACCGGATGTCCTGTTTTTGGTTTTTGTTTCGAGTTTTTGTATTTAGGGGTAGCGGTGTATTGAGGGGTAGCGGTGAGGTGACAGGTCACAATCCTTTTGTTTGTTTGGGCCAGCATATCGTGATGTTTTTTGTTTTGATATTTTGGGCACAGGAGGGGGTTTTGTGTTGTTGTTGTGTTGTTTGTGCACAAACCTCTCTGTATAGTGAGGATCTGCTGAGCCACTACAGACAGCACCTCCAAGTCAATTCTGTTAAACTCATCAAAGCAGGCCCAGGCTCCACAAGACAAAAGGCCCTAGGAACAGATTCACATTTATTGACATCTCTGGTTCAAGCACATTTGCAAAAAAGCAAACATTTACATTTACATTCGGTCAATGTAAAAAGTACTCACTTTAAAGAACTTTCCCAGAGCAATGTAGTCGAGTCCATCAGAGCAGTTGAATACTACACACTGCTTAGCTATAGCTTTGGCCAAGTCTTTCGTTGTTTCCGTTTTTCCCGTGCCAGCCGGGCCCTCAGGGGCCCCACCCAAATGGAGATGGAGAGCACCAAACAAAGTGCTAAAGGAAAAGACACAGTACTTGTGATGAATGCAATGATATTGATTATTAATAATCTTCATGAAAAATTCACCACTGCTGTTACATCTTTACCAATATCTGATAAATGCAACACATTTTAAATAATTATTACATTTGGGGGAAGGTGAGGGCAGTGCCCCACCAGATGCTATAGCGATGCTGTGGTGAAAATACTGGTATGTCGTCTATATACCATGAACACGGGACAAACAATCATGCAAAAGCAACACAACCAGGACATTATAATCCTCATAGAGCATTTTCATATTCATAGCACATTAAAACTTAATAGAAATGCATTACCGGTAGCATCGGTCAGTGAGTGGAGTGATGACCAAACGTGGAGTGTTGCCGAGGTACTCATAACCGTATGGCAAACCTGCATTGATCATTTTCGTCTGGAGATCATTCTCCTGCACAGGGTTTGACACAGTTTTCATAAAGTTGTAACTGAGTATTTACAATTCTAATGCAATGCTCATCCCCCCCATTTCACGTACCACCCAGTAGTAACGCAGTTGGCTTAGCCACATAAAGTCATGCTCGTCACTTATCCTCTCTTTAACCAATGTGGCCAGCACATCCCTGGCGTGGACATCAAGTACGACAAGAGCTCCAAGGGTCACACGATTCTGTTTGGACAGTTTTCCACGGACCAGCTCCACAATGTCATCAATCTGACAGTTGTTTTGATCCAGGTAAGCATCTAGGGCCTAAGGAGTTTAATCAAGAGATCTATGAGACACCACTCATTGAACAGTCATTTATTATAACGACTCGGCAGGATTCATATGACATCAGAAAATGTAACAGATTTCATCTGTTTCTCATGGTCTGTCAAGATGTACTGTCAAGATGAAGACAACAGATCTACAATGATTCCAACTTCCATATGGAGTGGGGGAAATTATCATATTATCCTCAGCTGGTATTGAAAGTTTTACTTATTTTAACAAAGACCAACAACAAGATACTGTATCTGACCCAGTTAATGTATGTCTCCATGAGGGGCACCTTAATCCTGTCCTTTCTTGGAAAACACTCCTATTCTTATTGTTCTATATATAAAAGTATAAAAGACACCCGTCACAGAATTAGTCTCTTCTGCTCTAACCCCTCCACCGTTGGCAAGACAAAAGATCTGTCAAAAAAATCATTGTAATAATCAAAAAGAAATGTTTGATTTGATGATGCAATTTTCCTGACTTTGTGGAACATTTTGAATTGTATTTCAAGCCATTCTGTTTATTTCCATTGTGGAAGGTAGCAGATGTCATTAATGATGAGAGGAGCAATCGCATTAATTAAATGTCTATTATTACGCGTGGCCGCACGGTGGGCGAGTGGTTAGTATGTTGGCCACACAGTCAGGAGATTGGGAAGACCTGGACTCGAATCTCCGTTGGGCATCTCTGTGTGGGGCATCCCTGTGTGGAGTTTGCATGTTCTTCCTTTGCGTGTGTGGGTTTTCCTTCCACATTCATGTTAGGTTAATGGGAGACTCTAAATTGACCATCAGTATGAATGTGAGTGTGAATGGTGCCCTGCGATTGGCACTAAAACACATTTGAACTCTACATCACAGCTGGTGTAACCCACCTGGTAATTTAAGGTAGGTGTGAGATCATTATTCTTGCTAATAGGACAATAAAATACACAGAAATACATGGGAGGTGCTTGCCTCATTCTGAAGAGGAGGGGACATGCATGAGCTGGAAGGTGCTTGTCACTGCTGTCCTTCCGTTTGTATTTTTTGGAGCAGCACCAGCTGCAGAGCAGCAAGTCAAATGCATTAAATATATTTTTATGCACCCCGTACATTGGCTCAGGTATGATTTTGACGTAAGATATTGGAAAGTTCGTTTTTTTTGTCTTGTGTTGTTTTGTGGTATCATTAAAAATGAATATTTTTTGGCACTGATAATAACTAAACGGTTTTAGAATCACCAACTGTTGAGCATACAAGGCAGACACAACAGAGTCTGACCAAAATCACTGTTGTCCTGTGTATGAGACTCCAATGAAAGGAAAGGACCATGTTGCCTGATGACCAGATTGTATGTCCATATGAATACCTTCTGTCCTGAATTAATGGCCTTATGGATGTCCTTTGTCCAGTAAACCTGTGACACACACAGCACTGCCTGGCCAGGCCATGCACGCACCCAGTCAATCCTTTTTTCTTTTGGGTATGCTTGGATTGCTTCCCCAACTACCTGTGATGGACCACAAGAAGGATAAGGACATTAATTAACTGCAAAAACAAATCACCACAGCTAATAGTGAAAAATATCCATTTTATATTCAAGCCAGGGAGACCAAAAAGACACCTTATGCAGCGAGGCAGTCATGTCAGTCTCAAGTTCCAGAAGCCATTTCTCCACTTGGCCGCGGGCATTCGGGGTGCAAATCACATCAACAAGCATGACTTCTTCACCCTCACTGCTCTTCATGTGAGTGATGTCAAGTTCTTCAGTGAATGTCACACGAGCAATGCCCTCAAAACACTTCTTCAAAAATGGCTGGACTCTGAAAGAGAGAAAGGAAAAGTTTTACATTTTGATGTCTTGACGTCAGCAAATTGTGTTTTATCATCTTTGGCTCAATGAGCATCTGGAGCACCTTCACTTGGAGGTTTTGGTTTGTTTTGGGATTTTTTGTGTTTTTTGTGGGGTTGTTTTGTTTTTCTGTAATGTCTTCACAGAAGAAAGCTATAAATATGATGGTCATTAACTAGACATGTGGGAAGTCAATAAAAACAAAGATGTGATTGTTGAGAAAGACACGATGCCGCAGAGAGATCAACACAGACACTAACTTTGTGTTTTGCTATGAGTCATTTCTTGAGTTCTATAGCATTTGTCACCTTCTTTACCAAAATGCTGGCACTTGCAGCTTTCTTTGGCTTCATTGTGCGTTATTTTGCAGCCATGATCATGATCAAGAAAAGCAGAGACTTGTTGTGAGAAACACTATTGAATTTAAGAAATAACTCATCGTGTCTTTGTCTCACATTATCAATGAAGGTAAAAGTAACCTTAAATGTTCTTTTATCCCTTTCATTCATAATTTACAGTATATGAATTTATATGCATTTTTTATTATTTTCTGTATGTAAAACTATACATGTACAACTATAAAAATATGTTTTGCGATAACGTTTTTGGCTTTCTGGAACGATTGAACTGGATTTACATTATTTATTATCATTTATTTAAATTTGCGATTTGCAATGACTGCAACGTGTTGGTTATGCGAGGCGTAACCAAGACTTCTTCCTTCAATGCTTCCAATTTCCAGGGCGAAAGTCATCAATCGGCAAATCATGGAGTGTATCACACTGGATAACCGGCCCTTTCCTATTGTGCAAGAAGCCGGATTCACCAAACTTGTCGGATTCACCAACCTTATGGAGTTCTCCGAGCCACGCTTTGCCCAATCCCAAGTATTTCTCAGATGTTTGCTTACAGTTGGACAAAGTTTTTACAGTCACGTCGAGAAACTAATTACTGATGCTGTATTCATTAGCTTCACAACAAATATGTGTTAATTTCACGACAGGAGATTTGTGATGTTACACACCCTATCGGTTGATATCGGAATCGGAAAGTGAGGGTTGGACAATATCGGCATTTCGGATATCGGCAAAAAAGCCAATATCGGACATCCCTTGTCCATACTTTAAGTATCTAAACTAGGTGACATGTTATCTTATAACATAAAGACAATGGCACAATCATGCTATTCATTTTTTTTGTAAGCTGATGAAATGTGTGCCATATAAAATCTCTCCTTGGCACCACATTAGGTAGAGGTGACTCTGTAATTCTGTTAGCTACTGGATCCTTGAATATCCCTAACGATCAATAAGTATCTACAATTTGACACTGCAACAAAATTATTCAATTTACGCTACTTAATATGGGGAAAATTGGTTGAAATATGAAAAAAATAGGGGTTGACCAGAGCAACCACTGTTAAATAGACCTGAAGAATGAATGCAAAAAGCACAGCAACAGCTATGATTATAATTAATGCACTTGTAAACACAAGACATAAGAAAACATTTTATTTTACCTCGTTGGGTCTTTGGTCTCAGAAAGGATTTCCAGCAGCTCCTCATTTGAAAGAAAGAAAAAGCGTGGAAAATAGAGACGCTTCTTCTCCAGGTAGTTATTAAGTCCTTTGAGGATAATCTCCAGATGCTCATTGGACTTCTTTTGCCGCTCGAGCATGTTATTGATTGTTATGACCACCAACACATGTTTGTCCTGCCGAAGACAGAATGGTGTTGAAATTGTGTAAACAGCGTAGCATGTATTCAGCGAACAAAACTATGGATGATAAACAGAAGCAAATAAGAGTGTTCTCATCACTTCCGATTGAACAGACACATGCAGATGCATGTTGACCCTCTATCCCAGAGGTCGGCAACCCATGGCTCCGGGGCCGCATGCAGCTCTTCAGCCCCCTTGCTGTGGCTCCCTTCTCAATGCTCGAAAATTTTTAATGCACATTAAATATGAAATAAATATAAAATTAAATATAAAATGCACATTTTTTAAAAGAGTTAAATATAACCGACTTCCTGTAAGACGCTGAATACATCAGGGCTGAGTTCTGACTTGTGATTGGATGAGCACAAGGGAGATAGATACTTTCTTAATCTCCAAAGGACGTGACAGAGATGTCTCACTCCCATTTCTTTCTTTTTTTTTTGTTTGTTTACATTTTGCAACAGTGCAAAGTGTAAATTCTTTCAATTGTTCAACTGGTCTCAAAGTTTTGATCAGAAATTGTGTATTTACTTGTGTATTTATCAGGTATATTTACTGATTAATAATTTTTGACACAAGAATACATGAGCCTGACTATGACAAGGTGACTTTTCACCACAATAAAGTAAAACTGTACTCACAAGCCCAGCCAAAGCACAATAACATAAGAGCCATTACTTTTATCTACTAATGGGGTTTGATAAACTAATATTCCAGCTCCAGGTTTAACCATGTGATTTTTTTTTTTCCACGTTGCCAAGTGGACAATGGAATAAAGGGGCTATTTCAATACGCAATTTGTCAGCGAAAAGCTATTTGTGAGAATATGGATAACGGATAACAATGCATGTGTTATGTATGATATGGTAATAATGGGGCACAGAAACTGTCCTCCAGCTGATATAGCAGGTATGCAATCTCTGTGTTAAAAACACAAAGAGTATTTTTCATTGCCTCAAACTGACGTATTACATCACACAGCCATCACATTCTGTGGAATAATGGCCATGTGTGAGCTAAGTGAGCTATTTTTCACTGTCTCTTATTGTAAATTCCCATCACTGGGTTTTGACTATGGTCTTTTTGTTGATTTCTTTTATAAAAGGTGACAGTTAATATATGGAACTGGTGAGGAGCGATCACATTCGGCTTGCCAGCGTGCAGGTGCTTGTGTGTTTGTGTCACGTCTACTGACCACGTTGTTATGGGAACTCTTTGAGGATGCCAGTAGGCCTGAAACCGTTTTTATTTCTAATCATCTACACAGTTTTGTTCCTTTTCTCCATTATCCTCTGTTCCGGGGGTCACCAACACAGTGCGCGCGGGCACCATGTATCCCCCCCACGACGACATGAGGCGCCCGCAGGCCTGCTTTTCATTCAGGTTTTCAGTTAATAATGTGAGAACACTAGAAAGAAAAGTATTGTGAAACATAAAATGTGAGTTGTGGATACCAGCATTTTGTGAATGTTTTGGTGAAACAAGCATATTTGATTTGTTTGGGTTGAAAAAAGGTATGAAAATCATTTCTACAAAAATGAGTAGCTCGTGGCCATTTTCATTTTCTAAAAGTAGCTCTCACAAGAAAAAATGTTGGTGACCCCTGCTCTGTTCCATACTATTTTGTTTGTCTGTTGCATAATGTTAAAATAAAAAAAGTATCAATATTTAATAAATGCTAAAACATCATGTTAAATACATTTTTCGACTTCTGTCATTTGTTTTGTTTCGGCAGCATAACACAAAAACCCTTGATTTTGGTTCAGATACTAACTGAATACAGTCGTACTAATTTCTTACCAGAGCTACTTGTTTCATGATGTCCTTCCAGGTTTTGTCAACATTTGTAAAACGCCTTCCTTCGTCAGGCATCTGAGCCATGATGTCTGGTGAGCTGAAGATGGGCTCCAAGTAAAGCCATGTGGCTTGTACCTTTAACCATTCATCCAGGATCTCTTGGAGAAGCAGCAACGTGCCCTCCCATTCACTGCAATTGAAATCTTAGTGGTTAGAGATGAAAGGGGAAAATGCTTTCCATTTTGTCAGAGGATAAAAAACATGCTGACAGACCTTTGATTGACCTCATCTACGACTGTTGTCTCACCCCAAAGTACAAGAAACATGCCATAAGTTCTCTTTTCTCTTACCGTATCTCCACCTCGAAAGGCTTAATGAAAGGAGAGCCCTTCATGGTTTGCGTTTTTACAATGTGATCATCCAGCAGCATCTGCACTTCATCCACAGACGACAAGATGCTCGTGCCTGTCTCTCGATACGGCAGAAGTTTGAACACTATATCGCTCCATTCAGTGGTCATTTTCTCCAAAGCCTTTTCCAGCGAATACTCTTTGCTGGCTGCCTCACTGATGCCTTCAAATTGTGTCAAGTGCTCTTCCATGTTCATCGACAGAAAGTTGGACATACAAGCCTCCTCATCGCCTGCGTGTAAGGACCTGCCAGCTATGGCACTCAAAGCCTCCCAATGGCGATCACGCAGACCTGGATTACAAAGTACCTGTTGAAGGATAGAAATATTGATATAAATTCAGAATTTGAAGGTATTTACATAATCATATACATTTATATTCTGAACTGAGTAGCTCACCTGCACCATTGGGACATCCTTTCTGAAATCTTCCACCTTTTCCTTCATCACAATGGCGAGACCCAGAGCGTTGGGCACATCAGTGAAGCCTTTCTCCAGTTTATACAGAGCGCGCCAATAATTCCCCACATCCCCTTCTATCTGCAAGGGCAGATAGAAACATTAAAAAGAAAAACGTGCCATTGGTTATGTAAATCATAGAAACAAATGTGCTTTAAAAGGAACATTGTTGATTGCTACCACATTACAAAAACTGGAAATCTAAGATGTAATATCTAAAATCAAGGTCAAAGTACTGACAAAAAAATTGCAGATGTAGCTTGATTTCAGATGTTTTACTTAGATTTGCACTTTTTGTAGTGCAGCTTTAGATCAGGCACAGCTACTAGATACAGTAGATATAAATGTGCTACCTTGTCTGGGTTTACTCCAGAGAGTGGACCATAGAGCCACTGCTCATGGTTTGTTTGGAATTCATGGGCTGTCTCATACAGACGCAGGAAGGGCGTGAGCTTGTCCTGGACCTTTTTTCGCAGCGGGTACTGAGAGGCAGGCCAGTTAAATGCTTCTTCTTCGAGATTGAATTCATTTATCTTTTCAAAAGATTGAAAAGCGTTGGGTGGGAAACATGATTTGAGAATACACAAGGAAAGAAGCAAAAATTACAAGACTGTACATGGCTTTCATTGTAGGATTGGTTATAAGGCTGGTGGTGAGCTAATTGTAAGGTTCAAGTTTAACATATGACATCAGCACATGTGGTGACACATCTTCAAATACATCATATTCATGTATTCTACTGCAAATAACGTGCCACAACACACTTTCTCACAGTCAATATAGTCAATATTTGTTTTGTTTTTTTCTTAATGAGTAAAAATGAGGCATGTTATAGTTTTGTGCCAAAGCATGCTATATTACCCTTTCTATGGCAGTCTCCAGTTTGCTATTGAGGGCCTGGGCTTTCTTCAAGTACTTGCTGAGATCTTCCAGATCACCAAATGAAGTAAACTCCTCCACTTGTACACTGTAGGTGTCGAGTTCTTCCTCAAAAAGCTCTCTGAACAACTGAAATGTGTGAACCAACATGCAGAAAACTTCACTAATGCTTTTAGACCTTCTTTCATTTTGCACTACGTATTGTTCAGTTAATGGCTCAACAGACAAAAAGTAAGGAGGAAAAAAAAACCTTGAGACTGTTTTGATATTGTGTTGTCTTTTCAGAAACAATCTGCTGGTGATCCTCGAAGATGGATGGCAAACGCCTAAGCCACTGAATGGTCTTTTTGTTGAGCTCCATGTCCGATGGCGAGAGGGAGACAAAGTCTATTAGGGAACACAACTGCATGTTGGAGTTGGACAACCTCTGCTCCAACTGAGGAAGATGAGTGGTCTTCACCTTATTGACAAAGGCCTGGATGAGAATTAAAATATTTGTGAGTGTAATGGACAAATAAACCATACAGTTGCTACTGCATACACATGACCATTACTGTAATGGTGACTGCAGTTGAGGTAGAGGAGTGTTAATCTAATCGCTTAACCAGATTTTAGTACTTGGGACTTTTTATTTTTGTCAAATATTCATTTTTCTTTTTTACTGCTGATCTGCTTCAGGGTCATGGGAAAGCTGGAGCATATTCATTCGAGCAGGTTTCATCGGTTTGTGCTCAAAGACTAGCTAGAACAAAAGTTCCCCATCAAACTGTATATAAAATGTCACTGATTTTACAATAACAAACGTTCTATTCATCTCGGGGTCTGAGAAGCTCAGGGAGTGGTCTCCTGGGGTTGACCACAGCCAGGACTAAACACGGTGAGGCTGTGTTTCAGTTTTATGGTGCCAAAATCTGTAAGTCTTCCAAAAGATGTGCAACAATCCTCAACTTTGGCAATGTTCAAATCCATGCTGAAAACACTTCTATTCAACTGTGCCTATGACAAATGAAAGTATTTTATCTGCACTCTTCAATTTTAGTTAATTTTTTTGTTCCTGGAATGATTTATGCAATTTTATGTAATGATTTTAGAATGATTGTTTTATGGAATTACTTTATGAAGTGATTGTACCCTTCCTTTTCTGTAAAGCACTTTGAATTACCATGTGTAGTAACTGTGCTCCATAAATAAACTTGCCATGCCTATCAGCAATTTATTAGCAATGACATGTCTGGTTTCAGGACAGTAGAGAACTTTCCAGTCTACCTGACAACATGTGTGGTTCAGTGCGGATACCTTCAACTCCATCAATGAATGTGTGTCAGGTGGCGTGCTCAGTGCTCTCTCGGCAATCTTCTCAAATTCATCACATAGCCTTTGAAATGGAGAGATTGTAGTCAGTCACACATAAGGATATGATTAATCCACAGCTTGGAGCTACTGGAAAATGTGCAACTGGGATTAAGGCCAAAATAGTATTGACCTCAAAATCAAACAGCAAAGCTGCATTGTTGTGTTGAGAAATAAAAGTCTGGGTGAAGAATGTTGATATTCAGACCTATGCATCCAGTTTACTAACATCTTATATGTCAGCTCTTTTACGACTTTCATCTCATTTTTTCCAGAAACCATTCATTTTTGCAATTTTGAAATCAACTAACGTTGCATTGATTTCCTGGTGGCCCTGGAGCATCCGGGAAACCAGTTTTTGCTGTAGCTCTTGAGCACGCTTGACGAGAGACTGAATGAGCTTGCGGGACTGCACTTCAAACATGCCGAGACGTACCACCTAAACGCCAAAGTATGAGTTAGTACCACATTTTGACAGTGTGTTTTGATTTTTACCGAGACGCATTCGATGTTATAATTCCATACCTTAGGTGATGTGTACCGGATCTGGTCAATCAACTTCTGGTATTTGATCACCTCGTTCATGAGTTCCTGAAAGGTGTGTTCCTCACTAAGGAAACGCTCCATGTCTTCCTCTGCCTCTTTGTTTATCAAAGTGGCATATTTATCATACTCGTGGATATACTCTGTTGGTCTCACATACTCAGCATGGATCACTCTGCGAACCTCTTCCTCCTGGGCTTTCTGGATCTCTGGCAGGATTACTGGTTTAAGGGTCTCCCCATGGCTACTTGACTGGGAGAACAAGAAAAGAATAACAGAAATATATTTGCCTTTCAGTGGTTGAAATAGAATGGCAGCAGCTCTGTCCGTAAGGACAGTTGCAGGTTAAAGTCCTTCTGAAGATGACAACTAGGGTTTGGCATCGTTTGAATTTGAATGAGTTTGGTTCCGATTCCGATTCAGGTCCCTTGTTTCGATTCCGGGTCATGACGATAATCGATTCCAATTCTTTTAACAGGCAGCCAGCATAAAAGTTTGCATGGTTTAAATGAGGGCGCTAACCAGAGTTTTTTGGATGAAACGTCATCATTTTTTTAGTTATTATTATTTAACTTTACTATGAATTTCTCACAGGGCTATTTTCAACTAGCACATAAATATCAAACCATTGAACTTGAATATAAATGTTATGAAGTTTCTTTCCACACCAGTACAAGTGTGGAGGGAGGAAAAGGAGCCTCCAGCAGCCCGGGAATGGTGCCTAGTGGCCGGCCAGAGAGCAGAGGTGTTCCACCTGGAACACGTCCAGTGATGCTCCAGGGGAGGCAGAGAAGTCTAACGGGGAACTTCATGCAACGTGGAAATGGTGCATGGAGCCCGCCCAAAACAGCAAGGTGTTCTGCCTGACACATGCCCAGAGAGGCTCCAGGGCAGGCGGGGAGGGTTCAGTGGGGAAATGGGCCTCCAAAATAATGTGCCTGGAGTGCAGTTAGAATGGCAGCTATTTCTTCCGGTCGAGGGACTGGGCAACAAAACGAGGAATCAAAATTTTTAAAAATTGTATGATCGAGGCTTGATGCCCAACCCTAATGATAATTTACAAAAATGTGGTCTGCTTGCTGAGCATTGACAATGTTGCACAGGCACAGGAAGAAAAAACATTTTTCTAGGGTGCCACCCTGTGGCATAGTCACTCTGTAATAGAGAAACAGTTGATATTCTGATTCTGTAACAAACTCGCCTTCAACCTCCTAGCTCACAAATACTGTACTTTACTTACCCAGTCTGGGTAGAGTTTGGTTTCCACGCGTGGTAACATGCTAACAGACCTGAGCATGAACTCATAGATATTAAGGAGAATGTCCTCATATGATTTGACATCTGGCTCAATGGTAACATCTTTGTCCCCCAAGATCAGATGCAGGATGAAGCCCGGGTGCTCGCAGGTCTGCTCTGACTGTTGAGATACGGAGAAACTCAAAACAATGCAAGAGTGTAGCCTGCTGAAAGACAAAACCCCGTGATATTGTTTAAGATGTTGTCCTTACCAGGTTCGGACAAAGTAATCTTGTATAGTCTGCCATCGAGTCTAGCACGAGGTCCTGCAGCTGGGTGGTCATTAGTGTAGCAGCACAATTGTAGAAAGACTGCAGCTTGTCCATGTTGCTTTGGGCAGGCATCAGTTTACGTCGATTCCCATGGTAGTATATGTTGTGCACTTCAGGAAGCCACCTACGCCAGCAAAAATTACATCTATTTAACACCTTTGAGACCAGGTGTCTCAAACTCTCTGCCCCATTGGCCCCAGACTTGTAAACTCTGACATTTAACTCAAAGTGTATTGTCACAGGCACATCCAGGGTGTTTTATGTTAATATTATACATATATTGCGGCACATCTGAGTCCTACAAGAAATGCTTAAAGGAAGATGCTCTTTAATTGGGCAAGCAATAGCCAACACTGAACTCGCAGCGAACTTGTCACATGATGAAATAAACAGGGGGAACACTTGACAGAACTAGGGATGTCTGATCATGTCAGTGGGCCGATATAGGTAAAAAAATGTGATATCAGTAGATGTCGGCATCAGGTATTTTCCCGATAATGAACACCGATTTTTAATAAATGTTGTCTAGATGGACATTTTAATGTTGATATGCCCAGGATGACACCACCGTTTGTTCACATACAGTGCAAGCCCACCTCCTTTGCGCTTTCCACAGATTCTTGTGTTCCTGTCCGCTCTGACTGTCGTGAAATCAGCTAGCTCTCCATGTTAGCCTCTGAGACGCTAGCTGTTAGCCATTCGTGAGGCATAAATAAGCTTCACTCCCTGAAGGTCTTGAAGTTCTTGCCAGCCTGTCGATCTTGCCAGGTCGTGAATACACGGTTCCCATGATAATAGAAGGTACCGAAGGCTTCAATCTCCACTTCCTTGCTAGCTGCTTGACTTTCATCTGAGCTTAGATACCTCGATACCTCAGTAAACAGGGAATCACACCGATGTGGGACGTCGCTCTCATGGCACGTAAAAATGTGCTTGAATAAACAAACAGAGCTGCTTGAAAGGCAGGCACTCGTGGCGGCGGTGTTAATTCCATGACAGGAGATATGTGATGTTACACATATCGGTATCGGTTGATGTCTGTATTGGAAATCGAGAGTTGGGCAATATCTGCATGTCGGATATCGGCAGAAAACCCAATATCGGACCTCCCTAGACAGAACACTTTTTAATACTTTAAAACCTTCTTTTTTGGATTACTCGATGCGGCACGGCCCCACCCAGACTCTACCTCCAGCGGCCCCCAGGTAAGGTAACAGTTTGAGACCCCTGTATGATCAAAAACTGAATTGAAGTATCTTAGAAATCAAACAGTGACTTTACACAGTGAAGAATATGTTACTTAAAGTTAATAACTGATATTTTATGAAATGATTTTCTTTATTTACCTAATTTCCCATGTGAAAAATGATTTGGATTACTGACACCGAGTGACCAATGTAGAATACTACATTCACAATTTAAATGCGTCTTCTTGATGGTATGTTTGGCTCACTTGTTCAGAAGGACTCCTCTGACGTTGCCAATCTGACCATTACAATTTTGCTGAAATGCGGACAATTCCATGGACTCTGTTCTTCTTCGGATCTCCGCCGTGTCGATCAGTCGCATCTGTCTGAAAGAGGAGGTGTAACATGGCATACCATGTTAGTTTCAACGACATGCAATTGCCAAATATTTCAGATGCGATTGTACAAATACGCTGACTTTAAAGGAAAGGTCCAATTCAAGTAATAAGCGCATACATACTTGTAAGAAACGTGCCACAGGTTGAGCACTTGCTGCATGGTAGGGTTAAAAGAGTGGAGCCAGTTGTTCATCCTCTTTTGCGCATACACGAAGGAGTCTTTCCATGCTTTTGGCACCCTCACCAATCTGACAATTGGAGATGAAAAAATAATTGAAAAAACATATTTCCCCCTTGTCAAATTGGACTATTTCATTCTCAATCATTTAAAATGTAGGCAATACAAATGTACTCAAGCCTGTGAGGAGGAAGGTCTTTCTCTGGGTCCTCATCTATTTCTACTGGATCACTGAATGTATATTTCACTGCAATCACAAAGTATAGATTAGATTACACACAGCACAGTGGACATCTTGATAAAACCTTGGCCAGATTTTCTAATGTAGGCAGCACATATGCCTCATTGCCAGGAGGTTTGAATATGAGCTGAGAACTCTCTGTGCAGCTTGGTTCTATCCCACAAGGCTCCCTATATCCAACATCGCCCCTCCATCCAGCGAGTACTCCTCACTTCCAGGAGGCAAAAGGCCAAAGCATCCCTCATCTGCCAATCAACATGAACATTTTCAACCTATCCACTGCCCGACTTCCATCCACAGTACAGGCTGAAAGTTTGGACACACCTCCTTTTCTTTATTTTCATGAATATTAACTTTGTAGACTCTCAAAACTCTGAACAAACGTGGAATTATGTACTAACAAAAAAATGTGAAATAACTCTAAATATGTCTTATATTTTAGATTCCTCAAAGTAGCCACCCTTTCCTTTTTTGATAGCGCTGCAAACCTTTGGGTGTTCACCCAATGAGCTTCATGAGGTAGTCACCTGAAATTGTTTTCACTTCTCAGGTGTGCCTTGTCAGGGTTCCTTAGTGGAATTTCTTGCCTTATTAATGGGGTTCGGGACCATCAGTTGTGTTGTGTGTTGTTAAGTTTGAGCATTTTTTGTTGCTTGATCTTTTTGGTCTTTTTGCAAGAAGCAGCTGATTGGCCCCACCCCTTTTTTGGAGCCTATAAATGGGTGCAGGTGTGCTCTCAGTCTGTCTGACTCTGGCTCTCGCATTACACCTTCCACGCTGCGTGCTGCCTCTGTTTGTGGCAGACTTGGTTCCATCTCGGCATGCTCCAGGGCCACTCAGCTGCGTCTTGCTTGCTGCTGGCTTAATAGCGACCAGCAGGCTGGTTTTTGTGTTTTTCTATTAGTATCTTTTAGTTCTTGTTTGTTTAGGGATTTAGTTGTCTTTTTCCTTGTTTAGGGGTAGCGGTGAGGCGCCAGGACGACAGCCCTGTACAGAGTTGACCTGTTTACCTCACCGTCCTTTTGTTTGTTTGGGCCGGCGCATCAGGACTTTTTCTTTGGGCACGGGAGAGGGTTTTTTTTTGTCTTTTTTCTAAGTTTATACATTAATACACTTAAGTGACTTGCTCTTCCTGTCTCCTCTTTAAATATGTTGTGTTCCTTCGGGTCGTAACGTGTGTGTCCAAACTTTTGGCCTGTAATGTAGACCAAGGGTGTCCAAAATTTTCCCACCAGGGGAAGCATACAGAAAAATCTAAAGAATGCCAGTTGCCACTTTGATATTCTTTTATTTTATAAAAAGGCTAAACATTTTTTTAAATGTTTAATGCTAAAGGTTTGTTAGTCATTGTTATTAACATTTAACCTTTTTCTTTACATTGTGCCTTTTTACCCATTTTTGCTGGGGTTTTTTTGTGTTTAATTTTATTTCTACAACATGCTGCGGGCCGATAAGTTACGGGCTGCACTTTGGACACCTTTTGATCTACACAACCTGTTTGGAAGAACCCACCACCAGCTGACATCTCCATCCAATCATCTTGGAAAAATGAATGGGAGTCCAAGGACATCTCAAATATGTGGTGTCAAGATATCTGGGGTCCAAACTATGGTTAAACTTAACATATTTTGGAGTAGTCTTTTATTGTGGCCACCTTAAGGCACACCTGTGCAATGAGGCACAATAAAGCACACCTGTGCGGTCTGATCATCTTGATATGCCACAGCTGTGGTGGCATATAATGTAATCAGTACTGTCAAGAGATTAAAATAACAGATTAATTATAATTTGTAATCTATTGACCTAATGTTTTAATCTCACCTATAAATTTCTGAGAAACGTCCTCACGTTTAGGTATTTTCATTTAAATTCATTACATTATTGTAGTGAACCAAATTTTCCTACTTACCGTTCCTCACCTTGCCCTCCCATGTGATTTAAAAAAAAAAAAACACTAAATATAAGTAATTAATTAATGCTAAATATGATATGGTATAATAAAATAAATATAAAATACATATTATAATATATATATATATATATATTTTACTGTCAGTTTGTTGATTTCAAATACATCAGACGACAGTTATTAAAGCTCATCACTTTAAGAGGGACTGAATAATTACAGATTGCAGTCTTGATGCTGAGCAAGTAGTCCTCCTTTATTTCATCAAGTAGCAGGTCCAGCGTTTGGTTCTGGTTCTTCAAGTGACCGGGGACCTTGCCCACAATATTCTTCACCCAGGAGTCTTGCAGAGGAGTTAGATGCTCCAGGTTGATGCCATTTTGGATATATTGGTAGTATTTCTGACAGGAAGGTATAAATAACCTGTTGTTAGAACAATTCATGCCTGAAGTAGATTTTATTATTTGGAAGGCTGCAACCAAGACCTTACATATTTTTTGAATGTAAAAAATGTGACCGTTTTAACCTGTACTGATAAGAAAATACGATATACAGTATATAAGTGTAAGGCATCCATTTAAACTTTGATCAGATTTACTGTCAGAAAAGCAGATGTAGATAATTGGGTGCACTTAAACAATATTTGATGATCTACTGTATAAAAAAGTAGTATATTGGAATGTCACCTTTTCAAAGTCACTCTTCAATAAGCTGTCATCCTCTTCCTGGTGCTGTTGGCTAAAAAAAAAAGTTCAAGTTTGGTAATGTATAAAGTTTTGTGCAAAAACGGTCAAAGATATTCATTATGACCAGAAAATGTTCAATGTTCTTCAAGTGGTTAGTTGTGCATGGCTTTCTTGAGCTGCTGTGAAGGTAATATTTATGTAGATGGGGATAAATAGCTATGGTCAACATACAGTACATACAATGAATAAGAAATATTAACAGGTGAAATAAAAGTTGCAACATACCATATGAATTTGACAAGACTTTTTCTGAGACTCCTGCGTTTTTTAATCGGGAGCATGCGCTCGCTGGTTGAGGGTTTGGGAATGACAGTCGGAGAGCTTCCCAGATTTGACACGGTCTCGACCGCTCCATCTGCAACATACACAAATGATTGTGTTCAGTCATAACCATAATTTACTGTAAAACACAATTTCAATTTAAAACATGCTTTGTCATGCTGCATACCAACTTTTCAACGTAGATTTGATAGGATACACAACTCAGGTATGGGACTGTCATTTCACATGTGACTCACTTTCTCCATCTGTTCCCATAGAGTCCGGCTTGATGTGCAGACATGGTGAAAATGAAGGTCTTGATTCCATCCACGGCTCTTCTTGGTGGATCTTGGAAGTCAAAAATAACATGCAATATGTTTTCCCCCTTTTTTGTCCATTTTAAAACAACACATATTGCATGTAATACTTGTCTGATTTGTTTGGGCTGTTTGACAGGCTGTAAAAGACTGCTTTGTGTTAGCTGTGCTTGATATAAAAGGAAAACTGCATTTTTTATTTTATTTTACTCATTATCCACAATCCTTATGTGAGACATAAACACACGTTTTTCTTGTCTTTGTGTTCTAAAGATATAAAAACAGCTAAAAAAAAAAGGCAGGTAATTAATGTATGTAATGTGACACACCTATTCCATCTAGAAAGCCCGCTATTAAAACACCTCCAACAAGGTTTTATGGTTTCATATACATGCTGTGACCATGTACTAGCAGGCGCATTCATGATAACATATAATACTTACAGTATTTTACCATATTTTTGTAATTTTAAGCATTGCCAGAATGTCCTTACTGGGTGCATTGATTTCACATAGCGCCATAGAAACAAACGCTACACCTAGCCATTTTGCTGTCTACCAAAACATCCTAAAGGAGAATGTCCGGCCATCTGTTCGTGATCTCAAGCTGAAACAAACTTGGTTTTTACAGCAGCACAATGATCCAAAACACACCAGCAAGTCCACCATGGCTTAAGAAAAACAAAATGAAGACTTTGGAGTGGCCTTGTCAAAGTCCTGACCTGAATCCTACTGAGATGCCGTGGCATGACCTTAAAAAGGCGCTTCATGCTCGAAAACCCTCTAATGTGGCTGAATTTCAAATACATTGAATTATAACAATCCTGCAAAGATGAGTAGGCCAAAATTCCTCCACAGCGCTGTAAAAGACTCATTGCAAGTTATTGCAAACGCTTGATTGCACTTGTTGCTGCTAAGGGTGGTCCAACCAGTTATTAGGTTTAGGGAGCAATCATATTTTCACACAGCGCCATGTAGGTTTGGATTTTTTTTCTCCCATAATAATAATTTTTATTTAAAAACTGCATTTTGTGTTCAGTTGTGTTGTCATTGACTAATATTTAAATTGGTTTGATGAGCCGAAACAAGTGTGACAAACATGCATAAAAAAATAAATCAGGAAGGGGGAAAACACTTTTTCACACCCCTGTATACTGTAATCCATCCATCTTCTATGCCACTTATCCTCACTAGGGTCTTGGGGGTATGCTGGAGCCTATCCCAGCAGACTTTGGACAGGTTGCCAGTCAACAAGGGCACGTACTGTATAGATTTAGAACCGCCAACCTAACCTAATATGGAATATGGGAGGAAACCGGAGTACCTGGAGAAAACCCACGCGCACAAGGGGAGAACCTGACAGAGATGCCCAACGGAGATTCGTACCCAACACAAGAGTGAAATCCTTTTTAAAGATGACATCCCTTGGATTGGTTGACATAAGCAGTTGTTGACATAACCAAAGATAGCCACTGCTTGCACATTTGTAAACAATACCAAACCCTTCTTAAATGGGCTCACCGTAATTTTGTACATCCTACCCAAATGTGTTTTTTTTAGTCATTTAAAAGCCAGTCGACCAATCGAAAGTTTGACGGCGAATCTGTTCGTCTAAAGCAGGGGTGCCCATTACGTCGATCGCCTTAGGGGGACTTAGTCATTTTAAAAATAGCTCGCAGGCTAAAAAAGTGTGAGCACCCCTGACCTAGAGAGAAAGATGTGTTTACATCGCTGGCAAAAAAATAAAAATAAAACAAAAAGCAGAGAGCAGGGTGTTTTCCACTGAAGGGCCGCGTACAGAAAATCTGACAGGTGGGGCACTTTACATTTTGTGCATTAAAGATTCTAAAAGCAATCCAGTGTAGGTCAATATATGCTAAGCTATCCGAATAAAACATCTACAATTTAGCTTTGTGTTATAGGTAATCAAGCAAATCAGTGTAATAGCTAATAATATATTGCATTCATAATGAATTGTATGTTTAGATTATACCGAAGGTCAGTAAAAACTGAGCTGCCAGCCGCAAATGGCTGCTGGGCCGCACTTTGGACACCCCTGGCATTGATGTAACCAGTTAATAAGTAGGCAGGTGCAAACAACTATGCTTACCATGGAGAAGACCACACGTCCACAAACATTTTAGAAGTTAAAATTTTTCAAAAAGACATCTGAACAACAAGAGTCACCCGTTAACTAGCAATAATGTAGTGAACCTACATTAAAAGATACGTCATAAGCCGACACATGGTCACGTGAACGCCCCACAGGCAGCGACCGCAACACAAATCTGTGACGCCACAACCACGAAAAGTAAACACTATCGCATTAGAGGCGTTTGAAAAGCCAACACATGTAAAAGTCCACAATTAAACAACAGTTAAAACAACGCGGTCATGTTTGATAGAGCAATTTTTTTCAAAAGGACAAGGACATTGAAATAACTGTACGCCACGAATAACAGTCACACCATTTTTGAAGAATGTCTTATATGACGAAATATTGGGATTAAATCTGAACATTTTCCACACTAACTACAAACGGAGTAGTTGAGTAAATATGGTCTGAACACAAGGAAATTCGCTTCGTATTTTGTAACACAAGTGAACTTGACTCACATGCAGTGGTCTCAGTGGTGAGAATGCAGGAAAATCCCAAAAACTTGCATTCTTCTTCATCTCGAGCAAGTGAACGCCTCCTCTTGTTGAAACTGTTCAAACTGTTGTTATGGTAACAACGTGAGCGCGCGCGCACACTCGCTCGCCAAATACCCCATGTTGGTGATGTTTCTAACTTAGTAGGTTAAACAGTAGATAGCGGAAATATCACTAACTTAAAGTCAAACCAAGACTTATTTTTTTTGTTATAAACATTTTCAATGTCCTTTAAAAACATAATTACTGAATGTGCAAAATGCATTTAAAGCTCATCGCTTTAAGAGGGACTCAATAATTAGATTGCAGTCTTGATGCTGAGCAAGTAGTCCTCCTTTACTTCATCAAGTAGCAGGTCCAGCGTTTGGTTCTGGTTCTTCAAGTGACCGGGAACCTTGCCCACAATATTCTTCACCCAGGAGTCTTGCAAAATGCATCTCAGGGCACATTAAGAAAATGAAGCTAAACTGCATGGAGAGAAATAATGCTATGATGATTAATCATCAAAATTGAACAAAATGAACAAATAGATATGGAAAATTGTCAATATATATATATTGTGGCGCATGTTGGACATAATTCACCCTTAGGAACTTTATGTCAGTCGCAGTTTCACCTGGGCCCTTATGGTTGAGGGACCCTTGTCTTTGCAGTAGGGAGACATGTGCATTTCGCTCTGTCAGGTTGTAAGCTCGAGAGGAGCAGGGAAATAAATGTTGCCAGTTGCTGTTCCAATAACTCCGCCTACGACTCCTTCTTCCTGGCACCACATTGGTGACCCCGACAGTGGACCTGTAGTCTCCGGGACCACGGCGAACACAATGGCGGACAACGCCACACTTAAGTTGCCAGAGTACTGGGAGTCGGCACCTGAAGCGTGGTTTGCGCAGGCCGAGGCGCAGTTCGGTCTTCGCGGCATTGAAGACGACGAGAAGAAGTTCTGGCATGTCGTTACGGCGCTAAACAGCAGGACCGCGTCCCAGGTGGTCCGCTTCATCACCTCGCCGCCGGCCCGGGATAAATTCGGCGCGCTGAAGGGACACCTACTCAGAGTGCACAGCCTGTCCCGGCGTGAGCGGGCCCGTCGGCTACTGGACATTAGCGGCCTTGGCGGACGCTCACCGACTCAACTAATGGACCATATGCTGAACCTCTTGGGCGACGAGGAGCCGGGTTCGCTCTTCAGAGAGCTGTTCCTGCGACAACTCCCCGTGCAAGTGCGCACCGCCCTCGGCAACTCCGACGTCTCGGACCCGCGCGCTCTCGCAGAGGAGGCAGAAGCCTATTTTACTGCGACCCCTCATACGGCGCACGAGCAAGTGGCGCCGGTGCAAGCACCTTCCGAGTACCTGGCCCCTGCGCGCGAGATGCGCGCATCAGCCGACCAGCGGGGGAGTCGACGGGAGCGCGACCATCGAGAAGGCTGGTGTTTTTACCACGCCCGCTTCGGGGCCAAGGCGAGGGCATGCCGGCCGCCATGCACTTACTCAGCGGCGGGAAACGCCGGTGCCCGCCCCCTGTAGTGGCCGGGGTGGCGGGCACTCCCAACCAGCTGCTTTTTGTGGTGGATTCTCTCTCCGGTCGCAAGTTTCTGTGCGACACCGGCGCGCAGAGGAGCGTGATACCGGCAGCGGCTGGGGAGCAGGCTGATGCTTCACCCGGTCCAGCACTCCGTTCAGCGGATGATACGCCTATACGGACGTATGGATTAAAGACTTTGGATTTGCGTTTTGGCAGTCAACGGTTCGTGTGGGAGTTTGTCGTCGCGGACGTCGCCTTTCCCCTCCTTGGGGCGGACTTCCTTTGTGCGCACAACCTGCTGGTGGACGTTGTTAATGGACGCTTGGTGGACGCTCGGACATTCCTTTCCATTCCCGGGGTCAGGGGTGCGGCCGGACTTATTTGCCTTTCCAACTCGCTCGCGGAGGACAATGTGTTTTGCCGGTTGTTACGTGAGTACCCAGACCTCACCCGCCCTACCTTCTCCGCCGTCTCCGCTAAACACGGTGTCGTTCACCGCATTGTCACTTCTGGCGCACCAGTGCATGCCCGCGCGCGTCGCCTCGATCCGGCTAAACTGTCTGTGGCTCGGGCCGAGTTCGAGAACATGGAGCGGCTGGGGATTGTTAGACGCTCCAGCAGCCCCTGGTTGTCTCCGCTACACATTGTGCCCAAGCACGACGGAGGGTGGAGGCCGTGCGGGGATTATCGTCGTCTTAACGACGTCACCACACCCGACCGATACCCTGTGCCTCACGTGCAGGACTTTTCGGCGCACCTCGCCGGTTGCGTCGTGTTCTCCAAGATCGACCTGGTGCGCGGCTATCATCAAGTGCCTGTTCACCCCACCGATGTTCCCAAAACGGCCGTCATTACGCCATTCGGACTTTTTGAGTTTTTGAGGATGCCGTTCGGGTTGAAAAACGCTGCGCAGTCTTTCCAGCGGTTAATGGACTCAGTTCTACGGGACATGCCATCCGTGTTCGTCTACCTGGACGACATTCTTGTTGCCAGCGAGGGCGTTCAGGAACACTTACAGCATCTGAGGGACTTGTTTGAGAGACTGAACGCCCACGGTCTTATCGTGAACCCCGCGAAGTGTGTTTTTGGGGTCGAGTCTGTACAGTTCCTCGGCCATCTCGTGGACAAAGACGGCGTGGTTCCACTCCCCTCCAAAGTAGAGGCCGTCACCGGTTTCGCACGTCCACGGTTGGCGCGGGGACTCAGGGAATTTTTGGGGATGGTGGCTTACTACCACCGTTTCATACGTCACGCGGCGCACGTCATGCGCCCACTGTACGAAGCACTCAGAGGTACGTCTCCCAGCCAGGTCATTGAATGGTCGGCGGACAGGTTGGCGGCGTTCGAGGCTACCAAAGCTGCACTCGGACAGGCGGCGTTGCTGGCACATCCTCGGCCCGACGCACCCGTGGCCCTCACTGCCGACGCGTCTGATTACGCAGTGGGGGCGGTCCGTGAGCAGTGGGTTGACGGCGCCTGGCAGCCACTTGCCTTTTTTAGTCGCCAATTGGCGCCTCGTGAGCGCAAGTATAGCGCTTTCGATAGAGAGTTATTGGCCCTTTGGTTAGCGGTGCGTCATTTCCGTTTTCTTTTGGAGGGCCGTGACTTCACCGCGTACACGGATCACAAACCCCTCTCGTTCTCGATGTCGCGCACGGCGGAACCGTGGTCTGCGCGGCAACAGCGACAACTTTCGTATATTTCGGAGTTTACCACCGACATCAGACACGTCTCGGGGAAGGCCAACGTAGTGGCTGACTGTCTGTCCAGGGCGATCGCCAGCACGGTCCAGCTTGGTTTGGACTATGCCGCCATGGCACGGGATCAAGAGCATGATGACAGCGTGCGTGCTCTCCGTTCTGCAACCTCTGGCCTTCACGTGCAGCGCGTTCCAGTTGGCGACTCGGGTGCCGTTTTATGGTGCGACGTTTCTTCCGGTGTTGCTCGCCCTTTAGTCCCTGCACGCTGGCGGCGCAAGGTGTTCGATGCGGTACATGGTCTTTCCCACCCGGGTCGTAAACCGTCCGCAAGACTGGTGTCCCAAAAGTTCGTGTGGCGTGGTCTCAAGAAGGACGTGCTGGCGTGGTCCGATTCCTGCGTTGCTTGCCAACGAGCCAAGGTGCAGTGCCACATCAAGATGCCCCTCGAAACCTTTCAGGTACCTGAGCGCCGTTTCGACCACGTCAATATTGACTTGGTTGGGCCGCTGCCCGAGTCACAGGGGTTCACGCATCTGCTCACTATGGTTGATAGGACCACACGTTGGCCCGAGGCCGTTCCACTGTCGTCCACGTCCACGGCGGACATAGCGCGGGCGTTTATTGGTACGTGGGTGGCACGTTTTGGAACACCTTCTGACCTTTCGTCAGACAGAGGCGTGCAGTTTACGTCCGAGCTTTGGGGCGCTGTTGCCGGCAGCTTGGGAGTTAAACTGCACCGCACCACCGCTTATCACCCGCAGGCGAATGGGCTGTGCGAACGTTTTCACCGTTCCATGAAAGCTTCACTTCGTGCGTCTTTATGTGACGGGGACTGGGTAGATCGGCTTCCATGGGTGCTGCTAGGTCTCAGGTGTGCACCCAAGGAAGATCTGCGGGCGTCTTCCGCAGAGTTGGTTTACGGCCAGGTGTTGCGTGTCCCCGCAGATTTTGTGTCTGAAGCGACCGTTCCATGGTCGGCCGCGAGTCAAAGGGCTGACCTGTTGGAGTTCGCCGGCAGGTTTGCCCCGGTCCCGACCTCGCGGCACTGCGTGCCCGATGTGTGCGTTCCGGCTTCCTTGCGTTCGGCGAAATTCGTTTTTCTCCGGCACGATGCGCATCGCGGGCCCTTGCGGCCACCTTACGACGGCCCGTATAGGATTCTGGAGCACAGGGACAAATGTTTAGTGTTGGACATTGGGGGCCGGAGGGAAACTGTCTCACTGGACAGAGTTAAACCTGCGTGTTTGGACCCTTTTCTGCCGTCGGAGGTTGCAGTACCTCCCCGCCGGGGTCGTCCCCCTGGTCGGCGTCGGGTGGAGTTAACGGATTCGTCGGTTCCTTCCCCCTCCGCCTTGGGGCCGCCGCGAGTCTCTTCCCCCCGACCTTCCGCACCTGCCGCCTCCCCACGGCGTACGCGTCGGGGTCGGGTGGTAGTGCCTCCTACCTATGCTGATTTTGCGTATGGGTGAATTCTGGGGGGGCTTGTGTGGCGCATGTTGGACATAATTCACCCTTAGGAACTTTATGTCAGTCGCAGTTTCACCTGGGCCCTTATGGTTGAGGGACCCTTGTCTTTGCAGTAGGGAGACATGTGCATTTCGCTCTGTCAGGTTGTAAGCTCGAGAGGAGCAGGGAAATAAATGTTGCCAGTTGCTGTTCCAATAACTCCGCCTACGACTCCTTCTTCCTGGCACCACAATATATATATATATATATTCAAAATAATAAAACAAGTCATACTCCATACACTGTATATTAAATAGTTTATTTTTCATTGGTGAATAGCTGTCCATGACCCCCTTTTGGGTCCTGATAAAAGCTCTTGATCTAAACAGCAGAAATACAAACATTCATGACTCTCAGCATCCGGTGAACTAGTAGAAAAGTTTACACTTGTAACATTAACCAGGTTCCTGCTTGTCAAATGAAATCGTCTACATTTACAGCTACAGAATTGGAGCATATGGCTCATTGTATGTCAGCATACAGTATGTCACTGACAGCATTTGGTAGTTTTTCATTTCAAACATAAAGCAAATGAAACAGTCGTGTCCATTCATTTATTTTAATACACCTTTTGTAAACTTGCAGTACAGCTGAAGAGCTGGACTTTTATAGCCCCGACGTGCTTGGTGTCATCATGCCTTGTAACATGAGCTTGTACCTTGTGAAGAAAAAAAAAACAATTATTAAAAAGATGAACATTTGAGTGAGTACACACACACACACACACACACACACAACCATTTAAGCTATTTTATTAATTATATCTTAAGAGAAATACAATTTCTTAAGAAATACAATTACAAATTTCCCATCATCACTCTGACGGTTTTTCGAAAATATATTAATTAGTTAATCATTGCTATTTTGTGGTTGAATACAGCCTAAATTAGATACACAGTAGATGTTGGAATTCATGTTTCCCCTCAATGAACCACAGCACCCCAGTGTCAGTAGCACTTATGCATACCCAGGCAATGATGGTACTACCACCTCGCTTGACTCTCGGCAGGACAATTTTCTTGGTACGCATTTGTGTTGCCATACAAGCCGCACACTGACTACTCTACAGTTTACGCAAGTTTTAATATTGCCCCAAGAGTATATTTTATTTTCATATGCTGTAATAAAAGTGATTGCTCAGATGTACTTTTGTGAGATACACTACATGTCATGAAACAGTGAAAAGAGTGAGTGCTAAAAATCAGTAAACATTTAGCATTAAGTTGAAGAAAGTAAACCATACCAGTTTTTGACTCCTTTGACTAAATCCAGCTGGGAAAGAACGACGTGTACCTATGGGCAGGACACACCATTAGGTATGTGAATGTGAATGCAAGCAACATGTAAACATACTTCATCTATTGTGACCTCATTGAACCACATTTAACAAGCTTGTCAGGACTAAAACCACATGATCTATTTGTGATAGCCTACCATTCCAATATCCTTTCTTTCCCGCCTGTGCAACATCTTGTTGTTTTTCACTGCCACATCCAATGTGCGAGTTTGGGCCTCCTCAAGGGACACATTAAACTCAAACCTGTGATGAAAGAAAAGAGGAATATCACCACACACAGTCCGAGCCTTGAATACAGAATATTCAGTAGTGCTATTCCATAACACCTTGCCTTTCATCAGTTCATAGGTTATTTTTAACATCAAAGCCCAAGAGCTTACTTTTCATCAAAGATCGGATTGACGGTCCTCTTTTTGACATGGGTCCTTTTACGGTGTCGCCAGGTTTGGTCTGGCAGCAAATACAGGCGCACATAGGAGTCTGTGCCGTTTTCACTACAGGGGAAGAGGTCCCTGTGGACAGCGATTAAATGTGACAGGTCATTTTCACTGCAAATTCAGTGTGCCCTCTAGGTTTACAGCTTTGGAGCTTATTTAAACTCCTAAATAAGGCTATTTACTTTGTTTAATAATAAGGAGAGGGGCGCTGAACAAAAAATATAAATGCAACACTTGCTCCCATTTTTCACGAGCTCTATTCAAAGATGTCAAACTTTTTCTAGGCACATAAAATATCGTATTCACTCAAATATTGTTCACAAAGCAGTGAGCATTCAAAATTCAACCACCTCACAAGTGTGGCATATCAAGATGCGGATTAGACAGCATAATTATTGCACAGGTGTGCCTTAGGCTGCCCACAATAAAAATGTGAAGTTTAACTGTATTGGATCATTTTATGGATCACAAACCTGTTGTAAATTTATTCGATCAGCTCCTTGTTAGAGAACAAGTGAAAAATGTACTGAAACACTGAACAGTTGGACAAGTGCATTCAGAAAGCTTATTAGTCAAAATTAAGTTCCTCTGTAAATAATATCACGCATTGTAGGTTCATCTTGAAATTTCACCTGAAAGCGGAATAAAAAACTTCTGTGTGGAGAACACTGTGCCCTCCAAGTTGGTGCGGTGTTTTCCCAACAACAAACCCGGGGTGACCTCTGAGATTAAGGCCCTGCTGAATAACAAGAAGAGGGTCTTCAACTCGGGGGACAAGGAGGAGCTGTGCAGAGTCCAGAGGGAACTCCGGCATAAGATCAGGAAGGGGAAGGACTGCTACAGGAGGAAACTGGAGAAGCGGCTGGAGGAAAATAATGCCAGGGAAGTCTGGAGAGGCCTGCAGACCATCACAGGCCATGGTAAAGGAGTGGGGAGAGACCAAGCCAGTGGGGACAAGATCTGGGCAGATGAACTCAATCTGTTTTTCAACAGATTTGAGTCTGCCCCCCCTCCCGCCCCTACCAACTCACCACTCTTCACCCCCACATCCCCATCCCAGCCATCCTCTACCCCCCTCTCCATGACTGATGATCAGGTGAGGAGTCAGCTGAAGAAGATCAAGGCAAGGAAGGCCCCGGGACCGGACGGCATCAGCCCTAGAATCCTCAAGGACTGTGCTGACCAGCTCCGTAGAGTTCTCAGGCACTTGTTCAATCTCAGCCTGAGCCTGGAGAAAATCCCGGCCCTGTGGAAGACCTCCGGTGAGGTCCCGATACCAAAGACACCGCGTCCCAAGGAGCCTAACCACTTCAGGCCTGTTGCCTTGACCTCTCACCTGATGAAGACCATGGAGAGGATTATCCTGCAGCACCTGGGACCCCTAGTGGGCACTCAGCTGGACCCCCTGCAGTTTGCTTACCGACCTCGGATCGGAGTGGATGACGCAGTGATCTACCTGCTGCACAGATCACTGCTACACCTGGAGGACAGCGGGAGCGCTGTGAGGGTCATGTTTTTTGACTTCTCCAGTGCCTTTAACACCATCCAGCCATCACTACTCAGAGTGAAGATGGAGAGTGTGGGAGTAGACCAACACCTGACTGCATGGGTTATAGACTACCTCACCAACAGACCACAGTATGTGAGGCTCTGTCACCGTGTGTCTGACATGGTACTCTGCAGCACAGGTGCCCCTCAGGGTACGGTGCTCTGCCCTTTCCTCTTCACCCTCTACACCTCAGACTTCACACACAACTCCACACAGTGTCACATCCAGAAGTTCTCTGATGACACAGCCATTGTGGGTTGTGTTTCAGAGGGGAATGATCTGGAATACAGGACGGTCATCAGGGACTTTGTCAGCTGGAGTGAGCTTAACCAGCTGCAACTCAACACCAGCAAGACAAAGGAGATGATCATTAACTTCCAGAGGAAAACATCCCACTTCACACCGGTGAACATCCAGGGAGCGGACATAGAGTTGGTAGACAGCTACAAATTCCTGGGTGTTCACCTTAACAACAAACTGGACTGGTCCGTCAACACCCACGCCCTCTACAAGAAGGGCCAGAGTCGCCTCCACCTGCTGAGGAGACTGAGGTCCTTTGGTGTGTGCAGGACTCTTTTACGGACCTTTTATGACTCTGTGGTGGCCTCAGCCATCTTCTATGCTGTGGGCTGCTGGAGAGGGGGCAGCACGGAAAGGGACAGGAGCAGGATCAATAGGCTGATCAGGAGAGCGAGCTCTGTCCTGGACGGTCCTCTGGACTCCGTGGAGGAAGTGGGGGAGAGAAGGATGTTGGCTAAGCTGACATCCATCATGGACAACACCTCTCACCCGCTACATGACACTGTGGGTTTCCTTAGCAGCTCCTTCATTAGCAGACTGTTACACCCACGGTGTCAGAAGGAGAGGTTCCGCAGGTCCTTCATACCAACCGCTGTCAGGCTCTACAACACCTGCACCACTTGAACCATGTTGTAGTCACTATGTCACTATGTATTCTTTACTTGCGTATCTTGCTTGCTGCTGTAACAAGTGAATTTCCCCGCTGTGGGATAAATAAAGTACAAATACAATACAATACAATAATGTATCCTTAACTTTTTGTGAGTAGTGTATATAATTACTACTATAATTATTATAGCAGTGTACATAACAGACTGCATCATTTTCTGACACACTGTAATTTTGTGTGGCCTAGTGGTTAGCATGTTGGCCTTTCAGTCGAGGGTCCTGGTTCTCTGGCTTCCTGCCACATTCCAAGCACATGCATGCATGCATGCTCTAAACTGTCCATAGGTGTGAACCTGACTAACGATGTTTGTCTATATGTGAGCTATGATTGACTGGTGACCGGTCCAGGGTGTACCCCACCCCTGACCCAAAGTGAGCTGGGATAGGCTCCAGCTCACCCATGACTCTAATGAGGACAAGCAGTGAAGAAAAGGAATGAATGAACAAATACAGTAATTTAAGAATGCCTCTACTTGCTTATTTGAATACATAATATTCGACAGGGTATTGTGTTCATCTTTGGCAATGCATTGTGTGTGGTGTATGGGTATGTACCTGCAGGAGTTAACCATGATGACAAGTTTATTTCGCAGTGTGGCATAGCGCACAGTCAGGCTGATCTCCCCAAATGAACCCCGATGTTTACGGAGGGCCCTGTGGTGATCATAAACATGCAGAAATGTTAAAACACATTAAATACAGAAAGATATTTTAGTTAGGCTCATATGTACTGTATATACATTACACTATACAGTCATTTCTTGCCAAATCGGGGCTCAAATTTTGAGTCTTCACTTTATCACGGTTTTCAAAAATATATTCATTCATAAATCATGCTATTTCATGGTTGAATACAGCCTATTAGTTTAAAAATATGCATATTTATGCAATTTGTTTTGTATTTTCAAGCATAATAATGCCTAAATGAATTAAAATACAAATATAGGAAATGCACTGCAAGACACGTTGGTATGTAGTATTCTACACTGGTCACTAGGTGTCAGTAATGTTACTGTAACGACCTGTTTACGTTGTAATGCTGACATTCTAAATTCTGATGTTTGTGAACACGCCTCGCTGTTAATGTTGTTGGTGAATCAGTTGTTGCTGCTTTGGGAAAGAGAGGGGTCTGTGTGCAATTCAGCACACCTATTGGCGTTAAGGTTGGCAATCATACTTTCAAAGAATGTCAGACTGTGTGACTTTCTAAAAACGCTAGATTACATTAGCCACTGTAAGTACTTGAAAGTACAAAAAAGAAAACAAAGTACTCTCCCAATGCTAACATGTGTGGGTCTATATTATGTCTTATTTTCTGTTATTATGTTGACTATATTGGTAATACGACTGTAAAGGTGACTACAGGGGTGTTATTTAATGTCTAGAGGGCTCTAAGTTGTGTTAAAACCTATATTTAGAAGGTGTTAAATAGGTTTTCTATGCTTTAACTCCAAAAATATTCCATTTATAAATAAGGAATCCTACTTCACGGAAATTCACTTATCCCAGTCTGGAATCGCTTAACTGTGATAACAGAGGTATGACTGTATATGTATACATTAAGCTACGCAATGTTTAGCCATCTTTGTTGAAGTCTATCTTCCAATACAATGGAACCTTTGAACTTAAATACATCTGTAGTGTCTGCAGTTATACAGTACAATTCCGAATTCAACACCAATTTTTCAGACCAACGTCATGAACAATGTCACCTGCAATATAACACGGCTCAGCGATCATCAAAGGATCAACTGTGATTGTTTTCCTTTTTTTGTGGCTTTTCATGGAAGTCGTTCCAAAGAAGGATCAACCTCAAAAAGGGCTGTCAAGACAAGAGTCACTTAAAACTATGGATTGTCCGATATTGGCTTTTTTGACGATATCTGACATGCTGACATTGTCCAATTCTCAATTTCCGATTCCAATACCGATGTGTAACATCATATATCTCCTGTCGTGGAATGAACACATATCTGTTGTGAAGCTAATGGATACAGCATCAGCAGCATCAGCAGTCTATTTCCGTGTTTTTTTACATTCCCGCTACCCCACTCACCATTAGCAGTGTTTTGACAACCCACCATGTCCTGCCACACCGAACACGGTTATGCAAAGCATCGGCCCAAGTGTGTGCTGCATGTGGACTGTTATGGCGAGCGGGCTCACTACCGTACGCACACGGGGATAAACTCCTCTGCATAGAAACACGCCCACAAATGTTGCTCAGATTAAAGTTACAAATGTCCTTCATCTCCTGGTGTAAAGTATTAACTACATGGGGCATCACATTAGCACCAAATTCAGTAATGTTGCGACTTTGGCGCTTTTCATTATAGGGAAAAAAAAACGATACCAATATTGACTGACAAATATCGGGTCAATAATCTCGGTGGGCCAATATTATCGGACATCCCTACTTAAGGCTAATAGCGCTCTGACAAATCTCAAGTAAGTTTGATCAAGTGTACAATTACTACAGCTTCTGCTTGGACTGCAAACTCTGATGAAAAAAAGCATCTCACTTCTCACTCATCGGAGCGAACGAGTGACGCTGGGAACAACAAGTGCAAGTAGGATTGCAAGGTGTGTCTTTCTGTGTAAATACATGTCTTATGTGTCTTATTTTCTCTTATTATGTCTACTATATTAGGCAATACGGGTGTAAAGGTGACACCAAGGTGTGTTTCATATCTGGAGGGCTCTAACAACATTAAAAATCATATAAGGTCATAAAAGATTGTAAACAGGTTTTCGATGCTCTAACTATGAAAATATTTCATTCATAAATAAGGAGATCATACTTTGCGGAAATTCACTTATCACAGTCGAGCCTGGAACCGATTAACCACCATAAATGAGGAACGACTGTATCTGGATCCAATACTGTGTTTCCTGTGTTTTGAAATATAAACAAGCCCAAGCTTGAGGGTCCTGGAAGGAATTGTGTTCAACTTCAGAGGTTCCATTGTATTTAAAATGTTCTCAAACCACTTCATGATTAACAAAACAACACCACAAGCTCACTCTGGATATGAGGCTCCATCTGCCAGATCAAAGCGGGATGAAGCCAGTGAGTTCTCTGACAGAAGGCTGTGGGAATCGTAGCGCCGCATGTTTGCTACAGCTGGGGACGGCCTCAAGGTTTCGGAAGCCAGATAGGAACCACGCCGGTGTGTTGAATATTCATCAGTAAAGCCTGGCTGAGGATTGGTTGGCTTGGCTGCAGATGAGGCTTGACTGACAGGACTTGTGTTGGAAGGAAGTGCTGACGTGGAGGATGCGGAAGTAGCGCCTGGGTTGCTCTGTTTGACTTGAGGAGTGATGATCGTTTTGGGCGGCGGCTTTTCCAGAGTCAGGATCTTAACAGGGATGGAGTTACTGGTTAATGGTACTGAGAAAAATTACACACAGAAGGGTACAAACAGGCCCTTGTCTGATTACATAGAAAGGGGCCTGGAACAACGTATCTACTAGGACTGTACAAATAGCGCTAAATGAGGTAGTAATAATGTTTGCTTCTGGATCAGCTGAATAGTTGTTAGTTTAGGGACGTATTGGTGGTGTGTTGTGTTCTGAATACGGATTCGATCCAGTATCGGTATCAGAAATTGATGACACCAACGGCATAGATTTACGATCCACATCTGTGCTTTAATTTTGTCATCGAACGTAGCCAAAAGAATATCAGCGAACGTAGCTGTCTCCACACACACACGCGCACACGCTCTCCGCCTGACACGTTCACGGCCACACAAAAAAAACATCTACACAACACAAAACTTCTGTCGCTACAATATCATACTTGCCTGAAGAGAGGATTTTTTTACAGCCTGATACTGTATAAAATCAGCAAAAATGTTAATGTAGCAACCCAAGCTGTGTTGTTCGACTGTCTGTGAAGCCGTGAACGCATCAGTTCGAGCGTGTGTGGAGACAGCCGTTTGCTGCTATTCTTCTAGCTACATTTGCCGATGCTCTTTTGGCGCGACATGGCCAAATTCAATTATCGAGAACCGGATCTGAAGTGAAAAAATGTGAATCGGTCGATGCCAAGTTCTGAACTCTGCGACTTATGGTCATGTGTGAGTGCCCACCCTCAGAGTGGCCTTCATTTTGAGCTGGCTATTTGCTCCAGACTGCTCCAGCAGGAAGCGCTGGTCGAGTGTCATGTTGGAGACGTTGAGGAAGCGACTGAGGGGCAGACGGAGCACACCAAGTTGTGTCTTCTTCTCGTTTTCTTTGACCTAGCAAAAGAGCGCATGCAGTCGATAGCAATAATGGGGTAGATAATTAAACCGAACGGTTGGGAAACACCGATTTAGAATATAAGCAGTAAATGGCAAACCTGAATAAGAAGCTGCTGTGTTTTGACATCATGAACGAAGAAGGTGAAGCCTTCTTCCCACACTGGGTCTTTATTTGCGAATACAACCTGGGAAAAAGGGTACAGATGGTTTCAGATGGAAGTGATTTCATAACAAAACTAAGATACGCGGGTTTTCTACATTGTGCATATTGTAGGAAGTACCTTGCTTTTTCGATGTTCATCTGCAATGGAAAGTTCCACGTAGGAGCTTGGACCGGTGGACTTCCTTGTGAGCTGTGAACAAAGCGAAATCGGTAAACGTGAGTGAATTTTTCTCATGTGACAAAATAATTTAATACCAAAGCAAACACTTGTTAATCTACATTTGGTGCAAAAGTGCACCAAAAAATGATTCATGAGATGTATTCCATTGTAACCTTCATGTTCAAATAAACTAAACCAAACTAAACCAAACCAAACCAAAGTGCAACATTGAGTTCCAGATGAGTAGTAAAAAAATAAATGTTTAAATCAATGAATAAAGTCATCAACAATAGACTACATTTTTTGTTTTGGAAAAATTGTTTACCTTTTTTTCCAATCTTATTTTATGTGTCTAACTTACTTACTGATTAACCTACATCCAGCATTTATTTATTAAATAATAGCCAATGTTTCGGTCAGATCTTTACTCCAGTATATTTGTTATTAAGCCATCATCATATTTTCTCTTTATTATTAATTATATTTATTTGCATTGCATTAACTCTTATTATTCATGTAACAATTTGTGAACATGACAAATTATGGCAAAAATAAATGAATAATAATCATCATAATAATAATAATAATAACAACAACAACAACTAATACCAGTGCTACTATGTCGACTGCCTTGATAAATGAAAAATAGAATAATACAAAATACAACAAAAATAATAATAAATAATAACAAATACAAAAAAACCCCCAAAAAACAGCCAACCAAATAAATAAATAAATAAAAAATACATGAAACAGAAACATAAATGTAAAGATACATTTCAGAATTGCATGAGTGGAAATGTTTTTTGTCGTAGCGCAATCAGCAAAACTTAAAAATCAACATTTGGCCTCAGGCAGACAGGTTGGGAAGTCTCAGATTCCATACATTCCAGCAGAGCGCCTGTACTCCAAACAACCTGAAAGGCAACATCTTATTAAGGAGCTTTTTTTTTTTTTTTTTTTTTTTTTTTTTTACATTTGTCACATGTTGCAGCAAAGTTTGATAGTGTTTCAATGATAAAATAACTTTCACTTTCAGTGAGTTTCTCCCTTATGGTGAGTCCACATACATTTACATTGACACAAAAAAAAGTTAGGTTTGATAAAAACACAACTGTACTTGTGCTTGTACTGTATATGGCCAGCAGATGGGAGTATAATGAGGGCATGCGCTGAGAGGTTCAAGGGTATATACAGGTACAGGTGCAGCTCAATACATCAGAACATCTTTGAAAAGTGAATGTATTTCTATAGTATCATTCAAAAAGTAAAACTCTTATCTTTTGTTGATTCATTACACACAGAGTAAAGGCTTTTTCTTGAAAGAATTGTATTTGACTTCTTAAAAGTTTTGCTGGCAGCTAATCAAAAATTCATATGTCATGAAAAACTGTGAATGTTTAATATTGTAAACTACTGGTTTACGTTCCAATCAGTAGATTAATTGTAAAAACTTCCTGAGCTTTCAAATGGTCTCTGAAATCAAATAGCTTATTTTAATAACTATTCTAATTTGAGAGGTACCTGTACATCCTGTCTTTAAAAAGCTGATGATTTCCTGTCTGTATATTAGATTTCAGCTGTTTAAAATAATTTCGATATATATATATATTTTTTTTCTTTTTTATTACTGCTTTTATAAGCCATATAATGTTCCATTGGTTTTGACAAGTAGTAATCAGAAATTTAACAAAAAAACCAACCTAATTACTGTCTTATCTAAATGGCATTCATTAGAATGACATCCATTAAGTTGCTTAAGTTAAGCTTATTAAAAAGCCATTTATTTTCTGGATGTATCATTTTCCTGAAAATGCAAAAATCAAAGCTAAAGAGGAATTGTGGCAACAAGAACATCAGATGGTAATTACACACCCATAAACATGACACACATGCAGTCGACAGACAGGAAATACCAGCTTGACAGATGCGACAAAGGAAACTTGATATAACAGTAGTGGATAGGCAAAAGGACTACTTGCGATCTTATCACAGTCCGCAACTGAAACATTACAATTGTCTTACCCGAGCTTCTCGTTCATGCTTCTTTTTCTGATGATGCTCAATCTCACGGAGGTCTTTCTATAGACAAGTACATGAATACTGTTCACATCTTTGTCGGTCATTGGTCAATGAATTCTCGTACGCCATATTGAAAGATACTTACAGGCAGGTTTGAGGCATTGTCCAGATATACTGCAAGCATTGCACAGGCATAGCCATCAGCACACTGGAAAGTATTGAATTCATGTTGAAACATCATCTTGTATGACTTATCACCATACTGTCTAAATGTATTTACAATCATATAGAAAATGAATAATTTGTGTTTTTGCAGTGAAGCAGATGCTAAATTAAGTGGGGGTTGTTAATTACAATTTAGTACAATTGAAAATACGGTACTTGTGACTTTCACCAGAGTTTGTTGACATGGTTTTCCTCCATTTGTGCATTTTTTTAAAATTTAGATTCTTTTGCTTTCATGTGGTATTTTAGACTCTCATCTAAAGGCAACACTTTAAAGAGCGCTGATGTAACTGCGTGAACAACATTAAGGCAGCTGAGTACCTCCTTCAGCAAAGTGGAGTCACTTTGAAGTGAAAGCCAATGAAGCTTCAGATGAACTTCTCCATGTTGAACACCCTCAAGAGGAAACCACTACAAATAAGAGTGAGACACACCAAAAAGAAAATATACTGTTTATACTGAATAAGCAGCTTTTTCCATTCTTAAAAAAAAAACATGCTGGAACACATTATTTTAAGAGATAAAAAGCTAACCTGATCCATTTCTTTCAGCTTCTTTACTTCTCCAAGATCGAGGTGATACCTTACACAGAAAGCACAAACAATGAAGAATTACAACACAGTAGAAGTACATAACACATACCTTCTCTGTACTACAAAGATTTAAACATGAAATCACATGCATATATGTTTTTTGCTGTAATTTAATGAAACCTTTTATTAATGTTAAGGACTCTGATTTTTATTCACAACACTTTCGCATTCTTACCTTCCAATGAAGTCATCTTTGTCCGTATCTTCATCAAATATCTCCACCTCTAGTTCTTGGCCAGGGGCTTCATGGACAACAAACTGCACATAAGCAGAAAACATGTTCCTAAACCAAATATTTAAACTACAACCTTGTGTAAAAAAACTGATAATCAATTGAAACATTTTCAAAATGAGCGGCTAGTGTCACCAAATATATAGTGTATCTATACATAGACACACTATAAACCTTGAAATTCTACCAACACTCTGTGTTTCCAGCACCACTCGTTAGCTCCGATGAGTGAGAATTGAGGTGCGTTTTTACCATCGGAGTTCAACAGCTGCCATGGTCCAAGCAGTCCACGCAGAAGTTATAGTAATTTTATACTTGATCAAACTTACTTAAGATTTGTCAGATAAAACACAATCGCTGCATAAGACTTCAAAATGTGATATTAGCGTCCACTTTACTTTCAATTTACTACTTCATGAATTAGTGCTCTAAGCATCATGGGAACTGTAGTTCTCTTAGCCATAAATTAGCCACATTGTTGTTTAAGCTGCAGGGTTTATGATAAAAAATACCTTAAGAACACAGTTGGGTTCACACTGTGTGTTAATAACGCAACAAAACGCACACCTTACTGTACACTGACCGGAAGATGTACGCAAACAGAGGCAACATTTTGGCAGAAATTTTCACCGTTAGCCAAAAATTATTTAGAATTATTTCAACAATAATTTTCCAAATTTCTACAGTATGTCGTTCATGTGTTGGTCTAAAAGCTGGTCTAAAAGCTGACTTGCACCAAAACCCGACTTAGATCACAGCCTAGGAACAGAACCCGAGGACCACCTGTAATGTATTATTATTCTACCTCATAGACTTCCCCCCATTTCGGATGCAAATTCTCTTTGACAGTCTTGCTCTTGACACTTCGGTCTCCGACACGTAGAGTTGTATAGGGGTCCGACTTGCCCTTCACCAAACCCATCATGTACGTGTCCTTGGCCACCAGGTCTCTGGCCTCCAGTAAATGGACTCTCACCACCCCCTAAAGAGCCGCATTGGAAATCAAAGTTCATTCATTCATATCATTCTTCAGTGATTTGCTTTAGAAGAATATGTTATTGCTTTATTACTAACATACACGAGGCAGTGGAAACCTCATCTGGTCCACTTTCACTTGGTCAATAAGCGGAAAGCACATGCGGTTGGGCAACACCATGAGAGAGGCAATGATGTCCATGATGGTCCCCTCAGACAAGGAACTAAAAGTATGCAGATGAGGTGAGAGCGCTCTAAAACATGCAAATGCTGCAGGGATGGGAGGGAGGCCAAATAAAGACTGAAGAGCCAGAAGTAAGAACACACCTGAAGGCGGGGCTGTCTAAAATGTTTGTCATGCCAGTCCAGTTGATTTCAAGGGTCTGAAAGAACATAAAGGTTCAACGTTGATAATGGCACACGTGAAGGTGTCACACACACAGCTGTAGGGACTCACAGGGCGGCGAATGAAAAAGAAGGTGACCCCTCCCACGAGTGGTGCTTGACCAATGAGTGGCTCCAGAATGACTCGGATCATCCCCCGAAGCTGGAAGATTTAAAACACTTGCGGTAACCTTTTCCCCTTCAATTATATTTGATGATCTTGACAAACACAATACAGCAGTCCCTTGCTACATCCCTCCCTCTCTCGTGTTTTTTCAAAAATTAATTATGGACTATGAATAGTCAAAAAACATTGAAAAACAAGTTATATGCAGTATTCTGGTCACTGGGCATCAGTAATGTTACATTGATGAGACATTACCTTAGACAACATTGCCTTCACACTGCATGGAGTCAGCCATGGCATGTCCAACATAAAAAAAAGCTCTCTTCTCATTCCGTGTGGAAGTGGTATGTTTTGATTCTTCCCCACTCCGTTTGAAACACTTCCTTAAGTTTAGAACAAATAAATTGGAGGCTAACTAGTTAGCTCGGTAGCTTGCTATATGCTATGAGCGGCGGCCGTCTCTTATGTCCTGGCAGTGGTCGCGTAGCCTGTACATTAGTGTTGCACGATGTGGTGTAAACAAAGAATATTAGGAGTATAAAGGTGACTACAGGAGTGTTATTTCATGTCTACAGGGTTCTAATAATGGTAAAAAAAAAACATATTTACAAAGTCATAAAGCAGGTTTTCTATGCTCTATCTACGAAAATATTCTGTTTATAAATATTGACTCATACTTCACGGAAATTCACTTATGACATGTGGTCGTGAAAGTACAATATTTACGATGTTTCACAAAAGAACAATGACGTGACATAGACTTCCGTTGACATAGACTACGGACCTACATTAAAGATATTCTAACAGGTATCCTTACACTCAATACACTCCCAATACAGCTAAACTGCGCATTGCGTTTTGGCCTTTTATTGTAGCCAATATTTTCTTTTCTTTTGTGTGCATAGAAAAACTTTCAGATCTCTGAGTTCAGCTCATGAAAGACAGCAAGAAAACTAAAAGTTCTAATTTTGTTGAGTGTACCTCTGTTGTAATTTGTTGCTATATTAAATAATAATGAAATTAACTTGAACTTCTAATATAATGATTGAGGAAACACTGGAAGGTGCTGTATACTGTCAGCAGCTGATGCGTGGTTCACATGCAAATAAAATGATGGGACGTTTACTTTGAGTCCCTTGACACCAGCTGTGATTGCAGACTTCAATTCTGCGTCGATGTCCACATCACCCTCGTAACTGCATAACAAAAACAACATGTAAGAAAGTAAGGATCCATACTGTACATTACGACATGACACGATATGTCAAACCAACCTGATATTCATGTCCAGAACCACCTCTCTGTGATCCACTTCATGGGTGTATGCTTTCATTCCAGTGATCCGGAGCGGCTGCAATTGGGAACATGTTATCACTAATGGATGAACGGCGTAATAGTTCGACCTGGGTTAGATGAGTTTCAACTCACTATGTGTCCAAAGTGGATCTTGGTAAAAGTGAATGTTTTGAGCTCCGAGCTGGATTGCTGGACGGCCGACTGAATGTTTTCTCGAAGGAGCTTCTCCATGTACATCCCAAAAAAAGGCCACGCCTGCTCCAACACCTTAAGGATTATTAGAAGATATGAAATAAGCTTCACTGAGCAGCAATAACTCACTTTGATTTTATACTGAAGAAAAAAACACAGGCAGCAATTTATAGTGACAGAATTTAAAGCATTTTAATTGACATTCAGCAAATCAATCATCAGGGATGAGATTTTAATTCAAAACGGATTTGGCTGTTTCAGTAAACGCCAGGTATAGATTCTGTCCAGAGGACTTGTGACACGATCTGAGATACAGAACCTCAAGAATCTCAAATTAGATTTTATTTTAAATAAGCTTAGAGCAACATTATGACTGCTTGCGCAACCCAATAACATCCAACACAAGATAATGAATGGGATTATTCATTATGTTTGTTCTTGTGGGTGTAGTCCTGGGTACGGAGCCCCTAAGGCAGGGGTCGGGAACCTTTTTGGCAAAGAGAGGCATGAAAGCCACGTTTTAAAATGTATTTCCATGAGAGCCATATAATATTTTTGTAACATTGAATCCAACTAAATGCGTGCATTTTTAAGCAAGACCAACCATTTTAGAATATAATAAGCCTCTGAATTTATTCTCTTTAATAACGTTGTTATACCGAAGCTAAGCAATAATAAATCAAATATTTCTTACCATTAACGGAACTTCTGGTGCTGCATGGTTTTGCACTATACGCCGTATTTTTCTTTTTTTTTTGCCATCTTCTATGTCAAAAGGGTTGGCTCCGTAGAATTAGCCAGCTGACTAAATTATGTCAAATTATGTTAAAATAGAAACAATGTCCCTTAAAAATTTTTAAAAAAAAATTTAAAAAAAGACTAAACAAACTGCTATGAATGGCCTTTAAAAATCAGCAGCCTTCACATGAGCTCAAATGGCAAAAGGCCAAATGTTTTGTTGTCCCGTCACAGTGCTGGAAGTCAAATAAAGCCCCTTTAAGTTTAAAGTATGGATTGGGAAATGCAAAATAGGTGTTTTGATACTTTACCTTGTTAACCCACTCGACTTTCTCCATATCAGTGAAATGGATCTTTGAAAAAAAAAACACACAATTAAGTTGGACGTGTCGTCTCATTAATCACATAACTGGATTGTGGCATGCAGGATGACAAAGATAATAATGAAGATAGCTTCTAGATTAGAATGTATGTACAGAATCAAGCCCAATTATGAATGCATTTGTTCACCCATTTGTCAAATTTGACTTCAAATCGATGAGGAATGGCAGATCAATATTCTTTAGGGCTTACCACAGCTGTTTTTTGGCAGTATCAAAACTGAGAATTAGAAATAGATGTTTGGAATCACCTTCAGGGAACCTGCTGGACGTGTTCAAATTCATTAAAAAAAAAACGAGTTAATGACTTCAATAACACACACAACACTCACAGTGAATTTGAAACCTGACAACACGCAGTGAACACTCGAACCATGTACATTGTAGATGAGCGCTAGGGCTGCACAATCTCAGTTCTAAGCAAGAAAATCGGTGGAAATTGGTACAAATTCTGGTAGACCTTATTCACAAATGCATGTGTTGACAGGTCTGGTCCAATGCATTATAAAAAGTAGAAGAACAGTGAGGAAACACTGCAGTGGTCCAAATCTCACATCTAAAAAAAATGTCTTAATCTTCATACTTAGAAGTACTATATACTGTATGTTTCTTGCATTATAGTATATTTAAGAATAACGTTTTCCATTATTACCATGACCTTATCACGGTTGGGTCTGGAACCAATTAACTGCAATAAATGAGGGATTACTATATTAGATTACCTTTTTTTTTTTTGCCTAGACGTGTTTCAATTGTCTGCGATTGGCTGGCAACCAGTCCAGGGTGTACCCCGCCTCTCGCCCAATGTCAGCTGGGATAGGCGCCAGCATACCCCCGCGACCCTAATGAGGTCAAGTGGCATAGAAAATGGATTGATGAATGTTTTGACTGCGGACGAATCTTCGTTAGGTTAATTGGCGACTCTAAATGGTATGAAAGTGACTGTTAATGGTTGGCCACCAGTCCAGGGTGTACCTCGCCTCTTGCCCGAAGTCAGCTGGGATAGGCTCCAGCATACCCCCACAACCCTAGTGAGGATGAGCGGCATAGATGGATGGATGGATGGATGTTTCAATTGTCATGTGCAGGATCGGCGGACCACTGTGAGGCGTCGCTTATCAGCTGTACCTCCTATGGCCCTGAAAGTTGGCCACGCCCCCCACTGCTTGGTGGACTCAGGAGGAGAGAGTCCCAAGAAATGTTCCCTCATCACAATTGATGGTGTCATCAGTCGCCACCGTTTGTATATGTTTGTTTCTGTCCCGAAGATGTGGTTATTTGTTTTACAATTATACGATATTGATGATTTTAAGGTTTCTTCTGAAGAAGATCGCAGATGACAGTTGAACCATGTCACGGTAAAAAAGAAAAAAAAAATTCAATGTATTATAGGCCTCGAAAACGGAATATAAGAATAATCAAAGCTATAGGTGGTCCAACCAAATATTTGTGCGTGTGTGTCTTTTTTGGCCATGTGTAAAATGTAATTTCTTTAAGTGGGTGTGGTAGAGGTGCTGCACTTCAATAGTTTAGGCTGAGGATCTGCCCAACTCTGGAATGCCATGCAAATAAAGTAAAATGGTCAGAAAATACTTGTCAACTCCCTACTGAAATGGCTTTTCTGACAGGTCCAATTCTTAAGCGATGTACTTTACGTACCCATGTTGCCATCTGTAGGGAGTTCTTCAGCTCCGTGTTGACCACCTCCGTTTCATTATCCACAAAGTCGATGGCGGTTCCGATCCTGGAATCCTTCCACTGTCGATTCTTCTTCCACCAAGTGACCATCAGCATGCACAGCAGCACCCAGCTGATGCTGAGGCCCAGGTATCCTGTTATATAGACGGGGTAGAAGACCACTATACTCCGGATGAAATACATCAGGAATTCTGTCAGAATGCGGTTGACAGTAGATGGGCTCAGTTTTTCCGAGCTGCCGTGGAAGGACAGTTTATCGCCGAGGTCGAGCCCTTCCACCGGGGCGCTTGGATACTCATCAGAAGACATCAGGACGCAAGCAGGAGGTTTAAAATGACATATAAAATACAGCTGGTACCGGGCCTTGTCAGAACTTGCTTTTGGACGCCATGATATGCTTTGAGTGCAGCGTGAAAGTAGACTGAAACACTTCCGCGTTGGAGAGCACGGGGAGGTATGTGGACACACCTGCACTCACGGTGGGCGATACTCCACATTTTGGGTGTCGATTCGATACCAAATACCGATGCTGATACTGAGCCTTTTACATGAATTTTATCAGCATCATTGTATCAATGATTTTGTGATTACTGCCTTTAAATGTGTTGATCAGAGATACAAAAAATACCAAGAAACCTATTTGTGAACAATTTCATGATATAAATTACACAATGTAACAATATCAACAAAAATAATAAAATGATTCCCTTATTCCCTTTTATTACACACAATTTTTTAGTCAGTAATGAAAAACACGTAAACAAAAGTCTCAAATCTGATTCAAATCATTGTCTTTTTGCCCCTCTCATGTGTCCAACAAGTTATTCCCTGAAATTTAAAGAATATATACATTTTTAAAAAATCAACAATGTAACAATGCGCATATATGCATCTGAATAAATTAGAATATTTAAAACTGAGTGAAAAACATATTCCGTAGGTTTTTTGTTTGTTTTGTTTTTTTAATAATGATTATAGTTTACAGCTAATTTTTAAAAAACAAACTAAATTCAGTAGCTCATAAAATGCGAAACAATTGTCAAACTCAATCTTGTAAACTACCGGTTTGCACTCCAATCAGCAAATGAACTGCAAAAACGTCCTATGCCTTTAATTGGTCTCTTTAGTCCAAAATCCATCCATCTTTTCCTCACTAGGGTTGCGGGGGTATGCCGGAGCGAGAGGCGGGGTACACCCTGGACTGGTCGCCAGCCAATCACAGCACAAACAATCATTCATACTCACATTCATACCTATAGACTACTTAGAGTCTCCAGTACCCGGAGAAAACCCACACACGCACAGGGAGAACATGCAAACGCCACACAGAGATGCCCAATGGGAGATTCAAACCCAGATCTTCCCGATCTCCTGACCGTGTGGTCAACATGCTAACCACTAGGCCACCATGCAGCCTCTTAGTCCAAAATGAACTCCAGAAATCAAATATCTTTTGTACAATATTTGAATTTATTCAGATGCACTTGTATTAAATGTAGAAGAGAACTGAAGAATATACATTTAAGCACGCTGGTATCGTGCCAATACTAATACCACCCCTGGTGTCAATAGGATTGTTTTTTTTAATCCATCTACAGCCTAACCTGCACCCATTGGTGAGGCCTAGTAAAGTAAAGAACTGCTACAAATTCACTTGGCACACGCATCCAAGTTGTTTTGGAAGAAAGTTTTCCAGAATTAAACAGTTTTCATCCCGAAAAATGTCTTAATTTTCATACTTAGAAGTACTATATACTGTATGTTTCTTCATTATAGTATATTTAAGAATAACGTTTTCCATTATTACCATGACCTTTTTTTGTTGTAAAAAATGACAGGATTCTTGAGAGGGACCTTTTGGTGGCTGCAGTAATAGAGCACATCGACTGCAAACTATCACAACTGTTTGTGGAAGTTGTTGTGGCCAAGAGGTTAAGGCTCTGGACATGAAATCCAGGGACTCCTGGCGTAGTTTAGAGTCCTGCCAACAATGAAATTCTGCGTATTGTAGAAAGTTAATCCTGGAATCCTCTGGATTATAGTTTTGTCCATAAAATGTCATCAGGTTTGCTGTGCTTCTTTAAAGAATGTCGACTGGGAGAAAATTGTTGAGCAGTATCAATACTGTACATCAGTGGATGTGTGTTTTCCTGAGTTGCTGTGGCAGCGAGGTTAAGGCATTGGATTAAAAATCCAATCCAACACAATAGATCACAGTGTTTGACTTGAAATACAATGGGGACTCCCTGCCAGTCCGGCCAACAATGATATACGCTTGTCATAAGAAACCATAGTTTTTAGCACTTTTACGTACTTTTGTGCTTATTAAGGTTGCAACTAACAATTATTTCCTTTTTCGATTAATCTGAAGCTTGTTGTTTGGATTCAGTTAGGCCCAAGATGGACCAAATCAGTATGAACCTCACAGAAACAGTTGGTTTTGTCTGCAACAAATCAGAAAAGAGGCAAAAATGTTAATCACTGTTTTCCAAAGTCAAAGTTGATGTGTGTGAAGATCTTGTTTTGCCTGAAACACAAATAGGACTGCTTTCATGGATGACAAAGGAGATTTAAAAATATTTACATTTGAGAGGCTGAAATCTGAGAATATTTATATTTTTAAATTAAAAAAAAACCCTGTTAATTCACTACCAATAAGTCGTCGATTAATTTGATCACTGATTAATCATTCTCAATTAATTGTTGCAGCTCAAGTGTTTACTTTTAAATGTCACCATAAACACTGTTTATCTCAACTAGGTTGGTTTCCTTTTTCTCAGCACACACACGTGTGTGACTGTAGTTACTTTTTCATTTTGACAAGCGATATTAACATATAAAATCACACTAAAACCTCAAATTTGAGTAGAGTAAAGTTGATTTTTTTCTGGAAAAAATTTGTACAATGCCCCCTTCTTATAACTTAAAACGCAATTATGAAATAATTTGAAAACTCGTGTAACAAATGTAGCAAACAACAAAGTTAAATATGGTGAAATACAATAACTACTGACCTTCAAAGCCAGGTGAGGCCTTCGGCAATTACAACTTACTATCTATGCAACCAATAATTTGTCCTATTCCAAAGAAATATTTTTTGTCGACCTCAAGAAAACTGAATATAACATTATGGATTGCCCTGGGTAAAAAGTCTGTCCTTTTTTAAAGCCATGATGTGCATGTGCGTCCTCAGTTGACCACTTGATGGCAGTGTTGGCTTTCGCTCCCTCTCCCTCTGCAACCAAGCTCCCTGTAATAACTTGATTGATTGAAGGCAAGCTTTATTTTACACCACTAAAAAGGTTGTGTCATGTTTCATTGCCTGTTTAATTTTGCTTTCAAAGCGGGTCCCATTCCTGTCGTCCTGCACTAGAAGGGCAATCAAATGAGCAATAAACATGACTACACAATGACAAAATCATGGCGAATATTATTGATCACAACTCCGGTTTTACTTAACTGCTTTGCACCATTTCAAGACTCGTGTACAGTGTGAAGTCTGTACTTTCTCCGCAAGTTGAAAGAGAGCATCTGTGTGGTCATGTCGTCATGCTACGCCGGCATAGACCGCAAATATGGGTTCACAGGTTCCAGAGACTTACAGTAAGTCAGCCTTTCACCAGTCACCGTCAAAATCTTGACACATTGCGAGACAAATCGCAATTAAACTCCATTTTTATTTACTTTTTTATTGTTTTGCTACAGTACGTAAGAAATAACATTCAATCATTTTGCACTTCTCTACTTCACAGAAATGGAACTTGGAAAAACAACCACAATATACTGTATGACATACTTACAAAGTATGGACTTCTCTTCTCTTTTAAATCCATTTTATAAAGTGAAGTCCACTGTAATCTTATAAATTAGTAAAGTACCTATCATTCACACAACACGGCTGTTGCTGAAAATTACAGAAATGAAAATGATAGCATAAGGTTTACTAACAAGTTTTATGCTTTTACATTTACTGCAGTTACCTAAAAAAACATTTACAAACTGAACGGTCACACCAACACCTGAACATGGCTTAATTCTAGAAACAGCAGTGCACTTATTGCCAACATGTATGAATTTGTTGTACTCTGTATGCAATTTGACTCTTGAATACGCTTGTATGCGTCACTGCTCTCCATTTTGTTGCATTTCGCTGGTTTCAGTTTCGAGTTCATTTTGTAAAGTACAGATAAATAAATAAATCGATATCAGTTTCTCAGTAGCATTTCAAATCGGGGGGCCGTGAAAATATTTCTGTCCCCCAGTGGGGGCATGACAGAAAATAATTGAGAACCACTGACTTATTGGGATTGGCAAAATCCAAGGAATTGTTTGTACCCTGGTAATTAGTCCTAAAAACTCATTATTGGAATCGATCAGAGTGAGAGTATGAAGGGGCAACAGATGATTATAATCAACAACAGATACATGGACAGAGCATAACGTAGATGCCACTTGTTCTTGTTACAAATTACAGAAAAATAGATCCAGGTGAAATAAGATTAAATACGTATGGCACAATATTCTGTCAATGTTTTTTTTACGATTTCACAATTCCAGTACAATCATGTTTTTGCAGTGTTTTCAAAAGAGTTCAGACAGCAGGTCCTTAGACTTTGTTACACGACAGCATCTCGTATCTCTTGGCAGCTATTTAGGACATAAAACACTTAAGTCAGGTAATCTGTGATCACAACAGTGTAAAACATTTGTGGTTCTTGGATAAAAAAATTTTTTAAAAAGCAACACAAAGTCACTCTGTGCATTCAGCAATCTCCGCGCCATCCACTAGAAGTGTGTGAATGATGCCATCGCGTCGTTTCCCGCTGCTCACGGCCTTCACGCAACAATTATGGTCACCGAGAGTGAAGTGGGTTTCTGTGCCGTCATCCACAAACTCACCCTGCACAAACAAGCAGTGTGAAGACACAATAGTTGTTTTGTTTGTAACGCCGAAAACATACTTGTTGCAAAGAGGTTTAAAAGAAACAAGTCAATGGTAAAGCCTGGCTGATCGCGGCCACCACGGCGGCCGAGAGGTACAAAACATGTGAACAAAAAAGCAAAACAAACTACAATTACACCACACTGAAGGGGGATGTACCAAATCCGAGAATTATAGGAAGTCTTAACATTTGAACCAATCAGCTGTGGGGGGTTGGTACAATCCTTTTCCGGTTAATGTTGGTGGTTAACAAAAAGCAAAACAAATTACAATTAAGACACTTGGACCACTTAGACCACCACGAAGGGGACTGTACCCCTGTTATACCCTCACTAAAATATTTGATGGACTCCTGTAGTACATCTGTTCCTTCCGTCTGCTTAGTACCATTTAACAACTCCAACAGCTGGCCACATGGGCAACAAAATCGCGTCAATTAGTTCAAGTGTGTGCCAAATAACAGGCAAAACATGATGCCAAGGTCCTCCGTTAACACCCACCACAACTCCAAATGTTACAGCTTCCTGTCTGAGTGTGCGGTACAATCCCCTCACACGAAGCCCAAGATACATCATAAATGTTTGTTTTTCTTGTAATCGCCAGTGCATGTATGCGCTAAATGAAACCAATAAATCAATAACGTCATGTTCTGTTGTTAAATAAGGATCACAAATATTTAAATTAGGCATAATTATCGGGCTGATGTGAGTAATTATGATATGACTGACAAATTGGATGACCGATAAAATAGTTAAAGCTCAGTGAGTGTGAACAAATAAAGCTCTCCTTTTCCGTGACTTGCAGCAAACTTCCCCTGAGCTCACTTGTAAACAAACATGGCGTCGATCGTGTGGGACGCCTGTTTCAGAGGAAGACATTTTTTCAAATGCTCCGCAAACATTCCACAATGAGTGGGAAAAAAACATTGAGCTTGAACACGTCAAACCTTATGTCACCTGACCCAGGGTTTGTTCCTATCGCCACAGCATTTGAAAGGTGCAAAAAAGTTTGCCAGACACGACCCGAAGGCTAAAGCAATCTGTGATTTCATCATGAAAATGATGGCAATGGATGACCAGCCCCTTACTACTCTTGAAGATACTGGCTTTTGTCAGCTAGTAAACCTTCGGAGCCATGGTTTGGACTTCTGAGCCGCCATTATTTTTATATGTTTTATTAACTGTAGTGATCCATCCATCAACTGGGGATGTACCCAATGAATGGATGGATCCATAATAATTCATAATAATTACATCCATCCACTGGGGATGGACCTAGTGGATGGATGGACAAACCGAAAAACTCACTTTTACCTGTCCACACATAAACACTGACTTTTCCGTCATGGCAAATGATGCATATTAGACAGTGGCAAACCATATCAGCATAGTTTTAGCAGGTAAAAATGCATACCTGCTACACAGAATGCAAGGTCTGAATTATTAATAATATTGTTGCTATTGTACTTACAGCTGTCTCAATCTTTTGCCCATTACACCAAACATCCATGGTGTCTTTCTCTGCAAGACAAAAGCAGTTGATACAAGACAATACACAGTGAGCATAATAAGTTGTGTAAATGTTTTGCATATATATATATATATATATATATATATATATATGCGATCCCATTATGGTGAGAAGACAGCAATCCTTTCAGTCATCTGATCTGCTCAGAATCAATTGGATTGTCTGTTTGACAGTCTTGAAAACAGATGATACGTTGGTCTTGCTTGTTTCAGGTAATGCACTTGCCTGATCAGGTCAGGATTTAAAGCGGTTAACGAGCTTAAAGCAAAGGACTCTAACAAGGCAGAAATCACTGTGCACTGTCTTTGACGATGACAGAGCGGGGCAGTGCGGACTAGTCAATGAAATGGAACATTATGACACTTGTGCACTTGTGACAAAAGTTGAAGCATTAATTCTGCTTTTACAAAGATAAAAAGCTCATTGGGCTCACGTGAATAGTCATGCAATAACTAGATCACATTAGAGTTGGTCATCTTACTGGTCTCAGAGTGGTGCAACCTTTGCTCACCTAAGACCACCCTCAAATCGTCTCCATCCAGGTTAAGCAGCCAGGTGCTTGTGACTTTTGACCTGTTCTCCATGTACTTCTTTAAGCTTTTCCCGTTGATCTCCAAGGTGTATTCATAGGCAAACCCGCTGACTGCATCAATGTTGATGGTTGCTTTAGTGTCTAATTTGCCCACACTGAAAGTCTCCTTCCCCACCAGTTTGAACATCCAGTCTCGCCTCAGCACCTCCTGCAACATGACGCAAAATCACCTAAATGTGAGCAGTTCTCTGGCTGACATTGTTTACAAGCATACCTTTCCATCTACGTATATCACCCGCTTCCCGGTGGTCGTGCCATGTTCGAACTCGATCCTGTGGACTCCATCGCTCAGTGCAACCTCCCACACTCCAGCGAGGTCACCGGACATGCTCACGTCTGTCAAGCCCGCTGAGGACCAACAGTACACCGGCCCGGTAAATATCCAGGGAAGGCTTCACTGGACACGATTTGCTAAGCTAACCAGCGAAGCTGGCGTAGACTGTATAGATCCGGTGAAACATGACCAACACACTTGTGCGTATTCTTTAAATATGCATTTGCAAACAACAGAAGCAAGGCAAATACAGCCAAATAAGAAATAATTGAGATAGTAACATCAATGTGTTTGAATAGTTTTCCATATTGGTTGCACTTCCTGTGACATTACATTGTCTCCAAAATAAAAGCTGTCAATGTTTGCAGTTCAATATACATTTCTGGTTCAATTAAATATTTAATCGAACTTTCAATTTAATATTTAATAGAACCTAACTATTCCTCTTAGAAACAGAATTGCGTTTTAATATTAAGTCACCATATTTTGTCTTTTGCAAGCGACGTGTGTTTGTTTTTATTTTGAAACAACAGCAAACAAGCGCTACATGCCAACGTCCGTATACGGGCAACCTTTCATTTAGCGTTTACCCACCGCTAAAGGCAACATACGCTCTCGTAGGATATTTGTATAAATTCGGACATATTATGTCAGAGCTGCATTACCTCGACGGTCGTGGAGGGAAGTCTCAGCGTTTGTAGGACTTTCGATGTTTTTTTTTTTTGTTTTTTTTTACACGGGATAGTTACAGCAAAATGAACAACCTGGCTGTGGCTATGCTGTAACCATAGTAACAGGACATCCGCTTACGTATTGACTTGGCCACGCCTTTTATGATGGGTTGCTAAATTTAACCACACGTATTTTTTTTTGAGAATCAAACTTGAAAATATTTTACGTATTTGATCTCTACAATGAAGGCATGTATACAGGGTGGGCCAAAAGGAGTTACCCATCGCATATCTCTATCGTGTTCGCTTAGGTTTTGTCCTAGAAGCTTAAAATTTTGGATAGTTTCTCTCAAAAGGTATAGCTTTTGATGTACCAAAGTTCAGTTGTTTACTCCTAATGAGTGTCGAGTATGGCATCGAAGGGTAAGCGTGACCAGATTGTGGCCTTGAAGGAGGCTGGACTGACAACAAAGGAAATCATGAAAAAGGTGAATGTTTGTCGTAAGACTGTCTACAATGTCATGAAACGATACAAGGAGACTGGCGAGACCACCAGCAAGCCAATCCCTGGAAGAAAACGTTCAGTCCGAACCAAAAGGGTTGTTGAGATGGTGAGGAAGAGAGTCCAAAGGAATCCTCGCAGGAGCATGAGGGCAACAGCAAAGGAAGTGAACATCTCAAGAACTTCATTGAGAAGAATTGTCAAACAGGATCTTAGACTGAAAGCACTAAAAATGCAACACAGACAACTAATTTCAGCCGCTTCAAAGAAAAAACGGCTTCACAGGGGGAAAATGATGCTGCAGGAGATCCAGAGTGCCGCAAACAAAGTCCTGGTTTGGTCTGATGAGAAGATCTTCACCGTTCAGGCAGTGGTCAATTCCCAGAATGACAGGGTTTATGCACATAGTACACAGCACCTACCAGAAGGCTGCAGAACTCATTTCCGTCGTCAGAAGCCAGCTGGAGTCATGGTGTGGGCTGCTGTTGCATCTGATGGCTCAAAATCTCCTTTGGTCTTCATTCAGGAGGGTGTGAAAGTGAACAGCCAGGTCTACATTCAAATGCTTGAAGAAAACGTGTTGCCATGGTGTACCAATGCGTTTGGAAACCAGTATATTTTCACACAAGATGGTGCACCCGCTCACACATCCAATGTCACACAAACCTGGTGCAAGGAGCACTTTCCTGGCTTCTGGGACAAGAACATGTGGCCTCCATCAAGTCCGGACATCAACCCAATGGACTTTGCGATCTGGTCTATCCTGGAGAGGGAGGTCTCAAGAGTATATCACAGCAGTGTCACCGCTTTGAAGAAAGCTTTGATGACATCATAGTCAAAACTTGATGCAGAGATAGTGCGGCGCTCATGCCAGGCAGTGCCAGGTCGTCTCCAGGCTATGATAAAGGCAAAGGGTGGCCATATTGAGATGTAAATCTTTTTGGTGGTTGACAATAAAGTATGGAAACTGTGTTCAATGTGTGTCATGTTTGTCTGCAAGCATTTTTGAATAGTGCAGAAAAAACGATGGGTAACTCCTTTTGGCCCACCCTGTACTACACAGTACATATGTTAACAATATAGCTGATGTCAGTTGGACCTAGTTAGAATTGTGTTGCAAATCCATGCTGGAGCACTAGAGGGTAATAAATACTCTTTTATGGGCCATTGCAATATATCTCAGGTAGTTGTGCAGCTGTCTGCTAGTTGTGATTCCATACTATGCACATAGAGTAAACAAAGACTTTCCTTTCTGTTTTAAGTTGACTGTTTTTTCTTATGGATTACAATAGAAATAACACGTTTATAGATCAAATATTTATCTGGAGAGAACTTTCTAAAGAGGACCCTAATGAGGGCAAGGGGTAAAGAAATGAATGAAATTCTAAGGAGATATGTTGTAAACTAAGTACAGTGCAGAACATTTAAACATTATAATAAAATAAAATAAAAACAAGTGATAATTGAACAATTTCCATCTTTCCACAGTGAGGCGACTTTTGAGAAAATGGAAGATAACCCTTGTTAACACAAGTGAAATGTGTGTGAACATTAATTAAATGGGTCTTATTTTATTGTGTCACAGACTGCTACCATTAACAGCTTCCCTGTTTAGATGAGAGGGGATGCAAAGGAGCAGGAATGCAATCAGCCTTACCAAGCAGATTTTAAAATGAGCTTGGAAGACATCACTACTTGTCCTGGTTACCCCCAGACCACCCCTTTTCTATCTGCGCAAAATGTTTCTGAATATAACTTTCCTACAAACAAAAAAAGACGTCATCTTTGCCACTTGCTGCTCTCATCAGCACATTCTTTCCAGAAAGTATTGTTCAGGGCTGGTGTTTCTCGTAGTCAAACCTCGATCTTCGTACGCCCCAGTTTTTGTATGATTCGGTTGTCAGTGAAAATGTTCACCAAAATTTTGCCTTGATTTACATTGTTTAGGTTTTTGCACAATACCAAACTTATCTGTTTGCCCTGTACTGTATTGTGAAATCAAGTGTTGCTGGCTCACGACATGCCGAAGCAGTTAGCAAGGCCCTTTTGGGGTTTATCCACTCTGAAAAATGCTTGTTTCAGGCTTATAAAACGCCGTCTCTGTGTGGACGCAACGCTGAAAGGATAAAAGATTTTTCCAAAAGCAGATTTTCCTAAAATGTTTCTGTTCCTGTCCAATTTACATGCTGCATCAGCTTTAATTCTAACCATATTGTCCAAATGTCCATCCATTCATCTTCTTCTGCTTATCCGAGCTCAAGTCGCAAGGGCAGCAGCCTAAGCAGAGAAGCTCAGACTTCCCTCTTGTTAGCTACTTCGTCCAGCTCCTCCCTGGCGGATCCCGAGGCATTCCTAGGCCAAGGCGGCATGTCCTATGTCTTCCCCCAGGCCTCTTACCGGTCGGATGTGCCTTTAACACCTCCCCAGGGAGGCGTCCAGGAGGCATCAAGCCACCTCATCTGCCTCCTCTAGTGCGGAGGAACAGAAATTTTACTCCGAGTTTCTCCCGGGTGACAGTCCATCTCACCTTATCTCTGAAGCCTAGGTCACAACCGCGAGTACGATTTTATTGGCCGTGCCATTTTTGGCATTCCCGAAATTGCTGCATTTTTTTTTGTTTGTGGAGAAAGTGGTTGTGGTGACCACGAAGGAGTAAGATCCCGACATGTATGGAGGACGTACGAAATATCTGAACGTGCGTTAGCCACACTAATTATATATATGGGGTGCCTGCGTGGTGCACGACACACAAAACAGTCCCCATGTGCGACATACGAAAAAATTGATACTTTGGCCAAACCTGATACCATCCAAATGTACGAAAAACACAGGTTGACTGTACAAACGACGCACACAGACGCACAAAGTGCGTAAGTTTGTCTTGCAACCTGATAAAAATGTAAGTGCCCATAGAGTTTTTTTAAACATGACAAAGAATCTCTGTGGCCCGGTCTGCAGCCAGTCTATGGTTTGAAAATCAGCATGTCATACGTGCGCCCTTTGTTTCTTGTGTTATGTTGCATGTAGGCCGGCCGTAGGAGCACATACGACCGGGTGTGACCTAGGCTTAAGAGAGAGCTCAGCCAGCCACCCTACGGGATAGGGTTACCCGCGATCTCGTCCTTTCATTCACTACCGCAAAGCTCATCATCATAGGTAAAGGTTGGAATGTAGATCGAAAATTAAATTGAAATCTTTGCCTTTTGCCTCAGCTCCCTTTTCACCACAACGGACCAATGCAGAGTCCGCATCATTGCAGACGCCGCACCAATCTGCCTGTCGATCCCCCGTACTCCTTCTGTTGAGTACCCAGGACTGCAGGAAGGCAGAGGAATCGTTATCCAAATGTGTTACACTAAAAGATTTTGTGTGATTTGTGTTGGTCGTATCTTAAAACTCGAAGTAACCCACTACAGTACGGTAGTTTGATTTTCAAAGACACAAAGTCATATGCAACTCGCTGGAATTTAGCCCTTACTTCAGAATCACCTTGATCCGTACTGCAAAAAGAAAATCCAACACATAAACCGGCCTATTTCCTTTAGGAGCTCTTTGTTTGAAATGGGACCACCCAGACAATCCTCTCATCTACCCAACGTCCAGTGTTTACTTATGTTTTTGTCTGCTTGATGGCCATAGATTAGGCTGTGGACACAACTCTGAAAGGTCCTGTCTGTTTCAATGTGTGCTCAGTAGAATGGGAAAACAGTAGCTCTTGTTTCGTTCAACAAGATCTTAATCTTTGTGACAACGCCCTACTGGTGATTATAGGTACGAATCACTGACTGTCTTCTGGGAATTTGTTATTGTAATTGAGATCATGTTTCTTGTGTTTTGTCTACAAGGTTTCAAATTCATATTTTCTATTTTGTTCCAGATATTTGTTGTCACAATGACTATGGGTAACCCTAAAGCCAAGTAAGGCTGTAACGAAAGCATCCTGGATGCCAAAAACAACAATACACGGTTAGTATCCTCTGCAGAACAGGTCCTGAATAACAAGTTTGACCAATCAACAAATTGCAATGGGTCAGAATTAAAACTGACACGGCGACCAAGCATATTCACACATGAATACTATATACTGTACACTGTACCCTTAGCAGCAACAACTGCAGTGAAGCGTTTGTAATAACTTGCAATGAGTCTTTTACAGCGCTGTGGAGGAATTTTGGCCCACTCATCTTTGCAGAATTGTTGTAATTCAGCCATATTGGAGGTTTTCTAGCATGAAGCGACTTTTTAAGGTCATGCCACAGCATCTCAATAGGAATCAGGTCAGGACTTTGCCTAGGCCACTCCAAAGTCTTCATATTGTTTTTCTTCAACCATTCAGAGGTGGACTTGCTGGTGTGTTTTGAATCATTGTGCTACTGTAGAACCCAAGTTTGCCGGACATTCTCCTTCAGGATTTTTTTGTTAGACAGCAGAATTCATGGTTTCATTGATCACAGCAAGTCTTCCAGGTCCCGAAGCAGCAAAACAGCCCCAGACCATCACACTACCACCACCATATTTTACTGTTGTTGGTATGATGTTCTTTTTCTGAAATGCAGCGGGTTTTTTTTTATGCCAGATGTGATGGGACACACACTTGCCAAAAAGTTCAACTTTTGCCTCATCAGAACACAGAGTATTTTCCCAAAGGTCTTGGGGATTATCAAGATGTTTTCTGGCAAAATTGAGATGAGCCTTAATGTTCTTTTTGTTTAGCAATGGTTTTCGTCTTGGAACTCTGCCATGCAGGCCGTTTTTGCCTAGTGTCTTTCTTATGACGGCGCTGTGAACACTGTCCTTAACTGAGGCAAGTGAGGCCTGCAGTTCTTTGGATGTTGTTGTGGGGTCTTTTGTGACCTCTTGGATGAGTCGTCGCTGTGCTCTTGGGGTAATTTTGTTTGCCTGGCCACTCCTGGTAAGGTTCGCCACTGTTCCATGTTTTGGCCATTTGTGGATAATGGCTCTCACTGTGGTTCGCTGGAATCCCAAAGCTTTAGAAATGGTTTTATAGCCTTTTCCAGACTGATAGGTCTCAATTAATCTCAGTTTAATTACATTTTAACAGGGGGGCAATCACTTTTTCTTCGAGTAACCCTTTTTCCTTTACACCCGGTAAGCAACGTTTTTGGTGTATTTCTTTTCACGTTGGTTTACAGCCACTCTCTACTGTGTGGATGTGTTTTATATAATTATAGGACTGCTATGTGGCCTCGGTTTAACCACAAACCGATTCTGTTTCTATGGTTACAAGACTTATGCTAGTCCAGCATTTAAATATGCATATCTTGTTACTTTGTCCAACATTTGCCTTTTGTGTTTCACCTGTTATTAGGTATACATGAAGTTGATGATCTGATCTTGTCAAAGAAGGAAGCAGTTCAGATTAAGTGGCACCAGATCTTTTTCTACGCATTAGGTTTAGGGGGAATAAAATCAAATCTCTTCTTTTAATATCTGTATTTGCGTCACAGAGTAGGATCATTTTCAGCACCTTCATTCAGAGGAAGTGTCCACACCAAGAGCCAAGTAATGGAGATGGAGTCATAGGCTTACATTACACCCTTTTTGAGTTCCCAAAACCAGATCCACAGCTTTTATGTTCCAAAACTAAGTTTTAATCAAGGTCAGCCACTTTGCCAAATGGCATGTATTCAATACTCCCAGTCAAGACTAAAATAACACGGGCAGAGCAGAAAGCAGCCACCGATATGTAATTGTGACCCACACACTGGTGGTGTGTTCCTCGCCTAGACAGAAGGAAGCTTGTGTGGCGTAAGTGCACGAGAAAGGCCAAAGGTATCTGTGTTACTTTAACAAAGTCACTCTTTAGTCCCTGAGCTTTTTGGCATTCCTGTCAAATGAGCAAATAGAGCAAATTTTTGTAACCCTATAGATACAGCCAATGGACAATAAACTATTTATGGCATAGGAAAAAATGTAACTAATGAGCGTAAATCTCCATAAAAGTGATATTTGGTTATGTTTGTGTGCAGATTGATGTGCATTTGTCATGGGGCACAAATAGTTTCTCTGTTATGAGCTTTCTACTTTCCGCAATTTATAGTCACTGAATTATAGCCCATTATGTTTATGAGAGCTTTATCGCTGAAACAATAGACGGCCAAAAACAGTAATGTGGTACCAAAGTAATTCTGTATTAGATGCTGTTGAAGGACAAGGACAACTCTGTATATAAGCTCTGAAAGACTTAGCATTTTTTGGATGTTTTCTAATCCATGGGTAGATAGATACATACTGTGGGTTTCCTATGGCCCAGTTTTCATATGGCTTGGTTTTCGTCTAAAATTTTGCCTCAGTTTTCATACACTGTTTCGGATTTCATACAATATTACACTTTGCAAACTGTACCTACCTCTTCTGTATCAGCGAAATGGAGTGCCCAAACAAAGCACCCTACCCATTGCTGACTCACTGTCCGTGCATGTTTCTATTGAGTGTGGCTGCTAAATAACCTGCCATGGGGCCAAAGAAAGCAATTTGATAAAGTAGGTCAGAAACACTATTGAATTCGATCTCACCAGGATGTTCGCATCAACAATCAATTCCATCTGTTCGTCATTAATAATTATTTTTGCATTGTTTTCTGCATTGAAAACAATAATTGGATATATATTATTCCTATGGGAAAAATCAATTCGGTTATAGTCCGACCTGCTGGAACGGCTCAATGGTGCTAACCAAGGTTCCACGGTATTATGCATTGTTTCTGCATGTAAAACTACAATTATTCTCTATAAAATGTATTTTTTGTTCATATTTTTGGGTGTCTGGAACGGATTAATTGGTTTGAATTTTTTCCTATGGGTAAAATTGCCTCGGTTTTCTTAAGATCATTTTTTTTGTCTGACCTCTTGAAACAAATCCATGACGCAAACCGAGGTTTCGCTTACCGCTCCTCCGTACCTCTTAAGACGACGTTGACATACATGGTTGGCCGCTTTTTTTCGACATAAAATTTGAGATCCAAAGGGGTCATTCATATGAAAAATCAGTCTGTACCGACAGCAGCCACATAACTACAGTCTAGTTACATAGCATCAAAAAAAGCATAAAAAAAGACCCATTTATTTATTTATTTTTTGGATCATTAGCCACGGAGAGAAGGATTTGCACGTGTGCAAACTCATCATTGTCATGGTAGTCAAGACTTATAATGAAATTACCAAAGCAGCACGGTTAGGATGAGTGTAAAATTTTACATGAAAACAGAAGAGTGAAAATAAACAACTGAACAAGTGAAGGTAAATGATGTCAAAAAACTGCTGTATGTTAAAAAAAAAAAATCCTTTGCTTTCGCCAATTCTCCTGATGTCTCTGGCCAAAGTCACAAGTAAATGTACCAGCAATGGCTAGTTTCGGTTTCAGTTATGTCGACAACCGCTTATGTTGACGTCAGTCGATTCGCCAGCCTGTGGTGTGTTGACGAAAAAGAGTTGCCGATAGAATTTAAAAAGAAACTACTGCAGGTTTATGTGTGCAACAGGACATGGGTGCTTGGTGACTCACTGATGTTTGTTCACTTTGCGCTGCATGACTTGGCACAAAATACCACGTTCAGCAGCTTTGACCTTCTGCGTCAGGAGTGTCCAAATTTTTTCCACCGAGGGCCACATACTGAAAAATGACAGGACGCAAGGGCCACTTTGATACTTTGTCAACCAAAAAATGTCGATATGCTAAGAAGTTATATAAAAAAAACTGCATCTCAGCTTTGTGATATAGGTGAAAAAGCTTATTAGTATGAACTTTGGTCTCTTTTTTACCCATTTTTTCTGTTGTTGTTTTTTTTAATCCTCCACATATTTATACTTTCTTTGTAAATAATCTTAGTAAATATTTTGCCTCAAATATTTTGCCTTAATCCCTTAATATTATAACTTTTTCCCCAAACGAATTTTCGAAAAATTACAACAGTTTGATTTGCTGTTTCTCATAATATCACAATTTAAATGTATTTTTTCTTTCATACTTCAACTCTGTTACTAAAATGACATTTTTCCTCATAATATTACAAGTTTAATCTCATAAAATGCAATTTTTGTCTCTCAATATTTTGACTTTATTCTCGTTAAATTACAGCTGTTCTTTTCCATTTTTGCTGTTGCTTTTCATTTTCATTTTCCACCTACTGAAACTTTATTCTTGTACATTTTCTTCTCGTAATAATAACTTTATTCCCATAATATCTTGACTTTATTCTCCCAACATTAAAGCTTTCATTGTTTTGTTTGTTTCTCAAAATATTATGACTTAAAAAAATAACATCTGTTTTCTTTAGTATTTCAACTTTATGCTACTAAAATTACATTATTTGTCCTAATAATAGTATTTTAGTCTCCTTAAAAAATTACTGCTGAGTTTTCCATTTTTGCTGCATATTGCTAGAATGTGCTGCTGGCAAATAAAAAAAAAAAAAAAAACACCCCCGGGCCACACTTTGGACACCCTTGTTCTACATGTTTGCCACTTTTTTTTTTTTTTTTTACTTTTTAGACTGTTGAGACAGACACGCAGGCAAGAAAATGAGAAGTTAACCCAGTAGCCGAGGAGATGACCTTAGAGGTTTTGTTAATGTTCCGTTCCAGAATGATAGTTTGCCCAATTCAGGAAAAAAAACATTGATAAAATGCTGACTTGTCAAAATGTCGACATTGTTTGCAGAGTCTTGACTGTGGTCAACCACAAAATACTATTTTGTGGTGAGCAAATGATTTGCCTCTTCAGCAATCTGTCATGGGATCTGTATCTGTAGATGAACATAGTCTTTGCTTATTCTCTTAGAATACTGCATTCAGCTCAACAGTGGTGGTTTCAAGCTATTTCCATTTATATTATATTTTATGGATATTTACATCTGTTTTGGTAATGTAGGATGTAATGGGAAAAGGAACTTTTCTTTAATATATCACTCGTGTATCTCCCACGTGCTCTTGACTGCCTTCCCTGGAACATTTTCAAACCGCTGTTGTTTAACTCAATTGAATTGGATGAGATTTCTTCCAACGTATGATTTATTTGGGTGTAAATGAGCGTGCCAGCTAAAGTTCTCCCTCAGCAATGGGCTGAAAGGCTGCGCTACTTGGACGTGCTTTGTATACTGGAATGTGAACGTGTACTTATAGCAGCTGCTTGATGCAAACCCATGAAAAAACACGTGTGGAGGCGTAGCATCAGTTCTTCCTTCTGGATGCAGTGGAAACTCAAACACTCTTGAGGTCATATATATTGGAATTGCACCAAAATGTGAGGGGAAAAAAATACTTCTATAGCTGGACCAAACACGAGACTGACGGAAAGTTCTGTTCAACAAGCATAAAAAAGTGCTTTCCTTTTCCTTTGGCATTTTAACTCCAACAAGTATAAGAGAGGTATTGTGTTGACCCATGTGTTTTGTTAGGTAGTATTACAATAAAACTACGCCCCCGATTTCTATCAAACTTTGGGGATAGCAAGAACCCAAATGCACGCGCAATAGTTATGTTTGTTGTCAGCAAATGGGTGCAATTAGGTAACAAAGTCTAGCTGTGAGCATTAGCTTTCATTGAATATATAGCCTGTCATAACCACACGATGACTCCAAATTGTCGCTCAATTCTCTGAGGCTGCTTTTGTGTACGTGCACGCGCTATGGACGTGTTTGTGTATACGAGACAGGGGTGAGTGACAGCCATGAACGCTAGTTAGTTTATTCGGGTGGACCAAAAATTTAAGACTCTTTTTATGCAATTTAAATCATAATCGTGACATTTTTTTTGTACAATCTGTTCTTTTAAACCACTATTGGTAACATATACTATTATACTAATACTAATATACTAATAAGCGAGAGCATGGAAAGATGTTTTATAACGAGAAGCACGCTGTAGCCATGTGCTCGCAGCCCATGACACACTAATCGCCGAGGTGGTGGCTCCGGGAAAGGCAGATAGGCGGGAGCTGACGGTGCATTGACCGCTTGTGACTGCTGTCAGGCTATGCAGCAACCGAAGAACAATATGTGCTTTCACATTAAAAAAAGATTACAAGTTTATAGGATGTGTAATTTTTTCTGACTGGAAGTGGAGGCAAAGTGTCTCTTTTGATGCTAAAGGTTGCCGACCCCTGTACTAGACATTGGTGGCGTTCTTATATTTTTTTGGTTTCAGCAAATGTGATTTGGAGAAAGTTGCGTCCAGTCCTTTTAACCAATGATCATAGCGAAATGATAAAAACAATAAAACTCTTTGTTGCTCAAATTACGAACTGTACAACTGGACTGTCCACTGTGCTGCATGTAATGGCTGACGTGAGTATGTTGATGAGAGCAGTTGTATTTGGTTAAACAAAACCAACCCTAAGTGCCATCATCAGTTATTCAATTAAACAAATATTTCAGCTGCTTTTGATCAAACCTCCTTGTGACACTTTTTCCCTGTCGTCTCCTGTTGGAACTCTTTCAATGATTGTTTCTCCCCCACTGCCTCCCTCAAACTCAAAACATCTATAATTGCAATACTTTGGTGGTATTTACTGCTCAAAGAATTTCAATGTATGTCACAAACTGACATGAGGCAATGACCCCTTTCACATCTATTCCACGCGCACGCAAACTGTCTTTGGTTTATATATGTGTGATATGTGAATGAAGACTTTGGTGAGTAACACGACTGCGGGGCACAGTAGTCGTACAATTAATGTACATTTTGCTGGAGGAGCTTTCAAAACACAAACACAACAACAGCGTTATGTTCTGCACTTACTGCTTTGTCCGTGATGTACTTTTACAGACTAGGAAGCCTGGGCTTGTCTGTTATGTTCATACATGGTGGTGTGGGGGTGTTATGGGTTACTGTTCCTTTAAGGTTTGGCCGTCAAGTGTAACTGTCATGTAAAGTGGGGGATTGAAGTAAAAGGTGTTTAGCATTCTGCACGTGGTTATTGTCTAGTGCACAGACATAACATTTGGCGAACGAGGATGTCTTCTTTGGCTTTGACGTCCAGAGGGTGGACGAGCAAGGGAGAAGGGCCATGTGCTGCACAAATTGCGGCTCATCTGACGATGCCACTGGACATCAGATATGCCCTGCCCGAGGAAAGCATTGGCGGAAGTGAATGAACCACTTTGCACGAGTGTGTTGCTCTCCCCCCGCACGTGGCCAGCGGGACCTCTAAGTGATGGCCTCATGGTCATGTTCCAGGGACTGGGGTGCATGTTGGGTTTTGTGCACCGGCTGACAGTGAACCCGACGGTCCACCCTGTTATCCATCCGCGATGTAGTTGAGACAGAACTCCGCAGGACACAGGCACATGAGGCTGCTGAGGTGGGCTGATCAGCTGAACCAGTACAACTTCAAACTGGAATTTCCAACTTGGTGGAGGACCTCCTGTCAAGGGCCGTCTCTGTCAGGGTCAGGGTGAGCTCTACCAACCCTGGTGGAAGAGGAGCACTGGCTCCAGGTCAGCACAGTGGTCACCCTGATGGAGTTGCAGCAGGCCTCAGCAGAGGATGATGTTCTCACAAGGCCAAGGTTGAGCATGGCCTCCTCCCTTATCACAGAGTGCGGGACAAACTCTCCTGTTGGGGGTCAGTGTGTGTGGCCCGTGGACACCACGCCACCATACCTGACGTGCTGAGAGCCGGGGTGCTGTGCATGGCACACGAAGGGCACCTAGGCGTGGTGAAGATGAAGCAGCACTGCCGGGGCACCGTGTGGTGGCCCCGCATTGATGCCAACGTGGAGGAGCTGGAGCGTGACTGTGCGAGTTGCCTTTTGATTGGGAAAACGGGGCAGCCTGCCATCGCGCCTCTCACTACATTTTCGTGGCCTGCAGCGCCATGGGAGCACATTCAGGTCAACCTTTGCGGCGAACTTCACGGAGCGCCTGCACACGCCCCGTTCTTGCTGGCTGTGCACGACTTGCAGTCCAAGTGGCCGGAGGTGTTCAAACTAAGCTCCACCATTACAGAACAACTGAAAGCACAGAATTCAGACATGTGTTCATGTCTCACATCAGGATTGTGGATGATGGGCAAAATTCCCAAAAAAGTGCAGTTTTCGTTTAAAGAAAACAGCAGCTTTGTAGTAGCATGTGGTTTGTATTTTTTTCTGATGTTCTGTCATTGTTTATCGTGATTGGCCACGGGCCAATAAAACATGAGCTGTGTGCCACAAATGGCCCCCCAGCTGGACTTTGAACACCTTTGAATGTGTACAACTATAAAAGTGTAGTAGAGCAGTATCATTTATTTTTATTTCTCCATACGTTTGTTTCTGAATGACTCTCTTGTTGATGTTCCTTGTACTCCAGTTGCTAAGCCACTTGGAATATCATCATGTGAAGACGGGTCGTCATATCTCCATTCATCTTTTCTCTTCCAAATTAATGACTCACAACCTTAAGTCACAGTTTTCTAAAAAGGAAAACAATTTTGTCTGGGCTTTGACTAGGAAACTGTGTCTAATTTGCCCAATGCGCAAAAATACAGGACTCCCAAACGTCTATGTAAACTGGAAGAAGACAGGGGGAGACCCCAGACCTCTGGTTTGATGACATCACCGCTAAGGCACGAGAGGGCAGGGCCGCATGGAAAAAACAGATGTGCAAGACAAGAAACACACTATAAGCTACTCACTTAAGTCACTCTTCACCCAAATTTAGGATTTGAGCTTTCATAACCAAGGTACTAAAGTCCAAATATTTGGATAAAGCTGCTTGGAATTTATTTATATTTATTATGTGCATTATTTCCTGATCCCAATGTTATTGCCATTTAAATGACTCCACACTCCTACTGCAGTCCCTGACTGCTGATTGAATGTATTGTCTTCATTTGCCATCGTTCAGGAGTGAGCTGCGGTACTTCCTGAATCAATGGTGATCTTAGCAGTTTTAACTGTACCCATAACTCATGTCTGTTCGTCTCTCTCTTAGGCTGCCTGCACATGCATTTATTCACTCTTTGGCACAGTTCCACTGAGGTTAGTTGATTACAAAAAAGGCACTTTTAGGCAAAAGTGTATAAAAGTTGGAATTAAACAAGCAAACACTGTCTTTTTATAGTCTTCTACCCTTTGTAACTCTCACAGTGGTTCATCAGGGAATGGTCTGTAAAGTGAAAAATATAGACATGTTTTTTTGAGTGGTTGTCAGGGTGTAATTTAAAATGGATTGAAGGGAGAAAACAACTTTGAGTGGTAGAGTACAACGTTGCAAAACCTCCAGACCAGATGTGGACAGCTGGAGGGTTGAGAAACATACAAAGTCTCTCAAGGGAGGGCACATGCTGTTTGTGTGTTTGTGTGTGTGTGAGTCGAACCCCACACTCGGTTTGTTATGGCTGACATCAGAAACACAACTTTCCCTTGCCTTGTTGCTTCAGTTTTCATTGGTCTTTAAAAGGCAAGTGCTAAACTGTTTCTCACGTTTGAAAGCATCCGCAAGAAGTGTTTGATTTTGTGAACCTTCTTACGTTCATACACAAACTTTAAAAATATAAGGAAGAGTCTCAAAGCCAGAGATGTGTTGCAAGCACCAGAAGCAGGGGGCCCATGGAGCACAGAGGCTGTCTTCAATAAACACATTTCCTGTGCCTTCAAGTGGCTATTTGTTCACTTTTCTCAGAGGCAGTCTTGGCTCTTCAGACTCGCGTGAGGACTGCTGCTTTTCCACTTCTGTCCAACTTCCTTTGAAATTTGTTTTCTGACCAAGAGGTTAGAGTGAGACACTTTTTAAAACTGCTTACACTGGAAGCACAGTGCAGTTAAGGTGATTGGCAATTGTGTTGTCTTTGATGACCCGTAACTTGACTTGGCAGAAGACGCCAAAGTAATTCAAACCTTGGATTTCGTACACCCCAGTTTTCGTATCATTCTTTGTCTAAAATTTTAGTTACAATCCTAAAAGTAGTCTATGTGTCTGATTATTGACTCTCTGCATGTGCTTTTCAACAAAAGGATGCCATACAGCACAATATTGCACGTAACAAACTACTCAGTTTGCCCTGTATCGTATTGTTCCGCGGAATCGAGTGCCCAAAGATAAAGAACGTAAGAAACAATATTGAATTCGATCTTGCCAGGATGTACGGAGGTCCGCATCAACAATAAGTTCCATCCAATTGTCATTTATAGTAATTTCACATAATTTTCTGCATGTAAAACTAATTATTCTCTCTAAAACTTATTTTTTGTTAATATTTTAGGGTGTCTGGAATGGATGATTTGGATTTACAATATTTCCTTCGGGAAAAATTGCCTCAATTTTTGTACGTTTATTTTATTGAACAAATTAAAAACCATGGTACAAGTGTGTAACAGCATTAAAGTCTTGCAATGACAATAGTTTTTGTGCACATGAAGTCCTTTTGCATGGGTGCATGTTGAACCTGATAATATAATAATTAAAGCCGTATATACAGTATAACATTGCAATAAAAATGACAACATTCATGCAAACAGTAGAAACTATATATTGTAAGTATTTTACACCATGCGAGGCAGCTTGTTTTTGATTGTTTAGAAAATCCTTGGGTCCCGCCATCACTACACCCAACCCCCGATATCCGCACCGTCACCATCTGCTCTGGGGGTAGGGCTGTCTGTTTCCATGGTAACTCTGTACCCCTCCTCCCTATAAGCGTGGGGCTTTGTTTTGCATGTCCCACGTGCAGCCCGGTTCCAACTGTAACCTGAGCTTTCTTCTGAGGGGTACCTGGGCTGGCTTTTTTTATCAAATGTGCACCATAGATAACGGAGAACATTAGTTTGCACCATCATCAGCTACAGAAAAGACGGCTATACAGGCAAGGTGCTAAGGGGGAATCACAACAATGGACAACTCTGACAAACCGGGTACTTATGTTTGCCCAAGAAGCCCCACTGAGAATGTCACCCCTCCCCCGATCGCAAAAAGGTGCAAATTAAGCTTTTTGAGCAGTGCCACAGGACGCTTTCCCACCCCCGACACACACTGTCTTAAAACTGAGGTAGCAAAAGGGGAAGCCAAAGGGTAAGGCCTTGTCCACACAGAAACAAAGCCAGACTAAAGTTATACGTCCGCACCAAATCGCATCAGGTAATACTGTCCACATGAAAACATTTAAAATAACTCAAATGACAGCCTGTGTGCAGTGCTTTTAATTTTGTCTCCCCAGGAGTTTTTTAGATTGTTGCAGCCTTAAACGGGAGCTAGTCCCAAAATTTGTGACGGAAGTTGCTGTGTTTTTAGGTGATTGTTGAGAATGTGAATGTCGCAAATATTGTTCAAATTGCCCCTCTGTGTAATTTCTAAAAGGGAAATATGTTTCAGAATAAGTAATTAATAAATGAATATATATTAAAGAACAATAAGATTGAGAAAACTTACCAACAACACACAAAAAGACAACACTGGGCCCACAACAGTCTGCACCTGTATCATAAATAAATAAAATGACTAAAACTAAATTCTAAATAAATAAAGACCAAATGAATTTTAATATCAGCTTCCATCCCTCCATCTTCTATGCCGCTTATCCTCACGAGGGTCGCGGGTATGCTGGAGCCTATCCCAGCTGACTTCAGGCGAGAGGCGGGGTACACCCTGGACTGGTCGACAGTCAATGGCAGGTCACATATAGACAAACAACCATTCACACTCACATTCATACCTATGGAATATTTACAGTCGCCAATTAAACTAACATGCATGATATTGCAATGTAGGAGGAAACCGGAGTACCCGGAGAAAACCCACACATGCACGGGGAGAACATGCAAACTCCACACAGGGATGCCCGATGGGGATTCGAACCCAGATCTTCCCGATCTCCTGACTGTGTGGCCAACATGCTAACCGCTAGGCCAAGGTGCAGCCAATCTCATCTTTCATGTGAGAAAAACAATAAAGAAGAACTTTCACGGTGAAGACACAAATGCTAAAAACGGATATACAGTTTTTTATACAGTATATGCAGTGGAACCTTGGTTACCGTATGCCCCAGTTAGTGTGTTTTCTGGTTAACGTTGAAAATTGACACCAAAATTTTCGATTGTTGTATGTTTTCCAGTCAACGTTGAGTATGACACGGGTCTCTTTGAAATGCATGTAAATACATACAAATGATGAATGAAAGGGATAAATGAACATTTAAGGATACTTATGCGTTCACTGAAGACATGATTGACATGATTGTCAAACGAAAGACACAATGTGGCAGCGAGATCAATACGAACACCAACTCTTTTGCGAGGTTGTGTCCGTGTTGATGTAGTCATAAATAAGAATCGTCAAAATAATCCACAAAGTCAAACTCGCTCGCTCCTGAGTACATAACAATATGATTGCTCATTGCCTGTTCTCACGACGACTAGCACATTTCGTAATAGACATAACAAGGAATATTCATAGTAATCCACAAAACCAGAGCCGACGTCACCCTCGCACACATTCAAGCACGTAATAAAGACGTCTCATGTAATTAAAGTGCATGTTAGAAATGATAACCACCACCTTGGACAATGGGTAAACAGAATAATTTAATATAATCCACTAAATCAGTAAAATCCTGGTAATACAGCGTTGTACAAGGGACAGCACAAGCCAAAAGGCCCAAAGCAAAAACGTGTTTCCATTGACTAGACTTGGGTAAAAAAGTTTCCCCTGAGCCCAAACTTTCCCTGGAAAAGTACAGACCAGTGAGGTGGGACTTTTCCGAAGTCCAGGGTGTGGCCTGTGTGCTGAAGAACGCTGATTGGTGGAACTCACTTAGCAGTGTTTTGATTCACCCAGCTTAATTTCGATGATTTGGAAAATGGAGCAAAATAATAGAAGTGAAAAGATTATTTGTTTGAATGTTTTTGGAGAGGAAGATATTCGGCTAGATTTTGTTGATGCCATAAAACAACTGAGGCTATGGAGGCCTCGCCGACAAGCTGGTGGATGTAAATGTAGAGCCAGTGACGGACTTCGCAATTTTGGAGCCTAAGGCGAACATAGCCAGGGGCCCTCTACACATGTTCTTTTAACACAAAAAAGCAGGAAAGGCAGCCTCAGAAGGCCCCCACCAATATACTGTACAACCTTGCACTAAATTAATACGGCGTGAACAGAATGAGAGAATACCACGGTATTTCAAAATGCCAGATATTTATTTTTCAACAAATACAACCCAGACATCATCACAACCAATGTGTGTGTGTGTGTGTGTGTGTGTGTGTGTTTGGGAGAGAAAGAGAAGAGACTTTGTGTATGTATTGAGGGTGAAGATGAACAATTACAATGTAACAAAAGCAATTACTAAACAATACATGCCAACAGTCATAACAGGTCAGGAGGAAGGCATGGAAATGCTTGTATGTTAACATACTGTAATTATACATGAATATAGTTGGGGGTGCTGCCGGCTGTGGTGGCCCTGGCCCGTGCTGGTTGGGGTGGGGGCAGCTGGTTGGGGGCCCCCTACTAGTTGGGGACCTAAGGCAATTGCCTACTTTGCCTTAATGGTAGGTCCGCCCCTGTGTAGAGCACATGCGGAAGCAAATTTCTGAAAGGTTGAAGAAAGTTAAGCAAGATTACAAGGGGCTGAAGGGCAGTCGCAGTGGGTCCGACTGTGGCTACAAGGGGCTCGAAGAGCTAGTAGCTCCAGGATATGTGCCAAGATATCAGAGGTAAATCAAATAAATATTAACCCCAAGATTGTTAATGCTATAACAATCATAAGCGGCACACCATTTGCTGAGTTAACTAAAACCCAAGTTAACCGGTCAACAGTCGTTGACGTTTATTCTTTCTGTATTGTGAATACGATCTGAAATAGACCGTACAGACTCACCTGATCTACAGGAGCTCATCCATCTCAGCGAGACAAAACCCTAATCTTCACTGACTTTAGTTTTTTTTTAGTTTAGTTTCAGGGCACAACAAAATATTAAGATGCTGGGGTGAGTCGTGCCAGTCGAAATACTCAGATATGTTGGCTTGTCGGCAATTGTTCACTCGCGTGACGGCGAACGGGCGGTAACGCCATCACTTTCAGAAAGTAGATGACACGGTATCCTTTAAGGCCCATCCATTTGGCCAACTCCAATGTGAATGTTACCCAAAATAGTCAGTTTGCCGCATCAAAAATAAGTTCCACTCTGGCAAAGAAAGAAGAAATCGAGGAAGCTAATGTTGCGAAAGGGGTAAAGGTGTTAATGAAACAGCGATCACAAACTATGGAAGATGTTGAGAAGTTGTTGTTGGTCTGGAACAGTCTTCCCAACAAGAGTCTTCAATAAAGGTAAAAGTGATGTTCATTTATCCATTTCATTTGTCATTTACAATTATTTTGCCTTGTTTTATGCATATAAAACTATAATTATTCCGTATAAAATCTATTTTTTGTTCATATTTTGGGTGTCTGGTAAGGGTTAATTTGATTTTACATTTTGTTCTAAGGGAAAAATTGCTTTGGGTTTTGTGCGTTTCAGTTCTCGTCTAAGTTTTTGGAACAAATTGTAATTAATGACAAAAACCAACGTACTTCTGTACTTAATTTAATTGCATCATGCTCAGTAAAAACAAAACCTTGCAGTTAAACGCAGATTTACAACCGCAGTATTCACTTGGCCTTTATAAGAAAAAGATACATTTACTGTGTATGTGGATTAATTGCTTGCATGTGACTTTAATTCCTGGCACACAGCAAAGACACAGCCAGTCTTTCGCAGAGTCATCTTGGGTCGTTGCCATGTCTAACCTTGCGTTAATAGCATTTAATAAAACGAATGACGCCCTTGTGCATTTTTCCGGCGTGTGTTGGCAGGGTAACAGCCTCAGGAATTCAAGTTAAAGGACCGAAGGCAGCGACAGCACACAACGTGCATTTCAGCCGATAACTCAGAAGAATGTTATGGACGGGTTTTCATCCTTCAAGATTCATGGTTCATTCAGCCAGTGCTGCTTTTTTGCAAAGAGCTGACCGCAGCTGCCTGAAAAGAACATTATGGCTCTCCAAGTAGACGGTACACATGCATTCAATCACACCACCAGGCCTTACCCTTTCTTTCAACAAATGTGTCTTCAGCAGGAAAGCAAATATCACAAGAGGATGATACACAAGAGGGTCAGGTCCTGACGCACACAACAGGGCAACTTTTGAGCAAAGCCCTTTCACCTCTTTAGACATGTTGCAACGTCTGCAGGGGGGGGACAAGAAACCGGCCAAAACAGGGACAGGCATTGTTATACTAACGGGAAACTATAAAATTTGATTTAAGATTAACCTGTTTTAATGTGTTTTTGACCGAACCTCACTTCTTAATGCGCTGTAACTTTTTATTGCTACATACTTAACCCTCTTTATTTAAAGCACATTAAATTGCCTTTGTGCATATAATTGCCCAAATAAATAATTGGACTTTTGTGTTTTTGTCAGTTGCCGTAATTTTTGCATGTTTTTATATTCACTCAAGTTGGACATTTGGAGGTTATGCACAAAAAATGTGGGACACTTGCACACAATATACAAAATGTAGGGGATCTTTGGTTTTCGTGATTAAACTGTTCCAAAGGGTCCATCTATTTTTCCCATAGGAAAGTAAATCCAATTAATCCATTCCAGACACAGGGATCAAGGCTTTCAGAAACAAGAGTTTAGTAATTGGGGCTGTTTCTTTAACCAGTGAAATTTCAGATTCACCACACAGGGCCAGCTAACTGGCCCACAATAATGTCATCATTTTTCTGTCCTCTAATTGGTTGATGAAAGTTACGCCCACATTGGCTCACTGAGGAGGAGAAATTGCCGTCTATGGTGAGCAGATGTGTTTTAATGAAAAGTTCCATGTTTTTTGTCGTGTTTTCAGATAAATATTGACTCTGAACTTCTCCAGATGATGTTGTAGTGCAGAGGTTTGGAGTCGTCTAAACCGAGCCATTCCATTTACGCATGTTAGATTTGCTCGAGTGCCAAATTTACAAGCACCGCCGATCATCAGTGGAAGTTACTAATGCTCAAAGTCACTAGCACAAATGAAAATATCGGTGATGATGTATTTAAGGATAAAGGGTTAAGTGTTGCTTTATTAATAATGGTATTGTAGTGACCTGACATTTCTGTATGGTGTTCCAGTTTATCAGAGGCGTGGACTCGAGTCACGCAACTTGCACTCCGATTGCAGTCATGATTTTAATGACTTTGTAGTCGACTTAAGAATATCTTCAAAACACTTGGAACTCGGCTTGGGCTTTGACATCAATGCCTCTGAACTTGACTCTGAACTTGATTCAATTGACTTCAAAATACTTGACATTTTCCATGAATATGTTGAATAAAATGTAGCCAGCAAAACAACCTATTTGTCCTTTGAATCGGCCTCATTGAATGCATCTATTAACGGCCGGTCAGGTTTAATAACAAACAACGAATGTGTGGATTACATAAATACCTGTACCAACTGAATGCTAGGTCAGCACTCTTTCTGTGACTACGTTTTGTCACACTGGTTTTATTTTATTTAAAAAAATACAACTTTACTTGACTTGAGACTTGACATGGACTGGCACGTCTGTACTTGAGACTTAACTCGTCAATTGAGATTAAAGACTTGAGACTTGTAAAACACTGACATGCTCCCACCTCCGGAGTGCATTTTTTGTGCACACGGCTAGCGCAGTGGGCAATGACGCAACGTTTGGCACAGGAGACCAGCGTTTGAAACCCAATCATAATGAATGGCAAACGAACGGCCAAATATATTATCGTCATTATTATTTTTTAACAATATTGGCCCTCACAGTGTCTTCAGAGACAAAAATCTGTCCGGTGAAATCCCCACTAAAGGTACCAAGTGCACCGCCCACCACTGGTATATACAACTATATACAGTGCAAGACTTGAGCAAGTACAACCAAGTCCTTCACAAATATGACCAAGCTGTTCTTTGAGGCGTTTCATAAGCAAACCATGTAATCTACTTCTATTTCATCTCCATGCCTTAAACCCTACTTCTAAATAAAGAATTTTTAAAAAACACACGCAAAAGAGCACCACTTGAGTCAGTAACAAGCGGTGTCCTGAAGCCACAAAGCTGGCCTGCTCAGTTTCCAGATTATCTGTCTCTTTCTTTTGCACCGTGGCACCTCACATTACATCCTCGGAATAAAAGCACGCCTGTGGTTAACAATAAAGCCTCGCTGCTCCCTAACAACAAGGGGGGAGGGCATCACATTCCTCCGCTGACCTCCTCTTTACAGCAGATATTAAACAATAACTCTAGCTTTCTATGTGCCTTTACTTGCTAAGTGTTTTCTTCCCTTGTTTTTCCTCATTTGTGACATGCAGTATGTAAAAAGGAAGTGTAGTTGCATGTTTTGCTGTGTTTAGGATCAGGAAAGTGCATCAGCAAAAGCAACGAAAAGTGGCATTCGTTGAGACCATGCAGCCACAATGAAATCTTTCACTTGATGCTGACCAGATGCCTGTTAACCTCATTTGTCTTATTGTAGTCACACCTCTCGGGAAAGTGCAGTGTCATTGCCTGAGGAGTTCACTGTTTAAAAGGAATCTCACTTTTGATGGACTGTAGTTTAAGACCATACATTAGGCTATTGTGGAGGGGAGATGCCACTTTTATATTCCGTAAGAGTGCTGAGCTCAGGCTTCCACTGCTTGGTGATTCATGATACTGCTGGTCCAAGCCACCTAAAGTTGTAATGTGCAACATAAATCTCACCATAAAATGCTGCAAACTCCCCTTTGTCTTGTAGAAATGAATTGTAATATGTTATGCCCTGTGCAGATTGACCCATTATAAATAATAGCAGAAAGATAAATAGAAAAAATAAGATAAGGGATTAAAAGTAGACAGAACTTTGTTCAGTGATGCATAATACATATTGTATGATAAATAGTGATTTAGTTAAATGATGAGAACAATACAAATGTAAAACTGACAGAACATTGTGTAGTGAATGGATAATTACTGAGTACAGTAATGCCTCGTTTATGGCAGTTAATTGGTTCCAGACCTGACCGTGGCAAGTGAATTTGCACAACATGGAATTCCTTATTTATAAATAGAATATTTTTGTAGTTAGAGCAGCAAAAACCTGTTTACGACCTTCTAAATAATTTTTAAAAAACATTATTAGAGCCCTCTAGACATTAATTAACACTCCTATAGTCACCTTTACACTCGTATTACCCAATATAGTACACATAATAAGAGCAAATAATGTAAATTCCGGTGTATAAGCCGCACTGGTGTACAAGCCGCACCCACTAAATTTGAGGAAAAAAATGATTTGTACATGTATAAACCGCAGATGTCCAAGTTATAAAATGGGATATTTAGTGCACAGAAATAAGTTACACAGAAAGACTTTTAAAAAAAACATTTAATCAAATAAATGTTTTTTCCAAACAGTGCGTGTCAAACAGTGGTGCAACACGGCTATTTAAACAGTGCAGAACAGTACATGTAACATAGATAACAGTAGCCTACCAGAAAAGTCATTCATCGCTGTCCTCTTGGGCACTAAAACCACGAAAGTCTTCCTCTTCTGTGCCAGAATTCCAGAATTGAACAGCGTCTTAATTCCTTCGTCACACGTTGTCTGTCGCTCTCTCTCGGTGTGCTCTCCATGTCTATCTGGCAGTAGTCCCAGCCTTTCGAAACCCCTTGAAGATAGTGTTTTTCTGCTCCACACCGTAATGATTCATCGACAGAAGTTCCTTCTCTGACAGCCAAATCCATCGCCTTTAACTTGAAAGCGGCATCATATCCATTTCTTCGTGTGCTTTCTCTGATGCAAGATTGTGACCACAGGGTTGTCACTGCGCATGTGCGCAACGCGTCTACATTCTGGTACAGTAGGTGGCGGTATGCACCTAAACGTTGGTTATCACCCGCCATAAACAAAAAGAAGAAGAAGAAGAAGGCTGTCTATATCCGGCCGCCTACTTTTCAGCAGTCAGAGTTAGATGGCTAGATAGACACTTTATGTTGTTTTATATGCTTTATTGTATCTGTATTTATTGATTGATGTCCAGTATATCAACTGGAGCGACAGGGTTAGCAAACGCCGAGAATGGTGGCTTCTCTGCGTTTTTTTTAGTTGTTTCCTGAACTTTTTTTTGCCCTTATGATGGACAATCTTATTAATACCATTTTCCGATATACACATTTAAATGATTAGTAGTAGTTCTGAAGTATAGGAGATGTCATGAGTTTAGAACATGACCACATATTAGCCACACCAATGTATAAGACACAGGGTTCAAAGTTTGGTAAAAAAAAAGTAGCGGCTTCTACACCGGAATTTACGGTAAGATATTTATGACGTAAATAAGACTTGTGCTGACTCGTGTGTTGCTATATGTGAGAGTGAGTGAAAGTTACATCAAGAATCAGAGTTGAGTTTCATCTTGTCGTGGGTTACGGCCGCAACAGTAGCCCATGTTTTTATTACGGATTATTGTGCCTGTTGTGAGATGATTTAAACCCGCAATAAAAGGCTGTCGTTATGGCGATCAAGTCTGGTGATTGTGTGTCTCACCGAACATGACGGTAACATTAGTGAAACCTAGTGACTAATGTAGACAACTACCAATTAAACGTCTTTGGATGCATCTTTTGAATGCCTTATATTTGTTTTTCGTTCGATTAGCCAGTTTCATGCGTGAAAATGCATGATTTAGGCAAGAAATATGTAACATTGGCTTAAATATGCATATTTTTTACTAATAATAGCCCGTATTCAACCACAAAGCAGCATGATTTATTAATTAATATATTTTTTGAAAAACCATGATAGAGTGAAGCTGTGGAATTCGAACATTGAAGTGGCAACAGACAACTGTGTAGTCCTGACTATAGTCGTCCCTCGCTGCAGCACGGTTCAAACAGCGGCCCTAAATGATGGATGATAGATGTTTCGTGATTAACTATGGCTAGTAATATATGGTTAGTATATATAGTGTATATAGATAGTAACACCAGAGAACAATAAAGACTGTGAAGTGGTTTTTGGTTGAGAACATGTTCTGTTTTATTCAGTATTGAAGTGTTGTCATTTTCAGTTTGTGTTTGCGGGTCTTGACAGACACTTAAACATTATTTTGGCTTTGCTTAGGTTCCAGGATAGCCTGTCGTTCACGCACAATCTGGCTCTTGCAGTCAACTCTTTGAAGTAAAAGACAGGAGCCGGCTCTTTAAAGTGTTTGAAGTCATTTTTTTCTCATCTTTTTTTTCTGTTATTACATCTGTTAATATATAAAAGTAAGCTAACAAACATCTTGAGCGTGTGTAAGGAAGAGTACTATAGTCAATTAGTAGACAAGAGTAAAAATAACATTGGAGCAACTTGTTGCATTCTAAACAGTATTATTCGGAATGGTTTTAGGAAATCAGATTACCCTCATTATTTCACGGTTGGAAATGCCAATTATGATTATATGAATGAGGTAGCTGGAAAGTTGAATAATTACCTTGTAAATACTGGACCAAAACTGGAGGAAAACATCCCAAAATTCTGGCCAGTGGAGGAACGGGATGAAACTAGAGACAGGAACACTAATTCAATGTTCCTCACTGAGGCGACAAAAAAGGAAATCATTGACATTGTCAACAAATTTCAAACAAAAACATCAACTGATTGTAATGGAATTGAAATGGAAACGATAATAATAGTAATCAACCAGATCGCAGAACCGTTGACGTAAATCAGTAATTTATCATTTCAGACCGGCAAATTTCCAAACAAACTTAAAACAATTGTACTTCTAATTTTCAAAAATAGAGACAAACATCCATTTAGAAACTATCGCCCAGTTTTGTTATTACCACAATTTTCCAAAATTATTGAAAAGTTATTCAACAATAGGTTGGACAAATTTATTAATAAGAATAAATTACTTGTGGAAAGCCAATACAGATAGAGGTAACATTTCAACTTCCATGGCACTGATCGAAATTACCTAGTAAATTACCAACACTATAGACGGCAGGAAGAGCGCAGCTGCAGTATTTATGGATTTGACAAAAGCTTTCGATACAGTTAATCACAACATTCTAATTGCAAAATTAGAAAGGTATGGAATAAGAGGGTTAGTGTTGAATCTAGCTAACAGAAAGCAATATGTGAAGCCAAGAGAATATACTTCAGCATGCTTAAATACATAGTGCGGCGTACTCCAGGGGTCAATACTGGGACCAAAACTGTTCAACTTATACATAAATGACATTTGTAAAGTCACGAAAGACCTTAAACTAGTACTATTTGCAGATGGTACTACTGCCTTCTGTTCTGGAGAAAGTACACAAGAGCTAATGAAAAAAATCCCAGATGAAATGACTATACTAAAAAGATGGTTTGATAAAAACAGATTATCCCTGAACCTAAAACTAAGATAATGCTATTGGGTAATAGCAGAAAGGAAACTTATGCGCAAATACAAATGAATTGGAGTGGACGTTAAAAGGGTGAACAAAAATACATTTCTGGTGGTCATTATAGATTAAAAAATATACAACATAAAGAGGCAAAAAATACATTAATGTTGAATAAAGCAAAATTCATCCTCGATCAAAAATCACTCCATGCTCTCTATTGCTCTCTGGTATTACCATATGTAACTTATCGTGTGGAGATATGGGAAAATAACTGTAAAATTACAATGGTTATAGGTACTGCAAATAATATTTAGTTTAATCCATAGGCCGTGTACAGAGAACATACAAATCCTCTATTCTTAAAATCACAATTATTAAAATTTGCTGATCTAGTAAATTTTCAAACAGCTAAAATTATGCGTAAAGCAAACAATAATCTGCTACCCAAAAATGTCATACAATTATCCTCAACAAGAGCGGAGAAATATGACCTCAGAGAAAAATGTAACTTAAAACATTCATACGCGAGAAAAACGCTAAAAACCTTCAGCATTTCAGTATGTGGAGTCTAATTATGGAACGGATGGAGCAAGGAACTCAAACAATGCACTAACATGAGCGATTTCAAGAAACAATCCAAGCAGTTGATGTTTGCAAAGTACAAGGAAGAAGAGTCCTGAACCACTGCGTACAAAATGCTACTTGTATGTCTAAACAATACTACATTCACTACTAACTCTTCCTTCTTGTCTCATTACTCTTCATTCTTATGTGAGTACATCATCAGTATTCACACATTATCCAACTATGTTCTGTTACAGTATGTCTATTTCATACATATTATTTCTTATGATTTTAATATGAAGTGACTATTTTACCACATGATTACATTACCTTGTTATTTTCCTATGTTTTCAACCAGAAGACAGTGCATTTGGAATACAGGAAGTGAACAAATGTATTGCAATTGATGTAAACCGGATGGGGAGTAGGATTAAATATGCTTTGCTTCTTCCTACTCCTTTTGGGCATGCGGAACTGTGAATTATAATATGTGATGTATTCCAATGTAACATGTATAAATGTTCAAATAGACTCAACCATTACCATATCCATTAACATTAAACCCTCATTGATTGGTGATTGGTCAAAATGTGTGGTAGATGTGTGACCACTGAGCAGAAGAGCAGAGAGGGTGGCTGAACCTGGGGAGCACACAGGACGCACCTCTCATGGTGACATCAGCTGATGTGCGCAGGGTTCTAAACAAAACAAACCCACGAAAAGCAGCAGGCCCAGACAACATCTCAGGACGTGCACTTCGGGTTTGCTCATCAGAGCTAGCTGATGTGCTTGCTGACATATTTAACCTGTCGCTTGCACAAGCATCTGTACCGACCTGCTTTAAGTCCACCACCATAGTGCCCGTACCCAAGAAGAGCAACGTGACCTGCTTGAATGACTATCGCCCTATAGCACTCACTCCTATTGTTATGAAGTGCTTTGAAAGAATAGTCATGACCCACATCAAAAAGAGCATCCCGGCGGCAACTGTGGACCCTCTACAGTTTGCATATCGCCAGAACCGGTCCACGGATGATGCAGTCAACACTGCCATCCACACAGCCCTTTCTCACCTACAGGGCCAGGACACATACGTCAGAATGCTATTTATAGACTATAGCTCTGCTTTTAATACAGTCAGCCCCCACAAACTCACAAATAAGCTCCTCACACTTGGCCTGTCTCCCTCCCTCTGTAACTGGGTGTTTAACTTTCTCACGGGCAGACCCCAGTCAGTCAGAGTCCACAATCGCACATCCAGCTCAAGAATTGTGAGCACTGGGACCCCACAGGGGTGTGTGCTGAGTCCACTCCTCTACACGCTCTTCACCTACGATTGCGTGGCCTCCCAGAACAACACCAGCATCATTAAATTTGCGGATGACACTACAGTCATCGGACTGATCACTGGTGGTGTTGAAACATCATACAGAAGAGAGGTGGCGGACCTCATAGCTTGGTGTCGTGATAACAATCTCCTTCTCAATACAGATAAGACTAAAGAGATGATCATCGACCCAAGAACAAGGGAAAAGGAGCCGCATAGACCCCTGTTTATTGATGAGACTGAGGTGGAGAGGGTGAAAACCTTCAAGTTCCTTGGCACACACATCAGCGAGGACCTCACCTGGTCTCACAACACCCAACAAATTATGAAGAAGTCCCAAAGGAGACTGTACTTCCTGAGAAGACTGAGGAAATTTGGCATGTCCACCACAATCCTGAGTTGCTTCTACAGATGCACTATCGAAAGTGTCCTTACCGCCTCCATCACTGTTTGGTACGGTAACTGTACAGCACGTGATAGGAAGGCACTCCAGCGGGTGATCAAGACCTCACAGAACATTGTTGGGGCAGCCCTCCCCTCACTGCAAAACATTTATAAAACTAGAGTCCTACGCAGAACACACAACCTCATCAAGGACAGCACACATCTACAACACTCATTATTCACACTCCTACCGTCAGGCAGACGCTACAGGAGTTTGAAGTCCAGGACCACAAGGCTGGCAAACAGCTTTTACCCACAGGCCATCAGGCTTCTCAATGAAGCACTCAGACACGCCACACGCAACACACACTCATAGCACTTTATTTATTTATTTATTTATTTATTTGTATTATTTACTTGTATTAATGTCTCTTCTGTTGTTGTTGCTTAATTTATTGGTATATATGTTTATGTGTTTATGTTTCTTATGTTCTTATTCTTTCTTGTGTTTTTCTTTCTTTTCTTGGGAGAATGAACAGAATAAGATTTTCATTGCATGGTATAACTGCTGTTTTACCATGCACATGACAATAAAACTCTCTTGAATCTTGAATCTTGAATCTTGAAAGGGAAAGGAGTAAAAAACACCAAGTTCTACCGATGTTCGTTCACTCTCTCTCGTTCCCCTTCCTCCTGTTTGTGTGCTCACGGCTGTTCAGCGTGTGTAACACATACGACATCACACATTTTGACCAATCACGTGTGGCTTTAACAAAAATAAAACAAAAAAAAGACAAGAAAAAGAGCACGGTTAATTTCAAGGTGCCCATTGATCAATTCAAAGAGCCAACTGCAAGAGCTTCATTTGTGAAAATCTGTATCCGTTTTGCTCGTGAGAGTAATTTGCATTTGTTTATTAATTTTTCAAACCTATTGTTGAATAATTTTTCGCTCATTTTGGAAAATTGTGAACACGGGTGCCACCAAGGAATTCTGGGCGCCAAAAATTGCCCCCCTCCCTACTCCCTACTCCAGGTACTACTTTAGTGATCGTCATTTTGTCAAGGGATTAACCTGAAATGATGAATTACTGATGTAGGTTAATGTTTCTGAGATCTATTATGATGAGATGGATATTTTTCAACGCTTGTCTGTGTTTATTTTCACTAATATCTGCTATATTGTTTACAAACTCAGGGAATAAGCTGTTGGACACGGGCGCAAAAAGCCAAAGGATTTGAATGAGAGCCTATAGTATTTTTGGCTTCTGTTGACTTATTTTGCATCAAACAATTGTATGTAATAAAAGTGAATATGGGAGAAATTTAAACATTTTGTTGATATTGTCTTTTGTTATTGTATTTATAGACTGTTAAGTTGTTTACGCATAAAAGTTTTTACCTTTTTTTTCTTCAGGTCTTGTTCTGCACAACTGTGGTTGTAATCATGATCAACAAATTATCATTCAAGGATCTTGGAAATTTTCAAGTAAAAAGTATTGGTTTTGGCAAATTGGCCCTGTATTTACTTGGTATCAGATTGATACCAAGAAAATCGGCCAGCTCAAGTTGGAGTCACACTGTAATTATTTGCCAGTTGATCATTTTCTTGTTTTGAATTCTCATGAGAGAGATTATATTTGAGGTCATGAGGTTCTCAGACTGCTGCATGACGCTGTACAATAAATTCAATGCACACATTAACATTTTTGCAGACATCTGCATGACCAGAATGAGAGCACCCGCTTTCAGTTGCGGAATAACGGTGATGTGGAGATAAGGCCTTGTAAACCAATGTCATCCGCACCAGCATCAGCACAAAAACTACTACAGATAACACATAGCACTAAAGATTCTATGCTTTTTTTGTCCTTCAGCTGGTTAAGATAGAACCGTTGCTGGATGAAAGCAGGGAAAGGGGAGGTTAGGATTGCATCAGGAGGAATGTTGGTAGTTTTCCTGCACAGAGAAGCAGTCAGGGGGTGGGGTGCCATTGCAGGGGGAGGAGAAAAGGAGGGGAGACTGTCTCCATTCTTTGTCTAAACCCCGCGGTACTACACGATACTGGAGAGAAGGATACAGCGACTCACCGAGAAGAAAACGAATGGCTTGAGCGTGAGTCCTTTTTAGGGGATTAAATATAGAAAAAAAAAGAAAAAACTCTCGAAGATAGACAAGCGGAACGGCGTCGGAGTGAAGCAGAGGAGTTACATCACAAGTACTTGTTTCACACAACTGGCAAACAAAGCGTGGCAGCATCTCAAGGCGCTGCAGCCCTCGATAGTAACAACCCAGCTCAAGTTTGTACTCCAACTTTTCATCCAGGAGACAAGTAAGTGTGACAGAAATCTACGTTTTAATGTTCTCTGTTACAATGACCGCTGGGAAATGCATGTTTTATGCTATCTTTACGTTAACGTGCGCCTGGCGCCACGCACGTTATCTGGAAACGGGCGCAAACTGAAGCGTTATCCTCAATCTCGGCATTTTATGTGTTTATACTTTTTGTTGGTTTGTTTTAAGCAACACAAACTAACTTTCAGGGAGTTTTGAACTCGTGGCATTGATTTGGGTTTAAGGGGAACGAGAGACTTCACTTACCCCCCCCCAATCAAATGACCGCTCACCTTTTTAAACTACACGAGTTCTAACGTTATGATAGGTTAAAGCTACAAGTAACAATTTGTGAATCTAAACAGATTTTGCGGCGTACTTGAGTGGGGGAAAAAAACCGTAATGTGTGCCACGCGGAAGATTCAGGACTTTGAGGCAAATGTGGAATTTCCTCCCCCCCCTCGCCCATTCTTTCTACTATACAGGCTTATGCGATTGAAATTACGCCCAGCACATGTATGATAGGGATTCATGTGGTCACCGGCTATGTTCTCTTATTTGCATCACATCAGACACAGATTTTGGCCAGTGGTTTGGCCTACTTCCACAAACTCAGGCGGACTCGGCCTTCCTGCCTGGGGAGGGATTAAGTACCATCCCAGATGTGGGAGCCACATCAGCTTTTATCCTTTCCTGTTAAATTCTTGGAGGCTCAGTCGGTGTGACAATGTATTTGGTCACTGCTTGTTCACGTTGTTATGCTGTTTTATGGTAAAATGATTGTTTCCCAACTAAAAATGCTGTTGTCACTTAATTACTAGGAGTAGTAATGGACATTTGACTAGGGCAACCATAGGGTTTACTATATAACATATCAGAAAAGAGGCAACAATGTCTATCATTGGTTTTCTAAAGTCAAAGCTGATGTGTGTGTATATTCATATCATTGTTTGCCTAAAACACAGATAATAGGTCTGCTTTCATGGGTGACTAAGTAAATAAAGAAAATATTCACATTTGAGAGACTGAAAAGGATATTTACATTTTAAATGAAAAAACAACCAAATACCAGTTGATTAATTGGTTAATCATTGATCCGTCATTATCTATGTCTTGTGTGTTTTCTTTAGAATAATGTGGCTAGAGCTGCAACGATCAAAACTTAATTTCAACTCTTACGGTTTTTGATTTAAAATTTAAATATCCTATTCAGCTTTTCAGATGTGATTAAGTAAACTTTTTTTTTTGATTATGCATGAAAGCAGATGTATTATCTTTTGTGTTTTAAGCCAAACAAGACATTCACACACATCAACTTTGACTTGGGAAAACAGTATTTTTTTTCTTTTTTTCTGATATGTTGCAGACCAAACAACAGTTTTTTGTTTGGTTCATATTGATTCGGTCCATCGAAGGCCTAACCAATTACTCGATTAATGAAAACAAGCTTCAGATCAATCGACCCTAAGAAAATAACTGTTAGTTGCTGCCCTAAATGTAGCATAACAGACGTCTGCATTGTTCAAAGTGCCATAGCGAACATCATGTCTTTTTTTTTTTTGTGCAGAAAAGTTGAGACTGAATCAACAGTGCCTCTTCTGGTCAAGTAGCGCACTTCACTTGCTGGGGGGCGGAGGGTGCAAGACTATATTAAGTTTTCTTGTAGGTTTACATAGTAAAATTTACAATTACATGCATTCAAACATTGTGTACTGTAATAACATGTTGGGGAATACCACTTCATTCCACAAGAGGCAGCAGTGAGTCACTGTCGTAAGCAACCATGACCACCTAGATACGTTACCTCTGCCCGGTTATAGAATCACTACAGCATCAAAGAACAACACGCGCATTAAGGGTTGCTTTCAAACATAGAATGTAGATGTAAACTATTTAGGCTTTGTAACCACTGCGCATGGATATTTGGCTAAGATTCCTTCCCAGACTGTTGGAAAACGTAGGCTCATTTAATCAATTGTTGATCAATCTTTGAAATATTTTTAACAGGATTGAAGATTCTTTCTGAATGTTTTAAACACATATTCCAATGCCAGAGTTGTATTGAGCGGAATAAAGCTGCCCAGAGTCCTTAATAGATATAGCTGATGTCATGTTCTTCTAGAGACTAAATCACCAGCACCTCTGCTAGGTGAAGCCAAGTCGTTCTCCCCATTTTGCCTCAGTCGCTTCAAAACATGATTAATATGCAGTAAATTCCAAGAAACTGTCCAAATTAATTGTGTGTCATGTTGGAGTCGCTCACTTACATGAACATTGAGTTGCGATCTTCAATCATTCGAGTGATAGGCTGTGTTTTTTGCCTCTTGAACTGAAGGTCATTTATTTCTTTATATTGTATAGTTTCTGTTCAATGATCCGGACTAGGCCTGTCACGATAACAAACTTTGCTGGTCGGTAATTGTGCTACAAATCATCATCGTCTATATTCGATATTGACATTTTTTGAGACCATTTTTTCATGAATTGTCATGAGAGGTGTAATTCTAATTCCCATTTGAACCAGTAGATGGTACTCTAGTATAGTTTACCTATGTGAGTCACATTAGCTTGACACAGAAGTTACCCATATACTGTAGACCAGGGGTCACCAACGTGGTGCTCGCGGGCACCAGGTAGCCCCCCACGACCACATGAGGCGCCCTCCAGCCTGCTTTCCATTCAGCTTTTCAGTCAATAATGTGAGAACACTAAAAAGAAATGCATTCTGAAAAGCAAAATGTGAGTTGTGGATACCAGCATGTTGTTAATGTTCTGGTAAAACAAGCATATTCGTTTTTGTTCGGGTTGAAATAAGCTATAAAAATAATTGTTACAAAAATGAGTAGCTCTTGGCCATTTTCATTTTGTAAAAGTAGCTCTCACAAGAAAAAACCTTGGTGACCCCTGCTGTAGACCCTGTCTCTGTTAAGAAAAAAAATACTCCAATTTAAAAACTACGCATGCAATTATGTAGTGTATAGTTAAACTAATGTAGGGGGTCATATTTGAGCTGGACCACATATCTGTGGCAGTGGAGTAAAATGCAGTGTTGCTGATTGTCCTTCAACACGTCTTCTTTCACTCAACTGTGACATCTACATTCTCCAAGGCAATTTGTACTGACAAACATTTCTAATATTTCCCGAAATGTTGGCTTTGCAACCGTATTGAAAAGTTGCATTTCTTTTGCAATGTAGCGAGCGACACTGTCTGTGTGTGCCCACTGTTTTGCGCTGTTTCGTTTTAAATTTACTCCGCCAATCAAACGCCTCAGTAAGCGCTGACTGTCCGGACGAAGGCTCTGCTGCACATCCACACTGGAGTTGTGGCATTCGGCTTAGAAACTGTCGCTTTTGTGCCTTCATTCATGTTAGCGTTTGCTTGCTAACTGCGAGCACTCTGTCTGTGTATCCACTCGCTAGTAGCCCCGCCTACATGTACTGGGACAAAGGCTGACAAATAGAACCAATACGCACAGACCCTCTTGTCATAGAACCCTCATGTCATCCAGCCTGTGTGGTACAGGTAGACGAAGAAAAGGAACAGGCATATAAGCACATGTCAATTTATCGAAGCCGTCAAAATGATCAATTTTTTTAATCTTTCGATTATCGTGACGGGCCAAATCCAGACGAAGTCTGAATGCCAGTGGTTAATGAATGCAAGAGCCTAAAACATAAGCATTTTATCATGTCTGATCATTCTCAACTCCGAATCGCCACACTGGCACTTGCAGACCTGCCGACACAGACACGTTTTTTGTACTCGCCACACTTTTTGACCCTTGAATACGCTCATCCCTGCAAAACAATCCTCATGCTTAGCATCGCGTGCACCTCCAGAAATCTAACCTTGCGGGACCGTTAAGGCTGAGATTGGTCGGCTTTTGGTACATTATTTCTTGTGTGTATACAACTCGTTGAGAGAGCGTACAGCCCACCTCCACGAACGCCTCCTCCAATTTCGGATTGCTTCCAGCTGCAATAACACTCCCCGTCTCTCTTTAATTACCATATTTGCTTGCGACGAAGGATCTAACGAGCTAAATTGTTGAGAAGAGTTGTGGTTTGTCACAACATACGCTCAACTCTGAAGAAGTAGCCATTAAAACATGGGTGTCCAAAGTCCGGCTTAGGGGATTTTTGAGGCCTGCGGTTTATTAGCCCGCGGCCTATTGTCGAAGTAATAAAACTGAAAAAAATGCAAAAATGGCAAGAAACAAAAAATCCATAAGATAGTGCGAGTAATGTTCATATTACTTACACAAAGGATTCTCTTTTTAAATATGTCAACTTTTTACAAAATTTTATTTTTCCAGGTTTTGTGAGCGTGTGTGGAGGGGGTACACGTTTCTTAAAGGTTGGCAAGTTTTCAGCCGCACACTAGCTTAAACATGGTGGACTATGAGTGTGTTCCACCAATCAGCATACAGTACACAGCCTTCTCCTCAAAAGTCCCTGGGGATTTGTTTTAAACAGGGGTGTCCCAATCAGCTGTTGATATCCGTCTGATATCAGCAAAAATCGGATTGTATTGACACTCTGATACAAGCAGTTGATTCCAGACTCCAGTACCTCTTCTTATTTTTGGGGAAAATGCTTGCAAAGTTTTTCAAAATCCCAGGTAAATGACTAAAGCTTGATTGATAAGAGGGGGCTATTGCCTTACATAGGTCATCACTACTTTGCACTACTTTTGCAGTTTGCTAATATTTTAGCTGATGGATTGTTGATGGTCGATTTAGGGAATGTAGTCGATGGAAGTTATACTATAAAATCAACATGATATTGTAGATTATTTGTTTTAAACAGGACAAAATGTTCCACACAAACTTGGCGTTTTTTTGCAATTTTTATTTGGAAGGGTCGTAATGTAGTCAGTCAGTACACGCACACATAGTTTGACAGTTTTAATGTCTATTTGTTTCCCTTTACATACACTGGGAGTTCCTAGATTTTTCTATGGCCAAAGCTGTCTGCCTCAGCAACCTGTTTGTTTAGGGCGTACTACATTTGTGTGCATAATAAAGACGCGTCATCTTGAATATGGTCACTCCCATCGCAAGAAATTGAGGGAAGCTGCCACCTTGCTCAAAAGAAGTAATCTGAACAACTCCAAATAAGAGAGTCGGGTAAATTACAGTAACGCAGCTGTATAGAAGTGATGGAGCAAGCCAACTGTTTGAATCTTGAATGCTCACCAAGAGTACAGGCCAGCGGGGGAGGGGGAAACATGCTCAAGTCCAGCGCGGTACGAATGGCCTAGTGTGAGTACGCCCCAAAGCTTCTTTTCTGGTTGACATATTTCATCAATTCATAACAAGGTAGCCCCCTCCACTCTTTTTAAAGAGGTCATCAGTGTGCCATCCATCCATCCGTCTTCGATGCCGTTTATCCTCACTAGGGTGGCAGAGGTGTGCTGGAGCCTATCCCAGTCTATACCAGCTGACTTGGGTGAGAGGCGGGGTACACCCTGGACCGGTCGCTAACCAATCATCACGGTGCCATCCATGTAATTAACTTCATTAATTAACCAGACTGTAAGTAGAGCTATCAACATGTGAAAACAAGAAACTAGGAAGCGGAGAAAAGGTGTCCCTCTTGACTGAGGGCCCCAGTCTGTGCTATGATGGTAGGGTCTTTCACCACCAAAACGCTGTATCATCTCCAAATAGGCAGCCAACTGATACGTGACAGGACAACTGCACTTTTTAAAAAATATTTCGCCCATTATCCACTATCCTTATATGAACACGTACTGTATGTCTTTCTCTTGTCTGTGTGTTCTAAAGATATAAAAACAGACAGCTCAGTACTGCATGTATGGATGGGGCCCACTTATTCGCCCATTAAGCATGTTCTCCCCGTGCGTGCTTGGGTTTTCTCTGGCAACTCTGGTTTCCTCCCACATTCCAAAAACATGCATGTTAGGTTAATTGGCGACTCTAAATTGTCCATAGGTATGAATGTGAGTGTGAATGGTTGTTTGTCTATATGTACCCTGCGATTAGCTGGCGACCAGTCCAGGGTGTACCCTGTCGCCCAAAGTCAGCTGGGATAGGCTCCAGCATACGTGCGACCCTAGTGAGGTTAAGCGGCATAGAAGATGGATGGATGGATGGAACATTGTTGCGCCCATGAAACTTAGCCATAACACACCGGCTAGTGACTAGCTTCACCACAGACTCGCCCGCAGTGCGTCAGCGTCTGGCTCACAACGCCTCAGAACACTACAAAAACGGTAAGGCTGCATATTTGAGCAAACACCGCTGCTGCTGTGTTTTTATTTCTGAGTTTGGAAACGTTAACGCTAGGTGTAGGTGTTTGTTTCTATATTGGTATGTGAAAACAATGCGCAGAGTTCCGGTAATGCTGAGAATGGCCAAAATACGCAAAATACTACAAGTATTACATGTTATATAAAAGTGTGTGTATATATACTGTATTTGTTTGGAGGTGCTTTAATAGCAGTCTTTGTAGACTGCATAGGTATGTCCCATTCCATGCAGTAATGAGCTGTCTCTTTTTATTTGTTTTTATATCTTTCGAACGCACAGAAAAGAGAGACGTGTGTTCATGTTTTACATAAGGATTGTGGATGATGAAAAGTGCAGCTCACCTTTTTAAGCCCTCCTCTGCTGTCTTTTGGTTATGGGGCTGCAGACAGCATCAGTAAGGGGTTCAATTTGTCTTGAAGATCAGTCTGTCTTCATGGACAACTCGCCACTGGGCCTGTCACGCTAACAAATGTCGTGGACAACAATTGTCCAGCAAATTATTGCACGATATTATTGTCAACATTATTTTGAGACCATTTTTTCGTTATTGTGATGAAAATATATGGCATAATAATGTGAGGACACCGTATCAAAAGCAGTAAACTTTTAATTTCTCAAGAGTATTTAACATTGGAATTGGAATTTCAAGAGCTTTTAAATAATATTTAATCAAACAACATAAAAACAACAAAAGACAAAGACCAATGAAGATAAAACGGACTCTCTTAGCAAAAGTTGCACCAAAAACAATAGAAAATAGACTCTGGTCTCTGTAAAGAAAAAAAGCACTCCAATAAAAAACACACACAACTATAAAAACAATACATGCAGATTTTCAACTCTCTGTAAACAAAATTGCACTTTAATAAATAATGAACATTGGGTATTATTTCTTAACAAGCATTTAGCGAATGACACTGTGTGCGAGCGTGCACCATTTTGTGCTGTTTTGTTTATTTTTCCTTTGCTGACAAACGCCTCAGTAAGCGTTGACTGTCGGGACGAAGGCTCTGCTGCACCTCAAGCGGCAGTTTATTTTCCCAGTTGGGAAAACGAGACAGGAAGGTTGTGTTAGAGATGCGCATGCAAGATGGTCGTCTTCCCCTTCTTCATCGCCACTGCTTTCAAACAAATGCAACATATCGGCTCGTCTGTGTTTATGGGCTCACCTTGTTAATTCTGTTTAAAACCGAAATATTCTCACACTGGGGCAGTGGCATTCGCCTTAGAAACCTTCGCTTTTGTGCCTTGATTCATGTTCGCGTTTGCTCACTTGCAGAGTGAGTTTATTCCTCGGGAGGAAGTCCTTTTTCAGGCATTGAACTGCAGCATTGTCAGTCGCTAGCAGCCCTGGCTCCGCCCACTGGGACTAAGAGACTGAATGACTGACAGGAGGAAAACAAACACGCATGCATATGTCAATTTATTGAGGCCGGCACATTTTCTTTCTCGACCCTCAGGATTTTTTAACGAACTTTAAAATCACTCTTCTGCTGCAATGGCAGCAATGGCCTCGCTTGTGCAGTTCAACACTGAATGTCGGACAGAAAATTATATGAACCAGATTTGTAGTGCAGGATTGGACTTTTCAAAGTCTATGGTCTTAAACCTTGTTTCTTTTTTAAATTTCATGCGACACTTACAACCGAGTTTCAATCTACCAGTGGAAAATGTGAATACTAAGATCTTAGAGGTGAAGGAACACATCAATCATTTCTGCTTTTACTGCAGGCTAACATAACTTCAAGTGCAACTTCGCATTTCATGACCTCACACAATGTCCTTACTTCATCCTGTGTGCAGGTTTTGTGTGTGTATTTGCTTTACATCTATCAGGGATTTAAGAATAATGTGTCTTCCATGTGTCTGCAATCAAAAGTTGACAACGATTGAAAGGCGCCTCTGAAACGGCAAATCCTTGCTGAAGAATTATGAGGGTCTGTGCTCCTTGCAGCACAATAGAAACTTGTGTAGTTCCTTCCAAGCCTTTATTTGTCGAGGAATAGTTCTGTCTGTGACTAATGTTAAATGTCAATTCGTAAGTGTTTTCAGTCATACCTCGGAAGTAGGCCAATACAAACAAGCAGTCCTTTGGAATTTTCTTCTGATTGGGTGAGATGCATTAGTATCAAAGGTGCTTAGTCACTCTCCATACGTGGTTGGCCAGTCGCTTGGTTTCAGTTAGTTTAAAAAAATACAAATCCATCACTAGTAGTAGGACATTTGTGGAATATATAAATATATATCCCTTAAATACAAATGGTGCATTTGTGTAACCTATTTTGTCACTTCCATAGCATGCTTCATAGTAGTAGCTTATTACTCAGCAGAAGTTGTTATGAGGTTGGTCACAGATGGTGTGAAACCACAAGATCGCTCTGTCGCCTCTTTGGTATTTTTAACGATCTGCTCTCTACTAGGCTGGAGGCTTCAGTCAGACGATAAACAATGAATTCCAGTCAAATGTGTGTTGAAGAGAAACTGACTAAAGTGGTGACATTTTGGTGGTACTGTTACCGTACATAGTACAAGTGTTTAGATTTCCAATGTAAGGATTTAAAACAATGGTGGGTTTGTTCCTCGAAGAAACATGGGGAAGACTCATTCGATGTTTTACATTTTTTCAAAACAAAGGCGCCCCCTTGCGGCTATGAGTGATAACACGGGGCACCAAGAACAAATGTGGCTGCATACAGTGCTTGCTTTCAAATGTTTGTCATGACAGAGTGAATGGTGTGTCCAGCTACTTTTACTACCTTCCACTACGGTGGCCGAGCAGTGCAGAACACGTTAACAAAAAGCAAACCAAATTACAGACGAGAAGTGCAAAACAAAAAGATGAACAAATTACAATTAGACCACCCGGAAGGGGCTTGTACCCTGTTTTACCCCCATTCCTGTAGTACATCTGTGCCTTTCGTGTGGTATTTGCATGCACGTTGTGGGAGCATCAAAATCCAAACTATGAGACGTCGTACTATTTTCTAAGGCCCAGTACTTAATGATAATGATGTGACACTTTTTTTTGTCGGCTTTATCACATCTACTCTTCAATGGTTTGGTGACGGTTCCCTAGTCTCATTTGTAATGCAGTAATAGTGCGCCACCTGCTGACCATAGGCTGAATCTGAACTTGCACACATACAGTATTATGAACCACAGTGGCAACAGTCATTTGTCATGCAAAAGTAAATAAACAGGGGAACTGTGATTTGGCTTGCTTTCTTTTAATGTGTTTTGCACTTCTCAGCCACCGTATTCCACATATTACTGACTGACGACTCTCTGTGTGATCTCCATTCTGTCATGCTGCATTCTCTCAGCAAAAAGACCCACATTAATTTGTCTTTCTCCTTTTCAGATCTGGGATAATCGCAGCTGATCGACAGGCAAAATGAGCTGGAGTTTCCTCACTCGTCTTTTGGATGAGATTTCCAATCACTCCACATTCGTGGGCAAAATCTGGCTCACCCTTCTGATTGTGTTTCGCATCGTGCTGACTGCCGTCGGCGGAGAGTCAATATACTACGATGAACAGAGTAAATTTGTGTGCAACACAAATCAGCCTGGATGCGAGAATGTGTGCTATGACGCCTTTGCCCCCCTGTCGCACATTCGCTTCTGGGTTTTTCAGGTGATTATGATCACCACCCCCACCATTATGTACCTTGGCTTTGCGATGCACAAGATCGCCCGCATGGAGGACGTTGATTACCGGCCCCGGGGAAGAAAGCGCATGCCAATCGTGAGCCGTGGCGCCAACCGGGACTACGAGGAAGCGGAGGATAATGGCGAGGAGGATCCGATGATCCTGGAAGAGATCGAGCCAGAGAAGGAAAAGGAAGTTGAGGAGAAGCCCAGCAAAAAGCACGACGGACGCCGTCGCATCAAACGAGACGGCCTCATGAATGTATACGTGTTTCAGCTGCTGTCACGTGCCATTTTTGAGGTGTCATTCCTGTTTGGACAGTATGTCCTTTATGGACTGGAGGTGTCGCCGTCTTATGTGTGCACGCGTGCTCCTTGCCCACACACGGTGGATTGCTTCGTCTCACGTCCCACAGAGAAAACAATTTTCCTGCTGGCCATGTATGCTGTCAGTGCCTTGTGTCTGCTCTTCACTGTGCTCGAGATCGTTCACCTTGGCATCAGCGGTATTCGTGACTGCTTTTGTGCTCCCCGGTCCCAACCTCCCACCCCTCGTCACTCTGCACTGGCCAGCCAGAGATCCTCCATCTGCCGTCAACCCTCCGCGCCACCAGGCTACCATACAGCCCTGAAGAAGGACCCCTCGGGGAAAATGGGCTTCAGGGATAACCTGGCAGACTCCGGCCGCGAGTCGTTCGGGGATGAGGCTTCTTCAAGAGAGCTGGAGAGGCTGCGTAGACACCTGAAGCTGGCCCAGCAACATCTCGACCTGGCTTACCAGAACGAGGAGCTCAGCCCGTCTCGCAGCAGCAGCCCGGAATCTAACGGCACCGCAGTTGAGCAGAACAGACTCAACTTTGCCCAGGAGAAGCAGAGCAGCACGTGTGGTAAAGGTAACTGTTCTGTTTGGAAGTGGAACCCATTTAAGTTGAGCCTGCTCACTGTCTATGTTAACCAACTCATCAAGTCCTGGTCCACCGTGTTCTCTTGTTATTAAAAAAAAAAAAGTGCGCGCTTAAGTGGATGTTGACATACATGGTCGCCTGCCAAACGGGTCATTTCTGTGACGAATCAGTCCATTGATGTGGACGTGTGTCGTATTGTTAACTTCCTCATTATTTCTAAGCAGCGTGAAACACCGGTAAGAAAACGCTTGTCTAGTTACACAGCATTAAAATGTGCATAAAATTCCTGTTCAGTGCAAATGCTTCAAAATAAAAACGTGACCGTATTAGCCTGGATTGTACCTCCACATATAAAAAAAAAAACGCACCCATTTAATTTCTTTTGGTTTAGATTGTTACTTGCTGGATGAAACTTGCACATGTATCAAAGAGACATACGCAAATGTCACTCGGGCGTTCGATATGCCGTAAGCCGGGTTCAAGGAAGACATTACTCATACTTAAGCAGATGTTCTTAAACGCGTATTTAGATATTCCTCACGCTGTTCTGTCTACCATCCATGGCAAAAACAATTTGAATTTGCCACATGATGATCGTCTTCATATTTAAACGGCACAGTGAGACAGCCTTTTAATGGCAACGGCTTGTTTCTGATTTGATTCCAGATATTTCGACAACCGCTCGCATCTTGTCAGTCAGCCAGTCGGAAGGGTGTCGACACAAACGGGTTCCAACGTATTGCTCTTAGTGACACGAAACACTGGAGCATTTTAATGCCGAACTAACGCCCCAATCTCTCCCCCGACAGGTATGCGTGCCTAGGTGTCATCAGCTCAGTTGACACTGAAACTGGAATTGACATCTGGAGCAGTGAATGGACACAAGGGAAACAAACTGGAAGTGTGTGATCAGGTGTGAATGAGATGGGAGCAATTTGCTTGAGGTGAATGAAGTCAGCCCAAGCATCTCAGTGTTAAGGTGGGAGGAGGAGAAAAGTGACATTACTTGAGGCATCAGTCCGTCTGAAGATCCAAAGTGCTTTAACATGTTCTTCTCCCTCAGGGCAGCTTCTTTTCTTTTATTCTTTTTTTTTTATTTGATTAAATCTTTGTTATGAGACTTAGAGCTTAGAGTCAGAATTTAAGAGTTGCAATGCTTGGATGTTCAGTCGGTGCATCTGAAGTCAGCTTTAGAACTGGAATCCCATATGTTGTGCATTTGGCAAAGCCAGCTGTTTTTTTTCAGGAACGTGTGTCGTGTGTGAAGAGTGAGTGAGTGCTTGCTAAAGAACGGTACCGGAGAAAACGCTGATGCAGATTCTTGTCATCATACACAGGCTATCAAGTGCGGTTCGCTTTTTATACTGTATGGTGCCAGCTATGGTAACTTGAACACTCAATGTGTCTGTCCAAAGGTAGAAACAAACCTGGGTAATGCTTGAAAAACATGTAACTCTTTAATATTGTTGTTCTCAAAGTGTTTTGATACGTTTTTTCTATCCGTTCATTTTAAATATTGTCTTTTGTATTACATTGTTATAAATCACTGCTGTCTTAGTTCCCCGCTGCCTGATTCACTCTGTGGAACTGGCACAGTTTGAAAAATGTTTTTGGTACAAAGTGCAACTTGTTCCCTATTTTGAAAGAATTCGGTACACTTGTCTTCTCAACACTCATTTGTGTATTTGTGTTGTTTTAAGGAAAAAGGGATAACTGTCATTCAATCAATGTTTTATGGACTTCTGTTGTTCAAGTGAATGACTTGTAAACCACACAATCACATCAATGTGAATCCAATGCCTTTATTGTGTTCTGCAGCTGCCATCGTTTCTGTTTGAAGTATATCCACTATGCCATTCGTGCCGACTCCAATACTGTCATCTCAAGTTATTTTCGAACAATGCTTTTTGTAATTTTTTATACTTTTTGTAATGATATAGTTTTTGTGCTTAGTTTTTCAAATAAAATTTCTACCCAAAACGTGTCTGAATGGCTTTGATCTACTTTTCGTTCTAATGTGCTTTTTTTCAGCATTCGGTTAGCCAGTGCAGTAGTACCTCACATAACGTAAACCTCCTTTTACGTAAATTCCACTGAATGTAAAGAATTTATGTAAAGTTTTTGCATCGTGTTACGTAAGGAATTCCATATAACATAAAGCATCAAGTCGGCGCAAGCGACAGAGAGACGAACAGTACACTTGGTGATGCATTCTGACGCTTCACGCTCTCATTTGCTGATTATCAGGGCACCGCCTATGCTCTCATCTCATTGGCTGATGATCAGGGCACCGCCTACGCTCATCTCATTGGCTGATGATCGGGGCACCGCCTACGCTCTCATCTCATTGGCTGACGTAACCAGCGCTTCCGGGTTTGTGTGCGATAGACAGGCTGCCCTTAAACTAACTTAAACAATTATGTTAAGTTACAAATTAAAATTTTGCACACAACATTATCGTGTAGTGCGTGTGCGTTTGCCTGTGAGACCAGTTGACTCTTGGACTCTGAGTCGTGTTTAGACTCACGCTAGTCCTCCACTGCCCCTCCTCCTCCTTTCTGCATCCACTTGCATGGTCCTGATCAAGACATCTCGTGAACGGTAAGATTGTTTTGGTTTTTCAGTTTTATTCATTTACAGTTATCTTATTTATTACCTTATTTTATATTGGATTGTTACTCTATTGTGTTTATGCTGTTAGAAAACATAAGAAAATCTAAGAAATATTTTCCCACCATATTTGGTGGACTTTGAATATTTTGAAGGACCAAAATGGGTGAGTTTCATACCTATGGACAATTTAGAGTCGCCAATTAACCTAACATGCATGTTTTTGGAATGTGGGAGGAAACCGGAGTACCTGGAGAAAACCCACGCAATATGGAAAACAAAAAGTAATTTTTGGAAAATTAGGTCACGGAAAAAGTTATGTTACGCGAATTAGTCAAAATCAAAATGTTTTGGGAATAAAGTCATAATTACGAGATGAAAATTTGTTTCAAGAATAAAGCCGTTTTTTAATGAGAAAAAAATTGGAATTTCACAATTTGTGATATGAGGAAAAATGTCATTTTAGGAGCATAGAGTTAAAATATTAAAGAAAAAACTTGTAATCTTATGAGAAACAAAATAAAACTGTCATTTTTGGAAAATTAGGTTACAAACACACATTCAAGATCCGATTTGTGTAACATATCATCCTTGAAATAGAAAAACAAAAACATTTCTATAAATTGACTTCTTTAAAACCACAGGGCACTTCTATGTACTGAAAGTTGTTAGTGATTAAACATATATTTTTTTACATGAATTAGATATAGACATCTGATTTTACAGCATATCAACTAAACCTAATCCCATACTCACAGATTCAATATGTAATATTTTCTCATGTTTGTCTTAAAACAATAAATTGATGAGAAAATAACAACAAGGACCACAACAATGAGGAGAGCAAACATGGTGTGGAGTCCGGTCTCAGCACCACTGTTGGAAAGAGTCATACCAAGGAAATTGACAGCGTTTACAAAGGGAAGAGATGTGCTGGGAACACTTGTACCTGCAGAGAAAGACACATGTAGTTACCAGTGTTCTGGTTACCTATTTGACAAAAGCCTTTGATGCAATTAATCACAGTATCCTAATTACAAAAGGAGAAGGATATGGCATCACAGGATTAGCTTTGAACTTGAACCTTCAGCATTTCTGGATGTGGAATCAAGTTGTGGAACGGATTAAGTAAGGAATTTAAACGATGCACTAAAATGAGCGATTTCAAGAAAGAGCGATTTCAACCACAGTCGATGTTTACAAAGTACAAGGAAGAAGACACTCGAACCACTGTGCACGTACAATGCTATATCTAACCAGTCTTGCACTGACTACAAACTCTTTATTTTCGGTGGGTACATTGTCTGTACTCACTCACCATCAAACTGAGTCTTTGTCAACTATTTCATCAGCTATTATCAAAATCTTACCATGATAAAGTCGGTTGTACATTAAACAAATGTATTGCAACTAATGTGAAACTGATGAGGGGTGGGATTAAATAAGCGTGGCTTCTTCCTCCTCATTCTTGGACATGCAGAATTGGGAATTGTGTTATGTGATGAGCTCCACTGTAATTTGTGTGCATGTTCAAGATGACTTAAACCTATAACATTACAATTACCATTATCTCCCGCCAGCAGGAGGTGCTGTTGTTTTTTGTGCTGATTTGCATGATTACTAGCGAAGACATTGCTAAATAGCAAATAACAGGAGTAGAGACCAGCCATGATGTATACAGTCGTTTACATGCAGTCAATATGCGGGTTAAGGTCAATATTCGGGTTTCTGAAACATTCGGAATAACCCGTTTACATGCGTGACGTGAAAAAACCGCACGGACAATGTCTCGTCGCACAGAAAACGCCATTTCCGCAATTGCGTCATTTCCGTTTCTTCTTCCTGTATCCAAAATCAACAACACCGGCACGACGGATGATGCCTTTGTTTGCGCTTTGGCGCTGGTACTGACCCACCACCAGTACTTGATACTATTCTGTCTCACTTTCTTCATTAATGGAAGGCGAGAACGTGAAGAAATAGGAAATGGAGCCGGAGCTGTGCCATGCTACATCCATCAGAGTACACCGGACACTTTTGAAGGTGCGTTCACACAAACCCTGCTTCACGTAACTTCTCGCTCACCTTCTGATAGATTTCGCTATTGTCGTACGTTTAATCGTCAATAAAAGACATAATGTTCCTGTCTTTCACCACGCTAACGAGGTGGCTTGCTTCCTCGTCGCTCCAAAAGTATGGGGTTTTACGTGTCGCCATGTTTACAAGTATTTCCCGCCAAAGACACACGATTCCTTTCGATTAGAACATGCGCAGAAAACAAATTAATGTTCCTTTCGATCAGGATAACCCGATAGGCGTACACATGTCCCAATTTTCGGGTTAGAAAAGGAGTAACCGAGGGGCACTATCGGAGTTTTCAAAAAGGGTTATTGGTGTTTACATGGCCGTGTCCAACCGGGTTATTGCTAATGTTCCGGTTATGATAGGGTTATTTGACTGCATGCAAACTTGCCTGTCACTCGCTAGATCTGGCGACATTCCAACCCCCCCGACGACATATTTTCTCAAAAGCGACTAGCGACAAATCTAGCGACGTTTTCTGGCGTCGTTGGGAAGTTTTTTTGGGTACTTAAAAGTGAGTGAAAGCACGTATTGTTCTGCATTTTGTGTTCTCGCTGAGCAACAGCGGGTGCTGTTGACAGGTCCATCCCGCCTAAAGCCAGTCAAAAGACGCGATGGCGCGTGGGTGGAGCTCGCCCAGTTTTACATAGCGAGATCCAAAACGCAAATGTTTCTTACTCTTCTGTAAACTTTGATAAAAGAGGAGGCGTGTTTATATTTTATCGTTAGTCTATTGATACTCTTGATTAGTAAAATTAAGTGGATTGTTTTACAATTCTTCAGGTAAATGTCAGTAATTGATAAGCCTACTGTATTGCTATATTTATTGTGAAGCTCAGTTGCTCTTACATATATTATATATATTAACATATTATTCATACATACAGTATATTACATGTATGACATCAACATATATGAATGTGACTCAGAATAAACACAGCATAATCTGTTATTCGCTGTTCAATTGTGCTAATTTTAAAAAGTTCTCAATTGCCAACGTGTGATGGGAGAACTTTCAGAGGCGCTGGCAAGATAAAATATTAAAGTTATTTTATTTTGATGAAATTATTGCACAACAAACCAATAATCAAGTTTATATGTACTTCTGATGGTAATTAAGGTGTTTTTACTCACTTTTTTGTCTTTCATAGGAAGTTATGCTTTTTTCTTACAGCATTTTACAACATGATATGCAAATTTGACCGTGACGTCATGTATCAACTTCTAGGACAGCCAATAGCTACTTTGCTTACTGAAAAGTTGACAACAGTGGTTGGATATTAGATGTTTAACATGCTTTTGTCGCTAAATCTGGCAGCATTTCAAACCCTCTTGGCAACACATGTTCTCAAAAGCGACATGGCACAAATCTAGTGACTTTTTCTGTTATCGTTGGAGAGTATGGGGAGTCAATAGTGAAAGCACATGCAGTTTTTGTTCTCACTGAGCACTCCTGTTATGCATTGCTTACAACACATTCTGCAACTCTGATGTTGCAGGGACTCGAGACGGCTGAAAAACCGCAATATAGTGAGGGAGCGATAACAGAACCGCAATACTGCGAGGGATGACTGTACTAGATAGGAAGTAAAATATCAAAAACATATCAACAAGAATCGTGGTTGCTCACGCTCAGGAAAGCACTGCCCCCTAGCGTTTTGGTAACAAATTGCAAGTCACGACCTGAGCTCGACTCTCACACACTACAAAGCTAAATCCAAATTTGTTTACATATTTTGGTAACTAAGTAACTAAGTACATCTATGAAGGAATAAATCAATTACCGTAAAGCACTGTGTATAAACCGCACTTTTTTTCCACTGGTAAGAAGCAAAAAATCAGGGTGCGGTTGATACACGATGACAGGTCTGTGACCAGACGCAGAAATTGACGAGTCCATTTTAGAATAGCCGTCTGTGGGTCAGACAGTTGCTTTGACTTTAGCGCCCTCTGCTGTACAGTTGCTGAAAATGCTTGTGTATGCAACTAACTTATCTGACTGACGGCTGTCTGTATTTTCACACAGTGAAACCATCTCTATATACACTGAAGCTAACCTAAGCTTCCAATGTAAAATACAATACAATGTTGGAGTTCATTCAAATTCACACTGAAGCAATGCAATAAAATAATAATAGGGAAAAAAAGAAGCAGTGAAAGATAAGATATCAAAACATCTCTGAAAATTGCTAATTTCTTTATTTTGATTTTTTATTATTATTATTATTATTACTATTAATCTGTGCTTAGCCAAAATATTAAAGATCTAGATGCCGAAGTTCAGATTTCTCCTTTATTCTTCTTTTTGAAATTGCTTAGTACCTGTACGCGTGCTGATTTGAGCAAGCATTTATGAACTAAACATTTTTTTCCCCCCGCCGTGAGCCTGAAAATGGGGGTGTGGTTAATACACGGGTGCGGTTTATACACGGTGGTTTACGGTACTTTTTTGGGGAAAGTAATTATAACAATTAAAAAATAATTTGCCCAACCCTGTTGATGAGATTTACATGTGTTAGATGAATTTCCTTTGTCTCCTTTAACACAAAGCTAAGGTGTGGATGTCTTATTCAGGTAGATAAGCATATATTGACCTACACTCTTGATGTTAGCATCAATATATCACAGTGTTCATAATACATTTTATTTAATATGTATCGTATTTAATGATGCAATCATTTATTCTGCTTCAGTTTACCTTCCACCTCTTGGTTTAGACACGCATGCGGCCCAGAGGCAGGGTCCGGGAATCCGTTACAGGTGATGATGGTGGAGTAGTAGACAGCAGAGGTCTTGGCCACTCGAGGAAGATTGGGGTCTGAGTGATTGACATAGAAAAGGCCAAACCTTTCTGAAAAGCCAGTGGCCCACTCCAGGTTGTCCATCAGCGACCAAGCCGTGTAACCCCGAATGTCCACACCATCTAACAAGTAAGCTGCAAGAGGAACATCAACTTTTACTCTTTACTCTTTACTCTTAATGTATGAGTAGTAATTGTCATGTTTGCTTTCTTTACCTTTCAACACCTGGTTAATATATTTTTCATAATAATAGCTCCTGTGAATGTCATTCAGGTCAACGGGCCCACGCTCTGAGATGCCATTCTCAGTGATAATAACAGGTGGATTTCCATATTCCTCCTTAATGAAGTTTAATATTCTCCGAAATCCAAATGGTGAGACCTTTAGCCAGGATGACCCTGAATCCAGCCAAGTGCGATCAGCAATTGTTCCTGCACCTCTGGGGGAAAAAAAGTTTTTCATAAGTTAACTTGGAGTTAACTCATACGTATTAAAAACATAATGTGCTGCATGCACTTTATAGTTGACTCCAGCATGTCTGTTGTGTTCATCCATCCATCCATTTTCTATGCTGCTTATCCTCAATAGGATCGTAAGGTATGCTGGAGCCTATCCCAGCTGACTTTGGGCAAGAGGCGGGGTACACCCTGGACTGGTTGCTGTTATGTTCATATTTTAACTATATCAATAGTTAAATTAGGGCTGTTTATGACTAAGAATTTACATCGTCAAGTCTGATTTGTTAGTTTTTGTCATAATCGACTAATCGTCGAGTATTGTTGCTGTTTAGCAATGTTTAGGTGAAAATCATGACAGCGCAGTCCAAAAGTTGTTTACTGTGGGTGACGTACAGTCATAACTCGTCCATTTCATTCACCAAAGACCGCACATTAGAGAGGAAAATACTTGGTATGGAGAGTCTGCAGTGTTAGCATAAGCTTAGTTCATACTCCGCGCCTTCGTTTACATTTTTGATGCCGCCTGTGAGCACTTCCGCCTGGCTAGGTGGTGTGTGTACACTCCGGTACTTTGGAGATCTCAGGGATGAGTCGAAGATCAGTGATAAAAATGTTGGTGCTGCAAAATCCATTGTCCAAAGCTCTTGACGGGTATAAGATGTTAAACCAAAGCTTCTCTGTATAAACAGACCCAACATTGGCAAAATAATAACTCCAAAACTGCAAATCTGGAAGAGACGCCATACTTCGTTGTGTGTATGCGCCGCTGTCTTGCATAAGTATAGGTCTTCTGTTAAACACAAGTCATTTTCAATTCTGATTTTGGATGATTTTGTATCGAACTAGTCTTATAACAAAAAACACTGACATTCTATGTAGAATTGTATGCTCAGCAGCAGCCATGGGCACTCCCATGTAGTCAGAATCATATCATCTTAATAACATGATATTTTCATAAGATTTGACGACTAGTTTGATAATCGAATCAGACTCCTCTGAATCGAATAGTTAAATATTCTAAGACACCGCTAATTTCAATACATAATATAGATTTGTTAGACTGGATCCCAAGTAGGAAGAAGGATTTTTTATCTCAATTTAGAAAGAGAAAGAAACTTGAAAACCCCTTGACAATAGAATAGAAAATAAGGGCCACTATCAACATTTCTGCATCATTGTTAAACCTGAAGTTGCTTACCTATCAGCATCATAGTGCTGAAGGTTGCCGTAATCCACTGGGAAGGCCAGGACAGTAGTATAATGGTTGAAACCGAAATAATCATAGGTTCCCTTGATTCTTTTAATCTCCTCTGAGGTAAATTCAGGCAGCCTGGATACATACATGTGACAGATTATTCAGATAAAGAAACAAAAAGTGCTGGGGTTTTTTTTCAACTCTACCGAGATTTTGGCAGACCAGCTGCTAAGCTTCTCTTGCGAATGATTGTCTTCATCATATCACAGTAGTCTCCGTTAAATATGGGATGAGCAAACCATCCAATGTAGAACTGCAAAGGTGGAAGTCACAAATATGCATGTCAGTTTCATATGTTACTGCACAAAAAGTCAACATTCCTTGGATTGACTGTTCACGCTGAAGTTTGTTGGCCTAATACGTAACTGCCAATTATTTTCCAGTTGCCCCTCTGACTCGTCTTTATTTGTTTGTATTGATTTTGACATAACCAACTTTTGCAAAAATGCTGAATTGATAATGATTAAGTTAAATGTAGTATCACACGTCAACATAAAGACAATGATTTTCTATTGCAATGACCCCTTCAAGTCTCAGAATTTATATGGACAACAGCGGTGAACCATGGACAGTGGTGTAAAAAAGAATTTGCCCCCTTTCTGATTTTTTCTTTTTTTGCACGTTTGTCACACTTAAATATTTCAGATCAACAAACAAATTTAAATATTAGTCAATGACAACACAAGTGAACACAAAATACAGTTTTTAAATGAAACATTTTATTATTAAGGGAGAAAAAAAATCCACACCTACATGGCCGTGTGTGAAAAAGCGACTGCCTCCTAAACCGCATAACTGGTTGGGCCACCCTTAGCAGCAACAACTGCAATCAAGTGTTTGTGATAACTTGCAACTTACTTGGAGGAATTTTGGCCCACTCATCTTTTTCAGAAATGTTGTTATTCAGCCACATCGGAGGGTTCTTGAGCATGAACCGCCTTTTAAAGGTCATGCCACAGCATCTCTGTAGGTTGCAGGTCAGGACTTTGACTAGGCCACTCCAAAGTCTTCATATTGTTTTTCTTCAGCCATTCAGAGGTGGACTTGCTGGTGTGTTTTGGATCATTGTCCTACTGCAGAACCCAAGTTGGTTTCAGCTTGAGGTTATGAACAAATGGCCGGATATTCATGGTTCCATTTATCACAGCAAGTCTTCCAGGTCCTGAAGCAGCAAAAGAGCCCCAGGCCATCACACCACCACCACCATATTTTACTGTTGGTTTGATGTTGTTTTTCTGAAATGCAACGTTACTTCTACACCAGATGTAATGGGATATACGTCTTCCAAAAAGTTCAACTTTTGTCTTGTCAGACCACAGAGTATTTTCCCAAAGGTGTTGGGGATCATCAAGATGCTTTCTGGCAAAATTGAGACGAGCCCAGTGTCTTTCTTATGGTGGAGTCATGAACACTGACCTTAACTGAGGCAAGTAAGGCTTGCAGTTCTTTGGATGTTGTTATGGGGTCTTTTTTGACCTCTTGGATGAGTCGTCGGTGCACTCTTGGGATAATTTTGGTTGGCGGGCCACTCCTCGGAAGGTTCAGCACTGTTCCATGTTTTCGCCATTTGTGGATAATGGCTCTCATTGTGGTTCGCTGGAGTCCCAAAGCTTTAGAAATGTCTTTATACTGTAACCTTTTCCTATTGAAATCATGTGTGATAAACCACAGTTAAGTTATGTTTTAACTTAATTTGTTTGATGATCTGAAACATTTAAGTGTGACAAACATGAAAAAAAAAAGAAATCACGAAGGAACACATTTTCATACCACTGTATGTTGACGTCGGCTTAAGTGGGTTTCTAGTTATAAGAATACGGTGTATCCAGACTTGATGAGATAGCCAACTGAAACAACTTGTAGACTGTAGAAACTTTAAGGAAGGAATATGGGTAGAATACAAGTGGAAAATTTTAAAACCTGCAACATTTTACCTGCACCACTCGTCTCGCAGCATCAATATCCTCCTGCTTATAAGGATTTCTGGGCTCTGACCAGTCAGAGTTGATGGTGATGGAGATTATTCCGCCCTGTTTGGACCGGAACTTGTCATTGTAAAGATGCCATGCTTCAGCGTGAGCTTTTATCAAGTTATGGCCCACAATGTAAGGCAAAGTGCCCGGTCGAAAACTGATCCCTAGATGGAAGATATAAGAGGACTAAACAATGGCTCGACATATTTCAGTAGCATTAACATACTCTATTAGTAATATGTGTAGTAAGTACATAGCTGCCCATTCACTCTTTCGATTGCTATTTCTTATCCTGTTCAGGGAGACTGATCTGGAGCCTATCACAGCTGACTGTGGGCAAAAAGGTCAGGTATGCCCTGGACTGGTCGCCAGTCAATCACAGAACATATACGGTGGTTCAATTTAGAGTCTGTAATTAATCTAACATGCACGTTTTTGGACTTGGAGAAAACGAGTGAAGATTCAAACCCAGAACCACCTGGCTGTGAAATAGACATGCTAACCACATGCGCCACTATCCAACATTCAATCCCAAATTAATGCTTGGTGTGATGAATTAAAGTGCATTTCATGCAAATAATGTTGTATACTATGTACTGTACCTGGTGCAGCAGCTCCATAGCCATGACCAACATTTGCTATATTGTATGGCTCATTTATGGTAATCCAAAATTTCACTTTGTGACCAAGGCGGCCAAAAATGAGATCAGCATAATCCTTGAATTTGAAAATAATAGTTTCATTCTCCCAGCCTCCAAGGTCTTGCAGAGTTTGAGGAAGATCCCAATGGTAGAGAGTGATCTGAGAACAGATTCAATAAGATGACACAAATCTAAATAAAAAGGTTTCATTGCATTCATAGACAGTGAGATGAACTCCTACATGAGGTTGGATGTTTGCATCGAGCAGGGCATCCACAAGTCTAATGTAGTAGTTCAGTCCAGCTTCATTTATGTGCCTGGTGGTGCCATCAGGAAGAACCCTTGCCCAGGATATGGAAAAACGATAATGTGTCACCTTAAGTTGCTTCAACATAGAAACATCCTCATCTATTTTGTTGTAACTGTCACAGGCAATGTCCCCATTATCATCGTTGAACACTCGGAGAGGAGTGTGAGCAAACTTGTCCCATATGCTGAGACCTTTTCCGTCTGCTCTCCAACCTCCTTCGATCTAGAAGCAGTGGATGTAAAATTGTTCAGGAAACAGCAACAAGCACACAGTAGTATCACATGCAATGCCACAAAGTCTGCACTAATATCCAAAACATGTTTACTTGTCCTAAATCTACTTGTCACTCAAACAGTACCTGATATGATGCTGTTGCAGTGCTCCAGATAAAGTCTTTGCCGAAATTTCCATAAAGTGGCTTTTCGTCCTCTGGTGTAGGGAAGCCATTGTTCTTTATGACTTGATGGTAGTAGTGGGCAGAGAATTTAGGTGTTCTTGGACGGTTTGGGTTCTGGAAGTCGACATGGTGTAGCCCAAAACCAACTTTGAACCCGTTAAGCCATTCAAATGAATCCATGAGAGATGTCGCTATGTATCCTTTCACCTTCACACCATCAAGATCATAAGCTGTCAAGACATATCACATGACAAAATGAAAAACTAAAACTCAAATTACACGTTAGTAAAGAAACCAACAATTTTGAGAAATGTCAGTTTACCTTTGAGAGCCTCATTGATATATGTCTTGAAATAAAACACTCTGGCAGAGTCATCCCAGCTTGTCTTTGATTCTGTCGCAACTCCATTCTCAGTGATGTAAATCTCTGGGTCTCCATATTCCTCTTTTAGCCAGTTGAGAAGTCTTCTTAAGCCCCATGCCACAGCTTTCTGGTTGCTGATGGCAGTAGCAGGGGAATCGCCTTCCTCTTCTTCTGCCAAGTCACGATCATATTCATATGACTGAGGTGTAAGCCGAGCTGTTTTATGGCTTACAATCTTTGTCGTGTAATGGTTTAAACAGAACATGTCAGCCGTGCCCCTGATGTACTTCTTTTCTTCTTCAGTGAAAATAGGTAGTCTTGACTCTGACAGACCTTGGAGTTCACTCTTGTTTCCCACCTGCCACTTCATTGCATCAGGATAGTCGCCGTTCTTGAAAATTGGGTGTGCAAACCAACCTAAATGAAATTGCATGGCACGGTCTGCAGCAACCACTTCACGGCGAACATTGACATCTTTGGGTTCAACCCAATCAGCACTGAGGGCAATGGATACTAGTCCCCCTTGGGAGTTGCGATAGTTTTCATTATACGTGTGGTAAGTTTTGGCATGTGCTTTTATTAGGTTGTGTGCAACTCTATAAGGTGCAGTTCCTGGATTCTTAACATTTGGTGGAATCTGTCCAAGTCCATATCCGGACCATGCTATTGTATGTGGCTGGTTAAAGGTCATCCAAAATTTCACTCTGTCGCCAAAGGTGGAAAAGCAAAAATCACAAAAGTCATTAAAAAGACCGATCATGTCTGAGCTCTCCCAGCCGCCAATATTTTGCAACTCCTGAGGGAGATCCCAGTGGTACAATGTCACCATCGGGGTGATGTTATTTGCCAACAGGCCATCAATGAGTCTGTTGTAAAAGTCGACACCCTTTTGGTTTAGGGAGTTTCGCTGACCAGAAGGAAAGATCCTGGACCAGGACAAAGAGAATCTATATGACTTCACCTGCATAGCTCGCAGAATGTAGAGGTCCTCTTCAAGTCTGTGGTAACTGTCACAGGCCACATCTCCATTGGCATTGCCTGGTATACTGCCAGGCTTGTGGGTGAATACATCCCATACACTAAATCCTTTACCATCGACATTCCAACCACCTTCAATCTGGTAAGCCGAAGATGACACTCCCCAACTGAAATGTGCTGGGAAAGTGCCATGATGGTAGAGCTTTCTGTGGAATTTTGACTGGTGAGACAATTTCTCCCAAACCACCTTTGACTTAGATGGGACATCTGAAGGAGGTAAAACTTTCAAAAGAGGGTTGTATTGCACCAGCGTCACTTTCACATCATCACCTTTGCGCGAGCCAAATCCATTTTGGTTTATAACATGAGAGTAGAAGTATGCTGAATGTTTTGGCGTTCTTGGCCTGTTGGTGTCCTCAAAGTTGACATGATGAAGGCCAAATCTTTCACTGTAGCCTTGTTTGCCCTCAAATCCATCCATTAGAGACTGCACTGTGAATCGCTGAACATCCACCCCATCCAGAAATATGGCTGCAAAATCAGAAATCATCAGGAAAAAGGGTAAATACTGGATTATTTCAACAGGAAAAAAGCCACTTTTTTAATTTGCTCTTGTAACAGACATTACCTTTCAGAGCTTCATTGATGTAACTTCTCATGTACTCTATTTTACTGGTATCATTAAGGGGGTCCCCACCATGTTCTGTTGGCATCCCATTCCCTGTTATGTAAATAGGCACTTTTTTAATGTTTAAGTATTCTGTGGAGATGTAGTTAAGAAGCCTTCTTAGACCCCAAGGTGCAGAGTAGATCCATTCAGAACCTGTTGAGGACCATGATGGATCAATATGGGCCTGGAAATCACCTACCCCCTGTGGACCTGGGGCACAACCACCATCACTGTTGTTTACCAGTCGTGATGTATAATGATTTAATCCAAAGAAGTCAGCTGTTCCATTGATCCTCAGACTCTCTTTGGGAGTGAACACCGGAAGAATTGCAGGCTTTGAATGAGGACATTTGGCACTCTTCTTGTCGATCTGAATCTTAAGTGTTGCAGGATAATCTCCATTCACAAATATAGGATGTGCAAACCATCCAAGCATCAATTGCAAATAACGATAAGCAGATGATACATCCTCTGGTCTGGAGGGGTCCATAGGCTCAGCCCAGTCCGAGTTTAATGCAATGCCCACTTTACCACCTTGACTGCTTCTGTATTTGTCATTGTAGACATGCCAGGCCTCTGCATGAGACTTAATTATATTGTGGGTCGCCTGTAAAGGAAAGAGATATTGTAAGGTGAATGTCTCAATGGCTTTTAGCTGTGTTTTTACATAACATCCAAGTTGCCAAGTTGTTGTACAACTTAAATTAATTGTGTGTCCATTGGTCACTCTCACCTGATAGGAGGCCACCACATAATCCTTGATTTCAGGGGGATGCTCACCAGTTCCATATCCAGCATGGCTAACTACCCAAGGGCTACTGAATGTGTTCCAGATCTTAACCCTGTCTCCAAATCTGGAGTAGCAGAAATCAGCATAGTCCTTGAAGGCTTCAATAATGGAAGCATTGGTCCATCCACCATGATTCTGGAGCTCCTGGGGTAGATCCCAGTGGTACAAAGTGATGACGGGTTGTATTCCAGACTCAATAAGGGCAGTGATCAGCTTGTCATAGTAGAGAACTCCTCCCTCTGATTTGCTTCTTTGATATCCTGAAGGGAAAATCCGTGCCCAGGAGATAGAAAACTGGTAGGTGTTCACATGAAGACCTCGTAGAAGGTAGACATCATAATCTACTTTGTGGTAACTGTCACAGGCTTGATCAGCTGTTTGGTTATTAATAACTTTGTTTTCATGGCCAAAGCGATCCCAAACGGTCTCTCCCTTCCCACCTTCAGCCCAGCCTCCTTCAACTTTGAAGGATTCACTGGAGGTGGCCCATTGGAAATTGGAGGGGAAAGATTCATTCAGGAAAATATCACGTTCAGATTTGACCTGAACACCAAACTTATCCCAGACTGTCTGATAACTGTTTCTCAACAATGGTGTTCCACTGTAGTATTCAAAGTCATCACTGTTGTGGAAAAAAACATATGTTAACAATGTATCAGTCTTTCAAAATTGTGTAGTTAAACAATATAAACTGTTACCTGGCAGGCAAGTCCTCCATATCCATTTTACCTAACATGTCCATCACGTCACAGCCCTTTATTTTTACGTCGTTGTTGTTCAGGGCTACAATGAGTTAAACACGGTTATTGTCAGCATTATGCAACAATAATGGAATGGTATGTAACAACAGTTAAGTTTTTGAATTCTTAGTGAATATGTTTTGACAGCATCTTTGTGCATACTAGACAGGGTCAACAAGACAGTCAGTGAACTTTGTTTGATGCATTATCTGATAAATGATAGCGAGGACCGCACACGTTCTTCTCCATGTGCAACTACTAACGATAGTTTTGCTAATAATTGGCATCTGATGGCACTTGTAACTCACACTTTATGATTATAGTACTTTATCACAGTGACCAAAAACAGATTAGATGTCATAATCTGTTTATGACACAGAAGAGTCCTACTCATAATATGTTGGCTCGTGAGGTAAATGCGGTAACCACAAAATTAGAAACAACAGTGCAACATTAAACCACTGCCAACGATGACCACAAAAATGAACATAATGTTAAATTAATACCTCTTTGTGTGAATTAAAACTGAGGTGGAATGTTTGATGCATTTCTTGCATCTTAAAATGTATGTTATGGCCAGTTGGTGTATTGTGATCTCCCTTATGTGTGGCCACTTAGTTTAAGTCCAGTTTCCTACCATGTTTGCTCATTTGAACAATTAACTAGAGTATGGATTTAGTTTACCAATTTAATTCATTATTCATTGGATTTATCCATCTATCCATTTTCTATACCACTTGTCCTCTTTAGTGTCACAGGGGCATGCCGGAGCCTATCCCAGCTGACTTCGGACGACAGGCGGGGTACACCCTGGAATGGTCGCCAGCCAATCGCAGGGCACATATAGACAAACAACCATTCACACTCAAATTCATACCTATGGAAAATTTAGAGTCGCCAATTAACCTAACCTGCATGTTTTTGGAATGTGGGAGGAAACCGGAGTACCCGGAGAAAACCCACGCATGCACGGGGAGAACATGCAAACTCGTAGTTAAGTGAAGAGAAAATAGCCCTCTTTGGTTCCTCCACAACTTAATTACTTGTTTACCTTGTAGAAAATGACCAAGAGCCTCGAACTGACTGTCGGTGCAATCAAGAAGTGTCATCTTGTATACCAGGATTGGCACATCCCTACTGGCCATCTACAGCACAATAGAACATGTAATGCAGGAGCAGGAAAACATAAAATGTGAAAAGGAAATATTTGCTTCACCTGTACCCTTCTCAGCTCTTTTGCCAAATTAAATGTGGAACAGTTGTACGCAAGGTGCACAGAGAGGAAATCCATCTATTCAAAATAGGAGATAGGGGACACATGTTGTTATGATGCACAGAGAAGTAAAAATGTCCAATTGTAACATGGCTGTGTCTCACATGGAATACTTTCATACAGTAGATATACTGTAGGGGTGTGCGGAACGATCCACATATTTATAATATTGATACAGAGGGTAGTGTCAGTATCAGATCAATATTAGCATGATCAGATCAATATTTTACGATACAGTGGAACCTAGGTCAGCGTCCTTCCCTCAGTTAGTGTGTTTTCCGGTAAACGTAAAAAATTTACGCCAAAATTTTGCCTTGGTTTGCGTGCAAGGCGGTGGTGACGAGGAAGGCATTGATCTCTGCCACATTGTGTCTTTGGGAACAGCCGTGTCAAGAGTCACGACTTCACTTAAGGTAAAAGTAGCCTTAAATGTTCATTTATCCCATTCATTCATCATGTATATGGACTGACATGCAATTCATATTGTTTTCTGCATGTAATACTAGAATTGTAAAAAAACGTTAACACAAGGCACGTTTAAAAACGTGCCTTGTGTTAACATTTTTGACCTTCTGGAATTAATGACGCTAACCAGGGTTCCTCTGTACTCTTATGTTTCTTTTCACAAATATCTGTGTGTTTTTGTTGTGTTGTTCATACTATTACATTGTTGATATTGTTATATTCATATATTGTTTACAAACTTTGCAGTGTTGCAAAAGTATCGCCCATCCCTAGTACACTACTGTATGTAAGCTGTGTACATACGTAGTTCTTAAAGGTGCAACGTTTGATAGTGTAGTGCTGCCCCAAATCGCAGTATTTACACACTTCTTCTTGTGTTCAAAATTTTCCAATTCTTCAGATTGTTCCTTATTTCAAGTTAGTCCCTGCACTTCCGCAATGGAATAAAGTGGTAAGTGTCCAGCACCAAGCACACACCATGTTGGCTGTTTTGAGTGGTACATCTTTGTACTGACATAATGAATGCACGTATGCACACAAGACAAGACTACCAGTAAGTGCACGTATGGGCATGCGCGAATTGATCCACAGCCACTGTCTTATTAATTGTAACAAATTGGATTTTGACAGTTTTATCACTGCGAAAACGTGCTTCCGATTTAAAAAAAAAAAGAAAGAAAAGAAAATGGTTTTAGTAATGATGCATTGTGACTTGACCGTGATAGAATGTGAATGAACATAACACATGATTGATCTTACTGTGATCGAAGGTTGGATCTGTGAAAGGAGATTAATGTCGCTTGTTGTCAGCCCCAGTGACACTTTCACTGAAAAACATGGAAGAAGTAAGTCACAAATTGTAGCCTGTTAGATTTCCATTGAATTATGCATCAGAATTTACCAAAGCAATAACATCATAAATAAGTTTCTCACCTTTATCACCAAAGCGTTGATGGTAAAGTTGATGAATATGCCGATAACTAGAAGCATGTGGTTGACCATCGTGCCAAACATCCTCCACATGACTTAGTATCAGCCAGGAATGCACCAGATCTCCAAACTCCCCAAAGACATACTCTGCATACAGCATAAACATCTGTTGCAGCTCTTTACTCTCCCTTCCTCCAAACTGGTTTGGCACTGTGGATCCATGAAGGATGACAAGAGGCTGGAGACCCACATCCAACAGCTGAGTCAGCAGAGTCCGGTAGCAGGTGACCACAGTCTGTTTGGGGTGGCCGTGGAGGCCTGCAGGTAGGAGTTGATGCCATGACAGCGGCACTTTGAAATGAGTCACTCCTCTGCTCCTGAGGTACTCAAAGTATTGTCCAGTTCTGGGAGGTATGGAGTGACCGCAGTCAAAGACGTTGTTTTCCCAGCTTGACGTTCTCGCTTGACGGCTTTGAAGTGGACCTGCGAGAAGCATGAAGTCCTCGCCTCCATTCATTTCACTGCCCCGGCCCTCATACAGACACACAACACACAGAGACACAACCAACAAGTACTTCATTGCGGCTGGAAGAGAATGGACTAGTATCCTTCAGAAATAGCTTAGCTTTTTGTTTATACTGGCCAGTTACACAATACGATTGATAACTCACAAGTTTCATTGTTTTATTGCAGCTGCATGATAAGCGTAATAAGACTGGACCTGCACACTTAACAAGACAGTGACACACCAAGCTGGCAAAGTGCTGCCATAATAAAATTACTTATCAGTATTGATAGCTGAACTTCCATCCATCTATTTTCTATACCACTTATCCTGTTCACGGTCATTAAATGTGTAGTGATCCAGGGTAGGGGTGAGCAATAATGCAAATTTTGGTATTGATTTGATACCAAGTAACTACGTGGCCAGTATTATTGATATATTGGATGGTATGCAATATAACCTCAGGCAACTTGTAAGAGATGTTCATAGGTAGAGACAATATTTCTTGATGTAATACTGTAGTCATCATGCATTGGCTTTACTTTATGCTCATGTTGTTAGTGTCACTGATAATGAGCGACCACAGGATGGCGACCTTTTCCAAGACATTGGCAGCCAGTCTGTTGCTGCTGTTGCTATACTGTGAACAATTTCAAGCTTGTCAGTAATATCATTATTATGCCATAAAGAGGAATTGATGATTCTCCTGTTTTTTTTTTTGTAACAATGTTATTTAAAATTTTATTGTCCAATTTGTTTTACCTTACCACTGGCACTGAGTAACTCAAAGACAGACACAGCCATTCAGACTCACACCTAGAAGTGAATTAATGTTCTACAATGAACATACATATATTTGGATGCTGGAAAGAACCCACACTAGAAATCCATTATTAAGACAGAGTGCATCATTCGACATTAGAATGTCAGTCATTAGAGAAACCTGCATTTTTGCATCCACACAGCCCCCACACAATCTAGTGATATTCAGAGCTGTATTGAAATGTTCAGTTTCAAGATTTAACAGTGCATTAATTTTGTAAAATTGTAGTTGAACTGCTGTTATGTCATGTCATGTATTTAAAACAGTTTATATTTTAGTCCCCAGACAGAAGAAACATCATCTCAGATACATTATCATGGTTTAATAGCACATACATCCATTTTTTTTTTGCATTCTACCAAAATTGAGACCATATTTTACAAATTTAGATGTTATTGCACCAATCGTTAACCTGGGGAACAGCCGTGTCAAGAGTCACGACTTCACTTAAGGTAAAAGTAGCCTTAAATGTTCATTTATCCCATTCATTCATCATGTATATGGACTGACATGCAATTCATATTGTTAATGCTCCCGGAGGGAAAGAACAGAAACAGCAAACCAACCAAACGTGGCTAAGAACAGCACTTGTTGAGGGTAACAGTCTGGAGAAATCCAACACATCTGCCGGTAAAAAAGCAGACAAAACAATCTGGGGTGCTTCTGAAGGTAGTAATCCAGAATTCATTTTATAATGCACCTTATTGAATGATTCAGTCAGTAACAACCAGTAAAGGTGCATAAATTCCAAAACATGCACTCATTAGGATCACAGCACTCTTCATCTCAGAGGAGCAATGGTATGGTACAAGACCAAGTGGTAGTATTTAGTCACTGTTGTTGTTGCTGTTGCTGTTTGCATTTCCCAGCGTGCTACAGATCACTGTAAAGTGTTGTAACAGAGGCCTCAGGACATTTAATCTCCACAAACACACAATGAAATGTGTTCATTGAAACAAGACACAACCTCTTCACCACCTGCTTTGGTGTGTCATTACCAACCTAATCAGACATGGTGTCCTGCTGTTACATGAAGCAAATTTTTGCAATGTGGAACTCTCCCCTTTGTGTCCTACCGCTAAAGTGATGGTGATTGCAAACTGCTGCCTGCCATCACATTCTGGCTGGGTGTGATAAGAACTTACAATTCACATTCAGTGTTTTTCTGCTATAATAAAAGGATGCAAGTTTTCACTGTCTATTTCATAGGAGTAGATCCTTTCACATGTTTGAGGGCACAATCTCTATCCTTGATGATGGTCGTGACAGTCAAACAGCTTACACCCAGCATGCGGCCAATGTTGGTCAGTGTTTCTCGTCTTTCTAAGCATTATACGATGTCTAATTTCAATTATCGCCCATGTATTGCCCACTCCTAATTACAGTTGTCCCCAGTTTATCGCGGTTAATTGGTTCCAGACCGTAATTGATTCCAGACCCAACCGTGATAAGTGAATTTCCACAAAGTAGGATTCAATGTTAATAAATTGAATATTTTTGCAGAGCACAGAAAACCCATTTATAACTTTACAAATGTTTTTTAACCATTATTAGAGCCTTGTAGACATGAAATAACAACCATATAGTCACCTTTACACTGCTATTGTTCTTTGTTTACACCACATGAAGCAACTCTTATGCGCAGGCTATGGGGTCACCGCAGGGACACAAGAGACAGCCCCTGATTTAAGCATAGCATGCTACCGAACTAACTAGTTAGCCTCCAATTTTCCAAAGCTGAAGAAAGGGTTTCAAATGGAGTGGGGAAGAAGGACAAAGTAATAAGCCAAAAACATGCCACTTCCACAAGGACTAGGAGAACTTGTTTTCACTGTGTCATGTTGGACATGCCATGGTTGACTCCATGCAGTGTTAAGGTAATATAATGTGAGGTAATGTCTCACCAATGTAACATTACTGACGCTTAGTGACCATAATACTACATATAACATGTTGTTCAGTATGTTTGACCAATAGGCCATAGTCAACCATGAAACAGCAATCCTTTATTAATTAATTTTAGAAAAATGAGATAGAGTAAGAGAGAGATGTTCGAACCACGAAGTTGCGAGGGACGGCTGGATTAGAAACTGGAGTGTGTGTATATAATAAAATAGATTAAAAACACATTAATGTCTCCAGTGTATTGAACAGCCTGGTCAACGCATCACCATAGATGTATAATATTTGGACTATTCTCCAAAATAGCATCTGTGAAAAGTTAGACTAATGAACACTTCTTGGGGTTTGTTGTGTCTGCTTCCTGTGGAAACCTTAGATGTCGCAATCCAGGCTGCTGTGTTACTTTTATGAGTCTAATTAGTGAAGCACATGCTGTCTCAGTCCCTCCCCAAACAGCCAGTTTTTAGAAAACATGAGCCTTATCCAGTCACACCATTTTCTTCACCCTACACTGAACCACAGCACGTGACCTTAACTTGACCCTAATGATGAACTTGTAGTACCCAACGTGGGTCAAAGGTGAGTAATACTAACATTAAATTTTATTGTGCTGGAAAACGGCTAAAGAACTACTACGTTCAGGATAAGAGGGATTTTAAGGCCACTATTAAGTTTGACATTTGTAGCAGTTGTTCCAAAGCTTGCAGAAATGCGCTGTATTTGTTGTAAAAATCTCCCAAGGGAAATCTACTAGCCCTTTTCAAATATCACCCCATGTTTTTATTGAGGTCATTATCCCAAATATTTCCTTTGACAGATTCGATTTCCTTGTTTTTTGTGCTCTGTGGAGCCGTAGCTACTAAATGCTACATTCGTCTTTTGCAGTCTCACTTTACAGGTCCCTTCATGACATAAAGCAGGAGTGGAAAGCAGAGCAGGAAATTGAAAAGTGGGATCCTGTTGAGCTGCGGAGGCTCCTGTGCCTACTGTTATTTCCCCTGAATGTGCCACGCTTACCAGATGTTTGTGCCCTAGTAATCACCAGAGCAAGGATTCCCAACCACAGTCCCACGGCACATTAGTGTGCGATGAGAGATCATCAGGTTGTGGTATATCACTTAAATTGGTCCGAAATTATTTATATACAGCAAACAATGTATCTTTGTTCATCTATCTATGCCAGAGATGTACAGTAATCTGCCGATCATCGCGGTTATTTGGTTCCAGTCCCAACCAGGATGAGTCAATTTCCGCAGGGATTACTTTATCCACCCGCTGACATCCATACAGCGGAATAAATCATGGCACGCTTTGTGGTGTGCCATGAGATTTTCCCAGTATGTGCCTAGGCTCCGTGAATGTTGAGAAACACTGGCCAAGAAGGATAACTTCATAGACCTGTGCATATGTCGCATCCATAACACACCGTTGCTGCTTCAAACTTTACATCACATCTCATCATTGAGTAACCGGCGTGGCACGCCTCTGGCACAGCCCCTCGTCTTGGCTCATTCTTCATGCAGCTTTCCTGGCTGGAGTGCTTCAAAACACACTTGGCATGCAGACACACAACAGCTGGCATACAGCTTGGTGTCACGGGCGCTCTTCAGTGTTTGCCGAGTGCCAACAGCAGATTACAGCACCAGATTCTCTGTGAATTATAACACTTGATTTTAAAAATGACAAGAGGAACAATGAACAATTTTGCTGAAATGTTTAACAGGGCTTCGGATTCATCTCATTAGAACAGTGTGTACATGAAGGAATATACATATATGAGGAATTTTATTTTATTTTTTTAAGAGAATGAGTGCATTTTAATTTTTTATGCGTCAGTCAGTTGGCCTTTGGCACAATTTTGATTGGCACTGTTAGGTTTAAATTGCGCAATATGGTTTCACCAGACACCAAGACAGTTATTTTAAACTCCTTCCAGGATGCTGAGGGTTATGGAACAAAAAAGTCAAGTGGTAGACCCAAAAAATGTCACCGGCACTGAGCCGGAGGATCCGATTGGCTGTCCGTCAAGACACGGGACGATTCTCGGCCCAAATTAAGGTTGTTACTGGTGCCAAGTGCAGTCCAGTAACCATCAGATGACATCTACGAAAGATGGATTTGAAGAAGAAAAAACTTCTTCAAAGGCCTCGTCTCCTTCAACACCACAAAATTGCCTGTTTGGAATTTGCATGAGAGCACCAAACATGGGACATTGAAAGTTTTATTCTCTGATGAGAAAAATACAACCTTGACAGTCCTGATGGCTTCCAACGTTGCTGGCATGACAAGGAGATCCCAACTGAGATGTTGGGCTCGGCACAGTGGAGAGGGCGCCATCATGATCTGGGGTGCTTTTTCCTTCAGGGCTTCAGGTTGTGCAGGGGCGTCAAACAGCAGCTGGCTATGTGGAGATGCTGCAGAGTGCATCTCTCATGACTGAAGGCCCTCGTCCGTGTGGTAATGACTGGACAACAGAACAACACTGCAGTTCACAATGCCCGCCTGACAAAGGACTTCTTCCAGAGGAATAACGTCACTTTTTTGGACCATCCTACGTGTTCTTCTGATCTAAATCCAACTGAAAACACGAAAACACCACACGGTGGTCTAGTGGTTAGCACAGTCACAGTCTGGAGATCGGGAAGACCTGGGTTTGATTCTCCCTTGGGCATTTCTGTGTAGAGTTTGCATGTTCTCCCCGTGCGTGCGTGGGTTTTCTCCGGGTACTCCGGTTTCCTCCCACATTCCAAAAACATCTATTTTTGGTTCATTGGCGACTCTAAATTGTTCACAGGTATGAATGTGAGTGTGAATGGTTGTTTGAATTGTGAATGGCATCATTAATCCGTTCCGGAGGGTCTGACTCTAACCGAAACTGACACCACACTGATGAGTTTTTCCCATAAGAAATAATGTTAAATCCGTTACTTTTACCTTCACTGAATTTGTGATTCTTGACATGACTGTTCCCAAAGACACAATGTGGCAGCGAGATCAACACCTTCCTTTTCAGGGAATATGTCACAATCCAGGAGTTAGCCTGTGTGACAGTATAGTTTGTTTCCACTTTTATGCCTCAGTTCCTGTTTTATGCTTTTATTTTGGCAGTGCTTCCTGTTTTGCCTGGTTTGTGTCTGCCTGCTTTGCTTTTTCCTTTATCACTTGCACTTGTTGCTAATTTGAGTTCTCCTTATTATCCTATTTAGTTCAGGTGCGTGCATCTTAGTTTGTTGTTGCATTGTTTGTGAAAGCCTGACACGCTACTGCAAACCTGTTCTTTCTTGAGTTCCTGCCGCTGCGCTGCAGCTATCATTAAAAGATAAGTTTTTCCTGCAATTGGTTCCCGTTTTCTGCATACTGGGGTCATCGCCACAATGCCCAAGACAAGACGTGACAGAATAACTCATGGCAAAACAGGAAGGTGGTATCGAAGAGGAGGTTGTTGATCTTGCTGCCACATTGTGTCTTTGGGAATAGTCATCTTCATTGAAGGTAAAAGTAACCTTAAATTAAGCAATCTTCACTCACTCAATGTACTGCAAAAAAGATCGGTGAGGTCACATTCACGTTAATACAGTAATTCTGGGGTGACTTTTTCTGTTAAAGGGAAACTTACCATAAAAAAGATGGACTTGTTGTGTCTTTAAAATCAAGGGATCAAATTATTATGCAACTCTTCTTCCTTACACTTCCTTACCAACAGACTATTGACACTTTTTGCAGTACTTGGTGCACACTGCAGGGTGCCCCACTGTACTGATGCATGACTACTGTGTTTGCTAGAATGAATATTGCTAAATGTTACATAGAGAAATACCATTTACTGAAATATACTCCGAAGCATGCGACAATATATTTACAGTTTGTGTTTCCCTACTTTGTGTATTCACCTTTAAACCTGGCAATAAACACAAACAACCTTTATCCAGAGGGTTTAGTGCTCAACCATGTCGAGTTATGTAACTGCTGGTAATCCGCTGTAATGCTGCGGATGTTGATATTGTTCTAATAGTTAGGAGGCATATCACATACTGCCATCATTCAGGCTCTCTTGATGTACAGTACATACAGTATACTTGCCTGTATGATTGCTCGATTACAGCGTTTTTCATCACATTATAACAGTGTTAGTTCCGTATGGTGTATTTCAGAGGAACATCGCTGTGCTGGCATGTGAGCAAGCATGAAATCTAAAACATGCTGTGCGAAGCTTATGAGTGAAGCTTAGACAGACAAAATGTACCGTGTACTTGTACTTGTCTTTTTGGTGTGTGTAGGTATTCAGTTCTTTGGGAACTGAAATAAAACAATTCAAATTTGGAACTCGTAATCCGAATTTAATGAAAACCATTAAGGACAAAAACGAAAACAGAGCTCTCGGACCACGCTCCTCATACAACAAAGAAAACCAGCTGAGCCCCACATGAGCATCGAGTGGAGAGGGAAGGACAGAAACGATAATGCTATTATTATAGGTGGTCTGAACTGTACTCTTAGCTATTATTATTGGTGTTACGACGAAACAATGTATTCCAGAGAGAAGATGAGTTACAAGCGCAGCAACGGGGAATAGTACGAAAATATGTGATGACACTGTGCTGTTCTGAACAGTTCTTTTTAACTCCTTTTGAATCCAAAATGACTGAACAACAAATGTCGTCTTCTTTCAAAAAAGTAGTTTGACAAAAGTATATTTTACTGTGAGAAAGTTTGTTCACGTAATTTGTCTCCTCATGGACCCAAAGGTGATGTCAGTAATAAAAAATGTCATATTCATATAAAATAAAAATTTTAAAAATCCACCTAATTTCCAAAATGTACATACATTTCCATTTAATTCGACATACAGTGGAACCTCTGTTAGCGTCCGCCCCGGTTAGCGTGTTTTTCGGTTAACGTGGAAAATTCACGCCGCAATTTTGCCTCGGTTTGCTTGCGTCCTCCGATTAGCATACAATATGGCGTGCGTTAGTCATGTTATTAATGTACTGCGTGAGTCCAGCTGTGTTCTGAATGTATTTTTATCACAAAATGTCCTGTTAGCGTCCTTAGCTTGCTAACAAAATGGCAATTGGGGCCAAAAGTCTGCTATGTTGCCCGTCTGTGATGTCATCAGCAGTTGACTCTCAAAAGTGTCAACACAAAACACGTTTTAATAGTTTTACAATTATAGTTTTGCATGCATGAAGCAATTCTAAATGTATATGAATGACAAATAAAAGGATATATAAAAATTTAAAGGGATAGTTCAGATTATTTGACATGAAGTTGCATGACATCCCCATCAGCATTGTAGTCCAATAACAGCGACTTACCCCCCACTTGGTCTCCTAAATCCAGTTCTGGTCAGATTTCTGTGATGAAGAACGTAGTTCCGCTTAGTTGCTGGGGACAATAAAGCAAAGAGTTTGGCTTTTAAAAATAATATGCGTTCAAAAGAGGGAAAAAAAGTGGTAGATGTGATCAACACTTTCCTCTTCAACACTGTTTCAGCTTCAACTTCCTGTTCTGTCATGAGTTATTTCTTCAAGTCAATACCTTCCTTATTAAAATGCTATCCCACCCTCTTCCTGGTTCGACCATGTAAGCTATCCCCCATTAGGTTTATATTACAAAAGCAGCGCTATATTCCTGTTTTCTTTTTAAATCCTTTCACACGGCACACGTGACAGGCATTTGTGCGAGACAACCGTGTTTGACAGTCTGAACCCCAGCCATCCTATTCAGCCCGAATGGAAATTTTGACCAAGTTTAACTGCTAATTGTGACAAATACAGACATTTATTTGTTAAATCTATTCTCTTAAACCACTAGTGGTAACATACAGGTATGCTAGCTGTTGGTGGTGTTCTTCCAGCGGAACCTTAGTTAGCGTCATTAATACATTCCAGAAGGTTTGATTCTAACCGAAATGGTCGCTAACCAAATACATTTTTCCCCTAAAAGATAATGTAAATCCAATGAATCTGTTCCAGACAGTCAAAAATGTTAACACAAAACACGTTTTTATAGTTTTACAATTATAGTTTTACATGCAGAAAACAATTCGAAATGCATACAAATATATATACATGATGAATGAAAGGGATCAATGAACACTTAAGGTCGCTTTTTCCTTCACTGAAGACGTGATTGTTGACGTGACGGTTCCCAAAGACACAATGAGGCAGCGAGATACAGTACCTTCCTGATTTGTCATGAGTTATTTATTGAATTCAGTAGTGTTTCTCACCCCAGTAACCCAAATGGAGCCAAAGAAAGTTGCAAGTGTCAGCATTTTAATTTTTATGTAGGGCGGCTAAGGGACTGAAGAATCGTCTCTCTATTATTAAGCGTATAGATTTCTGTAAAAAAATGTTATCTTTCTTTTCCCTACGACAGTTTGTACAACAATACAGTGGTTCACTAAGAGAAACGTGTCTGAGTCTGAGAATGTGCCGTAGCTCTAATAGCTGTTTGCAGTCTTTTTTTGCTTTTTCTCAGAAATGTTGAAATTAAATACTATAATGGATATGAGGGGTTTTATTAGATTTCTCCAAATGCGTCTGTCTCACAGAACTTGATATCAGTACCAGCAACTTCCTCTCTTTATTGTGTCTGCCACATGCACAAAACCATTACACCTTCCCACTGATCCTGTTTGTCACATTGAGTGTGTGATAGCGCCGGTGTTAGCTTATCTAGCTACCAAAAGATAATGCTGCGCTCCCTTGAGAACACTCTGCTATTGTGAGTTTTGAATGATTGATCTTCCTGTCATCGTGTACAGGAAATCTAGCCACGGCTGTCAAAGCAATATCACAATGAGACTTTCCTGCAGATCTTGGATGAGGGACGGCATCGCATTACCAGTGATGTTTGTACCAAATGCACTTTGAATGGTGGAGCAAGTGTTTTGGTCACAAGCTTCACTGTCAAACACAAACCATCTCTAAAAACAAACGGCGATCCATCTTGACAGACATGAAAATGTCATGTTTACAATGAGATGACACCAAAATTGACGTCTTTGGCTTCACCTTCGTTTGCCGTGTTTGGAGGCGGGGAAATGTTGATCCCAAAGACACGCTCCCCGCTGTCATTCATGGGTTTTTTTCTCAGCTCAGGGTTGATATTTATGGTAGAATCTTGGATTAGAACATCCTGGCCTCGGCGACATCACTGAAGATGTGGCGTAGATGGGTCTTCCAGCATGAAAATGACCAAAAACACACAGCAAAAACTGCAAAGGACTGGCTCAAGAAGAAGTGCATTAAGAGAGGCCTTAATCCCATCGACAATCTGTGGAGGAGTTGCCAAACAACAGCCTCGAAACCTTCAGGATTTGGAGAGTGCAGTAATCCCTCGTTTATCGCCGTTAATTGGTTCCAGTCCCGACCATAGGAAGTGAAGTAGGATTCCTTATTTATACATGGAATATTTTTGTAATTGGGCCACACGGTGGCCGAGTGGTTAGCACGTTGGCCACACAGTCAGGAGATCGGGAAGAGCTGGGTTCGAATCCCCGCATCTCTGTGTGGAGTTTGCATGTTCTCCCAGTACTCCAGTTTCCTCCCACATTCCAAAAACATGCATGTTAGGTTAATTGGCGACTCTAAATTGTCCATAGGTGTGAATGGTTTGTCTATACAAGTATGTGCCCTGTGATTGGCTGGCGACCAGTCCAGGGTGTACCCCTCCACTCGCCTGCAGTCAGCTGGGCTAGGCTCCAGCATATATATGTATCTATTTTGACTATCCCTAATTAGGATAACCGGCATAGAAAATGGAATGGATGGATATTTTCGGATATTTTCGTAATTGAACATTAAAAAGCTGTTTACAACAATACAACATGAAATGACATGAAAAAGCACCCCTATAGTCACCTTTACACTCGTATTACCCAGTATAGTAGACATAATAACATAAAATAAGCTATTTAAGACAAACAGTAAATAAGACTTGTGTGTGTTGCTGTAAGTGTGTTTCGGTGCTAGGGGAGCTGAGTAGGGGCAGACGGGGGTTCAGAGTTGAGTTTTAGCTTGGCGTGGGTTCCACTGCAACAGTAGCCCGTGGTAGGGATTATTGTGCCTGTTGTGAGATCATTTACTGCAATAAAAGCCTGGTGCTTGTGTGTCTCACCAAACATTACAGGAACATGACTGACACCTGGTGGCCAGTGTAGAATACTACATATCACAGCGTCTTTGGAATGCGTCTTCCGAATGCCTTATATTTGTATTTTAGGTCGTTTAGCCATTTTTATGCTTGAAAATGCTTAATTTAGGCAAAAATATATACAATTTGCTTAAATATGTATCTATTTTGACTAACAATAAGCCGCATTCAACCATGAAAAAGCATGCTTTATTAATTAATATATTATATTATATATATAAAACCGTGACCAAGTGAAGACGCAAAATTTGAAGCAAGAAATGGTGAGGGATCTTTGTATCTGTAAAGAACAGTGCATCAAAATCCTTCTGGAAATGTACACAACTCTGGTGACCAACTCCAAGAAACGTCGGAGCGTCCATTTACCTTCACATGCATGCAAACTCAAACCAGGATCTCCTGACTGTGAGGCTGACGGGCCAACCACTCGTGCACTGTGCACTCGTTGCACTAATGTTGAATGTGTGTTAAAGCAAACCAAGAACTGGTAGAAACATCCAGTCCTTCTTTCAACAAAATCATCATTCTAGCTTTTTATATGTTGTAAAAGTATGCAAACACAGCAAACTGTGATGTCTCTGAACAGGGTCCAATGTGATTCTTAACAATTGCACAAAAGGCTCGCAGCACATCTGACTGCATGGTGTGCAGCCTATTGTGTGAGCCATCACAGCTGTTTAAACCTCCAAGCATCCCATTCCACATGCCTATAGGGTAAGTTTGAAAGGATACTTATTATGTTGTCACTTGCATCCCTGAAGAGAAGAGCACAGAAGTGTGTGGCTGGGTTAAGCTGTCCGATCTATGTTCAAATAAGCTTCGGTTCCTTGCACATGTGGACAGGTCACTTTGAGTGGATAGTTATTGTGCTGTCAGTGTCTTTTAGGGAACTGCTCCACTGGGCTGTTCTTACTTTTCCATTTTTATTTATTTTTTTTGCTTTTGCTCATACTTGGTATTTCTGCTCCATTTCGGGCTGTATTTGATTTTTTTTTTTAGGCCTGGAAGCAGTCTGTGCTGCATTTACAACACATTTTACTAGATCACTTTATGATGCCGCATATAATTGCGACATATTTGTGTTCCGGGATGTGTTTGAGTGATGGGTTGAATTTAATATTGAAATTTAATATGGAAATTAGTCATTTAATCCACTGTTTTGGAAGAGGAACCAGCAGGATATCAGGTACCTGACTTGTGCATGGAAGAATATTGCATTTGTTTACCTTGAAAAGCCTTGAGTTGCTTTCGCAGTATGTTTCCAGTCATCATCCATCTGTGCTGTGAAGCACTGTCTTGTCTTGTCTTGCTTTGTAGCATTTGGCTGAAGGTGAGCAGTGATGTTACGGTCGCAAACGAAACAGATCTCAGAGCCGACTCTTTGAAGTGAACAACGGGAAGCTGGTTCTTTGACGTCACCGGACATCGGCGATGAAGGTGCAAACAGAACAGCTTCTGAGGCGTACATGGACAGTTGTGCAAATGAGCAACAGTAAGAAAATATTTTTTGTAATTGTATTAAGTTATGCTGTTGTCTTTGGCCCCTGTGTCTCCTCTTTTTAAATTGTGTACCTGATGGCTTTAATTTTCTCTTTTTTATGTTTTGTTGACAAAAATAACGGCACTTAATCGTCAACTCCCACCGTCACTCAGCAGTCAAGGCTATTCCAACTCATATTGACTCACAATTCTTTCCTTTTTATTTCACATTTTAGTAGAGAGATAACATGTTTCAGACTCTTGGTCTGCGATATAATGAATATGATATAGTATTAAGTATTATAGTATGTTTTATTTTGGAACAATTACTGTTAATTAATCGTATAGTTAACCTGCACAGTGATGAAGTGAGTCCCCCATACTGTTTGTTTTGGTCACGTGGTGGACATTTAATGACGTCTGAGCAGCATGGGGGAGCGAGTATGCCGCCTGTAGAGGGCGCCCATCTGCCACACATCCTGACTCGATGAGCACAGCTCAGCACAGCCCCCCCCCAATAGAATGCCGCCGTGGGCAGTTGCCCATATGGCCCATTGCTAGAACCGCCACTGTTGGGGGTTCAGAGTTGAGTTTTAGCTTGGCATCCGCAACAGTAGCAGCCCATGTTAGGGATTACTGTGCCTGTTGTGAGAAAATTCAAACCTGCCGTAAAAGCCTGTTTTTGTGGCAATCACGTCTGGCGTTTGTGTGTTCCACCAAGCATTACAGTAAGATTACTGACACCTAGTGACCACTGTACAATACTACTACGTTTTTGAGTCTTCAGAAGGCCTTATATTTGTATTTGAATTTATTTACTCATTTTTATGTTTGAAAACGCTTAATTTAGGCAAAAAACAACATAATATTTGGTTCAAAAGCATTTTTTTGCGACTAATAATAGGTCATATTCGAACACGAAACATGATTTATCCATTAATACATTTTTTGTGTTTTATCCACTACTATGACGTCAGTGCAAACACTATTTCCACTCCGGGTGGTTTCAGGTTTTTCACTATCAGTATATGTATTTTTTATTACATTGCACGTGTCATTTTTAAAAAAATATTTTGATCATATTTATTGATTTATTTGTTATTGCAGTACACGTGTATGAATGACTGCACGTTATTGACTTGCTGACGTTGTTGCTTCCAGCTGTCGATCATCCTCTCCCACAGCCAGGCCCCGCCCACCGCGGAAACACACTTTTATGTGACACAGGCGAGCGTGTATGGCGTGGAGGTCCGAGAAGCGAATTAACTGAGTCAAGCGCTTCCATATCTCCTTAAACGTCGTGGGGATGTTCCGAGAGAATGGCAGACGAGCAGCATCGTAAAGGTACAAACTGAGGTAATGTTTCTTTGCTGTGCTTCCAAAACACGAAGAAACCAAGTCTGATGGTTTTGGATTTCCTGTCTGTCAGTACTTTTGACACAGAAGGTCCATCGCTTATTTCATGTCAAATTAAATCATATGAAATAACAATAGTGTGGTAATGCTATTACACGATATTACATACATAAATAACAACCAAAAATGCTTTTGTTTGTGTTTGATTGTGCTGTTTTTGGGTTCCAGTACAGTAACATTGCCTGCTGAAATGTTATCATTTTGATAAAATAATGGCAGGGGTGTCCATAGTGTGGCCCAGGGGGGATTTGCGGCCACAGGTCGTTTTTTTAATGTCCCCCAAGGCACATCATAGAAAACAAAACATAACAAAAAGGCATAACATAATAAAAGCTGATACTACTACAACTAGTACTACTAATCATGATACACTTTGTGGCCTATGACGCAAAGCTGACTCTACCCTAGATTGGTTTTAGCCTTTACTTTTTTTTTGGTCAAAATTTGCTGCCTGCAGCTTGTTTTGTGTCACATTCTAAAAATAAAAATGAAAAATACAGAAAAAAAAGAGGCATAATGTAACGAGAAAAAACAGCAAAATTGTGCTTTAAATATACAGTATATACTGTGTGTGCGTATGTATGTATGTATGTATGCATGTGTGTATATGTATGTATATGTGTGTGTGTATATGTATGTGTATATATATATATATATATATATATATATATATATATATATATATATATATATATATATATATATATGGGCCGCACGGTGGTCTAGTGGTTAGCATGTTCTCCCCGTGTGCGCGTGGGTTTTCTCCGGGTACTCCGGCTTCCTCCCACATTCCCAAAAACATGCAGGTGAGGTTAATTGGCGACTCTAAATTGTCCATAGGTATGAATGTGAGTGTGAATGCTTGTTTGTCTATACACCGACAGGCGGTGTACCCCGCCTGTCGCCCGAAGTCAGCTGGGATAGGCTCCAGCATGCCCCCGTGACCCTAATGAGGATGAAGCGGTATAGAAAATGGATGGATGGATATATATGTATATATATATATATATATATATATAGTGTATTTTATAATTAAAAAAAAAAAGGCCCCTGCATCTTTTGATTTCGTAACTCTCAAAAGTTTTTGCACAATCTACGGTCCACTAAGGCTACATGCAGGTCAATTCCGATTTTTTTTTTTTTTTTGCTCATACTGTATGCGAAGCTCATATATCTGACTTTTCCATGTCAGTGTGAACAGTACAGTACAACGGAGATTTTTTTCAAATGCTACTCAGGCATCTTTCTTAAAGTAGACATACAGTAAATCAGATATGTATCCGATGCTACTGTCAAGTTCTTTTGTGCTTAAGCCAGCCTGCACTTGATTGTTGAGGACGCTTTATTAACTTGATTCCAGGAGATTTTTGTGCGTTTTATTTCAGCTATTTACAGGAGCTTGTCAGGCTAGCTTGATAACCTTTGAATCAACGGGGAATAGCATCAAATTACTACTCAAGACTAAACGCAGTTGTAACTTTGGTACAAGACCAGTTGGTCCATACTGTACATACTAGTGGTCGCTCCAGTCTTATCTCGTCACAACCATTTAAGGCGTGGTGTCTCTTCGTTGTCCACTAAATTGACCAATTATTTACTCTGCACAACCACCTAGCATCATATAAAGCATGTCATAAGTATGTCACATAGGTATCAAACAAGTCAATTGATGAATAGGCGTACACTGGCAAGTCATGTGATGCTTATTTTTAACAATACATTTTCAAAAAAGCCAAATTGACTGAATGTGCAGTCTGAACATCCAGGTCTCGCATATCCGACCTACACGTCATTGAAAGGAGACAAACGCAACAATTCGTCAACAAAATAGAAAGAGAAATAATAAATAATAATAATAATAATAATAATAAAACTTTGTTTAGCACTTTTCCAAACAAAGTCACAAAGTGCTTTACAGGACAAAAGCTAGGTTTCAAAACAAGAGGATTAAAATGACAAAAATAAAATGCAAAACAGTATACCGTAGATAAATAAGAAGAAATCACAGAGGGACTTCCAGAGAGTCAAGGCTCTAATACTGAAATCCCTGTCACCTTTGGTCCTTGGCCTGGATTGAGGGACAACCAGCAAGGCCTTGGATGAGGACCGAAGGTTCCAGTCAGGCTTGTACAAGGTAAGAAGGTCTGATAAACAGGGTGGGGCTAGACCAGAGAGGATCTTAAAATGGTGGCCGAAGGAGCAAAAACAGAGTGTTTCGGAACTGATTACTCGCATCAGTGTCCCACCACTGCTGGCTTCGACATCCACCCACACGCTCCTTGGAACAGACGTCACACCACAAGCTGCCAGAGCCAAAATTCTTGCCCTCTCCACTCTTAATCTCCTACGCAAAATCGTGCAGTTAAAAATATGTGGACTCGGCGTGCACAAAATCTTTGAAATTGTCATGTTTACACAGCATTCAAGATTCAAGAGTTTGATTGTCATATGCACAGTAAAACAGGTAGTTCTGCTATGCAATGAAATTCTTGTTCTGTTCATTCGTCCAAAAAAAGAGGAAAGAAAAACACAAGAAAAAGAATATGAACATCAAAAACATAAATACCAACAAATTAAGCAACAACAACAGAAGAGACATTAATACAAATAAATAAATAAAAGTGCTATGAGTGTGTGCGTGTGTTGCGTGCGGCGTGTGTGAGTGCTTTGTTGAGAAGCCTGATGGCCTGTGGGTAAAAGCTGTTCACCAGCCTTGTGGTCCTGGACTTCAAACTCCTGTAGCGTCTGCCTGACGGTAGGAGTGTGAATAATGAGTTGTGGATGTGTGCTGTCCTTGATGAGGTTGTGTGTTCTTCGTAGGACTCTAGATTTATAAATGTCTTGCAGTGAGGGGAGGGCTGCCCCAACAATGTTCTGTGAGGTCTTAATCACCCGCTGGAGTGCCTTCCTATCACGTGTTGTACAGTTACCGTACCAAACAGTGATGGAGGCGGTAAGGACACATCTGTAGAAGCAACTCAGGATTCTTGTGGAGCAGTGGTCGGGAACCTTTTTGGCTAAGAGAGCCATAAAAGCCACATATTTTAAAATGGATTTCCTTGAGAGCCATATAATATTTTTTACTATTGAATACAAGTAAATGTGGGCATTTTTAAGGAGGACCTCTAAAGTTATTCTTTTTATTAACATTGTTACACTGAAGCAATCCAATAATAAATAAATTACTTCTTACCATTAATGCGACTTCTGGTGCTGCGTGCTTTTGCACCGTACTCCGTATCTTTTTCTTTTTCCAGAATTAGCGATCTGACTATTTGATTTAAGGAAGGGAAGTTCATGCGAATAGGCTACCGCGAATAGGCTACCGCATTATCCAGCGATAATCGAATTTTGGTGTTTGACCCGGAAAATATTGGAAGGACAGCTGGCACTGGCTCTGGCCACCCGCATTGTGGTAGAAAATGGATTGATGGACTAAAATGCATAACAAAGTTTTATATTTTGAGTGTTATTTTTAACACTGTGATTTCTGTAATGTACAATAAAAGGTCAGCGAACAAAAAAACAAAAATACATTTTTATCGTGTTAAGACATGTTTGAGAGCCAGATGCAGGCATCAAAAGAGCCACATCTGGCTCCCGAGCCATAGGTTCCCTACCCCTGTTGTGGAGCATGGCCTGTGACATCATGTTTTCTGGGCGTGCGCATCGCTTCACAGATACATTCCATTCAGATTACACACAAAGTGAACGGCTGCGTAAAAATATCGGACTTAACAAAAAAATCCAAATTGGGCTTCATACCCTGCAGTGTGAATTTAGCCTAATGTGGTGTGTGTTGTGTGTTTAGGGGGAGCTGCCGTTTGTGTGATGGAGGTTTCTGCTGACTCGGAACCATCACTGCCACAACATTGGTTGTAAAGTTGTGTCTTCATGTGCAAACGCACGGGAGCAACATCAGTGACAGAAGTGCTCCAAATGTGTGACCCCATTCCCTCATTCCCCCCACTTGAGGAAACTATTCCCGCTTCACCTCTACAAGCTGTTCCTCAAAGAAAATTCCTGCAACTTGGATCCAGACAATTGCAGAGGTGAGACATGTTTTTCCCAATTATCACTCTTGTACTGCCAGGGGGTTTATGTCTTCATCTGAGTGGGGTTGTCCTCTTGCTTATTTACAGTACTGTACTGTATATTGACTTGTGTTTTCCTTGGCCAAGTCCAACACGAGGTTATGTTTACACTGCCAAGAGATGAGCTTATGTTGTTGTTGTTGTTGCTTGTTAAAATGATTTTGGCAGCATGACAGAAAAACAAAACAGTTCTCTCTTTTCAACTGTTACCGGACAAGAAATGTATTCGTATTGTCAAGAAATCAATGTATTGTAAAATTGGATAAATTGTAAAGAAAAGCAGGATTTACTTCGCAGGTCTGTGGGTGTTTGTTTACATTTACTTTTAAGTGAAACATATCTAGTACCACTGCATACAATTAGGTTGACTTTACACTACATCAGGGGTGTCCAACTTGCGGCCCGGGGCACATTTTCGGCACGCAGCTCGTCGAAAATATTTACAGGACAAACTTTAAATAAAAATATACAACAAAAATGTCCCAAAAGTACCAAACAAAAAAACTCACAAATACATGCGCACGTGACCAGCAACGTAACTTCTCTCACTCCAAATGCCTTCAATCCAACCTACTCCCACCCTAACTGGGGAGAAACCTTCCCTTTAAATACCCCCCTAGCTCCTCCCTCGGGCGTACCAACAAACATTAACAGGGGTGTTGTACTATAACGCATATGAACATGACACAATGAGCAACATAATCACCCAATGAACAACATAATAAACATGATAGCCCTCCGAAAGCACCCAAAAATGGGCGCACAAACACATTTTAATTTAAACCTGGCATCTTGGTTCAGTCCCTGGTCACCTGACCATTGCAAGCGCACATATTTGTGCTTCTTAAGGAGCACTTTAGAAGTGCTAAGTTTGGCTTGTGCGCCAGCGGGAGGCGTGACAGCCATGCGGTCCAACGAGGAGAGTCTTTGATGTGTGTGTCGTAATGTGTAACGTGAGGCATGTGTGCGTTGTGTGGACTTATAGAGTGTGCACCCTCGAATGTCCACACATGGGGAACAGAGTGTCCGGACACAGGGAGACGTTTGTGGGCGTGCAGGGAATAGTCAGTGAAAGTGAAAGTCTTCCAGTGAAACGCTTCCAGCGTGTGTGCACTCCGTTGGCCAGAGAGAGCGAGCAGCGCGGCATCTTAAAGGGACAGAGGGGTTCTTTTCACTCCGTCACATGTCTATGTAGAAAAAGTTTCAGCTCATGAAAGATGGGAGCAAAACCAAAAGTGTTGCATTTATACTTTTAGAGTGTGTGTTCATTGTTTATCCATCATTACCCAGGTACTTCTCCTGTCATTAAAGGGATAGTTCGGATTTTTTGACATGATGTTGGATGACATCCCCATCAGCAGTGTGTGTATGTGGTTTGTATGTAAAGAAGATGGTCACATCTTCATCCGCGACGGAGCCCCGCGGCCATCTTTTTTACGTGTGTTCCACAGCGGATGAGGATGCGAGCGTCTTCATCACATACACACGAATGGAGAGGCGGCAGTACGCAGGGACATGGCGGGAGACAAATATAACGCTGAGTGATTTTTGAGGTCTGACTCTTTACTTAAATGACTCAGCAACTAAGCAGAATTACGTTCCTCGTCACAGAAATCCAACCAGAACTGGACTCGCGGGACCAAATTTGGGGTACGTCACTGTTAAAATAGTCCACTGCTGATGGAGATGCCATCCAACTTCATGTCAAAAAATCTGAGCTATCCCTTTAAGATTCCTGTTATTTTATAATGATAAAAGAAAGAAGGCCGATTCCTGGCCAAGGGGCTCGAGGAGCAGTAAATGTAGACAAGAGAAAGATTCAAAGCAGTGAAAAGGACATCAAGCATTTAATGGGCAACTATACACAATCGCTCAACCTCAACTAATATGATTTGAGGCTTGATGAATCCTTGTGTTGACCCAATGAGTTTGTGGCTGTGAATCATTATCCGAGACTTGCTTCCTATATTTTGCAACTAGAGCGCAACTAGAGCTGTATCATCCAGTGGTGGCTGCTGGTTTTTGAAATAGGGGAAGATCATTGGTGTCCGACATATATTTAATATGCTTTTAGCCAGGCTGTCTGCTGCCATTGTGTTTGGGTTAACTAGCAAGCTACTCCCACAACGGTGATGTGATTTCATGAACCAACAAACGAACAAAACTCTAACGCTGGGATTTTTGTAGTTTACTTACAATGTAGTGTGTACAAAGTGAGACAATAGCTGTAGAGTTGAACTGCTGTGAAGTAATTCGTTCCTGAAGCGACTTCATGTCTGCTGTGACCAGTGTCTCCACTTGAATCTCCGTGACTTGTCGGAACATAGGAAATGGGGGGGGGGGAAAAAAAAAAAACTGTGCTCACTCCTCTGGCTGCTGTCAGTCAAAATTAAAGGGATAGTTTGGTTTTTATGACATGAATTTGTATGACATCCCCGTCAGCAGTGTAGTCCATCAACAGCGACTTAAGAGTTTGGCTTCTCAAAACAATATGTGTTCGAAAGAGTAATACATTTGCATGACAAAAATTCCTCCTCGAAAAAATCAGACCTCACAAATGACTCGGCTTTACTTTCTCTGACATCACATTAATGCGTGCTATCGGCTGTCCATTGTTGTGTATGTTATGAAAATGGCTGTGACCTTCGCTTCTTCATCCGCTGCGGAACACATCCGTAAACAAGATGGCTGTGACGTCACGGTGGCTGCGTCTTCATCACACACACAACAACAAAAAAAGCTAACAATAACAAACATAAGAAAAAAGAGCACAAACACCGAAGGTCATACAAATAATAGTTTTTTTCACTGTCACAAAGCTGTGCATGTGTTGGTTTACAAAATATCAAAGTGGCCCTTGCATCCTTTTGTTTTTTAGTGTGTCCCTTTTGTGGAAAAAGTTTGGACACCCCCTGAATATCACAAGTATTTTCACGTCATCAGACTGAAGTTTGAGTCAAGTCCTGAGTCACTAAGTCCATGTGGAGCTGTAATTACAGTCCAAAGTCATCAAAATTGTGACTCGTCTGTGACTCGATTCCGCACCTGGTGGTTGTATTGAATGCTGACATGGCATTTTTGTATTGTCACAAATTTTGCTTGCATTATCGTGGACGGTATTATACGGCACAGTCCTAGTTTGATTTATTTAGCTCGTCGGATGATCCTGCATTGAGGTATGTCATTTTCTCACTACAGGGCCAGCATTACATTACATTATTTAATAATTGATTTTGTTTACATCATAAACATACATTTTGTTATGACCCAGTTACTGTAGCTCCAATTCCATGTAGATAAAATTATACTTTTCCAGATTTTCAGTTCTTCTTTCTTAACTAAAATGAACATTGAATAAAAAAAAGATTAAATGCTCCACAGCTCAGCTATTACCAAGGACAAAAAACTCAAGAACATGCCAGTGAGAAATGAACTGATAGTGCTAGCTGAATTATTCATAGTCAATTACAGCAGAGAACCTGGGGCTGTCTTCATGGCACAAGTGCATTTTCAATGATTTACTTCATGAGTTATCCAAGGAGGTTCTTAATTGTTGTTTACTGCTAGCCTTTCAGCCGCATGTTATTTTTATGCCATTGTGATTATGCTGCACGCGTGCTTGTGCTTGGGAAATGACATCGGTTACAGAACGTGTACGAAGTTTTTGTACACAGCATTTTGACTCTTAAATACACTTATACGCTTCGCTGCTCTTCAGCATTTTGTTGCATTTCACTGCATTCAGCTTCCTTGATTAGTACCAGCTGCAGTAACACTCCCCTTCTCTCTTTAAAGGGGACCTATTATACAAATTTTTCGGACTTTGTAACTCCTATAGAGCAGTTACACACGGTAACCCACACAGAAAGCTTTCTACATCTTCCAGACTCTGCACCTCTTCCTGCACTGTTTCCTGCCTCGCGCCCAAACGGTCTGTGTAATTTACTCCACCCCCGGCCCTCCTCCAGGTACACCCCCAGCCGAGTCCACTCCACTGTCATTGGTCGCACTCCCAAGCGTTCCCGAGGACTTCCGGAAAGCTGCTGAACCCCTTTTGTGCGATTACTTACACAAAATAAACATAGTTAGGACACTGATGATACAGCTTGCTCTTCTGACTCTTCAAAATGACCAAGTAACAATGGAAAGGCGTCGGACTTCAGCAACAGTTTTGCAGATAGTCCAGCTTTGTATTGGCCCATGTTCACAAAACAGTCCAGTGTGACTTCTGCCTGGTGCTTGCCTCTTTGGGCACACCCAAACACACATTTCCTATTACTCGACGTGCTAACACAGTGAACAGAACAATGCAGAGCGAGAGTACTGGGCATGCCCATATAAGGAAGTCTGGGTTGCATTGATGTCAATGGAACTCGGTGTTAAAAAAAACTCAGCAGAGCCGTCCAAAACTGCTGTCAGGGCTCACTTCCAAAGGCGCAAACCTCATTATCTGATGCGTTGGCATCGTTTAACACGAGAACAACATTGTAACAACATTTACAGTATAGGTCAGAAAAGAGGAAAAGCATAATAGGTGCCCTCAAATTACCATTGTTCGCTTGCGACAGGGAGCTAGCAAGATTAAACTATATCCACAAAAACATGGATATTTTCAAAAAAGCACCACACCTCGACTCTGGTGTTAAAAAAATCACATTCACCAGCTGTCATGAACATTTTGACCAATCGGAAGCTTCAAACATCAACCACAGCTGACTTGGTCGCGCATTATAACACCTATGTTGAATAATATACATTAATCCCTCACCACTTGATGCTCCACACAGCTTCACTTTATCACGTTTTTTCAAAAATATACAATTTAATAAATCATGCTGTTTCGTGGTTGAATACGGCCTATTACTCGATAATGTATATTTAACAAATCGTCCACATTTTTTGCCTAATTTAAGCATTTTCAAGCATAAAGAAAATACAAACCTAAGGCATTCAGAAGACTCATTGAAAGACGCTGTGGCGATATGTAGTATTCTGCACTGGTCAGCAGGTGTCATTAATGTTACTGTAATGTTCCGTGAGACACACAAGCACCAGACCTTTTATTGCAAGTTTGAATTATCTCACTACAGGCCCAGTAATCGCTAACATGAGTTGTTGAGGCCGTAACCCACACCCAACAAAAACTCTAAACCCCCGACGTTACTTCCTGTCTGCCCCCCACTCAGCTACTCTACCACCGCAACATATTTGCAGCAACACACAAGAGCATGAATATTATTTATGTCTTAAATGGCTTATTTTGTCTTACTGTGTTTGCTATATTGGTTAATATGTGTGTAAAGGTGACTATGGGGTGATATTTCAAGTCTAGAGGGCTACAATAATGTTAAAAACCATATTTAGAAGGTCCTAAACAGTTTTTCTATGCTGTAACTATGAAAATATTTGATTCATAAATCAGAATCCTATTTTGTGGGAATTCACTTATCACGGTCAAGTCTGGAACCAATTACAGTAACTTAATTAATTAAATGAAGAATTACTCTAGTGTTATATTAGTATTTATTATATACAATGATGTGTATATGATCTTTAGAATCAGCACTCGCTTACATGGAACCTTGGAACCATCATGATTTTTTTTCTAAATCACCCATGAGCGCTATAAGGCACACGCACACGTCCATACAAAATGAAACCAAGACCCGTAAGTCAATAACTTCATGTTCTGTTGTTAAATAAAGCTTTAAAACAGGAGATAATGTCGCACACTTCTTATGGCACGAACCAAAAAGCTCTGTTGCTACAAAAACAGGGGTGTCCAAAGTGCGGCCCAGAGGAAAAGAAAACAGAGAGGGGGGGTGCGGGGACAAGAGGAGGACAATACAGAGAGAGACAAGGACAACAGCACCAACAACAATTGCGACAACAATAACAAAGCAACAGAAACAAACAGGACTACATCAGCAAATATCTGTGACGGCTATAAAGACCATGATGGAGAGGACAAAATAACATCAACAACCACAATGATAAAACTGCATTGAAACAGTCATACATATTAGTAGTAATAGTAGTAATGATATTATTAACTATGATAGTGAACAGAATGACAATAACTGTAATGCACACAATTGTGATAATCATATTGCCGACATCACCATCACAGTAATAAAACCAACAACATAACACACTGGTTAAATCAGTGAGTTATGTGGGGAAGTACTTATGTACTCTGAGCGTGTACATGTACGTGTGTGCAGGTATCTCTGTATGTGTGCATGTCTTCATGTATGCAAATGTGTGAACGTGTAATTGTCACTGAGAATGCATGAAAGGAGAGGCTCTGCCTCACACAGCCAGGCCGAGCCCCCACCCCCAGAGAGCCACCAGGCCCACAGGGGCGGGCAGAACGAAGACCAGCCCCCCAAGAGCCAGACCACAAAGCCCACCCCAGAAGACCAGCAAGGGGCCGAGAGAGGCAACCCCGATCAGAAACACCGCACACCAGCAGGCCCGGAACTGGAAAGGAGCCCGCCACTGGCGGGAGCACCAGCCAACCTCCACCCACAGGAAGCGGAGCCCGGCCCGCCCCGGGCCACTCCATGCCCGACCACCAATACAGGGACCGTCCCACCACCCCACGGAGGCCTGGATAGCAGAGATGTAACACTCAGCACTTGCCGCCACGGAGCAAACCCCCGTGTCTCCCTGTTTAATGAAAAATTAAAAAGGAAAATAAATGAAATAAATAAATAAATAGATAAAAAGTAAATAAATAAACCAATAAATAAACCAAGACACCCCGCGCAGGGGACCTGAGGCGCAGCGGAGTAGAGGACCCACAACCCAGATCCTGAGCCACGGGGAACGTGGACCACTCTAGGGAGCAAGAAAACCCCAGCCCCCCCAGCAAGGCAGACAGAGGAGCAGGTGAGGAGGAAAGCCAGCAAATGGCGGGCAAACGGGCGAGCAGCAAGGCAACCCACCACACCGCGCCAGCTGACACTCGCGGGGTTTACTTTTTTGACTGTGAGGCAAACAAAGAAAAGGAGTGATGAAATACCTCAGGACTGGCATGCATGACTATTGTGAAACATACTTTAGGTGACGGGATCGGAGATTAACACAGTTCCCATCAGATCAACACTGACGTTTGTCTCTGACACTTCATGGTTGAGAGATCATCAAACGAGAAGTATTTCACATTTTCATCAGTGTGTCTCATGCACGTCACTTCTACTTGTTAACTATACCACAGAGTTATTGATTCCCCCCAAAATTAAATTTGGGTGTGAGTAAAAAGTGAAGCACTACATTTCCAGTGCATGGTTTAGTTTAATGTAATAAACTAAACAAATGAAATCTGCCCTCAGCTGTGACACTACATTTTGTTGGTTAGGATATACTGCGTTGTTGAGGTCAGGAGTTTACACATACACCCATAATGGAAAGAGATGTCACAAAAATTACGGGCTTTGAGCGCTATACTAGTACTTGCTCACTGGAATCGGTACCCAAACTTTTCACAGTCTCAGACACCTTCAGACATCTGACTGGAAGTCCTGTACCCCCTACTCCTGCACACTTAAAAAAACAAACACACAATGAAACATCTTGATATATTATTAAATATATTATATATTACCCGCGACCCTAATGAGGACAAGCGGTATACAAAACAGGTGGATGGATATTATATATTATGACATTATATTAAAAATTCATGCGCCTTATTTTTCACCTGCACACAGGCTACGAATTTCAAACGAAGAGGGTTTTAGAGGCGTAAGATATCTCCTGGCAGGTTTGTCTTCTGTTTGGTGAATTTATAACGTGATGAGAAGCTGTGGTAAGATGTGGTGAACTGATCTTTATGCTCTTTTACTGTGCTTTGGTCTGCAACAACATGGACATAATCAGTACAATGCAACTCATGTAACACGTAAATGTGTAAATATGAGGCTTATTACTGTTTCAAATGAACATACTGTATGAGCATATAGAGTTTATGCACCAAGCAAAAATGCACAGCACAACTTCTGTGCATTTGCACATATTAACATTTGTGAACAAGGACGAGATGAAGGGAAGAAGTCGGAGAAGCTCATTCACATAAGTTTCAATCTGTCACACTCGGGGTGTTTAAGGACAGGTCGCAACGCCCAAAGACAACACATTACTCGTGAAAGCATAAATTTACTTATGTGTGCAAAATTGGGGGCTTTCTAACTTAGTCAGTGCATCCAGTCAACAAACAAATGACAGGCTCATACAGCTCAGAAAATGCACTAATTCGTCACAGCACCACGTAAGAAGACCAGCTCTCATTTAGCACACAATATAAATGATCTTGAAAAACCTTCAAGATTAAACACTTTTAATGCACAACGTCATCGTCAAACTTACTTATTTGTTCATCTAATGCACACAGAACAATGAACGACTTCAGGCTGTCACCTTTCTTCTGCACTGTACTACCGACTGTGGCTGTTCACATGAGGCGTTCAAGTGCATTTTGTAAATTTCAGTGTTCGGCACTAATGTAGTCAAGCCATTTATAAGTTTTATTCACGTACCCTCTATAGCGTACAATACGGCGCGTGTCTTATTGTGTTGTTAATACACTACTTGAGTCCAGCTGTCCATCGCCCGTCTCTGATGTCATCAGCGGTTTAGTCTGTAGTTCTTTACTAACTAACACAGTTATGCCACAAGTCTCAAAAATGTGAACACAGAACAGGTTTCAGCTGGGATAGGCTCCAGCATGCCCCCGCGACCCCAAAGAGGAGAAGCGGTATAGAAAATGGATGGATGGATGGATATAATTATAGTTTTAAAAGAAAACAGTTTGAAAAATGAATGAAATTGATAAATGGATACTGTATTCTACATTGGCCACTTGGTGTCGGTTTTTGGTGAGACTGGCACTGGACTCCTCACTAAGGTTCCCCAGGGAACACATTTACTGTGACGCTGCTCGAGCAGGAGTTTTATATACGTGTTACATGGCTTATTTACTCTTTTGGTTAATTTGGTTACTGCACAGGGTAATATTGTACAGAACTGTACAGAAAAAACAAGATGAAACTGCTAACGTGTGAGTCTGTTATCTTATTTATGTCTAATATGTCTTGTTTTTTCTGATTATCTACTATACTGGGTAATACAAATGTACAGGTGCCTATGGGAGTGTTATTTCATGGCTGGTGGGCTCTAATAATGTTAAAAACCGTATTTAGAACATTGTAAACAGGTTTTCTATGCCATAACTATGAAAATATTCCATTTATTAATATTTAATCCTACTTCACGGAAATTTACTAATCACGGGTGGGTCTGGAACCAATTAACCGCAATAAATGAGGGATAACTGTATGTATTTGCATATATTAACAGCTCTAAATGAACGTAAAATCTAAATCATGCTAAAATATACCACACGTCTGATAATCAGCAACAATCTCAAACATTTGAATCACACTTGTTATTTTGCAGTAAGAATTATGCTAGTGAGTGATAATAATATCCACTCAGTTTTTTTTTTTTTTTTTTTTTTTTTGTCTTTCTATTTATTTAGTCCACACATACACGCATCATAAAGGCGTTGCTGTGATGTTCGGAGTGTCCCTGAATGCATCTTGCTGTAGTCGAGTCACAGTGAGGAAGTGTCGTTCCGAGGTGGACTGGAGACGTGTTTGTGAGTTGGAGATACATGTATGGTGTTGGAATTGCACTGCTGTTGATGTGGTCACGTCAGAATAAAGTTATTATAAATAAAGTTAACGTAATGAATTGAGTGTGTGTATATTGTAAAAGTAGCTCTCAGAACAAAAGACAATCTTGTCCCATACTCTCAAAAAGTGGTCATCCTACTCGTACAAATAATTGATAAAAAATACATTTTATTTCAACACATTACATTATTATGAAAGCATCTGACCATGTCATTATTGATGCACATTGCCTGAAGCAATGTATGTACGTTGCATCTGCGCAGTCTGCTCAGATGCATTCACTTCATTAAATCCAACTCATGCATCTGTAATTCACAGTATGGCAACTTGATTACTGCGGCATTGTGGAATAATAGAGTTACTAATGTTTGACAGATTGTAATCAATTTACTGCTGAGCCAAGGCCGGTAACATAAATGTAGGTCCAACATGTTTGGTAATCTACTGAAAGAATAAACCAAACCACAACTCAGATTGCTAAGTAATGTAAGTAAGATAAACTGGAAATGTATCGCCATTTTTTTTTTTTGTAACAATCAAGCTGTGGTCTAAATTGAACAAAACTGCGACTTTTGACTGGATGTATCACACCATGTCATTTGATAGCCCTTGTTCAACTTAAAGTGGTAGTTTAGTTTTTATTTCTTTCTTTTATTTAAATGCAAGCTCGAGTAAACAATTATACTGCCAGACTTTCCTCTACCTTGTATAGGTCTAAAATGAAACATGAAGCTTTTAATCTTTAATTCATGTAATACACTGATCCAGTTAGCTCCTCATTTCCGACGTTGCCCTCCAGTTTTTGGTTGTTTTTTTTTTTTTTTTTTTACAAAAAGCTATACTTAAACCCCTCTTCATACAGCCAGACATGACAGATCACCATTTCCCTTTCTCAACTGCCATTTTAATAGCACTGAAAGGTCTTTTGTGTGCCTTAAACTTGGGTGGCAACGGCTGGCATGTTGAAATGCTACTTGGCATTTAGGAACTATGTTTATGACCTTGGATGCCAGAGTTAGAACACACACAAACTCTCTCATTCCCCTCCTTGTGCCAGGAGCAGTAATGGGTTGTGGGTCTTGGCCAAAGGGGATCTTGCGTCAATAAATAGTGATGCAGCGTGACGCCTCTGCCTGACCAGAGAGAGAGAAGCCTTGTGTAGCGTGTTCTGGCTTCTAAGTCTGGGCAAAGGGGAGCAGGCATGCTTGGTTACTGTAATTAGATGATCCTATTCTATGCTATGGCTCGGGGAAATAATAGATTCTTAAATGCATCGCGATGCAGACATTGAAGATTATTAATCGATTCATAATTTTTTTGTAAAAAAAAAAAACAGAACAAAAAGACGGAAAGCGGAAGTGCCGCCCCGAGAGTTTATGGTGATGCACCTAAGTGTAAGACGCTACCAAAATGGCTGAGCGTAAACAAGCTCAAAATATTTTGGGAACACGACAAATATGAGAAACCACATAGCGCGTTTCCACCTGAACCAGGGAAAACAGCCAGCTGAAGTTGCTGCCACTGAAGTTGCTGCCAACCAGAGAACCATCAAGCAGGTGATAACCCATTTTCCACCCAACTGGGAAAAGGCGTAGCGAATCACGAAGTCGAGGATTTGTGACCGCATTCGATTGTGAAGAATCAGGGCTTTCGTGCTTTGTTGCGCACTTTGGAACCCAGATACAACGTCCCATCGCAACGTTATTTCACTGACACTGCAACTGTGAATAAGGGAAGCCTAGTTTTTTAGTAAATCATAACATACTGACATCTGCAAGTATTCTTGTATGAGAGACGCTGGTACAGAAATCTATATTTTGTATGAAAGCTGTTCTGGACTTTGCTATACAGCAACAAATATTATTCTGTAGGAGATTCTATGCTTGGGATTTTAGTTTGAATTCAGAAGTCTATTATTTATTTGTGAATAATGGCAGATTTTTTTATGTTGGTTACATGGTTTTTATACATGCTGCTACTGGCGCACTTTACTTGTCCTGCTGGTTCTGTGAAATGGGAAATATGTTGGTAGATGTAACCTTCCAATTATTAAAAGATAATGGAAGAAAATGAATCTTTAATGTTTATTTTAATTGTGGATCATTACAAATATGCTTTGTTTTAGTAGTACACAGTGAATAAGAAGGGCCGCACGGTGGCCTAGTGGTTAGCATGTTGACCACACAGTCAGGAGATCGAGAAGATCTGGGTTCGCTGGGCATTTCTATGTGGAGTTTGCATGTTCTCCCCGTGCGTGCATGGGTTTTCTCCGGGTACTCTGGTTTCCTCCCACATTCCAAAAACATGCATGTTAGGTTAATTGGTGACTCTAAATTGTCCATAGGTATGAATGTGAGTGTGAATGGTTGTTTTGTCTATATGTACCCTGCAATTGGCTGGCAACCAGTCCAGGGTGTACCCCGCCTCTCGCCCAAAGTCGGCTGGGATAGGCTCCAGCATGCCCCCGACCCGAGTGAGGATAAGCGGCGTAGAAGATGGATGGACTGTGAATAAAAAGAAATAATATATACAAAAAAAATATGCATGAAAAAAGTGACAAACTGTTGATCACAAAAAAAGATGCATCAAGATAATCGATAATCGTTTTATCATCGCATCGCAGGCTTCTGAATCGTACTCACGTCGAATCGTGAGGTGGCCAGCGATTCCCACCCCTAATTGGCCATGTAACAACTTCAATGTTTATTTTTCACAGCATATTAGTTATAACAGATTGCAATACTTTACTTTTGCGCAAGGCAACCAAAATAGTTGAATTGTTACCATGACCGGACATAAATGTCCTCTTCAAAAATCATATTTTTCATATCTGTTGAAGAACTTCAGTTCATGAAGGTTAACATTTTGAAATGGTAGTTATGAGCAAAACGTATGTATAAAAAAAGTAGGTTGCACAGTGTGAAAATAGAGTAATATGCGATTTGTGCTTGAAATATCAGTAGTTTAATACTCGTTAATGCACGTTAACACAAAGTGCGTTTGTTATGCGAGTCGACTCCGCAGGGGTTAACGCTTTTCTGGTCTGTGGTCACAGGACACGAAGGAATCAGTTCAATTTTACGCCATCAGCGGTGTGTTGCAGCACAAAAGCCTGTATGTAGTAAGTTACCCTAAATACCCCTATCACAGCTGACTTTGGGTGAGAAGTGGGGTACTCCCTGGACTGGTTGCCAGCCAATCACGGGGCACATATAGACGAACAACCATTCACACCCACATTCACAGTTATGGACAATTTAGAGCAATTTAGTGGCTCCGCAGCCTGCTCTTCAGCCTCCTTGTTGTGGCTCCCTTCGCAATGCTGCTAATATTTCTTGAACACCCAAGTGGGGAAAATGTGCATTTTTGAAAAGAGTTAAAAATATCCAACTTACTGTTGGACCGTGAATGCATCCTGGCTGAGTTCTGACTGATGATTTGATGAGCTGGAGGAAGGGAGGTGGAGGCGGTGTTTGCCTGCCAGTGTTCATGGAGACGTGACAGCGACGTCTTTCCCCTAACCATTAATATATCCCCCTCCAAAAGGAAACATTTGAGAAGAAGATAGACTTTTTAATTCTGCAGGGACAGATTCCTTTGTCTTGTCTGCCAACGATGCTGGTTTACTTATATGCTTGATATGTGGCGAGAAAGAACAAAAAACGTTGAGAGACATTTTTGAAACAAGAACTTAACATGTTCTGAAAAGTAGTAATTAGAAAAAAAGTATTAACAGTGGTCATGCCTGCAGTCCAGCCCTGCACACAACAGGCTCGAACTAGCGACCACATAAACCCACTAATTGAGAGTTAAGGTGAACAGCGTTAGCCACAAGCTCATTTTTGTTTTGAGGATTTTAAATATGTTGTATTAATTGGATGAGTTAGAGGTCCAGTGAGTTACCAACATTATTATGCATGCCGATAATAAGGGAACAGCTTTAACTTGCAGGCGTTTAGATTAAAATGTGTGCACGTGTGTTAAAGACTCCTCCAGTGGCTGCAGCAGCTCAGGCAGTGTGAAAGCAAAAAAAAAAAATAAAATAGAGGGAAAAAGGAACTTTTTGCAGTCTTATACAGAACAGTGATCCATGACAGGTGGTTCTGAATTATTCATGTGAAGATTTGGGAGCTGTGCAGGGATGTGTAGGTTTTATCCCAGGGTTTGTTTAGTCTCAGAAAAAGAGGTGAATAAATTGAGAGGGCTGTCATTAAATTTTGTCTTGAGTGAGCTGATCACAAGTGTGTGGGCTTCCAAGTATGCAAGTACACACATGGCGCTGGACTGTGTTGTCACGTACATCTTTTAATGACTGATTTTCAGTGGTCCTCTCATTCATGCTTAAATACAGATACAGCGGTACCTGAGTTGACATTGTTAATTCATTCCAAACGGTTGGCCAAAAAAACAAAATATAGAAAAACCGAGACAATTTTTGCCATACAGTATTAATGTTAAATCAGATAATTCATTCCACACACCCAAAATATTAGGAATGTGTGAGTACACCACTGTCTGTATCTGTATCTGCATCTGTATCTGCATCTGTATCTGTATCTGTATCTGTATCTGTATCTGTATCTGTATCTGTATCTGTATCTGTATCTGTTAACCCATCTAAATTATCTGTATCTGTATCTGTACTCGGAATGGGCGGGGCATAAACTGTAAGTGGGCGTGGTTTAACCAGAAATAGGTGGGGCTTAAATCAGTACATTATATTAAGGCTGAAATTGACATGGATTTATCAGAAGTTGCTATATTTATTGTTTATTATTCAGCTATTTGTGTACTGTGTATGTGTAAGTGATGTAACACTTTAGTAATGTATGCACCTTAGTTTTTAGGTGAAAAAAAGAGCGCATTAATGGCGGTAACTAATTTATTTCATTAATTCCATTCAATTCTTTAGTGTAATTAACGCATACGCATCATGGCAAGCTTCGGCTCTCTGTTATCACGACAGGCAGCGGCACAATGTAACTCCCCAGAGAGTCTGTCGCTCTTTTATAACTTTACTCTGACCTGAATACATCAACAGCAGTGCAATTCAAACACCATATACAGTGTGTATTTCCAACTCTAAACAAACTAAGTAAACGTCTCTAGTCCATTCGTCATTGCAGCGACACTTCCTCGTTGTCACAAGACAAACCGCGAGATGCATTCACGGACACTCCGAACATCACATTAATGTCTTTATCATGTGTGTATGTGTGGTCTAAATTGGGTCACAAACACGGTACCAGGTGGTCACTAAGGACTGCACGAGTCGCTTGCCAGCCTGTTCTAAAGATAGATCAAATAGCACCACTTACCTGCGAGCTGCATCACATTTTGTCGGTTGCTGATCTCGTTTAAATCACCCATTCTCTTTTGTTCCTTTAAGTTAACATGCGATTAATCGTAGCTCCCGATTACGACGCGAGATGGGCGCATGAATGCACCAGGGCAGCAGCGGAGCTTTGAGAGTTGTTGTCGTAACATGGACGTTGTTTTTAACGTGACTAACCTGGTTATTTCTCATACAGTCAATGCTCGACGCTGTTTGCACCGTGATATTGTATGCGTTGTGTGCCTTAAGCATCCACCCGCCGAGCTGGTCACTAACTGCCGAGCCTCGTCAACATTGCCACCAATTCATTACAGTGGAAGCATGCTACTTTGATGTGTTTAGTGTACTGCTGATAGCTGAGACGTTATGTTGCTGTGCATTTTTGTATATGTCTGGGGAGAGCCGGTCGCTGTGTGTGACTGGCCAATCACAGAGCGTGACGAGTGAATACATAATGAGGATTTTCCGTCATCACAATTACGGATAATGACGAGCTGTACTCTTTTCATGCTCGTATTCGGCAAAAATGCATTATCCGTAACTCATCCCTACGAAATATTAGCAAAAAATTAGGGCTGCCAAAAATAGTGTGTTAACAGCGGTAACTAGTTTATTTAGTTAATTACGTTACAATTGTTACCGTGATTAACGCATGCGCATCATGTCAAGCCACATATCTGCTGTATCTGAGTGTGCTGCTCTTTAATACCTTTATTCTGACCTGAAAACATGAACAGCAGTGCAATTCCAACACCGTAGACAGTATGTATCTCCAGCTCATAAACACATCTCTAGTCCGCTCGTCCTGGGAACGACACTTCCTCATTGTCACAAGCCGACCGCGAGATGCATTCATGTACACTCCGAAAATCACCGTAACCTCTTTATTATGTGTGTATGTGTGGTCTAAATAAACAGAAAGACAAAGAAAAACAAAGTGGGTGTTCTTATTTCTCGTAACTCTTACTGTGGAAGTACAAAATTTCTACATTTAAAGGGATAGTTGGGATTTTTTTACATTAAGTTGTATGAAATCCCCATCAGCAGTGTAGTCTATCAACAGCGACTTACCCCCCACTTGGTCCCCTAAGTCCAGTTCTGGTCGGATTTCGGTGACGAAGAAGGTAGTTCCAGGTAGTCGCTGTGGTTACACAAGTGACACTATTGCCTGTCCATTCTTGTGTATGTGACGAAGACGCCCGCATTTTGTTCCGCGACGGAGCGCCGCAGCCATCTAGTTTACATGTGTGTTCATGTCTTCATGTCAAAAAATAACCTTATATAAAAAGATAACCGTAAATGATTTTTTTATGCCATTCTTCAGTTATATGCATTTAGAAGTGTTATACTAATGTAAAACTATAATTGTAAAACTATAAAAATGTGTTTTATAGTCAACCTGGTGATGACATCAGAGATGAGCGACATAGCTGACTTCCGGTCCCGGTCGCCATTTTGTTAGCAAGCCAGGGATGCTAACACAGACGATTTGCGATAAAAATACATTAAGAACACAGTTAGACTCATGCAGTGTATTAATAACACAACAAGACGCACAACATACTGTATTGTACACTAACAAGTAAATGTATGCAAACCGAGGCAGAATTTTGCCGGAAATTTTCTACATTAACCAAAAAACATGCTAATCGAGGCGGACACTAACCGAGGTTCCACTGTATTTGCGGCCTAAAGAGATAGACGATAGATGTATCAAAACGTCTAACTTTACAAAATGACTGTTGCTCAGAGAGATAAATAAAATAAAAACAGAGTATTAAATATTGTGGTAGTTGCCATTAAACTGCATTGCATGTGATTTAAAAGTTTGCCTTTTCTTATTTGGATGCTGAATAACACACACAAAAACCTAAAAACACACACAGTAAATCTGCTGGTAGTATAAAACATGTGAAAAGGGTTTGAAGGAAAACACAACAAACTGAAAAACATCCCTATGAATAAAGCCAGTTCTTTATTATTTCCTTATCTGAAATACATTCTGACCTGTTTTTGTTCAAATGACTGTCAGTAGAATATGAAATTAATGAAATATGAAATTAATCTGACTCAAGTCAGTAACTAAACGGCAAAATTCTCAGTTTTGTTCAACAAACTCTTTTTGTGTGGCCTTTCTTCCCTTATGCCACTCCTGTTCTGTTTCTGTCTCAGTTGTATTCAGTGACCGCAGTAAGAAGTCACAGTGAGAGCTATCAAAGCCCTGTAGTGCTTGATTAGAAGAGATTGACTGGTGTCTGGGCCAATGCCATTGGGAACTGAAGCATAATCTTCAAAAAGGAATCTTAACCCTTTTGGCCTTTTTCTCACTTACAGGCTGTGCTGTTGCACTGAAATATCTTTGGGTGTTTTGCTCTGAAAGACCAGCCTTTTTAATAATAATAATTAATGTCATTTAAGGAAAGGAGTTACGTGTATTGTAAGTGTTGCATCATTCCCTTTCTAAATGATAGTATTCATGATGTGTCGCCTACACGCTCGTCGTCACTGCGTTGTTTGTCATTCGACTTGTTCTTGCAGCTCTCAAACTAGTCTAGAGATGTTCGTTGCAAAAGAGAGATCAAGATCACGCAAAACCTTGAAGATTAAGCCATAAGGATTGACATCTGCTACAAAGATTACAGCATTAGTGAAAAGCAAGAGGTCAGGTTCACTTTCATTCATTTTTGAAAACAACTGTTACGTGGCCTTTGCAGTGTGTTGGTGGTTGGGGTCCGGTGTGTGATGATGTAAGCGCATCTGTATTTAACATCTGCCTTGGAGATGGGTTCAACAGGGGACAGCAGAGAAAAGGGAGCCCCGTCAGGTGGGTCTATGAGGATGTAATCCCACCGCTTCAATAACAAAAAACAAAATCCAAAGTTCCCAGCAGTTACACAATCCACTTTAGCAGGGCTTAGTGCACCCTGGGTCTCCAAAGGTAGAATGAAGTTTTTCAGGCACTAATCTTTGAATAAACCTTGATATTGAGGTTCTGGTGTGATGTGTTTACTAAAAATGGATGTACTAGCCCAAGTAACTATTGTTGATTGGCATCTTTTTACATTCAGTTTCAGTGTTGTTAGGTAATTTAAAAAAATAACATAACATTCAGAATACGTACACTGAAAATTGATTGATCAAGACTGTTTCAGTAGGTCAGGGTGTACAAAGTGCGACCTTGGGTGCCATTTGCGGCCCTCGGCTTGTTTTTTATTGGCCAGCAGCACAATGTAGAATTAAAATTCAAGAAAAAAACAGCAAAAATAGAGCAAAAAGGTAAAATATGAAGAGAAAAAGCTAAAATGTTGATACTAATACCTAATCACACATTTTCTTTAAATAAAAATATCAAAATGGCCCCCTGCATCTTTTGATTTGTCAGTATGCAGCCCTCGGTGGAAAAAGTTTGGACACTCCTACAGTAGGTCGTTAGTCCTTTGTTTTGTTTGTTGGAATTCAAAATTATTTTCCTCATTTTGCCCTTGGAATAACAAACATAAAAACACACTTTCCCTAAACTTGTACGTAATTGTGTTCAATTGAAAACATCCTGTGAGCTATTTAAAGATTGTTGGTATTGTGAGTTACTTGATGGAGAGAATGCTGTATCAACATTGTGGGCTCAGCTGTGATTATTTATGGCAGGTGGAAGTAATCAGCAGCTCCTGATGTGGATGGCAGCAGACGGCATCTCAAGCTCCATGCAAAAGTAAATGTTTCATCTTTGTTACCAGAATTCTGGATAAAATAACTGAGCGGTAAGATGCATAGAGTCGGCCCTCGTTTATCGCGGTTAATTGGTGTCAGACCTGACCGCAATCAGTGAATTTTCACAAAGTAGGATTCCTTATTTATAAATTGAATTTTTTTGTACTTAGAGCATAGAAAACTTGTTTATGACCTTTTAAATATGTTTTTTTTGCATTATTAGAGCCCTTTAGGCATGACCTAACACTCCTATAGGCACTTTTACACTTGTATTAACCAATATAGCTGTCATAGTAATAGAAAATAAGACATTTGAGACTCATACGTTAGCATTGCAGGATACCCGGTGGCTATTGTCTCATCAGTGTAACATTCCTGACACCTAGTGGCCAGCGTAGTAGAATACTACTGCAGTAGCGCAGTGAACATTCACACAGGAGCTGCTGTCAGCCACAACTCACGGCACTCACTAGCACTCTCCACACTTTTAACCAATGCTAACACTCAGCAACTCTACAGTAGCTCCACTTCCCAGGCCCCGCCTTTTAAAGGTGCACACAACGTCGCTATTGTACATATAACATCTTCTAAATGCCTTATATTTGCATTTTCGTTCATTTAACCATTTTTATGATTGAAAATGCTTAATTTGGGCCAACAATACATACAATTTGCTTATATATGCATATGTTCTCACAAATAATAGGCCTTATTCAACCACAAAACAGTGATCATTTCTTAATTAATTTTTGAAACAACACGATAGAGTGAGGGAGTGATGTCCAAACCGCGATGTAGCGAGGGACGACTATATTTATTGTAAAAGTCCTCATTACATTTGTGGTGTGTAGTTCCATGCAAAGCCTTAACAAAGTAAATTACTCCCTGGGCTCCCTGAACTCCATTACGGAAATATGTTTTTCTACACCTTATTGTTGCTCTTATTTTATGATAAAATGCAAGTTAAATCAAAAGACATGAATTGTTTTCTGTATCGGAAACCAAAGAGTGAATTTTCTGTATCGTTGCGCCCCTAATACAAACCTATACCTCATGATCAGCCGGGGACGTGTGCATTGTTAACATTTCATACACAGTAGCTTTCCCCGAGCTGTGTATAACTTGAACACTTGCTGCCTCACTGGCACTTCTCAGCTGCCAATGGCAGGCTCCTGTGGTTTTACTTGGCGTCTTGTGAGTGTGAATATATGCAATTTGAAGTCCTTCTGGAAAAGGCTGCCTGCTTAATAAACATAAATACAAGTTTAAAACGTTTCATTCATTAGAGGGTTTTAATGGTAAAAAACAGCATTAAATGCAAAGCATGTGTGTAGCAATAGCAGTAGTGTATTGTTATGCTGTACATTTGATGCTTTGGTGTATAAATTATTACCGACTCAGGCTGAATGAGATGGGTTTCTGTTGAAAAAAAAGGCCTATTTTTGGAGAAAAAAAGCACAAATGGGTGGATTTTCACACAAATAAAATGCAATTTTTGATAAGCGATGCATGGCTGCGAATGCTGAACCGCAAATAGGCGGGGATCAACTGTACAGTATGTACAGTGCATAGTGATGGGTGATGTGTTAGTACTAACGTGTCTCCTCTTTGTCACCCTTGCACTCAGTCTCCAAAAAGTCTTGTGTCGGCATCTATCAGGCTCATTGTCATTCTCACATGATTGCACTGGGGGCTAACACTCTAATGAGCGTCCGTGCAATGACAAGCCGCACACCAAGCATTTCCCGCATGGAAATGTAATTGAAGATGCTGACACACTGTGTAGTACACGCAAACGCCGGGCCATCCGTGGGAATGTTTATTTGACCTGACAAAGATGCCTTCTTACAGAAGTGTTCGAACTGAAACAGCAAGCGCAGAGGGTGCATAAAGTAACACTCGGCCACTCAGCGCTGATTGGAGTTCTTTTATAACCCAAGTTAAATAAAGACTGGATGGGTTTAATAAGGGTTATTCACTCTCATGGACATTATGCAGAATAAAATGTTATTGTGGAATTCCTCTGAAACTCACTCAGATACACTTTAACAGACATCATGGACACGTCAACGGATATACAGTACATGCATATGATGAAAAATAGTACCTAATTTTATCAAATGCAATATTTAATCAGGGGCCGCACGGTGGCCGAGTGATTAGCATGTTGGCCACACAGTCAGGAGATCGGGAAGATCTCCGCTTGGGCATCTCTGTGTGGCGTTTGCATGTTCTCCCCGTGCGTGCGTGGGTTCTCTCCGGGTACTCGGGTTTCCTCCCACATTCCAAAATTAGGCTCTAAATTGTCCATAGGTATGAATGTGAGTGTGAATGGTTGTTTGTCTATATGTGCGCTGCGACTGGCTGGCGACCAGTCCAGGGTGTACTCTCGCATACCCCTGCGACCCTAATGAGGATAAGCGGCATAGAAAATGGATGGATGGTAATATTTAATCATTTGCCAGTGGAACCTTAAAAGTCGGGTCGTACAATTTGTAATTCAACCAAATATTTTGAGAAAAATATGGCTTCCATTTACACAAACGCTTCTTTCCAGACAAGATGTCAGGCATATTACACACATCCTCGGTGTACCTCACAAGATACCCACATAGGAATGTGAAAGACATCGACACACTATGACACACTGTATTTTATTAAGGTTACGTCAGACAGGAAGTAGATCTTTGGGACATGATCATATTAAAAGCAGCCCACAGGCTGATAAAATGTGAGCACCCCTGTGCTATATAGATACATACGTGTATAGCCTATTATTTACATATTGACCACAATTAGTTTGAAACAAAATATCAAATAACAATATCAAATATAAAAACTACGCTTTATTTTGATAAACGTGCACCGGAATCACTTGTCTTCCCTGTTAGAAAAGGCAAAGGGAAAGATATTTAAAGTTAATCAATGCATTTCTTGTTCAAGCCTGTGAAAATGACCCTGATGTTGACATTATTACGGACAGTAAATTTAGATATTAAATCCCCCTCCCATGCAGCCCACCACCACAGCTTCCTCGGGGAAACCCTCTATTATTGTCTTATTGTGAATATTTCGTTGCTTTGCTCTGCGTCCACGGCTGTTTTGATGAGTGTGGTTGCCAGAAAGCGTTCCCGGCGTAACGTCACAGCCAAGATGGCAGCAGTTCAGAAAACACGCTAGGAGGCGTTTGATAATCACAACTTCATTTCACTCGTATTTTATAGTTGTTGACTGGCAGCATGACAGCAGTATGACAAAAACATTTTATTAAGGGAGTACTTCTATTTTGTTATTGCTTTTTTTTCAACATTTTTTGGTGCCACGAGCACTTTAACTCAGCGTTGGTTATGTATTGATATATTTGAACCTGTATAATTTTGAGCCTGTGAGAAAATAAATAAATTCAAACTTGCGCACCTACTGTAATTCTTGTTTTTTTTTATTTTTTGTTTTTAAATTGTATCATAATTTCACCCAAGCAAATAATAATGAAAAATAGCTATCTGTGCTCAAGATGCGGCCCAACAAAACCTAAAATCCCCAAACAGAACTAAACGATACCGCAACGGTGGATATCAGCTTAGTTCGGTTCTTTTCTTTGTGCTCAGTGCGCGTTCACATAAAAGGGGACGTTTTATGCCATATTATTCTACTTCCGCGCAAAATGAAGCAATCCCAACCGGTGTATTTTACACAGGATGAGCAAGTAATTATCATGGAGTGTTATGAGGAGTTCAAAAAGATTATCATTGCCAAAAAGCAACTGTCGCCGCCAATAGAGCGAGGGAGGACAACTGTCTTTTCATTTTTGAATGATGTCTATATTGTTTTACTGGTGTCTGTGTGTGTGTGTGTGTGTGCGTGTGTGTTTTATTAAAAGCGAAGCTGAGGGTGCGCAGGCTATTTTTTTTTTTTTTACTGTGTCGGGATGAACACGCAAATCTACTGTCTCTGTGCAAAGACAATGAAGACTTTTTTAAATTGTTCTTGCTCCCAAGTCCACCGGGTTCTCAATAAATGGTGACACCATCTCCGAATTAGTCAAACAGTGAACCAGTGGCGCTTTCATAGCTGATTTTAAGATTAAAGTCTATGAGTTTCACCAAAGTCACCATGGTGGTGATACAGCCGCTTTAAGAGAGAGGTACCTTTGCTGAACAGGCAAGGCTGGCTTTACACTCAACACAACTTGCTAACCCACTAAACTCGCACCGCGGTATACCCCCTCTATGTCCAGACGCTATTAATAGACACGTCCCTGTATTTTCCTTTCTCACCGATGTATTCACACATTAATTCAGCGAACAAAGAGCGTTTTGTTGTAAGCACGGATCTAAAGGGGCCCCTAATCTCTTTTGTTTACAGCAAATAAACAGAGGCCTTTCACTAAAACCGAGTAGACCATATCATAGGGAAACTACAGCAATTGGCGCTTGCTGTGACAAAAAAAATTTCACTTAGCACGGTTGCTGATTATTGCTCTCAGGCAACGTGCCCACATTTCAGTCAGGGTAAGAGTCGTGTGATTCAACAAGAGTAAATTGTGAGTGTCAGGTGGTATATTTATTTTTAAAAAATCCTCACAATTTGTGAGGTGACACATGAAAAGGCATTTTAATTGTTTCTGTCACAAGCTTAAATAATGTAGTTGAGTCTTGCATTTAACGCATAAATTAAGCCGTTCGTTAGATTAGCTGCTCCTGGGGCGATTGTTCTATTTTATTTGATCCCTGCCTCATTAGCCTGACTCGTGTCATTTTTCTCTCTTTTAATAGCAGCTCAGCGAAATAGGACTGCAAGTTTTGTTTTAATAAGGCTTGCTTTTTGAACGGTTTTTAAAACATCGGAATGTGGCCCTAGGCTATGATATGTCATCTGCACACGATGAACTCGACAAATCCAAAATTGTTTGTGTGATAAGGAAAATTACTATGAATTACATGTCAACGTCGGGACTCTTACGCATACTTTAAAGTCATCATCCTACTTTTACCAAGTGATGTTACATTCTCTTTTAAACCAACCCAACCCAAAGCTCACCCCTACTCCACTTACAGTATCTGCTGTTGTCTGAGTCAAATGATTTATCTCTAATTGCTGGTTATAAGCGCTTCTCTTCCTCTAAAAGCCTCCATATTAGAAACCAAATCTTACAATTAACCCATCCTCACATGAAAGTAATGGCAGTACACTGGCTCGTCACAGCAACATGTTGACAGTTGTGTCATTTCAGGACACACACGTACGCCACACACGTGGCCTTTCCCAGGACTGGGGCTGTATTTTGTTTTAGTATGATTTTTACAATATTTCTATGTTTACCGTTAACTCCATGTTAGTTTATAAAATTAAATGTTATAAAACAGTTGATTAAAAAAAATGTAAGAAAAAAAAATTATATAGATACATATATAGATACGCTTTTCAGGCAAGGTGCATTCCGGGACTATCAGCACATACCCAGAGCGAAAAACTGAGACTTAGGGTGAATGACATTTTCTGCTAGAAATTTCTGCTAGAAAACTAACAAATTTTTGAAATTGAAAATGTGAACACTTGCAAACAAAAACAAAGCATCATGGAGTCTTGAAATATTAATGAAATGTAACAGTTTGTATCATGAATGGTCTGAAATAGAAATACCATCATTTTCCCAGAACAACAGACTGCTTTGTCACTCAACAAAACCTAAGTACGAGTAAAGAAAGACCTATTTCTCCGTAACTAATTTGCATTAGCGTTTTGCTGTTCTGCTGAAAGATGCCAGATCTGGGCTACTTCTGGAGTGGATTAGGGCTGCTGATGAAGCTTGTTGACATCAGATGGCATGGGAACTATGAATCTACTCGCTGGGCTCAGAAAAGAAGCTCAGACCCAGGCAGACCCACAGCGGGCACGTACAGAGAGGGAAAAACAAATAAACTAAACCCAAAGCAAGTATCCCCTCATGTTACCTTGCAGATGGAGGAATAGTTCCAAGAATAATGTTTTTTTTTGTGAAAATTTCTCATCAATCCCAAAAAAGTGATCAATTTATTAATTATCATCAGTCATGCTAGGTAAAGATTAGTCATAATAGTTGTACAGTTTAAAATTCAACCAGTACGCCTCTAAAGTTGCACTAAAACATGATGACCCCTTCAGTTATTAGGTGGCAAAAAAGGTAAACTTGAGTAAAATGGACTTCAATGTGATTTTAAATATGTGTTTGTTATTTAAGAGGTAATGCACAACCTATTCATTGCTTGTCTTGTCTCATTCATAACATTTTTTAAAAATATTTTTCATGTAATACTGGTAAACAGGACACGTGGTAAAGGCATAAAACACAATAGTCCACTATGATGGACTATTTTAACAATCATAATGACAGCACAATCCACTCCCGCTTGCTTGTAATGCCACAGTAAACTTATGCTTCAGCTGGAGTGACTCAGTATTAGTACAGATAATCCCAGGGTCTTATTTTTGTGACATGTTGGTCAACACAGAACTACACTGGCTGTATCTCAGTTATTATATCACTCTATATCGCTCTCGGCAGCCGTTGAGTTGTCAGCGCAGAGCAGATGGTTGCTGCGTGTTATGCTACTAAGAGTGTTTTAGCTTATTGGTAAGCACAAGACAAATCTTTACTTACATCACATAATTGCAGACTGTTGTACAGTTTAGAAGTAGTCCTTTCAGTACGTGTATAGTACTATGCAGACTTGTCTTCATCATGCTCATCATAGGCAACTGATTTATTGTAGGGATGCTCCGATCGATCCGCCACCACAATTAATTTCGCACGATTTCCATAAAAAACACGTGATCGGCATATCGTCAAACCTATTGGTGTTCCACTTTTCTTGCATCTTTGTTTACACACTTTGCCTAGCTGTCATTGGCGGCAGCCATCCATCCGTCCGTCCGTCCGTCCATCCATCCATCCATCCATCCATCCATCCATCCATGCTAGCTGTCATTGGCGGCAGCTATCTATCTATCTTGAGTTATCCAACTCGTTCTCCATCTTGCTTTCGGACTCCAAATGTGACTTTTTACGACAGCAACGTTCTGTTTTTGAAACAAACAAGCAATGCAGTTCATTTGAAGCTCGTTTATGTCCCACGTGGAAGTGGATATCACGTTCGTAGGATACGTAGGCCTACTAACTTTTTCAAGTGTCACTGGACAATTTTGCTCTCTTGTTGTCGTTATGCTAATTAAGTCTGATCCTCAAAACACTATCTGTGTGTCGCTGTTTAATTAACATAAACACATGGTGTTGTCCAGCCTTATGATAGTGACAGTATCACAAAGGTCTCCAAGCTTTTGATTTAAGACAAGATTTTGAGTAGCTCACAAAGGGGCAAAGAATATCAGAAATTCAACAATGAATTCAGACTTTATGCCTCTATATAATGACAAATGACCACAAAATAGCATAAAGACGAGGGCCACACACTGTTCGAGTGGAGATCTGCTCAGTAAATAAAGTAGCATACAATTTGAATGTTGCCAGTCATAAATAAAACACAAGTAGCTGACAGCTCTAATAGTGATGAACGTTGGAGACCCCTGCAACCTGGACACTGAATTTATTCTGTTTTAAGTTAAGCAGGAGTTAAGTTAAGCAAATTTCTGTTTAATAAGGATATTTATTTGTATTATTTTTTATGTTAAATTTGTTATCTTGAAGTAAAAAATAAACGATTGAACAATTTATTTCCCATGTAGTCATCTTACGCCAAAACACGCAAATAAAATTCAGGTTTGTTTGAAATAGTAGAAAAATTGTTTCACACAAATAAAGGCAAAAATAAAAATATCTTCCCAAAAGTTTATTTTAAATAATTATCTATTGGCCACGGCCATCATAAATAAATTTAAAAATGTACAGTTAATCCATGTGATCGGTATCGTTATCGGCCCATCTCACTCATGGATGATCGTTATTGGAATTGGCAGCATAAAACCCTGATGGGAGCATCCCTGATTTATTGAAATCTGACTTGTGGACCTGCTTATAAACATGTCAGAGTGAGATCCCACATAGCATGGCACAGCCCAAATCTGTTTGCAGGTATCATCGGCCGTCTGTCTCGTATCCATGGTTCCGATTTGGGCTCATTTAGTCAAAGTCTATAGGGTGAGTTTGTCAGAATACGAGCCCTGGCCTGCAGCCGGTTCTAACTCAAATAGCTGTCTTCCTGTGCGTTTTAGAACACAGGCTAAGCTGACTTTTGTGTTCATCCCATCATGACAGTAAATCCGTCAAACTGGTGGCAAGTTACAGGGGCAAATGTAGCAAAAGTGAATATGGCCCAGTTCCGAGTGAGTTTTGGAGCTGAGGGTTCCGGACCACCAAAATATTAAATTTTTCCTGATTCCTCTGCAAATTTTGGTGACTTTTTGTGCATGTTTACTACCCCAAACGGGCGATTTTAGGCGCGGAGAGTGCTTGGGCTCTAATGGTGGATTAGATTTTATATAGCGCTTTTCAAAATACCCAAAGTGTTTCACAGTGAAGTGAACCCATTATTCATTCACTCCTCTGTGGGTTATTTTGCAGCCGTACTTCGTACAAAAAGCAGAGACTTGTGGCATAACTCTGTTAGTTAGCAAAGAAATAGAGCCAATCGCTGATGACGTCACAGACGGGCGACGGAGCTGACTTCCGAATCCTGTTTCCATGTATTAGCAAGCTAGTAGGCTGCAAGGATGTTTTGTGCTAAAAATATATTAAGAACACAGTTGGACTTACGCAGTGTAGTAATAACACAAGACACACACCATATTAGACTATTTATACTATATTATTCCAACCGGAAAATGTACACAAACAAGGCAAAATAGCATTCATCAGTGAAGTGCAGATGCACAAAAGATCCAAATGCTGAAAATGAGATTATCATGTTGGCACATGCTCGCATTTTAAACAAGCAAAGAAACCCCATCCACCCCTCCAAACGTCACCCAGCACCTACTGTAGGTCGAGGAGCTTTGCCAAAAGTAACCTAATGCAAAACATTTGCAGGTTTGGGGGAGAGTGGGCAAACTTTGAGAGGGCACAGGATTGACGTCAGAGGGAGCCACATGTAAGAAATTCCTGCCTAATTACTGTGGATGCTCTGGCTTATTGTATGAAAGCTGTTGAAGTTCATGTTCGTCTAAAATGAGGTTCCTAATTTCATACTTTGTTTCATCTGCGAAATGTATTCATTCTTTGAAAACTTAAAAAAAACTGACTTAGTGGTGTTGTAAAATATGTTAAAGGGGCTTTAGGCATCATTCAATTTTAACAGTTTGTGACTGACTGTGACAAGAATTTTTTGTTATCCGTATTATCCTGTTCAGCACAAGTGGTTACCTATTTAAGAAAATCATTTCTATCTTACATTTACATTTAAAAAGGGGTCACTGTTCACTCGATACACTGTAACTGTTTTTAATGACCTTATCATGGTGACCATGCGACATTCTTCCTTTCACAAAGCCATGGTTATTTGCTTGTTTAGGTAACCTAACGTTGCGTCATGAAGGTTAAGCCAAAGTCAAATTTACCAAGGCTATGCAGTAAGTAACAAGAGGTTATATCAGAAGACAGCGGCGTCCCTCTGAAAAGCTTTGGGAGAGACAGGATGTGGAACCTGTGTTCATGCGGTAAAGGTGCGTTTTGTCCATACTCTCAGAAAAGTACTGGGACTAACCAAGTAAGAGTTCTCATTTATAAAAGCGCTGCGGCAGATTCTTCCAGATTCTTATTAAAAATGTGCATATCACCCAACATACCTTGCGGGCACTTAAATAGTAATTAAATAAGTTATGTTTTTGTTATTAGCATTTAGTCGTAGTAACCTAGAATGGTAGTTGCTTATTTTATTCATATTTTATTTTTACCATGAGTAAGGTTGATGTTCTGTCTATTTGCATTGGGTGGTCAAGCTAGTTATTGGCTATCTCTTGCTTGAGGGTCAGTGTGAAGCTCCTCATCAATGAAAATGCATATCAATGGGCTTGTAGCAAGCAAAGAAAAGACAAACAAACAAATAAACAGACGCAGAAATGGCACTAACAGTGTATGTTGACGTAAGATGTACGCATTTTCCCTGTATGAATGAAATGAGCAAAGCCAAGTACCTATGCATGCAGCAACTTTAGGCAAAACAGTGTTGGCTCAGTTTTCAGTGGTACGTGGTGTTTGATCTTGACCTGCGGTGCACATTTTACCACTTGCAGGTATGCATTGGTAATTGAACCACAGACCTCAGACTTGACCATTCAGCAAACATTAAGTTATGTGCCAGACTTAGGAATCAGACTTAAACTATTTCAGAAAGCCTATGGCAATTAAACCGGCGAGGTATGTTGACATTTACAACTAGGGTGACTCTCCGCAAAGTCCAACTATGAGGTCTAGCTGTCAAGACATCGCACGAAAGGCTGACTTAATGATGCAGACATTGTGCGTCATCATGCTAAAAAGCAACAATTTTGCACTGTACAATAGTGTGTAAAAGTCCTGGGCCACTATTAGATTAGTTGTTTTAAAAAATGCTATAATAATTATACATAATTCCAATGTTACCTTTATAGAATACATGCCTCTGCCAAGGTTGAACTGTTACCAAAAGTTTTTAAAAATGGAAATACTGGAGTTCTGTTCCTACTCTGTGATTTAAGTCGGATCTTGCATGTGAAGGACATAAAATACAGTAATATAACAAAAAATACAAGAATTAAATTAATCAGGAATAAAGTTATACAATATAATAAAAAATAAAATGTAATAAAAAATAAAAGGCAAAGGACTAGCAACCTTTTGAAAAACAAATCTAATTTTGTTATTATTTTCACTTTCGTAGGAATAGCTGCTCGAAGATACTCTAGCGGCCAGGCAGTTGTGTGTATTGGAAGAGAGTTTTGTGATTTCCGACTGGCGTTGAACATGACATGTCGCCTGACTGTATACTGGCTCCGTGCAGAGAGGACAGTTGAGTTTGCTGATGTTGTTTTCCCGTGGTTCGGCCCACAGTAGCCTGTTTGTGATAAAGAGATTGTTGATTGACCACGTCCTCATCATCCTTACAATGTCCGGGTAGACATATGATATGATCATATTGACAATATGATCTTTATGCTAACGATAGTTGGTGTTTACAAGCCAAAGTTCCGTATTTAATTAATGGGAGTGCCCACGAAACGAGGAAACTCAGAACGGCGTAAACCACTCTAGGGTCACACTGTTGCCATTGATCCATTTTCTACAACTTATCCCATTCAGAGTTGCAGGGAGGATGGAGCATACCCCCAATGACTGTTGGGGAAAGGCAGACTACACCCTGAACTGGCAGCCAGTCAATCACAGAGTGAGACAACAAGATAGACAACCACATTTTTGGGGCCGATGCCGATACTGGTTTGGGGGCTGAAAAAAAGCCGATATCCAATATATCACATAATAACCCATAAATGGCCAATATATGAAATAAGAGCATTGATATACAAAGTTTATATACAGTGCATTAACAGAAATTCCTATAATACCCAAAATATGATTCAACACAAAGAAGCAGAAGACTACCAAATGAAAATAAGGATGTCAACATAAGGACATGCCTCTTTGTCATTTACTTTTAGGTGTTGCCACAAATGTGTAGTGTCATTTGCTTTGCTGGTGCTGGAGCCCTGGCTAACCTGCACACTGCACATGTTGCATCCAACGTAACGCCTCCACACCTTACTCTTCCCCTCTGCCTGTCAAATGAAAACATACTGTATACATTTAGTGCATTTTGGTAATGAGCCTAGAATCTGATACTATAGTTGAGCAGTTTCTTTTCCCATTCGTCTCCCCCTACAGCGGACTGAGTAAGAGAGAGCACTGCTGTTTGTGTGTGAGGGGGGAGGGCCAGGTACTCAGGCAGGGTGCAGACAGCAGAGAGAGACACAGGCAGGGAGAGGCACTCTCCACGCAGCAAAAAAAAAGGCCATATATTGGTTACATATTCACTGATATCGATTAATCGGCCCGCCGATATATCGGCCGGGCTCTAGCCTGTATGTTTAGACTTGTACATATTTGTAAATACAAAGTTAATGATATACGTCGCCACACAGGAATCTGCCATGTGATGTCCACATGTGCGTTGCTCTTCCAAACCGAGAGGCCCTTCTCTTTTCCCAGTGACCCCTTCACTTCACAGAGGTCTTGGGCCATATTTGTTGACTTCCCTTTAGACACTCAAACATTCATACTCACATTTCCAGCTTAGAGGTATCTTCGAGGTCTTGTGTTACCACATAGACTTAACTCATGTTCCCTGCTGGCTCCCAGACCGCATGACCACATAATTAATAAGTGGAATACATTATTTAGTCAAAATATATAAGCCATGATAAAGCGTTACTTATAACTTATAAAAATAATAGGTTTAGATTTTTGGTATTCCTTTTTAGACGTTTTCTGCTTTAGCTATTGAGCTTGGAAATGTTTGTCAAATTCTGAAGTTTGACTAAATTTTGACTATTGACAGGAGAGACATCGTCTCTCCAACTTGTCCTGGGTCTTCCCCGAGGCCTCCCACAGGTCGAACGTGCCCTGAACACCTCCCCAGGGAGGCGTCCGGGAGGCATTCTGATCAGATGCCTGAGCAACCTCATCTGGCTCCTCTCAATGTGGAGGAGCAACAGTTCTAGTCCGAGTTTCTCCCGGATGACAGTGCTTCTCACGTTATCTCCAAGGGAGAGCCCAGCAGCTGTATGGAGAAAACTCATTCAGCCGCTTGTAACCACGATCTTGTCTTTTCTGTCACTACCCAAAGCTCATGACCATAGGTGAGGGTAGGAATGTAGATTGACTGGTAAATTGAGAGCTTTGCCTTTCAGCTCAGCTCCCTCTTCACCACAGCGGACCAATGCAGAGTCCGCATCACTGTAGACTTCTCACCAATTCACCTAATCGAGCTCAGGTTCCATTTTTCCCTCACTCGTGAACAAGACCCTGAGGTACTTAAACTCATCAGGGTCTCATCCCCAACCTGGAGATGACACTCTTCCACCCTTTACCGGGCGAGAACCATGGACTCAGACTTGGGGGTGCTGATTCTTATCCCAGCTGCTTAACACTCGGCTGCGAACCGATCCAGTGAGAGTTACAGATCACGGCCCGATGAAGGCAGCATGACCACAAAATCTGAAAAAAGCAGAGACCCAATCCTGCAGCCACCAAACTGGATCCCCTCAAAACCCTGGCGAAGTCCAACCCTCACTGGAAACGAATGCGGCAATGCGGACCAAGCTTTGTCAGCGGTCATACAGGGAGCCGAACCACCTGGTGGTCCGGTACCCCATACTCCCGGAGTACTTCCCACAGGATTCCTCGAGGAACACGGTTGAATGCCTTCCCACAAAACACATGTGGACTGGGCAAACTCCCATGCACCCTCAAAGACCCTGTTGAGAGTGTAGAATTGGTCCACAGGTCCATGACCCGGATGAAAAACACACTGGTCCTCCTGAATCAGAGATTTAACTATCCAGCGGATCCGGCCACTCCTGGGAAGGTTGACCACTGTTCCATGTTTTCACCATTTGTGGATAATGGCTCTGACTGTGGTTCGCTGGAGTCCCAAAGCTTTAGAAATGGTTTTATAACCTTTTTCAGACTGATAGATCGCAATTAATCTCTGTTTAGGTTTAAGTTTATGTTTTAACAAGCGGGGAAATCTGTTTTTCACACAGGACCATGTAGGTTTGGATTTTTTTGCTTCTTTAATAATACAAAGTTTCATTTAAAAACTGCATTTTGTGTTCAGTTGTGTTGTCATTGACTAATATTTAAATTTGTTTGATGTTCTGAAACATTTAAGTGTGACAAAAATGCAAAAAAATAAGAAATCGGCAAGGGGGCAAACACATTTCCACACCACTGTATCCTGTATATGAACATCATTTCCTGTAGTACCCAAAATATGATTCAACACAAAGAAGCAGAAGACTACTAAATTAAAATTAGCAACTTTAATTAGTAACACTGTCAACATAAGGACATGCCTCTTTGTGATTTACTTTTAGGTGTTGCCACAAATGTGTAGTGTTCTTTGCTTTGCTGAGGTGTTTTTAAACTAATACATAATGTGTTTATAGAAGGCTTATTCACAAAAACATCTTAGCAATATCAATTAGTCATATTTACTAGCTAAATGGAACGTTTTATCTGGAGACACAGAGTATTTGCAAACAGCTAAAAAAAATGCTTAAGCAACCATTAAAAGTGAAAAAAATGACAAACAAATAAGCAACAAGGCAAAATACATTTCCTCCTGCATATGTGGCCCGGGCTGCTGCCTCACTGCACCACAGTGATGCACTTGTCTGCTCCTGTGGAACAAAATCACGATACAAGACACACCGGTGCAATTGTGGAAAATGTGTCACCTGGAAGAGTAGAACAGAAATAGAAATACAAAGCCAGCAATGTAAACAATGTTATTAAATACGTACGGGATCATGCCAACGGCTTGACGATGATCTCCCGTGTTTTGGCAGCAGTGAGTGATTTGTGGTTGAAAGTGGTGATGATAGGTCAGTGTGGCTGGCACCTTCTCACACTGGCTCGATTTACTTGTAGCAGAAGGGCAATTTTGGAGGAGACTTAGCAGACAGGATGGCACAGTTGGCACAGTATAGAGTAGCAGATAATGGAGTCTCAGAATACACCAGACTGGGTTGTCTTGAACTAGACAGGTTGCATCGGCTGGCACACTGTCACAGTGAATGGTTGTCATGTGGCCTCAAACAGGGTGACTCTGCACCTTCAGAGAAATGATCTGTGCCTGTTTGTTTAACAAAACAGTATTTCTTTGGATTTATTAATTCTTTTATAACTCTTTCCTTTCTTGTGGAGCGCTTGTAATGACTTATTCTGGGCGTGTATTGACAGGAGCAGTCATGTCTGCTTCCTGCTTCTCAGCCAAGTTGTCCTCTTGCCAGCCATCACTAACTTGGCATTTACTCTCTTCCTTTTCCATGTGGCGATCACGTATGTCTGTCCACAAGCAAGTCTGTTGATATAGCTCAGCTTATATAAATGTTATTTTTATCCACAGATAAAGTGGGAAAAAAATAGCGCATCCCATGAAATCATTTATTTCGCATTGAAATTTCAACTTCATTTTAATAACACAGTAAGCTCTCCCCACTTCGCCCTTCGAATTTCACTGCTTCACTCTATCGTTTTTTTTAAAAAATATACAAATTCATAAATCCTGCTGTTTCATGGTTCAACATGGCCTATAAGTAAAAAATGTCATTAAAATTTGCATATTTTACATATTTTTGCCTAAGTTAAGCACTTTGAAGCATAATAAATGCTAAATGAACTACGATACAAATATAAGGCATTCAGAAGGCGCAGCCAAAGATGTTGTTACACAGTATTTAGGATTCTACACTGGTCACTAGGTGTCAGTAATGTTACAGCGATAGCCACTGCAGGAAGTACTGTACAAAACCCAGAAGTAAAAAAGCAAGAAGGAACTCCCCTAATGCTAACAAGTGTGAGTGTATGTCTTATTTGTGCCTTATGTATCTTATTAGGTCTACTATATTGTGTAATACGAGTGTAACAGTGACAATAGGGTTGTTTATTCATGTCTAGAGGGCTCTAATCATGTTAAAACTGTATTTAGAAGGTTGTAAACACGTTTTTGTATGCTCTAACTATGAAAATATTCTACTTTATAAAAAAGGAATCATACTTTGCGGAAATTCACTTATCACGGTCGGGTCTGGAAGCAATTAACCACAATAAACGAGGGACCACTGTATTAGAGATTAAGCCATTACAAGTAAACAAATCCAGCTAGAGGAATATTAATTTTTTTATTTTAAAAATAAAGAGACTCAACTAGCCAGGGAACTCCTCAGCATCTGCCGGGAGGAGCTGGACGACGTGTCCGGGGAGAGGGAAGTCTGGGCTTCTCTGCTTAGGCTGCTGCCTAAGCCTGACATTGATAAGCAGTAGATGATATGGGGATGGATTTTTTAAATAAACTAAATTATTAATAATAAAAAAAATAAGACACCCTTTTATTAGTGCTTGAAAATTTGATTCAGGTGCGCCACATAAAGAGCACCTGAATGATTAGAACGTTGTTCCAGGGCTATTGTAGGAGGTGTCTGTCTAATGTAAACCTCAGAGATTTGATTGGAGTTTCTCTTGATTGTGTATTATAATATTTTAGCATGCACATAGTTTTAAGCGCACAGACTGGTAACGCTTTCAAGTTTGTGCTCTATTTATTTATAATTTGTTGTGGTTGCCATGGAGATTTCCTCCCACTCCTGTATGACATGGTGGAGAGCTCTTGACCTGTCTTCCTTCCCAGGCGTCAACGGCATTTGAGTGGACAACCTATAAACCTGTCTGGTGTCTGTGAGATACAGTATGTTTTCCCTACCAATACATGAGCACATGTATGCATAGTCCGTTATGTTTACCTCCCGAACGACCTCCCCCGACATGTTTGCTATCAAACAGCACAGTGAAACAGGAAAACAATTGGTAAAAACAACCAAATGTCCAATACGATATCACTTTTCTGCAGAACTTTGTCATATAAAGCTTTCTTCTCCCTCCCTCTTCGTCATAGACTGGCGCTAAATAAACACCGACTCTGCTTTATATTAAAGCCTCATCTTCTCAGAGCTGTTGTGACGCAATTGGATTGCCGTAATGACCCATATATCACTGGAAATTTGCAATTTGGTGACAATGCAGAATACCTACTGTGTCTATTATACTATGTCAATACTATGAATGCGTTTGTGTATGTGAGTGTGTGTGGTTCTACTACCTCCTTTCTATCAAGTATTTCTGTCATGTCTATCATGTGCTGCTAGCCTGCTACCCCACTAAAGTGCGTACTCACATGCAGTGATGGCACATACGGGGTCCAATTTCTTATAGCAAATTATTATTAAGGCATTACTTCTGGTTTTGTGTTGTATGTTGGTATGAAATCCTAGCTTTGACTCAGAAACAAAGGAATCAGGCTTTGCTTTGAATGTGAAATTCAGACTTGCACATTTGGTGTGTTGATCTGTAAGATTTGAATTTTTAATCCAGTCCCTCCTTCTGTCATGTATTAATCATTGCGCAGTCTGCTTAGGCTGAAAATAGCACCTAGCAACCCAGAAAAACAAGATTTGTAGTATATGTGTGTATTTTACGGTCTGCTGCGTGTTCATGTGTGACACAGCACATGGTTACTCCTCATATTTTCCCTCTCTCCACACCCAGTTTGACTTGACTTGAGTGGGATGCTGGCAAAAGAGGCGATTGTGTTTGCAAAACACATGTTCACCTTTCAAAGTGTTTTCCTCAAATTTCAGACAGAAAATTGTTATGTTTTGTACGTAATCTGTAAAGTATTCTGCACCAATCTCTAGATAACGTTAATGAAAGTTCAAGCTCAATTTGTGGCATTACAGATGATACATTCTAACACATAGTGTGTCATTGTGTGCTAATGTTTACAAAAATAGAACTATACATGTGTTTAATAAGCCGGGGTTTCCAAAGTGCCATCTGAGGGCCATTTGAGGCCCACAGCTGTTTTTTTTTTTTTTTTATTGGCCTGCACATTCTAAAAATATAATTTAAATATAACCCAACTACAACAACAACAAAACAAAAAAAACAGCAGTACTTTATTGTAGTATAAAGTCCAGATATTAAGACAAAAATAAAACAACAAATAAAATTGTAATTTTTGGAAAATTAGATTGTGGAAAAAGTTATGTTACAAAAATAAAGTCAAAATATTATGGGAAGAATTATAAGAAGAACATTTACAAGAAGAACGTTGAAACAACAGGAGAAATGGAAAAAAAAAACAGCTGTAATTTTATGAGAATAAAGTCAAAATATTCAGAGAAAAAAGTCGTATTTTAACAAGAACAAAATTTGCAATTTACAATAATAATATTGCAATAATATGAGGAAAAACAATGTCGTTTTAGTAGCATAGAGTTGAAATATTAAAGAAAATTTAGGTTATTTTTAAAAGGCATAATCTGAGAAACAAACAAAACAAAATAAACGAGGGAAAGGCTTCTTGAGATGTCATCTGTACTTCTGTGAAGAAGGTGTCGGACATTTCGCTCCTCATCCGAAGAGCTTCGTCAGCGAACTAACAAGTGCTGGTAGCCTAGGCCTTAAATACAGTAAGAGTGGGCGGAATTGGTGTGCCAGCACTTAGGCTACTAGCACTTGTTAGTTCGCTGACGAAGCTCTTCGGATGAGGAGCGAAACGTCCGACACCTTCTTCACAGAAGTACAGATGACGTCTCAAGAAGCCTTTCCCTCGTTGGACAACTCCTGTACAACTGAGAGCCTACACAGACGCAAAACAAAATAAAGTCAAAATATTATGGGACAAAAGTTGTAGAAGATTATTTAAGAAGAATGTTGATATTTTTGGAAAATAAAAAAAAAAACAACCATCCAGCCATCCATTTTTAACTGGCCCATGTCAAAGTCTAAAAATTAGGGATGTCAACACACGTTAATGGAAGTTTCCTTTTAAGGGTATTATTTTTTTTTTTAAGCACGACTAACGTGTGTGCATCCTGTTTGACCCTCAGCCGACGCCGTAGCTTCAGGAACCACGGCAGCAGCAGCTGTTGTAGAGCTAGAAGCGGGAACAAACATTGATTAGAAATGTGCAAAGAAAAGGGTATTTTATTTTGAATGGTAAGTTTAGCTTCAAAACCCTGGCAGGTGGCTCTCTTGACAAGACCAAAGTTATTTGTGTCGCTGTGACTGAGTTGCCACGAAGTACGTCCCCTCTGGGGGAAGAGAGACGTTACTGGCGCACTGCAGGTATTTTTTAAATTTTATTTATACAATGGTACCTTGGCATACAAGTGTCCCAACTAATGAGTGTTTTTTTAGATGCGAGCCGTCTCTCGACAGATTTCTTTGCTTTGAACTGCTAGCTAAAATTTGGGCTAGGAGCTGCAAGTTACCGGCATAGCCGATGGCAGCAATTTGGGGGCTAGTGTCAATGACAATTGATCTAAATAGCATGAGCTAGCTCGGTAGTCACAGCAACAACATACAATTAAAAGCACAATGAATACAAAAATGAATACAGAACCACCATCCACCAGTATGAGCCTGGACCTTATGTTTCAGAGAGGTTGTGTACCACAAATATCCACATTAGCACTCAATAAGGTCATCGGCTCTTACTTTTTTACCTAAATGAGGGGTGAAACGTCTTTAAAAAAAAAATCAAGCGAGTTCAGTTCACGATTCAGGAAAGCCATTTCTTCTGTAGACCATCACCAAGCCTGGGCCAACAGTTCAAATTAGCCGTGAAACACCTCCCAGCCCACCTCAGTGTCGTACCTGGTAGTCTTCATTGTGAGCGGAATTCCCCCATGCAACACAATGTGAGTTGCAGCATGGCACGCTCTTCTGTTGCAGATATCTGCAGCTGTGTCCCTGTCCTGTTCACGCCACACCGCCATTTCCTGAGCCACAGAGGGCACAATAAGTCCCCACCCTTCCCGCTCAAGCTTGACAAGGGACCCAGAAGCACATGGCATGCACTTCGTGGCAGCATCACAAGCGAGTAGCACAGATAAGAACAGGGCAAGGTGTTTTCATGGACATCGGGTCGTTGCAATTTTCCATAACTCACACTGAAAATGGGTGGACCCTGTTTTACCAGCTGAGAATCTGATTTGAAGAACTTATTTATTGCATCTTGTTCTTATATACTCAAAAATGTAGTGGTTCAGATTCATGCAATTGGTTTATTCATGCGAATGAATAATTCTGGATTAACACATTAATTTTGAAAATCGTGCCTTGAACAAACAATTATTTGCATTGACTACTGCAATCAATGGAAAAGACGGCCCAGGCCAGCTGGACCAGTCGGGCAACTGTTCATTGAGGAAGTCAGCATTATATTGATTCTGACATATGGAGCACATAGTGCTTGACATCACAGCTATATACACAGTCGATCTGTGCCAGAAAAGTAGCTCCTCTGTGTTATAACAATGTCGCGATAGCTTGGTTAATATGCAGATCATGGCATGTAAATGAAGCATTGTTATTGGTTTTTGGAGTTTTTTTCTAGGGCTTTACAGGCAGAATAGGCGAATCCTAATTACGTCCGTTCTTAGTGGAAAACACGGCGGCTATCTAGAATGTACAGAAAAGATGCGTGCTCTTGTCTCACATATGGATTGTGGTTGATGGGAAAAATTCCCAAAAAAGTGCAGTTTTCCTTTAAATAATACAATTTTAGATATTTACTAGCTTCGATAAGTTGAGTACTCACTACATGCTTAATGTAGTCTCGTTCCAATGCGGGTAATATTTTATAATGGTGGTTCCCAGTAGGTCCGAGTGTGACTGTCAGTAAGGATTTTTGAGAAGACTAGCATGGCTTAAGAGTCCACTCAAGTCAACATGTGCTTCTTGAAAATGTTGTAATGTCTTTAATCCTGTGTAATTGAAGGAATCACAGCGTACACACGAGTGAAACAAGGCAATGCTCTTCACGGGAGGAATGTGGGATGATGCTGCCTGATAAGCATGCCATCAACCCACGTGTGGTATGTTTGTCCCATATGGTGGCATGAAATAGTGAGAGAGTATTGATGTAACAAATTCTCATGGTTACTGTTCAAAACATGTTTCATTGCCTTCATTACATGCAACCACATTAAGAAAGCTATGCATCGAGAACATACTGTATGCACAGTATGGATGAAAGTCTGCTGTGGTTTTGCTTTGGCAGTTGAGCCCGACCATGGATTGACCTGCTTCTCTCTAATGACCAGCAAATATGTTTCACTTTGAAGATTTACAAATCTTAAATACTCCAGCATGTAATGTTGTATTGTATTCAAATCAAACCTGATGAATTACGTGCTTACTGACTGATCAGAAACTGCTGGATCAAAAGTGCAAATAAGCACATATGAATTAGTAGGAGCGTAACAGTACGCCAGAATCTCGTTTTGGTACGTACCTCAGTTATAAAGTCACGGTTGGGTTAATTTTCAGCACAATAAGGGAATAAAACACAAAGCTTGAAATTGCTTTGCTGTTATGTAAACAGTTTGAATGATTTTTAACATAAAACCGGTGGCAGGTAATTCTGCAATGAGGAAATCTCAACAATGCATACGTGCAACAGCAACAATTTGAACACTCTGAATTTTGTATTTTATTTTTCGCAAATTAAAGTTTCTTATGGGCTGAGGTGCACCTTGTAGGCCCATCTCTACTGAACAATGCCGGCACACTGCTTTCGTCTTATCCACTTGTCTTTGTCCGTTTATGTATTGCACCGGAAATGCCGAGTGTTCCCAAACAATAAACTTTAATGACGGAAGAGGGTTTTAATGAACATTTATAATATAATATTTCAGCTAGCCCTTCATCAATCTGTTTACACTGACTGTTGAAACTTAAGTCAGAATCTGAATCAGAAATTTGACCACCATGAATCCTGTATTCTCTTCCAGGCAAAAATGCTGTGACATCAGTCAGTTTGACCTCTTGGCATTGGTGGAAACTTACATATCACTGGTACTACTACTACTACTACTACGACTACTACAGTACTACTACTGGTTCAATCTCTGAAACATCATTCAATAGATGCCTCATTCCGATTTTCAATTGCATGTGGCACATGCAGTTCATCGGTAAGATCATGAAAAGCAAGCAAACGAACCATCCCCTGGCCCTCCAGGTCTTTCAGTTGTTTACTTCGAAGAAAATAAACAATGAATTGGAAGAGCTGCACGTTGGATGCTTCCACCCCAGGCAAATCTTCTTACATGTCACCTTTGCATGAAACTGCGATCTGGTACAACAGAATGATGCTGGCAGTGCTGGTCAGCAGACGAAGCAGTTGCTGAATTTCACATCTCAGGTCTCTGACGGTGGCCAACTCTGATTATAAATACATGTTCATTCCACCTTTAATTAGTGGCTCTTTGACAGTGTTGGGTAGGTGTACACTCAAGTTTGATGAAATTCCAATTATTCTTGGACAAACTAGGATTTTGGGATTCATTTTACAGTATGTGCAAATAGCTACAGTGGAACATGTAAAGTCAACCACTATCTCTTCCGGGATGCTGGTCACTGGATTTCTCCAGATTTCTAAGTGATTATTCCTATAGAAAACAATGGTGCTCTATTCATAACCTTTCAGACAACTTTCTTTAGGTATGTTTGGAGTTTTAACCTTGACACGTTCCGACTGTCATCTGCAGTATTCCTCAGAAGCAATAGGTACGTCCTCGTCAAACCTTTTCTGTGTGCCTCTGTCATATCAGAATTCTATTTTTACATCATTGTAGCTGCCAGCCAGTGTGAGTGTGTGAAGGTGTGTTTAATTTAATTGATCAGTTGATCAAATTTTGTGTTATTATTATTGGAACACTTGGTAAAGGAGACAGATTCGTATGCATATTAATGAGGATGACTACATTCATACGCAGGAGGACGTATTGCTTAGGGAAACAGAAGTCGTCACCTTTCAGAATGTGTCTTAAATGTGAATGTGGGTTGGAGCATCTGTTTGTTTAGGTGAAAGCACACATGACATTAGGACACAATGTGAACATGGGAGAGCAGACAAATGTGTATGTTTGTGTGTGCCCACCTTCCTGTGAGAATCTGAATCTTGAGCTTAAAATACACTTTTTCACCACATGCCAAAAAAGCTTTCTCCCACTCTGCACAAATTAGCAGCAGCCCACACTACACTGACACATAACTATCAGAGCACAGACGCTGCAGGGAGTGAGGAGGAAGACTGGGAAGGTGAGAGAAGAAATTAGACGAGCGGGCAGATTGTGTTTGGAAGCCAGGTTGGTAAACTAGAGGCAGACAGTGTCCACATTTAAAAAAACAAAAAACAAGTGACATAAAACTGAATATTCTCCCTGGTCCGTCAATAATGATAGAAAAAATAGATGGATATTTGTGAATTTTTATTATTATTTACAAATGTATTCACTTTCCATATTTGTCTTGTTTTTTTCTGTATATATCAGCAAAAAAAGTCAGTGAATGTTTTGGGGCTGGAGTCATTTCACTTTAGTAGTGGCCAGCTTTCTTTTCCAACCGTACATACCATATTTTCAGGACTATATGCCATATTTTTTTTTAGAATTTGGCCGGTCCTGCGTCAGGTATGACTTTTTTGGCGACACCTAATGGCAGCAGTAATGCATTGAGTTGAGCTTGTGATGCAGTTAGTTACACACAAACTGTGCTCTTTGACAAGAATTTAACTCTGCAAGTTGGACTGATTACCAGAGCCAAACCAAACGGAACAAACGAGGATATCTGTCGGCAAAAACACTCAAAAGAAACAACGCTAACTTAACTAACAGCTGGCAAGCATCCCAGACCACAGAGTGGAGCAGAGCAGAAAGGTTCTTCTGCATGTGTATGTCAGTGCCGCTCACAGCTGCAGAGTATGTCAATATTTGGAATTATTTTAAGTGACGCAACCTGCAAATGGAACAAGCGAAGGAATTCCTTTGCAAACTTATGGGTGCCGTCTGAGCGACTCTGACAGGATTTATAGAACCTATCAACAACCAAAGTATATTCCAGGTTAATTGGAATTTGATCAACAAGAACATCCCTCTATCCAAGACAATGAATGAATCCCGTTGGTTATATTGGTTATATCTTTGCTATAATTATAATAAGAATCTGTGGTGGGTTATATACTGTAGGTCACCCAGACCACATTAAGACCACTGACATGACCCCCGATACTGCCCTCCTGCCTCACTGGAGTCTTTTAAAATCATGTGTTTGTGATTTTTCAACTCAAATCTCAAATATCTTATATTTACAGGGACTGTTTGCAACGATTACACAGCGGCCTAGAGGGCTCTAACTTTCGAATGTGTTGCACGCGTTATATCCCACCCTCTTCCTGCTCGCACATGTGCAGAAACCTTTGCTAAGCACTAAGTGTAGATGTCAGAACATCATTCTCATGTTTTTCGTATCTTATGCAAAAAACAAGTGTTACGGTGTGTGCGTGGTGGACCACAAAATGTAGAGGCAGGAGGAGAAATCTTTTAATGTCGCCAGTGACAAGAGAAAACAGAGATAAGCGACAAAAGGGGAACTAAGGGCGCTGGAGGCCGTGGCTAGCAGCACACCAGGAAAAGGTTAACTATACAAAAAGTCTTTTTGGCAAGGAGGACAGGGGCAACTGGGCTATACCCAGCTGTGGAGACACCGGCTTGGAAAAGTGCAGGAGAAGCTTGCGAGTGATGACAGCTGGCAGGAATGCAGACGAAACGTAGACTAGGTCTGCATGCAGGAGTGCAAGGTGAGGAACCTGTGTCTCACAGCTGCCCCGACTCCTCCTTAGTAGAAGGCAGCCTAGATTAGGTGCAGGTGTGTCCAGTTGTCCCCGCTCCAAGTGCCCAACTGTAGCAGAGAAAGACAGAGAGCGAGCACAACGCGGCACAGCAGCAGGCGATCAGAACAGCTCGCTAGGGGCGCTAAGAGAGCTGAGTGTGATAGGCTTGATGCGGGAAACATGTAAAACTGTGTTGCATTGGAGGGAATTGGGGAAGCGCAATTTGACAGTAACGCGTTGATGATCTTGGTTATGGGGTAGGGGCCAACAAAATGGGGGACAGCTTCTTGGAATCTACAGCAAGTAGCAGGTCTCGGAGGACAACCACACTTTCTGTCCCAACTGGTAGCAAGGTACAGGTGTGCTATGATTATTGGCCACCTGCTGGTTCTGCTCGGCTGTTCTGGAGAGGGCAGCTCTAGTGTTGGGATCTAATGATGGGCTGTCAAAGATGGAACCGCGGAGTCCGACTCTTGCTAGGGGAACGCTGGTGGCTGAAACCCTTAGGCTGCGTTAAAAGGGGACATGCCTGTGGAGGAACTGACCAGGGAGTTGGAGGAGTACTCAATCCACGGGAGCTCCACTGACCACATTGTGGGCTGTTGGTAGCATACCCACCGAATGGTGGCCTCCAGTTCTTGGTTGGTCCTCTCAGTCTGTCCATAGGGTGATAGCTGGACGAGAAGCGAGGAGATGCCCTGAGGGTCTTGCAAAAGGTTCCCCACGCTGCGGAAGAAAACTGGGGTCCGCTGTCTGACACCACCTCTGTGGGATTGCTGTGGAGTCGGAAAGCATGGTGGACCATCAACTGGGCAGTCTCCAAGGATGACGGCAGCTTAGGGAGGGTGATGAACTGCGACAACTTGGAGACGCGATCTGACGTGAGAATAGTTGTGTTACCCTGGGAGGGAGGCAAGCCATTGACAAAATCCAGGGCTATGTGGGACCACAGCCAGGATGGGATTGGCAGGGGGGTGAAGGAGCCCATCCGGGGCCTGGTGAGATGCCTTGTTCCGGGCGCAGAGCAGGTGGTCACAAACATCTTGGCGTCCGCTCGGAGGGTTGGCCACCAAAAGCGCTGGCTAAGGAGGTAGAAGGTGTGGTTCACGCCAGGCTGACAGGCCAGCCTAGACCCATGATCGCAGCACAGCACATCAGAGCAGAGCTGGGGGATGACAAAAATCTTGGAGGGCACCCCTTGAGAGATGGAACTGACTGGAGGGACTCCGTGACCCGCCTCTCAATGTCCCACTGGAGACCCCCGAGGATGCGGGAACCAGAAATGGTGGGTTCTTGATAGGTTGGCTCAGCGGGAGGGGCATAGATGTGGGACAGGGCACCCGGCTTGACTCAGGACAGAAGGTGATGATAAAATTAAAGCGGGTGAAGAACAGGGCCCACCTGGCTTGAGGGGGGTTGAGTCTCTGTGCGAGCATAGATAGGCCAGATTACCTTAGAGTACCTTGCAGCTGCATCCTGGTGGTTGCAGGGAGCGAAGACGACCGCCCTTGTTAGGGGAACCACATGGCGAACGCGGGCGGAAGCAGCGTAGAGGAGCCTGGCAGGGTCGAATAGGACAGCAGGAGATGGAGTAGTCAGCCTCGCCGCAGTAGATTCCTAGGCTCAAACGCCGTTGTCTCTCTCTCCACAACGGTGAGCCTGCAGCATCGATCGTGGAAGGTGGATGGTAGTGCCAGCAGAATCACGTGGACTCGGATGTGGTCAGCCAGCCCTCGGAAAAAAATGTCCAGGAGGGCGGCCGTGTTCCAGTCACTCTCAGATGCCAGTGTGCGGAACTTGATAGCATAGTTGTAGACTTGGCGCAACAAGAAGAGGGCCTGAGCTGCCTCTCTGCCCGGTGAGCTGCGCTGCAACACTTGTTTCAAGTGCTTTGGCGAAAGCTGCATATGTCACCCTAGTTGGGGCACGGCGATTCCATTCCACAGTAGCCCAAGTTCCGGCTCTGGCAGTAAGGTGGGAGATGAGGAAGGCAACTTTCGCTCGTTCAGTGGGGAATGTGGCGGCAGGCAGCTCGCAGTAAAGATCGCATTGAGTGAGGAAGGGGCGTACGTCACCCGAATATCCGGAGATCCTCTCCGGTCTTGACAGCTGTGGGCCGGAGGAAGGAGTCACTTCGGCTGGCGGTGTGGGCTGGCTGGCTAACGCGGATCTTTTGTCTGGAGGGAGTGCCGCAAGCAGCGTGTTGACGCGGGAGCCCAAGCTCTCCATCCTTCCTGACAGATCCTGGAGGCACGTTCCCATTGCGTTGAGCTGCTCCTCTTGTTTCCCGAGGCGCTGCGCTTGGCTGTACAGTGTCTTCCTTACAGGATCCTGCTCTGCGTGGTCCATTCCTCTGACCCGTTCCTTCTGTTATGGTGTGTGCACCACAGAATGCAGAGGCAGGAGGAGCTATTAAAAGTCTTTTAAGGGGACCTATTACTGTAGACTCATTTTCAGGCCTTTGTATTGGGTCCTGGACTCCTATAGACCAGCTACACACGATAACCCACACAGAAAGCTTCCAGACTCTGCAACTCTTGCTACAGTGTTTCCTTGGGTTTCCTGCCTCCAGCCCAAACGGTCTATGTAATTTACTCCGGCCCTCCTTCAGGTACACTTTCCGCCAAAATGTAATGACTTGAGTCAGACCGTGGGCAATTTGATTTCTTTCTTCAGGGGGAGGAGAATATTTGAATATTTCTTCCACAGTTTGAACATGGTGTTTTTTTTTAATTATTATTATTTTTTTGTATGAAGCAAATAAATGTGTTACTATAATAACGAAGGTGAAAATATATTTTTTAGCGGTATCGGCAGATGTACAACTTTGCAGTATCGGTATCGGACATTAAATAATACAGACCATGTAGAATGGAAAAAGGAGAAAAAGAAAGGGACATTCTATGAAGTACTGAAGATTACCTTATTGTTGATGTAATCTAATGTTTTTTTTTTAATTGTTTTTCATTGTTGTGTTATGTTTGTTGTAAAAATACTAAAGGAGGGTTATCTTTAAAGCCATTGTGTTTTGGGACTGTGGCATTTTTCAGAAATGAAATCAACATATAATTCTTACATTATGAGAAATTAATATTTTGAAAGATCAATTTTAGCGCTGTTTGTTCAAGTGGTGTCTGTGGTACCTCCACCTTTCATGCTCCCACCACCACACCCAAACCTTTACACAACAAATACTTCAACCTGTTAATTAAAAAGTTATCTATTTAATTGTCTTTATATTGTGTTTAAATTACCACAATAAAAACATCCATATACTGTATTACTGTAATCCCACTATGATCCTATAATATCAGAATTACCAGTCATTTCCGTAGACGCACCATAACAAACATGGCAATTCACAGGAGAAGGTACATGTGGACTGCTAGCGAAGTAGCGTTACTTTTCAGTAGTTTATTTCACATTTTTCAGCAAAATTTATTAACTATAAAACTGAAAATGGATGAAACATATTTATTAAAATTTTGCAGATGTTGATTATCACAACAGTGCTGTGACGTGTAGTTCATTTTATCAGTCAAAAAAGGATTCCATCGGCTGTGACGCTATCGTTGCTGAAATAATTCTGTGTCTGGCAAATTGTCCTCATTTAATTGCCTTCACAACAATAGTTATGCAGCACAAGACAGGCATATTTAACAGGTAAGCTTTCAATGTGCGGGCGAAGCAGCTCTCCCCGCCTTGCATGTTCTCCCCGTGCGTGCATGGGTTTTCTCCGGGTACTCCGGTTTCCTCCCACATTCTAAAAACATGCATGTTAGGTTAATTGGCGACTCTAAATTGTCCATAGGTATGAATGTGAGTGTGAATGGTTGTTTGTCTATTTGTATCCCGCCTCTCACCCGAAGTCAGCTGCGATAGACCCCAGCATACCCGCGACCCTAGTGAGGACAAGCGGTATAGACGATGGATGGATAACGTGGAAATAACGGCACATAATTGTTACGTCATCTGTCGGCAGCAAGCCAAAAGCTCCATCTTCGCTTTTTAAAGAAAGCGTATTTGTGTGGACAGAGTCCAGCCATACAGCCTCCAGTTACCTCTTGCAGCACCTGCATCACTTATACACCTTTTGAGGATGACACGCTTCTGGCGCTTCTGATTTTGAGGATGACACAACCTGTTTAGTACACATACGCTCAACAGGGAGCCCACATTGGCCTCAGGCCTGCTTGCCAGATCCCCAGATGGGCCCACAAAGCCCACTACCACACCCACACACTCCCTGACCTGGCATGGAGCTCCATGTCCTCTGCCAGTTTGATGTAGGCAGCAGTCAGTTGCAGCTACCTCTTTTCTGCACAGCTCACATAAGGTTCACACACACTATTTATGTATTCAGTATTACATTTCAATGTCAGCGCCGAGGGTATGTTTCCAAAGGTGGCCTCAGCTTTTTAGCTTTACTTATCTCTTTGAATGTGTCTTTTGTCCACCTTTTTACTGCAGGACAACTGAAATACGCATTTTGAAATAATTATTGTGCATTACTACTGAGAGAGACCGACAGATTTGGCCGATAATGGGAGTATAAAATTGAAAAAAAAAACTGTTTTATCAGTACCAAATTATAGCTGGAGGTTGTGGCCTTCATGTTAACCTTGTTAAAGAGAACACACACACACACACACACACACACACACACACTCACACACACTCACAGCTGTCAGAAAAATGGAATTGGAGCAAAGTAGGCTGAAACACTGTCTGCTCTGCTGGAAGACACAAACAAGTCTGACTCTGAACACTCATTTTTACTAGCTGTGTGTGTGTGTGTGTGTGTGTGTGTGTGTGTGTGTGTGTGTGGGGGGGGGTGTGTGTGCGTGTGTGTGTGTGTGTGCGTGTGTTTGTGATGGGAGGAACTTCTACATATTCTAATAAAAACAAAGAGGATTTAAGGATTAATTATTTAATTTCCTAATGCTTCAAGATGCTGTTCAAGATTCAATTGATATACTGAACTTCTATCAAAAAAATCAACTGAATGGGGGGAGGCGGGACCATGCCATATGTCCCAATAATTAGTCCAAATGTCTACCAGCCTCACTGGCAGGATAAGAGTGGTAAAAACTAAAATCGGTTGACTTGATCAGATTTCCATTAGCAGGAGTCTGGGAGTATTGACGTACATTTTCAGGAACGATGACTTACTATTTGTGATTTAGTATTTTCAGTACCACACCGGTTCTACTAATATGTTTGTCTACTCAGCAATATTTTTGATCCTTCATATTCGCAAGGGTTACATAGCGTGACCGCCAGTGAATAGTGAAAAACCATGAGTAATTGATACACTCATAAAAAAGTCTACTGTGTTTTTGACCGCCCTCTGATTTTGTATTAACATTTGCAATAAAAGGATTCATTCGATTGGATTCAGCTCCAGAACCACCCCTCCTTCTCTTTTCAATTGCCATTGTTAACTTGCGACACAATCCAGGTTAAGTATGCCTCACACACTGATTAAACACATTTGAAGTGTACAATTTTTTGTTTCTATTGAATTATTAGTTGATCCAGGATGGTTTGAGGTTAATTAGGTCAAAGGTGAAATTGCTACAGGTTATTATTCTGTATAATCAGGATCACCTCATGCAGTGGGTCTGCAGGTTAGTTTCTCTTCCCCATGTGCAAATGTTAGCTCAACACTTTCCGAGGTATATTGTGTACATTTGACTCCAGACATTCCTGACCCTTTCACTTCCTCTCACTTGTTAATGCACAGGCGTGTTTTGTAAAGGCTTTTAAAAGCCCAAGCAGAACCATATGGATACCGAGCAGTCTACTGGAAGCCATGTATAATGAATGACCACTTCTGGGTTTAGACCTTTGCTTTACGCTGTGGGTGTTGCTGGCTTGTGGCACACAAATGTCACTATTACCAGAAAACCAATCAAAAGATCACGTCTGCTGGTTACAGTCAGCTGTTCTCTAGTTATTATTACTTGCCAATTGAACACTTCTTAAATGGTGTTTGGACCTTTGTTTGGATCCAAAATTGAATGGGTTCTGGCTTGGAACATGTGCCACCCTTCCAGATTATTTCATGGAAATAGGTTGTGTATTGTTTTTTTTTGTTTTTTTTGTTTTTTGGGCATAATCCAATACCTCCCACCCTTGAGCTCTAGTTTGACCTATTTCAGCCAGCAAAAGCAGGTACTACCTGAGCTAATGTGCTGAGCTGATACTATGGGTGATGAAAATGGCTGGATCCAGCATATGTGTCACTGCAAAATTACTGTAAGGTTTAAGGATAGACAGCTATAAATAAATCAAAATAAGCACAGATGCTAACATTGGCTTTCCCTTATGCTGGTACTGTGCCTTCGCTCTGAACACTGCAATCTTGATTTGAAAGCATAAACAGTGGTTTACAGCCACTTGCTATAAAAGAAACCTTTGTTCTTGTCCATTGTTGCTATTTGTTAGCAAGTCTCGTTCATGCTGATGTGTTTAATGCGCCATTTCCCTCTTTACAATATTGGACTGGAAAAACTAATTGATTTACATGAATACAGTCGTCCCTTACTTCATTGCAGTTTGAACATCGCTCCTTCACTCTCTTGTGGTTTTTCAAAAATCCATTAATTATTAAATTATCACTGTGCCGTGGTTCACTATGGACTTTTTGTAGTCAAAAAAGAATTGAAAGATAATTTATAAGTAGTATTCTGGCTATTAGGCATAAGTCATGTTACATTGAGACATGACTTTAGATTAGATTCACACTGAATGGAGTCAGCCATGACATGTCCAACATGATAGAGTGAAAAAAAAGTTCTCCTCCCCTTCGGTGTGGAAGTGGTAAGGTTTTGGCTTCTTACTTTGTCCTTCTTCCCCACTTAGTTTGAAACCCTTTCTTAAGGTTAGAATAAATAAATTGGAGGCTAACTAGTTAGCTTGGTAGCATGAAATGTTGAGCCATGTGTTGTAAACAAAGAATAATAGGAGGGTAAAGGTGACTATAGGGGTGTTATTTCATGTCTGTAGGGCTCTAATAACGGCAAAAAACGTATTTAAAAAGTCCTAAACAGGTTTTCCATGCTCTAACTACAAAAATATTACATTTATATATATTGAATCCACTTGGCCCTGAACCAATTAACTGTGATAAACAAAGGATGACTACATGATTATTTTGGAAGTAAAACACTTCTGCATTTGTTCTCGACACCAAAAAATGTTAACACAAAAACTTGTACCCTAACCGACAAATGTACGAGAACCGAGGCAAAATTTGCGGGTACATTTTCGAAAAGTACGCTAAAAAAGGTCCGACTGTAGGTTTTTATTTTAGATGCGTGTATGTGTTTGTGCGTTTGCTTTTCACAGTACGCCTTCTGTTTGTAGCCTACGCCCATTTGAGAAAGATTGCTTTCTGTGTCTTTTGACGTATACTGGAGCTGTAGTGCTCCAGCTCAAATGGGTGTGCAAGGGCACCCATATGAGTTTAAGTGCATATGAAGAAATGGGGTATGCCAACATATTTAAGTATAGCATCGATGACAGCTAATGGCTCTCTCTGTGTGCTGCAAGCTCGGCACAAGCCCGGAAGGCATTACCATTGAGACTGAAGAAGATGTAAAATATGAATGAAGGGAGCTCCTCGGCAAAGCACCGTCTTCGTTGAAATTGTGTCTGTCTTTTAAATAAACTGTTTCGATCCATTTTTATTTATATGAAGTATATTTCTAAAACATGTTCAACATCTATTTAGAACAGACAGCAGCTGATTATTTAGATCAAGTGTTTTGTTTTACCTATGGAAGAAAAACATTGGCAAGTCGATGGGACAATGTGCAAAGAGTGGAGGAGGAGCTGGCGGGGGTGTTGTAAAGAGAGTGAATGTGTATTATAAATAACCCAAATCAATAATAAATGACACTGTGTCTCACAGTTTTGGAATCTCAGTCGGTGATTCTCAGGGGAGATGGAGAGAGAAAAAAAAATCATCCCACCCTTTTTCCCTGTCTGTATGGAGGCTCAAAATATAGGTTGTCTATTTTTCCCCATTTTCAGCAGAGGAGCTAACTTGTGGTTTGCCTGTGTGTTTATATGTGTGTACATTATGAAGCAGATACCGTGCATTATTTATTCATCAGTCCTGTCTGCCTAGCTGCCACACTGTGTACTTCGGCATGCCTTGCAATCATTATGCCACATGCATTATTGAATGCGTACGCACGCACACTGGCTCTCATGCAGATAGCGACATGAGATATTTATCTTGGATATGTTCACTTATCGCCGTGTCTGGTTCTCTTGCTTACTGACGCAAATAATGGCACAAGACGTCTTTCACGTACACATTTTTCACCTTCATAACCCCAACCGCAAGTTCTCATACATGCGCTCAAATACGTTTTTATATCATGATCAAAACCTCCGTTTTCTTTATTAATTTGTTCCAAAATGTCCGAAAACCGAAATCTCCCAAAAATGTCCCCGTTAGAAATAATGTAAGTCCAATTAAGCTACACCCAAAAATATGAACAAAAAATACATTTTATAAAGAGAAATTATACAGTGTTCCTACGCAAGTTTGGAATGTATGGTATTGGATTTGATTAATTTCCAGGTTTGGAAAAGTATGGAAAATGGAAGTATGGAAAAATATTGATGTTTCCAAGACTGTTACCACGGTTCTGTTTAAAAAATAAATAAATAAAAAGAAAAGAACTTGATCTATCTGGTTTTCGAAGGCGCTTGCTCGGACAGCTAAGATGTTTGTGTGAGCGCACACAGTGTACAGACGCATCCCGGAAAACATTTGGGAAGATTGGCAAGTTGAGAATGGCCAGCCCGCTGCTCTTATCCTCCTCCAACCCTTTGTATGATCTACATTACCTAGCTGTAATCGCCTGGAAATTATATAGTGACATCATGGCATATATATTCAGAATAATGAAAACAAACTATTGATTCCTTAATTTATTTACGTGATACTAGGACTGCAACTAACGATTAATCTGAAGCTTGTTGTTTTGATTAATTGAGTAATTGGTTCGACCAACTCAATATGAACCAAAAACAAACAGTTAGTGCTTTGGAACGCAACATATCAGAAAAGAGGCAAAAATGTTGATCACTGTTTTTTAAAGTCAAAGCTGATGTGTGTGAATATCTTGTTTTACCGTGGTCCCAACTCCTTTGAGATCATTATCCAGCTCCAGCTCCTCTGGGTTGGTCCCCTACTTTTGGCACAAACATCATTATCCCATGAGATCTTGCATGGAGCTCCAGAGAGAGGGCGATTGACTGTTAGCTTGTATTTCTTCCGTTTCCAAATGATTGCACCAGTATTGGTTTCTTTTTCATCAAGCTTCTTGCTGATGGTCTTGTAGCCGTGTCCGATCTTGTCCCTGAGGTCCGTTGACAGGTCTTTGGTCTTGGAATGATCACTAAAAGGTGCATTAATGCTATTTCTGATATTTAGTCTTGTATTCATGATCAGCATTTGATATTATCGGAATCTTAAAGTTGTATGGATTTATGGATGACATGAATGAATGACAGCAGCACTTCCAATGCTGACGCTGACGCTCCTTAATAAGAAGCGAGGACGAATGCCTGTGACGGATAGTAGTCGATGACATGGTTTGTTTTCCTTTTTTTGGTCATGTTTGTGTCTTTTTATACGATTTTAATTATGTTGCAGACCTGCCAACATGGACGCATTTTTTGTATACCGCACACATTTTGACCTTTGACATTTTGACGCATCGCTGCTCTCAGGTACGCCTTTAGGTACATTTCACTGGTGTCAGTTTTCCTTGTTCAGCCAGTCGACGTGACGCTGAAGCAGAACGAAGGTTTCAGTCTCTGTACAAAGCCTGACGTGCAGCGCCGCTGACCGTTAAGGCTATGATTTGTTGTACATTATTTCCTGTTTGTGTACGACTCGTACAAAGGGCGGATAGCGCACCTGCGTGAACACCTTCTCCTTCTGATTTCGGATCTACAGACATGCATTGGTTAGTTCCAGCTGCAATAACACTCCCCTTGTCTCTAGCATTACCATTGTTCGCTCACAACGGGAAGCTAACAAGCTAAATAGTCAACGAAAGCTCAGGTTATTCACAGAATTGATGTCACGTCACACGCAACGGAGAGCTATAAAAGCAAGTGTGTCCAAAGTGCAGCCCAAGGGCCATTTGCGACCCGCGGCTATGTTTTTTTTTTAGCTTGTGGCACATTGTAAAAATAAAATACATTTTTAAAACCCTGCAAAAATGGATAAAAAGGCATGATGTAAAAAGAAAAAGCTGAAATGTTCATACTGATAACTAATAATAACACAAAGCTTTGTTGTTGGATATTTCTTTGTTTCAGACATGCGTAACAAGTTACATGAAGGAACATCACATGGTTACATTTGCACAATTCAACATGTCTGAAAAGGAGTAGGAAGAAGCAGAGGTTATATATGCAGTATTTAATGCTACACCTTCATGTTTATTACTGATAATTCATTCATATCATAACTTTTACTTGTTGACACTTACACTATTTCACTTTCCGACATTTGTCATTTGCAATTTTTTCCCCACTTTTTTTCCCCTTCTTTCAGCTGAAACAGAAACCCTTTTTGTCGACATCGCTAACATTGGTAATCAACACCTTTTGAAGATCAGACATCAGCAACAATTCGCTTGTCTTGTTCGCAATTGTCAGCACTTATTAGTTATTTTCTCACGCTTTACGGTATATAAACTAGTGGTGTGAGTAAACAGATCTGCAATTATAGTCGAGATCTGTGGTTAAAACCTGTTCTGTTCGTCTTTTTTCCGAAAAACAAAGTCCTTTTACATAGATTCTCATACAATTTCTTCAAGTTTGGCAGGTGGGCTGCTGGCACATGCCACTTTGACTGGCCCGACTAGGATACCAAAACATACAAATCATTATTAGCAGAACTGTTTTCACAATAAAACAATAATGTATATCTTACAGCTTTAATGGGCTTTTTCCAGTGTAAATCATGTAAGGTGACAGATAATGTATGACTTACTGATACATAAATCTGTTACTAAAGAGGTCCAAAGACTTGTGTTTTGTGTTGATTCGAATATTAATCTCCATTTTCCACAATTAGTATCAGTCTGTGTTGGGATAATGGCCCATCAGATCCAGCAGATGGAGCTACTCTGAAAGGAGCTTGCTGTTGTTGCGTTACCACATCCCAGAGAACACAACACAGAGTGGAACAGTGTTGTCTGACACGTCGTGATTTTTCAATCAAACAGAAATATTTAGGAGTGTTTGCACTCTTCTGGGTGCCATTCTGGTATAACTGTGGATGAGTGCGTCTCTGTTGCATTCCCCGGTTACCTCTTGGTGCCGTGATAAAGTGACTGGAAGATCAACAGTGATCTTTGATCACGTTCTGTGCTTCCTAATAGACGTGCGTGAGTGTTTACCCACACAGTTGCTTTGGTGCTGCTGTGTCTGTGGGGTCATTGCACTTCTTGATGTTAGCCTCCCTGTTCTAAAAATGAAGAGGGGTTTGTGTGTGATTTTGGCTCGTGTTAAATAGCGTTGGCTCTTATCACGGAACTTAGGTAAGACTTTGACGTCAGTGCCATACAACATACTGATAACAAGTTCTTTTTATCGATGCCAGGTGTTTGGATGTGTTTACTGATCGTAGAAAACACGGCTTCCCAGTTTCTATGCAGGAGTTCAAAAATAGCTGTGAAAACACAAGCCTGCATGCGCTTTGTCCCAAGCACACATGTAAATAAGCACACAATAGATACAAAATCTATACTACCTTTGGTAGTTGAGAAATTGCTCTCTCTGAATATAATATATCATTTTCTGCATGTAAAACTCTATTTATTGTCTGTAAAATGTGTTTTGTGTCAACATTTTTGGGTGCATGGAACGAATTCATTGGATTTACGTGATTTTCTACGGGAAAATGTGCTTCGTTTTGGTTTGAGTCGGACCTTCTGTGCCACTGTACATGCCATGCAGAAACATGAGTCTCTTGTGTTTGCAGTTGCCAGATACAGATTTCTCCTTCATCGTTTCATTTAAAAAGAATGAAAAAAAAACATGGTTACGAAGTCGAAAGGCCAGGCAGTGCCATTCTCATCAAGTTGGCTTCACAAAAACTGCCTGTACTGTTGCACTGCTGGTGAGTAGGAGGGCTTTAGATAGCCAGAAATGTGTGTGTGTGTGTGTGTGTGTGTGTGTGTGTGTGTGGAATAAATGACACACACCAAGTGTGAGTCTGTACAGCATTCAGTGTCTCAGTCCCCAAATAAAAAGGTGGGTAGAAACACTGTCTGCCTGATAAAATGAGAATGTGGGTAAAATCTGACACAAGGAATGTTTCTTTGAAAACACCGATGGGCGGATTGATCCAAATATCGATTGTATCAGGGGAATAAGTTGCTGCACATAGGAGGGCTTTAGGAGTAAAAAAACCAACCCAAAACAATAGATTTGAATGAGAGGCGATCGTAGTTTTAGCTTATGCTTCCGTGTTTTACACCACTCACCAGGCTTGTGCAAATATACAAAAAAAAAAAAAATCAATTAAATTAATTTGAAGAACTGGAATTTGAATTGGAATTAGATAAACTGTCAATAAATTCATTGTAATTCAAAGAAATGACTTACAGCCAAGGAATGAAAATTAAACCAAAATTCCCTCCAATTTGAATACTTGGATAAAGGAAAGCATTCTGGGAAATAGTCTTCTTATACCATTTTCCATAATATGAACGTTCTCATAATCAAATTGTCTGCTTTTATTTGTAACTGCGTTTGAAAAACAGTCATTTGCTGTAATTAAAATATGTGTACACGAGGTTCATAGTAATGGTATTTGAATGGGATTGAAAACATTGTACACAAAAACATTGTATGTAATAAAAGGAAATAAGGGTCTTTTTTTTAAATTTTTTGGACATTTTTTTGTTTGCGTAAAATCTCTGTCCTGGGTTTTATTGTCATTATAATGACAATGTGCAAATTAAAGAAAAAAAATCTGAAAATTGTTCAAGGATCTTGGGGAATTTCACGTATCTGTATTAGTATCGGTATTGGCAATACTGCCCGTGTATTTCTTTGGTATGAGATTGATACCAACAATTTGCAGTGTCGCCAAATGTGCCAACATACTCTCCATGGCTGATACTGCCCTCTGATGATTTGCAAGTGCAAAAGAGAGAGAGAGAGTGGGAGAAAGGGAGAGTGGGAGGGAACGGAGCAGCAGAGGGAGGGGAGAGGCAGCCGGAGGGCAGACCAAAGAGAGACAGAGTGGGAAAGAGCTCTCTTCCCACTAGGAAAACAAGATTTGTCTGCTGTGCTTTGGGCTGCAGCAGACTTGAGTTGTGAGTTACACTTTTGCCTCAGATACTGTACTCTTCCACAAACACAGATTGCTCCAATCGGACAGCAAAGCACAACTGATGGGTAAGAGGCTCTTGTTGTTACATATGGAACTGTGCTCCTCCTCAGGAAACTGTTTGAAAGACTCGCATTTGTTTGTAGTGTGTCTGGGCAAATGGAGGATCGTTGTGTACACTGATTTTCTACGCATGTTTGGTGTTGCCGTGTAGCTGTGTTCTGTTGACAAGTTTCTGTGTGTACATGTTAATGTGCAGCGTGGGTGTGCAGCCTTGAGTTGTGACAGTGTTTATTGAATGGTACTGATGTCCAGCATTTAACTGAATGGAACAGATGGCTGAGGTTGCATCTGTCCCTCCCTGAAGCTTATTGTGTTCATGTGTGTTTGCTCGGGTAATGAATGCCCCGATGTGTGTGCATGCAGAAGTTTTGGTTTATAAATAAGTCAGGAAAATGTCTGTGTTTGGTGTAATTTGCACAAACTAGTTGATAATTTTAAAGAAACGTGTTTATATTGTTTTATTTTTAGTGAAGCGTGAGGTCCAATTTGGAAGTATTTGCTGCTGGATTCATTTTCGACATGAATTGTTTATTCCATGGTTTAGTTTGTGTTGAGTTTTGGTGTGCATTATGTCCTTGTTTCATTCTGCACTGAACAGAATGAACAGAATAAAATAGATCACACTGGTTGACGTTGTTTTAAAGCTACATTTAACATGACTCAAGAATAAATAGGTAAAAAAACGTATCAAACCACATGAAACACACATAAAAACTGGTATGGGTGCCAAGTAGCTACTCTCTATGGTTTCCACTCACTTACTGTATATGCAGTGGTACCTCAGATTTCATTGTTTTTGTTCCAAAAGGTCAGACGACAACTGAAACGTACAAAACTGAAGCAATTTTCCTCGTAGGAAATCATGTGAATCCACTTAATCCATTCCAGACACCCAAAACACTCAAAAAAATACATTTTACAGCTGTGTGAAAAAGTGTTTGTCCCCTTCCTGATTTCTATTTTTTTTGCATGTTTGTCACACTTAAATGTTTCGGATCATCAATCAAATTTAGATATTAGTCAATGACAACACAACTGAACACAAAATGCGGCTTTCAAATAAAATGTTTTATTATTAAGGGAGAAACAAAATCCTACATGGCCCTGTGTGAAAAAGTGATTGCCCCCTAAACCTGATTGGTTGGGCCACCATTAGCAGCGACAACTGCAATCAAGCGTTTGGGATAACGTGCATTGGGTCTTTTACAGTGTTGTGGAGGAATTTTTACCCACTCATCTTTGCAGAATTGTTGTAATTCAGCCACACTGGGGGATTTTCCAGCATGAACCACCTTTTTAAGGTCATGCCACAGCATCTCAATAGGATTCAGGTCAGGACTTTGACTAGGCCACTCCAAAGTTTTTTTCTTCAGCCATTCAGAGGTGGATTTGTGGTGTGTTTTGGATCATTGTCCTGCTGCAGTAACCAAGTTTGTTTTAGCTTGAGGTCACAAACAGATGGCCGGACATTCTCCTTCAAGATTTTTTGGTAGACAGCAGAATTCATGGTTCCATTTATCACAGCAGGTCTTCCAGGTCCTGAAGCAGCAAAACCGTCCCAGGCCATCACACTACCACCACCATATTTTACTGGTGGTATGATGTTCTTTTTCTGAAATGCGGTGTTACTTTTACACCCCATGTAATGGGACGCACTTCCAAAAAGTTCAACTTTTGTCTTGTATTTCCGAAAGGTCTTGGGGATCATCATTTTCTGGCAAAATTGAGACCAGCGTTAATGTTCTTTTTGTTCAGCTGTTGGGGTTTTTTTTCATGGAACTCTGCCATCCAGGCCATTTTTGCCCAGTGTCTTTCTTGTGGTAGAATAATGAACACTGACCTTAACTGAGGCAAGTGAGGCCTGCAGTTCTTTGGATGTTGTTGTGGGGTCTTTTGTGACCTCACAGGGCCCATATAGGTTCGGATTTTTTTTTCTTCATTAATAACAAAAACAGTTATTTAAAAACTGCATTTTGTGTTCAGTTGGGTTGTCATTGACTAATATTTCAATTTGTTTGATGATCTCAAACATTTAAGTGTGACAAACATGCACAAAAAAAAAATCAGGAAGGAACACTTTTTTCCACACCACTATATAGAGAATAATACAATTTTTACATGCGGAAAACAATGCAAAATAATTATACATGCCGAATGAAATGGATAAATAAGCATTTAACATCTCCTTTAAAGACTGCAAGGAGCGGAGAGGGAGGATGGGAGGGGAGCGAGAGGAGGGGATGCAAAACAACAACAGCTTCTCAACATCTTCCATCCTTTGTGACGATTTTGTTAACACCTTTACCGCTTTTGCAACATTAGCTTCCTTGATTTTTTCTTTCTTTACCGGGATGTAATTTATAGTGTGACATTCTCATTTGAGTTTGCCAAATGAATGTGCCTTATAGTATTGTGTAAACTAAGTATCACGAGTGATCTAAGATAGCATGGCGTGCCGAATTTTTAAAATTCACACTTCCTGCCGATATATTTTGAATATTTAGTTCATTTTCCTCACATATGAGGTCGAAATTAAAATGGCGAATCTAAGGCTATATGTTCACACTGCTGGGTGGGATACCCAATTTGTTAAAACTCTACCTTTTATTCGGTCGTTCACATTGCCAAAAAATGCGACTAGTCAATGTGAACGCAAAGCATCCAGGAAGCGACATGCATGCACAAAAGCATGACGTCACACGTGTTGCCGTGTGCTTACGGAAGTAAACATTGCCTGAATTTGTGCTCTCCTTGGCGCGTTTTGTGGCAATTTCAAGCATTTTGTGCAATGAGAGTCAACATTTTCTGAACCAAATGACTTTGCGTAGGAGATTAATAAGAAAGAGGGCAAGACTTTTGGCTATGGTAGTTCGTGGAGAATTTTTTGCGACGTCTGTTCCGAAGAGCGTGTGGGTTAATGTCATAGCCAGGAGGGGTGAGACATTGAAATCATTTTCGGTTGTCAAGAACTTTTACCTATATCTGTGAGTACCTGTGAGTCTTGCACGGCAAAATGCGCCTTTCGATGATATATCGGTTGGATATCTGGAACTCACCATTCAGACTGCAGTAGCTCGGATACATGTTAGATTTATAGCTACAATCGAATGAAGCTTGAGTCGCATTTGAAAAAATCTGCTTCACACTGACATGAAAAAAATCAGATACGGATCACTTATGAGCCAAAAAATCGGAATTGACCTGCAGTGTGAACTTGAATAAAAAAATCCCCAAATAATACAAATTTAAATGCTATATATAAGTGTTAAATCCAAATATGCTGGTAATCTCATCTGTCGACATCTTTATTAATACCACTTGCCAAAGGGTAAAATAACACAGTTTGGTACACGCAATATTATACGATGACTGTGTACGAGAGCAAAGGCAGCTTTCCTGTAGTTAATTTATAATGTTTGAGATGATTTAATTAGCTGTATTTAAAAAAAAAAAAAAATCAAGACAAACTAATATGCACACCATATTCAAACCCAGTAACCTTTTTGCCGTGGACTGCATCAACTGTGCCGCGGTTAAAAACAGTTATTTTTTATTCCTGCCAAGGTTTGGCAGCAATAAATAAAAGCTAGCTTGTATAACTGCAGTACTGTAGCAGTGCTGATGTTCACAAGGAAAGTTTGACTTGTTTTTTTTTTGCTCATGAGACCAAACATTTCGAACAACACATCATTGTGATGTTTAGTGGTTGATATCTTGTGGTGACTGGATGCATCCCAATACCTTTGGATGACTTTTTCTGCTCCAACATGTTCCCTGTTGCTGTTTACTTTACTGTTAAGCAATTGCAATGAATACAAATTGGCAGTGGTAAACACTGACCAAGACATGATCACAAGCTAAAGAATGACAACATGCTGTTGTGGAATGCTGCAAAGTCACATGAGTGTCAAAGCTATAAGGACGCAAGGAATCAGTTTAAAATAAAAAAAAAAAGTTTAAAATTACAAATGTATCTCATTTGATTTTTAATTGTGTTTTGGATTAAAAATAAACTTAAACTCATGGCTCAGGCCTTCTCTGGTAATGTTTGTTGCCACTGTGTTTGTTATCATGTCTACACTAGTGATGCCCATGGAGTACTCTTATGCAACCACCTCCTCCCCCGTTGGCTCCACACAATACATTCGCTCAGCGTTCACTCACACGGCGACATCCTTGTAAGCTCGACTAATTACCTCACAGGTGACTGCATGCTGCTGTGCGCTCCACAGTACGTCCTCCTGTTTGTCTGCTGCATACACACAGCTTTGTTTACTGCAAACACGCTTCTCAGGATGCTTATTCCAAGAGCTGTGATCATTTTGAGCCTTGTCAGCACATGCACACGCACAGCGTAGCCATTACAGTAAGATTTCACAAACTTCCATAAAACCCTGTCCCCTGGTTAACCAAGTTCTAGTTGCACTCTTTGGTGGATCTAGGCGCGTGTGTTGGAAGTCATCTTCGAAGATGCTTTGCTGCTCATCATTGTGGTAAAATACCCATAGAGATCTGTATATTAGGAGGACTGCGCACCCCCAAGATGGTCAAGTTGATTTTATTTTCTCTATAGCGTCAGATCACAACAAACGTAATTAAAGGGGTAGGTTTTCTATAGAACAGGTCTATAGAGCGTTTACATGGCAGCATATCATTTCTGCCTACGTGGTTGTGTTTACAATTTCTCATCTGCTTTATTACATGTGGAGCGATTGCATTAACGAAATGACACATCTTTATTCTGACATTGTGAGTTACAGTATAATGTTTCAAGTCTTCGTAGTAATTTTTAGCTACCGCAGGGTTACCCAGGATGCCTTGCGGGGTGTCGCTGCGGTTGTAGTTTTGCATGCATGGTAATGTCAGCCCTCTAGCTGTTCATTTGAGGTTGGGTTGTACAATTTGGAGGTTAAGTCTAGGCCCTATGAAATCCGTTGGATTTTTTTCCCAAATTCTGTTTTATATTTTTTTCCAAATTCCATTTTTTTTTCTATTTTATTTGTTTTGAATTTTGTTTTTTGCCTTTTACAGTTATTTTGCCAGCATAGAGTGTGTACTTCTGTGACAGTAACCAAAATGTCCGTTAATTAAATGCAATTCCAACTGTGTTATTAATGTAAGCTATTTTTTATGACACCCTTACACAGTTAGAGAGTATGTGGTGTATGTTGAAGAGCGGAAGTGTGTGTTGAGCATGTCTATTGATGGTGAAGATGAACTGGGAGCAAGAATAAACGTGCCTCTCATCCTTATTTCACACAAAACTTGCACAACGTCATCGTAAAATGATGGTTTGCATTAACAGGTGGTAAAACACAACACGGTGAAAACACACTCATACAGCCTGGATTGCACACACACAGCCGCACCGGCATGCTCCGCTAAACTAAGCTAACCCCGCTAGCTTCCATTCACTCTCCGTAAAACAGGAATTTTGATTTTTTTTCCGCAAACCTTTGCCGGTTTCTCGTGTCACCATTTCAACATGTTTAGTTCGGGAGGATGAGATTCCACCACGATTGAGCGGACTGATTCTCCACACAAACGTTCCTGCTCCTCACAATAACAGCATTTCATTCACACCATGTCAATTTCCGCGAGATTCCACATTTAACAATAGATTCCATTTTTTTGGGCCAATTCTGTGATTCCAAATTTTGGTTTAGCTTGAAGTTTTCGATTTTAGAGCAGGGCCTTCCTTTTGACCAGCACCCTCTCAGTCCATGAGGACAGTGACACTCAGGCTAACAGTATGGGTCTTCTTCCAGGTGGTGATGCTTATTGAAGCGCTTTTGCAAAGTTTAAGCTTAAGTTTGATGGAGCTTCACTCCTTTTGCACTGAGCAGCATACTTGATGTCACAACAAATGGTTTTGTCATGTTGTCTAGCCACTATCCCTCTTGGCTGTGCCACCGTGTGTTGATTTACATTTCGATTAACCGTTCAAAATGCACGGAGCCATGCAAAATTCTTTTCAGAGTGGCTCTTCCATGGACTGTCCCCAACATGTGTAAAAAGAAGTTAATCACTATAAAACCAACACAAACGCAAACGACACTCTGCTTCAACTTTGCAAAGTGTAATCTTAATGCTTGAATTGCCAGTACAATAGTGCCTCATTTATCGCGGTTCATTTGTTCCACACCCGACCGTGATAAGTGAATTTCCGCAAAGTATGATTCCTTATTTATAAATGGAATATTTTTGTTACGGCATAGAAAATTTTCAATTTATCCGAGCCCTCTAGACATGAAAGAACACCCCTCTTCACCTTTACACTTGTACAAGTATTACCCAACACAGTACATAGACTATAATCAGAGAAAATAAGCCACTTAAGACATAAATAAAACTTGTGTTTATGTGTGTCGCAGGAAATGTGTTCCGGATGTGTGGGGGACAGGAAGTGACTTCAGAGGTTCAGAGTTGAATTTTAGCTTGATATGTGTTACGATTGTTATGTTATTATTGTCTTGCCTGTTGTGAGTTAATTCAAACCTGCAATAAAAGCCTGTTGTTCCGGCGATCAAGTCTGGTGCTTGTCTCATCGAACATTAAACTAACATTTCTGACACCTAATGACCAGCGTAGGTTACTAGTTTTCTTGATGCCTAGGATTTGCATTTTAGTTTATTTAGCCATTTTTATGCTCGAAAATTTTTAATTTAAAATACATAAAATACATATGCATGCTTTTTTTTTTTTTTTTTTTACTAATGTACAATATTCATACACGAAACAGCATGATTCATTAATTAATTTATTTTTAAAAAGCCGTGATAGGGTGAATCCGCAAAATTTGATCTGCAGTGTAGCAAGGTACCTTTGCCTCTTCTCACGTTCTTCTTCTTCTCTTAACACCCTTGTTGAGGCAGGTCCATCTTTTGGGATGTGTTTTGCAGAAACGCCCCACAAAAGAACAAAACCCATGTAGGGTTTTTTCTACGATAATCTGAATTTATGTATCACATGACGCCATTCATGATGGTGGTTCAAACTTCTAAGGTTTTCTACATCTCTGCAATCGTATTTGTCCCGATGTTTGTTGAATTCTGAATTGTGCATGTATTGTTTCATGTGTTTGGGCTTTCATGTGTTTGTTTTAACTCCCACATTTAGCTATAAAGTCACATTTACGTAGTTGGTGCAATCAAAAAACACAGCGTTATCAGTTCTTGAGGGCATCTAGGATTTAGGCTGTGAAAATCCACAGAAAAGTTTGGGAATTCTTCAACATAAGTGAATATTTCACAATCATGTATGGATTTCTCCTGATGTGACACTGTGTTTGTAGGGCCAAGTGTTATTTATTTGTCTTATGGTTTGATTTATCAAACCAGCATGTAAACCCCAGAAATCCAATTAAACACAAACCCCATTCAAACTTAGGGACCGAACGGAAAAAAATAATTACGCCTGGTATCAAGATCTCAAACACACCCTTATAGCACACACAAACTGATGCACCAGCATGTCTGGTCCTGCCGCACCCTTTCTTCTCTCCTTGCCGGGTGTCAAGTTTCCTCCCTCCCTGAAATACTGTGCAGTCCCAACAATGCCATTGGCTACCCCTGCAAGTAACTGCAACTCAATTTCCACCTCATTGGTCACTGGAGCGCTCCGACATCCAGGATAGGTCGGAGATGCTTGCCAGTCGTTTTGGGGTATTGATGACCGGTAGCAGGCATGGCACGAGACAAAGTGGTTCTCTGTGGATCAGATTCTGATCAGGAGAAACTGAACGATACACAGGAGGATTTTATCTGAAGGTTCAGATATCTCGCACAGATGCAGAATTTATGGTGGCACATTCATTCGAAAATTCAGTCTGTTTGCCTCAACTCTACTCTGAAATTAGTTATTTTTAAATTAGTTTAAAATCTCTAATTGTGTTTAGTTGTAACAAACCTATGTAGCGATTGCAAATAGCACACCCTATGTTTTCCTGTTGATTTTGTGTTGCTTTTTTCCACAAGGGTATGTATGTATATTAGGATTCATTGTGGTTTGTGTGAAGGCTGATGTGAGTTAAATTGTTTTTTGAAGAAATATTGAATGAAATAGTGACGACATTGTTTTATTATCTTGGTGCCAACCATTTTGACAAAGAAATAATATGATGATAATCTTTTAGCTGCCCGATTATAATAAAAAAAACAGTTTGAAGAGGAACACATACACGTTTCAGAATTTAAGAAACATAAAAAAAATTATTAGGGACGTCCGATAATATTGTTCCATGGTATTGGCCTAAAATTTGGTATATTGGTATCGTTTTTGATAATGAAATGGTGTGTGAGTGACCGTGTGCTCCACAGAGCAAGCTTGCTAGATCAGTTTGTCCACGGTCTGTAATTATTTTCACATTTTTCCTTTGCGATTGCAGTTTGCAACTATTGTAAATCTCTGTGAGTGGGAAGTTTTGTTTTTTGACCTGGAGACGCCGTGCTGGATGATGACGTCACTAAGTGTCGCTGCCCCTGGACCGTAAACTACCATCGACAGCATGTGGTCTAGAGGCGTACAGAACGTCCTTACTTTTCATATTGTCCCCATTAAATGTCCTTTAAAAGGAGTTTCAAGTAAGGAGAGATGAGTTAAATATGAATACTGAATGACGTGAATCAACTGACCAAAAGAAGAAGCAAATCAGCTGTACTTCACAGGTCCATTACAACTCCCATGACCGCCACATACCCGGAAGACAGTGACATCACAGACAGGCACACTGAATCGAGTAACATTTGACATATTTTTCATTAAAAGAGCTAAAGAAACACACAGCCATATAAAGCCTAACATGCTTAAATCCAATGGTTTAGTTCCTAGTATTGATTCAACCGATTGATTACCTTTTAAGCGATGTTCGATCGATATGTCGTCCGGAATGGAAACGTGTTGAACACAGATCGATATAGTTGAGTCATAGGAATATAAATCGATGTATTGAAGTAGTGGATGAATCGTTACACCTCTCCTTTGTTGTTATACGGATGTTTGTGCAACATATAAATGTGCAGCTTTTCAAATTGTACTGTTGACAGCATTACTTAATTGGATTCTTATTTGTCAGTTTATTAAGACTAACCTGTCTTTTTGTTGATAATAGGAGGACATGTTATTTTAGCGGACTATTGGTCGTAATCTTTTAATGACTTGGGCTGAGACAAAATGTTTAAAATAAATATGGCACTTTTTCTATAACGTACCTTGCATAGCGCAGTACTTGTCTTACTTTGCACAAACAACCTTTATTTGTGACATCATAGTAAAAGAAGCACAATGTGTTCATTACATGACGTTAGCTTGAGGGCTTTAATTTAGGTATCGGATGGTATCGGTATCAGAAATGAACTGCTAGACCATATCGATATATTAGCTATCGGTAAGAAAGCCATTATCAAGCATCTCCAAAAATGATCATGTGCAGTGTTGATCTTCAATACTGAGAATGCAAACCGTCCATCTTATCTGCAATAGGGAAGATGTATTGAAAAGTCCAGGCCAAAATTTGTAGTGGCGCTATCTTTAATGTGAAAATTGTCATTGTTAATGACAATGCAGTATAAATGTGTACTACATTTGAGCATCCAACCGAATCAATCAACACCTCATCTGTGTTTCTACAGAACAGAAAACAATATGCACTAATTGTACCTTCAAATAACAGCTTGCAATTATTTTGCATTGTATGCCGGGATAGCATCCTTTTCGTGACCAGGGCGCCCCAGATCACATGCTTTAGTGGTCTCACATATTGGTGGATCTACAGTGGGTTCCTGGCTGTTATTTAGGCACCCATACTAGTAAGCTTAGGTGCTTCACAACGTGAACACAATCACGCAGTGCACTTGGTATTGCGCTAAAAATGGAAAAGACCCACACAAACACATTCATACTTAGTAAGCCTATACAGTATGCGTGTCAGCAAATCTCTGCTGCAAAACTCATGTCACAGGGGGATTGTTCTTGCTCCCTGCTGCTGTATTTCATCAGATCAGTCGCTTCCTTTTTTTCAGTTGGTATGCGTAGATGAGAAAATGAATGAGTGTTTACAGCAGGGATGTCCAAACTCTTTCCAGCGAGGGTCACATACTGAAAAATGATGCAAGGGCCACTTTTATATTTTGTAAAGCAACACGTGGAGGTATGATAAGAAGTTATTTATATCAGCTTTGTGATGTGGGTGGCTATTAATATGTCCTATGGTCTTTGATCCTTTTTACTACTGTTTTTTAAATTTCCAAATATTGAAACTTTCTTCGTAATGTTCATACATGTTGTTCTTGTAATATTATGACTTTATTCACATAATATTTTGCACTTTATTACCGTAATATTGTAACTTTTTCCCCAATCTAGTTTTCTACAAATTACAACATTGTTTAGTTGTCTCTCATATTACGACTTAAAGAAACGCATTTCTTCTTTCATACTTCTATTCTATGCTACCAAAATGACATTATTTTTCCTCATAATATTACGAATTGATAGTCATAAATATGCAATTTTTAGAATGCAACTTGTTTCACGTAATATTTGTACTTTATTTGCGTTAAATTACTTTTGTTTCTTTAATTTCTGCTTGTTTTTTTTTCCATTTTCCAACTAGTTAAACCTTCTTCTTGTAAATGTTCTCATAATATTATGACTTTATTCCCATAACATTATAATTTGTTTGTTTCTAAAAAAATTCCGACTTTAAAAAAAAAAAAAAAAGTATTTTTCTTACAATTTGCGGCGGAGCTGCCGAGTGCTGGACCCCCAGTATGCAGAGACACAGGCGGCAGCGTGCAGATCAATGTCTTTTACTAAGCACCCACGCGTGCAGGTACTCACAGTTGTGCAGTAACAAACAACAAAAAGCGACAGAGGAAAACGGTTCTGCAAAAACACAACAGGTAGTCCTGGAAAGTAGCAACAGGCAGGAAGCACGTTCAGGTGACAGCATGGGCGAGGATAACAAAGGTAATGAGCCAGCGGCGTCCATGTGACGATGCTGGGCTTGTGAACCCCACGGATTGGAATTGCAAACAGCTGCGCACTGGGGCGCACTGCACGCTACACCCGGCAGGCAGCGCACCACACAAAATAAGAGCACCAGATAGGAAGTCACCCTTCCTGTCCGGCGAAGCATAACACTTTTTTCTTCAATATTTCAACTTTATGCTACTAGATGATGTTATTTTTCCTCATAATACAACAACATTATTCTTGTAAAATTATGATTTTGTCTTTTTTTTTTTAACTCATTCAACACCAAATACGTATTTATACGTTTTCATTATCCCGAATGCCCGATCCCAAAGATATATTTATACGTCTTATAGGTTTTTTTGTGCGAGAGGCAAAAAAAGGTGATGATGCAACTTTGCACTAATGCACTAACATTTCAGAGCACTTTTGAGCCATAAAAACGGCCACAAGGTGGCAGAAGTGCATTTGATGAGCGCTCGGCAGGGATCAGTTCAATGAATAATCACACATGACAGGAAGGAGGAAGCGAGAGAGTGTGGAGGAGTGTAGCGTGCAGAAGGTGACATATTGTGGGGAAATTTTAGGGCATGCACACGCGCACACATGCGGTCGCACAGGCGTGCACACACGTGCGAAAATTGTAAATAGTTCATGGTGTTATATCTGGAAATAGATTGTTATTTTGATGTAAAATTTTTTTCGTGTTGTTTATGTTGGTATAGTTGTTTAGATATTTGAGCTGTCACAAAAGCAAAATGATTTGTGTCAAGGTGAAACAGCTGTTTTTCTCCCTATTTTTTAGCCGGGAACTGATATTTTCCTGAAACGTACCTGTGTATTACTGCTGATTACTAAAGAACGGAAAAAGAAAACTTTTTTTTTTTTTTGATGAAAAATGGGAGTCGAATCTAGTTTCCATGTTGATGTAGCCATAGAACACAATATTCTGTGTGCCTTGAAAAATCAGTCAAAATAGTCTAAAATGGACGATACCGAAGGAGTTGTCTTTTGAAAAATGACTGGGATGTGATGATTTTTAAAAATTTTGACTTTATTCTTGTGAAATTTCTGCAAATTTTTCCATTTTTGCTGCTGCTGCTGTTTTTTTTTGTTGTTAATTTACTTGTTAAAATATATTTTTCCAATGTGCCGTGGGATAATAAAAAAACAAATGGCCCCCGGGAAGCACTTGGACACCACTGGTTTATGTTTGTGAGCGCAGTTTCTCTGCCACCAAAGAAGAGACCAGATGATCTATGCCTATGTTAATCACTAGCACACATTCTGGTTAGTCTTTTTTTGTGGCTAATGCTCTTACACAATGTGTAGAACTCTAAAAACAGGGTTAATTCCCGAGTGTGTCAACATTGCAAGCAACAAGTATGACTCGTAATGTTGGCATTAAGCTGCAGTTAGAAGTTAAGGTCTCTTATTTGTTTCTCCTGAGTGAAGAAAGTCTTACAGAGATAGTACTTATTTTTTGACATGAAGTTGCATGACATCCCCATCAGCAGTGTAGTGCATCAACAGTGACTTACCACTCACTTAATCCTGTGAGCTGAGTTCTGGTCGGTTTTAGCTGTGGAGGAAAGTAGTTCCCTCCGCCTAGTTGCTGGGGTCTCTCTCAAAACAAATATGTGTTGGTAAACGCAGTGTTTACATGCATGGATGAAGACCGCCGCGATGATGTAAACACTGGAACACATACACAACAATGGACAAGCGGCAAGCCGCAGTGATACGAACAGGGAGAAAATAATGCTGAGCGATTGGGTTGTAAATGTATTACTCTTTTGAGTACTCCTTTGTTAAGCAAAATGCTGAACTTTAGAGACCCCAGCAACGAGCCGGAACTACTTTCATCCACAACAAAAACGGAGCACTTCGGCTCGTTGGACGAAGTGGGGGAAAAGTCATCGTTGATGCACTACTCTGCTGATGGGGATGGCATACGACTTCATGTCAAAAGACCTGAACTATCCCTTTAAGTGGTGCAGTGTTACTTGCATAATATGAAATTAGGAAATTATATGAGTTACACAGCTTTACTAGCGGGATATATTACATAGTCAAAAAAAGGAACCTGCCAGCTTTAACAAGCATGTTTTTCTTGGAGGACTGACTGAATTTGTACACAATAGGCCAGTGCTTATGGGGCGTGAGAGGCAGGGGAACTACTCGTAAAAATTCTTCAAGGTTGGCAGATCTGTTCATGTCTTTATTAATGCTTGAACCATGCTGGTAATAAATGTTAGCAGGTTCTCAATAGTACGTATTTCAATCGGGGGGTGTGACAGAATGTAATTAAGAACCAGTGCAATATTGTAAGATTTGAGATCCCCCACATTGGTAATGGTAATGGTAATCATTTAATTCATTTTGAACATGCATACAAGTTACGTTGGAATACATCACATTGTAGGATTCACGGTTCCACATGTCCACAAAGGAGTAGGAAGAAGCAAAGCTTATTTAATTTCTCCTCGCTTGTTGAGAAGAATTGTATTACGTTTTTGGTTGGCAGGTTATTGTTTGCTTTTTACATAATTTTTGTCGCATGAAGGTTTACCAAATCAGCAAATTTTAATAATTGTGATTTTAGGAATAGAATTATTAGAAGACTTCCAATGGGAAAAATAAATGCTGTAAAATATTTTCTTTTTTTTGTCTCCTAGTTGACGTGAGTACAGCAGCACTGCCCACGCAGGTGCCCCCCACCGCCACATCTATCCTCCCTATGGACCTGCGGTTGGTTGACCACCACCAACAGACCCCTTATGGATTACTTCCCCAACCACAACCAACAGCACCCACATCCACCGCTTGTCCCACATCCGATGAGCCAGGCAATGGGCCAGTCGTTAGTAAGTGATGAAGATCCTTGATCTGACCTCATGTCTTGTCGTTAAAAGGCATACAAGTACTTTTTTTGAACCCTTCTGCAGATCACCAAGCGCAGCAGCTGCAGCAGGAGCTGGTGGCTCTGAAACAAAAGCAGCAGCTCCAGAGACAGTTACTTATCGCAGAGTTTCAGAGGCAGCATGAACAGCTGTCGAGGCAACATGAAGCCCAGCTGCATGAGCATATCAAGGTGAGGTAATGACGGGCGGAGTGGATAGAGAGCACTCTCCTTTTTAGCTTGCTTAAAGCTGCTGTTTGCAGCAGTTTGGAGGGCGCTCATCGCGCTTGAACGAGCTGCAAGCATTATATCCCGCCCTCTTCCTGGTCCAACCATGTAAGCCACAGCCCACTAATACACCTGCACGCAACAAAAGGATAACGTTATGTTATAAAAGCAGTGTTTGGGAAAGCGTATAATTTCACCGGTTCAACACCCGATTTTAAATCTGTACCTTCTCAAAGATTGCATTTGCGCAAGACAGCCATGATTGACTGAACGTCAGCCTTAGCCTGTTTAGTTTAATTCCTAATTGTGACAAATAGAGACATTTATTTGTTTAATCTGTTATCTCCACTATTGGTAGCATATACTATGAGGTCCGCCACCTCTCTTCTGTATGATGTTTCAACACCACCAGTGATCAGTCCGATGACTGTAGTGTCATCCGCAAATTTAATGATGCTGGTGTTGTTCTGGGAGGCCATGCAATCGTAGGTGAAGAGCGTGTAGAGGAGCGGACTCAGCACACACCCCTGTGGGGTCCCAGTGCTCACAATTCTTGAGCTGGATGTGCGATTGTGGACTCTGACTGACTGGGGTCTGCCTGTTAGAAAGTTAAACACCCAGTTACAGAGGGAGGGAGACAGGCCAAGTGTGAGGAGCTTATTTGTGAGTTTGTGGGGGCTGACTGTATTAAAAGCAGAGCTATAGTCTATAAATAGCATTCTGACGTATGTGTGCCGTGGCTACGCTACTCTGCTGTCGATAGTCTGTGATGTGCTGGAGCCCCGCCCACATGCGCCGAGGGTCTGAGGTGGAATAGTAGCCCTCCAGCTTCTGTCTGTACTGCCTCTTGGCCTCTCGTATGGACCTCCTCAGGTCATATCTGGCCTTTTTGTAGTCATCAGCGGTGCCCATGACAAATGCAGTCGAACGAGCACGTAGCTTAGCCCTTACATCACAGTTCATCCACTGTTTTTGGTTAGGGTATTTTCTGTAATACTTGGTGGTGGTAACAGTCTCTATGCATGTGCTAATGTAGCCAGTAACAGTTACTGAAACTCTGTATCAGATTGGAAAAGTTTTTTGTGACGCCGCTTTGTTATGAGGTTGGTGATATTAAACATAAGCTAGATTTGCACTCAGCTGCAACGTCTTTTTCAGACTTTAACAAATAACACTACCACATGGCCGATATCACCCCTACTTGCTACTTTATTAGCACATTAGCACACACCGTGATCATGTGGGCTATGTACGGTCACAGCTGGATAGAAGAGCTGGTGCGGAGTCTGGAATGGGAATTGTGTCAGAGTGCTTAGATTTTAGATTCAGGCCGATATAAACCGATACTTGCTTTTGTGCTGATATCGTACCAATATCAATATCAGATCGGGGCACTCCTACTAAAAAGTGCTGGCTTAAGCCGGCGTCAACATACATGGTCGACCGCTTGAGACTCAAAGTGGTCATTTCTGTGATAATCGGTCCATTCATGTTGACATTTGTGCAGTATTGTTAACCTGATCATTATCGCTCACGTGTTTTTGCAAAAGCAGATTTGTTTTGATGTCAAAATTATTAAAAAAGACAAAAAAGGGTGGGAGCGGCAACACAAAGGAACTGACACTTACCTTTAAAGCTTAGGATCAAAGGTCCTTTCTTTCTCACTTTGAATTCTCAGCTATTCTTTATCCCACTTTCAGCGCTTAACAAAATAAAACAATTTAAATGTTGCACACATGGAGGAAAATGCACTCACACATTCTCCTCACATGTCTCAAAATCACAACTAAATGTGGACGCAATGAATATTTTCGGTTATGTCGCCAACCGCTTACAGCTTGGGCCAATCTAAGGGATGTTGACTGAAACGGGTTCCACTGTAGCGGTCAATTCCGAGCTTGTTATTTAGCACTGCACTCAAGGCTGGTGCTGTCAAGTCCTCTCGATTAGCTTCAAAATCATTGATTTGTGTTGCCCACGTTGCCCACCTCCATTTGTCTTCATTTACATTTTTTGTCCAACAGCATCAACAGGATTTATTGGCATTGAAGCACCAGCAAGAGCTGTTGGAGCACCAGAGGAAGATCGAGCGGCAGCGTAATGAGCAGGAGTTGGAGAAGCAGCACCGGGAACACAAGCTACAGCAGCTCAAAAACAAGGAGAGGGGACAAGAAAGTGAGCAGACACCTTCAACAAAGATTCATTTGTCATGTTTCATGTCTTCCGACATTCCAAAAATATGCATGTTGGTTCATTGGAGACTCTAAATTGTCCATAAATGTGCATGTGAGTGAGAATGGTTGTTTGTATATATGTGCCCTGTGATTCACTGGCGACCAGTTCAGGGTTTACCCCACATCTTGTCCGTAGTCAGCCGGCTCAGCCATAACCCCAAGGAGGACAATCCCGATAGACAATTGATGGACGGATGGTATTTCAGATGGTGAAAAAAAAACTCACACAGAAACTTAGCTTGTAATTCACAAAAAGGTATGGTTGTGAAGTTTTCATCAGCAGATATATGATTGTGTCGAAATGCGGACTCATGTTATCGAGCGTCGGCCTTTGCTTGCCTTCTATCTTTATGGCCCAGCAGCCAGAGCAGCCTAAACCCACATTTCCATCTTTAGGAAGTACAGCAAAGAAAGGATTGGGTAGCAAGAGCACTCAAGTAATTTACGAAAGGAATTACTCATTTTTAAATGCATTTATTGTTGTTTTATTGAAATTTAATTCGATTATATTATATTTCAAATGCAATACAAATGTATTGCATTAAACTTCTGTCAATAATTTAGTAACGCTTTCCTGTACTTTCTATGTTTATCATTTGCAGGCTTGAAATAATGTATCAAGGTAAATGATCTGAAGCACACTAGTCCAGCACATTTGCACTTGTTGGTCCTTTTTTTTGGGGAGCTTTTTTAAACAAGTGAGCTTGTTAAATTACAAGTGTAAGCTTGTGATGGAAGAAAAACAAATCAGTCGTGAAAATGGTTGCTGCTAAGTACATCAATGGTTCTAGCTTCTTCATTCAATTGAGGAATCCGGACTATTGCTGCCCGACAGTATGGAGAGTCACAGTTTTTTACAATCATTAAGAAGTTTCTGCTCAATTTTTTAAACTCTAGATGCAACACTCATAAATGTAAGCACTTGCACTCAGCCATTTGTTGAAAACCTTGTATTGTGTATTCATATCACTGAAGACATCTTGCGCTTGTGAATCGTCGGTTCAAATGACTCAGCTATCATGAAATACAGTAAGAACACGACTTTAGATCACCCACATGTGATATAGCAATAGCTTCACTGCCAAGTTGTTTTTTCAATCCCTTACATTACTGCAAAAGACACTTGATGCGTGTTTCAATAAGGTTCTTTTTGTGGCTCTAAACAATCCAGACAGTGGAATCATTGACCAAAATGTGAAATTTATGTCCCTGGCCTTGTCCTCTCCCACCCACCCCTCTCTGACGAGACCCACGGCCACCTCTATGAAGGCGTCCTTGTCCTCTACCAAATCTTTCTCTCTCACCTCCACATCTGCGTCCTCGCCTTCTTACTGCTTGACGTGTCAGCTGATCTGCCTGCTCCATGCCGTCGCTGTGTTGAAGCTCATGTTTGCAAACCCTTACCTACTGTAGATACTCTTACCACAATGTGAACTCAATCATCAGTAACTGCAATCAATCTGAAGTTGTCATGAGGACGCACTGGAAACTTGGTCAATTCTGTTTTGAAATAGTAACAGTTTGGCGTTAAGATGTTATTCATATTTGTATTTTGATTTAAGTTCAGCAAACAAATGACTTAAATGTAATGTGTATTGTATACACGCAATTGACGAGTGTTTAGTTTTGAAAAATGGTCGATTTTGATGATCTGTGTTGAGGTTTGTAGCGAGAGTTTTGAAAGTTGAGCAAAACCTTCTGATGCTAGAGTCAAAGTGATTTAAAAAATATATATATATATATATTCGTACATGATCACATAGACAAATCTGTTGGGGAAAAATTTGACTTAATAATGTCGTCGTTCATATGGAATTTTATTCATCTGGATCAGGGGTGTCAAAAGTTTGTCCCGAGGGCCATTTAGACCTGCAGCTATTTTTTTTTTTTGCCCTTGTCATAGTCTAAAAATAAATTGAATTCATAATTAATTATATATATTGTTATCTTTTACACTCATTTGTTTTGTTATGTATAACACAAAGCTAAGATGTAGGTGTCGCTTTAGATATCTTAGCATATATTGACCTACACTGGATTGATTTTAGGATCTTTAATGTACAAAATATACCAAAGTGCAGCCAAGGCATGAATGGATTTCATCGCTTAACAACAACCAGGAACTTTTTAAAATATATTTCAAAACAAATCACCGACGACAACTCTTTATTGTCTTATTCAGTGCCTGGGATTTTTCATTTCTGGTGTTGATTCCAAAGCATTACACTTTTAATGACCCATCCCTATGATATATTAAATCTGGTGAGTGTTTTGGGTAAATAGTGCATCATCGGTCCCTTTTCTCCCCCCTCAGGTGCGGTTGCCAGCACAGAGGTAAAGATGCGACTACAAGAGTTTGTCCTGAACAAGAAAAAAGCCTTGGCTCAGCGAAACCTAAACCACTGTCTGCCCAGTGATCCACGCTACTGGTATGGGTGAGTGTCACCCTTGAATATGTACATTTTATACAAACAGTATGTGAAAAGTTTTATTGTCACCCATTCTCGTATGTTTCTGGTGAAAGTCAAAAGTAAATGTTCAAGAAATGGCTATTTGGGTTGTGGTTATGTCAGCAACAGCTTATGTTGACGGACATGAGTCAGCCGAGGTGGTCCACTGCACTGTCTTTTATTGTCATTATCAAAGCAACTTCCCTTCCCTGCAGGGATTATGTTAAATATAAAAGTTACAGGGATGAATGACTTTGCAAACATGGCACATCCTGCAGTTTGAACCCCTGCCGTGTGGACCTGTGTCTTGGATGTACTTTGTATGGACAGTAAAACCTTGTTTTCGTAACTTCTCCTCGTCAACATTTGCCTCAAGGAAATTCCTCACCAATTGCCTTTGAGAATCTCTTTGTTGTCAATGATTGACAGCTGACTCTCTTTAAACACATTTCATGAGTGCGAGTGTTTGAGAAACCTCTTCTTTGTTTGAAACCATCCAAAGCCTGTGTCAGAATTTAAGAACATTTCTCTGGTATTACAAAGTCCTCATCTGTCTTTTTGTCCTCCCAATTCTCTTCACAATGCTCCAATACCTTCCCTTCTCGGTTACTGTGACTTATTGGTCGAGGAAGTTCACTTCATTGGCTGGTGAACAGAAGCAAATAATGCATTCAGTCTTATTTGCTTCCCTTTATTCAACTCTTTCTCCGTTCCACCTGCATTGTTGTTCATAATGCTATCTTTCATTAGAAAGAAATAAAGACATACAAGATAACTGAATTGCCCTCATTCTGGACCTCCATGCAAGGATGAAGCTGAGAGATCAACCTAGAAGTACATGGGGGGAACTTGTTAATGATCTCAAGGGAGTTGGGAGCATAGTCGCCAGGAAACCGATTAGTAAATCACTTCATTGTAAAGTATTGAGATCCGGCAGTGCTGGCAAGGTCTCCGTGCTCAAGAAGACACATGTCTTGGCCTGTTTAGAGTTTGACTATGAACACCTGAATGATTCAGAGAAGAATGTGATTAGAGGAGACTAATCTCGAGCTCTTTGGCATCAACTTCAGTCCGTGTTTTTAGAGACAGTGAAATGATGATTATGACCCCAATAACTGCAACTGTCAGACATGGAGGTTAAAAATCTCTTGATTAGGAACTGTTTCTCTGCTACAAGAAGACTTCACCACTTTGAGGGATCTATGAATGGGCCCATGTACGAGGGATGTCCCAATCCACGTTTTTTGGCTTTGAGCTGCCAACCAACAACCTTGCAACCATTAGGATTTGGGGAGTATCTGAAAAGAGGCGTGGACCACAATGCATCCTGAGATGTGTGCAAGCCTGGTGACCAGCTACAACAAATATCTGAATGGGTATTTGCTAGAGGATCAAATATACTCCTTATCAACATTTTAAGACCATCCATCCATCCATTTCCTATGCCGCTTCTCCTCATTAGGATTGTGGGGGTATGCTGGAGCCTATCCCAGCTGACTTTGGGCGACAGGCAGGGTACACCCTGGACTGGTCGCCAGCCAATTGCACATATAGACAAACAAGCATTCACACTCACATTCATACCTATGGACAATTCAGAGTCACCAATTAACCTAACATGCATGTGTTTGGAATGTGGGAGGAAACCGGAGTACCCGGAGAAAACCCACCCACGCCAACTCCACACAGAAATGCCCAACAGAGATTTGAAACCTGGTCTTCCCAAACTCCTGACTGTGACTGTGTGGCCAACATGCTAACCACTAGACCACCGTGCGGCCCCATTTTAAGACCATTTGAAAAATTGCAAGAATTTCCATCTTGCACTTTTGAATTTTAAGGACGTTCTAAATAAGTAAGAAATGGGAGTAAGACAACAAAAAAAAATGAGTAAGCAATTTATTGTGCCGTTCATCAGCTAATCAGAAGCTTTTGTATTTTGAAGCTCTACTTAAAACCTCCTTTAGATCCAACAGTGCAAAATGTAAATTATTGCAATTTTTCAAATGGTGTTCAAATTTTGATCAGGAGTATACTGATTTTCTATGCCGCTTATCCTCATTAGGGTCGCGGGGGTATGCTGGAGCCTATCCCAGCTGACTTTGGGCGAGAGGCGGGACTGATCGCCAGCCAATGGCAGGGCACATATAGAAAAACAACCTTTCACTCTCACAGCTATGGACAGTTTAGAGTCACCAGTTAACCTAACATGCATGTTTTTGGATGTCGGAGGAAACCGGAGTACCCAAAGAAACACACGCACGCACGGGGAGAACATGCAAACTCCACACAGAGATGCCCAAGCGAGGATTCTTTCCGATCTCCTGACTATGTGGCCAACATGCTAACCACTCGGCCACCATGCGGCCCTCATTTCATTATTTAAATATATTAATTGTCATTATTCATTTATTAATTTTCTATGACGCTTAATCCTCATTAGGGTCGCTGGGGGTATGCTGGAGCCTATCCCACCTGACTTTGGGCAGGGGGCGAGGTACACCTGGGACTGTTTGCCAGCCAATCACAGGGCACATATAGAAAAACAACCTTTCACTCTCACAGCTATGGACAGTTTAGAGTCACCAGTTAACCTAACATGCATGTTTTTGGATGTCGGAGGAAACCGGAGTACCCAAAGAAACACACGCACGCACGGGGAGAACATGCAAACTCCACACAGAGATGCCCAAGCGAGGATTCTTTCCGATCTCCTGACTATGTGGCCAACATGCTAACCACTCGGCCACCATGCGGCCCTCATTTCATTATTTAAATATATTAATTGTCATTATTCATTTATTAATTTTCTATGACGCTTAATCCTCATTAGGGTCGCTGGGGGTATGCTGGAGCCTATCCCACCTGACTTTGGGCAGGGGGCGAGGTACACCTGGGACTGTTTGCCAGCCAATCACAGGGCACATATAGAAAAACAACCTTTCACTCTCACAGCTATGGACAGTTTAGAGTCACCAGTTAACCTAACATGCATGTTTTTGGAATGTGGGAGGAAACCGGAGTACCCGGACAAAACCCACGCACGCATGGGAGAACATGCAAACTCCACGCAGAGGTCCAACTGAGATTCAAACCCAGATCTTTCAGATCTCCTGACTGTGTGGCCAACATGCTAACCACTAGGCCACCGTTGTTGTTGTTATTATTTAAAAAGTATAGCATACCATGTGTATCCCCAGCAGAGAAATCATATCCAAGGATTGCAGATTTATTGACCTTTCATTTTTTTTGCTAGGAAAACACAACACAGCTCTTTGGATCAAAGCTCGCCTCCCCAAGCAGCTTTGTCAGCATACCACCACCCAGTGTTTGGTACATATGACTCAAAGGACGACTTCCCATTACGCAAAACAGGTAATTAATCACTACTTTCATTGTCATTCTAAGTTTTAAGTTTGGAAGCTTTGGTCTTAATGCAAAATAGAGTTGTTCATGAACATAATTAATTTTACTAATTACCACAATCTTTTTTTTCATCATCAGAATGGTTTTATTCTTTATTATTAAGATTTTTAAGTAAGAATCGATACTGTGCACACCCTCCATACTCTGCTGTCACTGCAGAACACTTAAGTCAGCGAATGCGCAGCAGTGTTGTTGTATCATCATGTCCATTTGCATTCATTTACATGAGCGCCAAATTGTGACCATGCAGAAAAAGGCCATTATTTTGGAACTGAATATTGTTTCTCTCAGCTGTGCTGGAAAAACTGAAAAAAAAAGATTTTTGCTCCGATTCAGTTTTAATCTTCTGAGAAATGACTATGCTGTCAAGTGCTGTTAAAAGCTTTTGCATTTGGTGGGTTATTAGTGTGACTCTTTTTTTTTTTTGGTAGCGTGAATCCATTCATTCTTGACTCTAAGCTTTGATGCAATAAGTGGATGAATGAAGGGATGTAAAGGTCACTGACACTTTTTTTCCTTTTCATGTTAAGACTTATTCAAAGATATAGATGAACCTATTCAGTCCGGTCCTTCACAGATATCTCAGATAAAGTTGTTCTACAAAACAGTTCCTGCTCTTAGCTGTCTGTCAATGTTAAGTGCAGCCAAGCTGTGATTGTTCACTTACTGTCTGCAGCTGTTTCAGTACCAAAGCTCCCCGATTTTAACAGATAGAGGCCAAACTCGGTGCTCTGCACCATGATTACAGGGATGATTTGTTCAATCGCAATTTTGAGGCATATAATTCATCTCAGGAATCAGTGTGTCTGTGATGCAAAGGATTATTGACCTTTTCCTTGAGTAGTTTAGTGAGTGATGATACGCTCCGCAAGACACTGAATTGTACACACGTGTAACCAAGCTTCCACCTGAAACATTTATGGGTTTGGTGCACTGTTCTTCAGCATCGAGTGCCAATTCCAATATGAGTTTTTGATGTTTTTCTTCACATCTTCTAGCTCTTATGCGTATTTTGTTTGTTTGAGACTGATTTATAGCTGCACGGAGCATTCATGCAAATTATTAGGGGTGTAACGGCACACCTATTTGTTATGGGATTATTTGATACAAAACTGAGGGATAGTTATACCTCGCGTTACGCGTCTACTACTACTAAAACAAATGCAGTGCAGCCCAGCCTTTGGCTCACAAGAATCAAGGAGAAGCCAGACCCTCTTCTCCTGTTTTGGAACACTTGGCTTTCACAGTGAACTATGTCAACAAAGACAAATAGATAAAATGAAAGCATTGTTCAGGAGCGATATGCGGACTAAGGCTAGAAGGTGGAACTGTTAATGTGACACATCAGGTAATAAGGAACGTTTTGTTGCACTTGTCTGCATCATGGTGTCCAAATTGCAACCCAGGGGCCATTTTTGGCCTACAGCTCGTTATCAGCTCTTGGTATAGTTTAAAAATTAAACGAATTCATTATGAATAAGCTTTACAGTAGAAGTGGCCCGTGGGCCACCAGTTGAATAGCCCTGATGTATGTCGTATAGTCATTGTATAATCTGTAATGGCGCAAGAATAATGTGGAATTCATGCCCATGATGAACGCGTTCAACAGGAAGTGAGGAATCGGGGCCACTACAGTCGTACCCTGATGAGCGGCACTATCATGCATGACGTTCTTGCCCACGGTGACCCATTTTAGCCATGTTCATGTAAATTATAGATATGCTAAGAATTATTTCCTGTCTAGTGAGCTCAGACACGCAGCAAACTACAACAGGCGTGCATTGTCCACAGCTGAGAGGCTTCACTATGATGGTTCAGAGCAAACAGAGAACCACTTTGAATGCAGCGACAGGAAGTCTGTTTGGCCTGTATGACCAACGCAACTCTCTCGGTCACTGTCACAGTGACGCACATGCACACTTTTGACATTTGCATGTCATTAATTGATGAAATCCATTGCACCTTTTGTCTGTAATAGACGGCAGACCCGCTGCAGTATTACCTCAATGTGAGGGACAAACATCCAATTGGCCCTCACTTCGATACATCGACTGTGTACATATGCACTTATCATGCACAGAACCCACATTTGCCTTCTCCTGTTTCCTTGACAGTTGCTTTTCCTTACTTGTGCTCTCGCAAAACGAAACATATTTGTAACATTTTATGCATCATATCTTATCGTAGCCTTTGGCTTTTTTGCGTAGGCGTTCTTAATACTGGTGATAATGGATTTCAAAATGGGCACAATGGCCCACTCATGGACTGCTCTGGCTTATAGTGCACGGTATTTAAATATTTATTATACAAATGAGAAAAATGCCACCTGTTTCTCCACCCACCACATGTTTATCACAATGGGTTTTGTAAACAGCCAGTAATGGATGCCACTGATTTGAACAAGCTCAGGTCACAAGAAAGCATACTTAGCTGTCACTATCAGGGGGAAAATGTCAAGCCAGCTTTTTGGAGTGCTTTGTTTACAACCATTACATGTAACCACAGGAGAGACGACTATATATGTTCATGTGAGCTTTAAGGAAAACACACTTTTGCTAAACGTAACACAGCAACAAGGTTTGAATGGCATGACATGAATATTTGCACCTATCTCTCCATGTCAGTGTAAGATGTTGAGCATTTGATATTTCTGGGAAGGTCCATTGATGAGTTTCAGCAAACTATTGATTTTTACATATCTTCCTCCTTGAAAAACCCGCATGACTCATCCCACATGACTCAAGCAGCACAGGGCTCCAATTTGTCAAAGAGGACAAGCAGTTGATCAATATGTTATGCATAATAGAAGGAGTTCCCCTGTCATCGTTGAAATATTCTCTAATCTAGCCGTATTTGATTAAAAAAGCACAGATTTGTCTAACACTCAGAAATATGCACTGCACCTGAATGCCTCATCAGCCGTAGGCACACTGTGCTCATTAGGAAGGAGGAAGGAGACATAAACCGAGTTGTTCATTATTCTGTGTGCGTTCTTTGAACAAATAAACCATCCTCACACACGTAATAAAGATGATTAAAGGATTCCCTGACCTGAATGTATCTACAGTGCCCCAACTTTAAAAGAACCACTATCCACTCTTGACAGAGACTGAGTCACCAACGTGTGGATGCTTTATTTGGGCACTCGACTAGTTTGTTAGGCAGACTGTTTGGCCGTACGAAACAGTGTACGAAAACGGAGGGTCATCTGTGGCAATAATTGTGGCAATAATTTTACTCAAAAACTGAATACTGGCATGCAAAAACCGAGGTTCCACTGTACACCACTTAAATCAGTGGTTTTCAATTATTTTCTGTCATGGACCCCCTAAGGGACATATATTTTTTCACACCACCTCCTGATTTACTATTAAGAAGCTGACAATATTTATTTATTTATCTGTACAAACCATTGTTTGAATTGCTGCCACCAGAATCATTCAGCCGTAAATAAAGACACTAACAGACCCTGTCCTTGTAGTAAATAAAGAGCCCATGCCACTATTTGAGAAGCACTGACCTAAATGTATTTACAATTCTATAAAATATATTAGCTTTTTCACAGCAGATGATCAATTAAGTGGGGATTGATCATTTGACTATAACACAGGATATGTATTGATTTCGCTGTGATGCAAATGAGTGACATTAGGCATAATTGGCACAATAGTAGGAGAACATACATTAGTTGGCTACATGCACCACCTCGTCTGCATTCAGACTAAAAGCTGGATTAATTAGTACCTGTATCATGTATGTTTAGTCCCATTAGCAACAATCCCATAAAGCACTCAAAAGGAGAAGAGAATAATGTGGAAAATTCCATATTTGCTTCATGAATAATTTTTTAGCAAAAGTACTGCTGAGACAGTTTTGAAAAATGAAGAGGAGAGAAAGTTATGCCAAGGGCAACGGGGAGGTGGAGAATTAGAGCTGGAGACCGATGGATGTGAGTATCGTGCCAATGTCAGCAGTAAAAGCAGTCTGGGCCCTCTGTAGAGAGTGTGTTTGCACGTGTGCACACTGGTGTGCTTTTGCCCAGTCGGCATTAACACCCGTCAAAGTCACTGTGTCCTGAGAGGAACACACTCAGGGATGCAAGTGGCCAACACACACACACACACACACACACACACACGCACACACACACACACACACTCCCCTTCCTCATCAGTCTGCCTCCCTTGACCTCTCCTTAATCCTCCACTTTGCTTTCTGTCTACGTAGTTTGTCCTTCCCCACACTCCCATTTTCTGTCTGGACATTCCTTAATTGCTAAGGATGCACAAATCAAACCTTGACTCTGCCTTCTCCATTTTACTGTTGCTGTCCATTCCTCTTCTTCTATCAGTCAGCATGCTCTGGTTGAACTTTCTAACATATTCTAAGCATCTCCAACATTTCCACAGGTTCCCAGTCCATCGTTACACATACTCCAGTGGTCATCAACCTTTTTAAGACCAAGATCCTTGGTTTCGGCCGTGAACCTGTGCAAGGCCCCCGCCCACCCCACCCACCCCCACCCCTCCACCCCCACCCCCACCTCACCCCACCCCCACGACCCCCAAGTTTGCTTCCATAAACTTTTTGTGCAGAAGCAACCAAAGCCTCCCAGACACGGTTCAGAGAAGTGTACCTTTTTTCCTCTCTGTAAATCGTACATTTAAGGGCCCACAAGTACTCAATAGGGTTTAGGTCAGGTGAGCAAGGAGGTCATTATTTTTTAAGACCTTTTGAAGATCTTTACTAGCTAGCCAGGGAGTACTTGGATGAATGAGATGGCGCATTGAAGGGAGGAGGGAGGCTAGGAGGAGGGTCACAGGTTCCTCCCGCTTAGACTCCCCGACCGGGATTACTGGTAGCTTGAGACATGATGCCGGGACGGGCTTGAGGCGACGTGAGGCAGGCTCTGGGAGGAGGCGGGGGGTTCAATGGTTTGATGAGCGGAGATGCGGGAGTGGGAGGAGAGCTGACCTCTTGATGTTGCACAGGGGGCAACGTGGGAACCGGAGAGGACAGCTTTGGCTTGAGTGCCTTGGCGTGGGAAATGGAACGTGGCTCACCTCTAGGCTTTGCACTGGGAGCAAGACAGGAGGTGAGGAGGGCGGCGGGAGCTTAAAACGCCTTGGTGCGGGAATTGGAACACGGCCCACCTCTTGGCTTTGCACTGGTAGCAAGACAGGAGGTGAGGAGGGCGGCAGTAACTTGAAACGCCTTGGCGGCGAGGAAACTGGAACGTGGCCGACCGTGTGGCTTTGCACTGGGAGCAAGACGGGAGGTGAGGAGGGCTGCGGGAACTTGAAACGCCTTGGCGAGGGAAGTGGAACGCAGCCCTTTTCTTGGCATTGCACTGGAAGCAAGGCAAGAGAGGATGAGGGCGGGAAAACAAGGTGTGCTGCACTCCTCTTCGTGTTGCAACGGAGATACGGAAGGGGGGCGCTGGAGTTCAGAGTGCTGACGTGTCGCGGAGGCCGTCGGAAACTGCTTAATGGTCCGGCACTCGGCAGCAGCGTGCGGATGGAGCTGCAGCACTTCGGTGTGGTGTGGAGAGGAGGAACGGAGTGACTTCACCTTTTGACGCCGTGAAGCCCTCGTGGGAGCCGGCTGAGACTGGCGTCGGCATCGCAGACGGTCTGGTGTGTCTTCAGCTGGACCAGGGTACACCCACGCCATGGGAATTAACGTGGCGTTGTTTTCTTCTATTTGCTGTAGTGCAACGGCAGGAACACAGCAAGAGCAGTTCATTGACAAATGCTTCCACAAACAAAGGACGGCGCACCTGAACTCAATAGGGAAGTGACTCAAACAAAAAACAGGTGCAAGTGATTAACGTAAAGCATATGAAACAGAAAACATTGCAAGGCAGGAAATGATTACAAAATAAGAATCTAACAAGAAGTGAGGCATAAAAGGGACCATAAACAAACTGTCCCGCTGGCTAACTCACGGATCGTGACAGAACGCGTATCAACATGGATCAATCAAGCCATCTGATTGTGTCATGTGAATAAAATGTTTGCATTTAGAGGCACCAAAAATGATTCTTGCAAATTGCTGTGTATTGTTTGATTGTTTTAATTATTCACCAGTTCATTCAACTTAATGAAACACGGTACATTTACTTATACTACTTATACTGAATTCCAGTTTTTCCAGCACCACTGCTGCTAACACACTGTGTCTTCTATTTCAACTTAGAGAGAGGCTTTGTTCTGAAGAATTGGGTTTCATGGGTTTAGTTGCTGTTTAGCATAGAGACACATAGTCATGACCCCCGCGGACAAAGTAATCATCTGTTCTTCTCAGCATCAGGACAAACTTGTCTTGGATGGATCAAACTCTTTAAGTGGATCTGTTAGATACAAGACTGTGGGAAGAGTTGAAGGTCAAACTGTCTTGAACAGTCCAGCTTCAAGTAATTAAGCAGAAAGAAGCCAGTGGAGGAGCGCATAAACCTTCTTCTGTTTGGGCTTGGACAATGACAAGACTGGCCACCATTACAGCTGTACAGTACAATGCAAATCCGAGTTGGAGGGATCCATTTGCAGCTAACAACCCAAGCCGGATTCATACATGGAACCTCAACGGAGACCCACACATACATGTTATTTGAATGTATATGTAATTGTTACAAGAGTTGCTTGGAAGCATTGTCATAGAAGTTTGGGGTCAACAAAGCTTCTCCTGCAGAGTGAGGATGATTGACCTCCCTTGTGAGAACAACCTACTGTATGGACGAGCTCATTAGTCAGACTAAATACCCACAAACAAACCCCCACTGATGAGGGCACATAGGTACTGGAGTGAATTCTTACTTTTATTCCTCTGGTGTGGTCACTCTAGTGATTTTCCATGTTTTCATCTGCCGATAAATTTGATAAATAGACACACACATAATATAAGTGGCCCAATTTTCAGACCTTCTAACATGCATGCAATTTTTGTACTTGCTTTGCTGCTGTTCAGGTACGCATTTTTTTTACGTTTGAGTCTGAAAGCACATAACACTCTAGAGTTCAATCTGAATTATGTAGTGTGCTTGAATGCACCATCACCGAAACACAACAACGCATGGACAGCGCGGGGAGCCCAGTGCTTCGAGTAACACTACTCCAACACGGAGCAAAGGAGACAAATGCTAAGTTGTGCATTGTTCTGTGCGCGTTATAGGAACAAATGAAGTGATTGAACTGTACAATACGAGTGCTTAATATTGAAGATTTATCTTTTATTGTGTGCTAAATGAGAGTTGGTGTTCTCATGTGGTACTGTGGCTCATTACTGCTTTCTGAATTTGTTTCCGAAGTAAATATAGAATATTTGGATGTCATAAAAAATTGAAACCACCAAAAATTGTGATGATAATTCAGAAATAGAACAAGTAAATGAGAGCAAATAAAAAATAAGTAAACAGGAAACTACATATAAACCATATAAAGAACAATCCATCCAGCCATCCATCTTCTATGCCTCGTATCCTCACTAGGGTTGCAGGTATACTGGAGCCACACCAAACTTTTATTGAGCTATACATTGTTTATTGCATTGAAATTTGGAGACATGCATGCAAAATAATTGGGAAACTAGTCTACATGTTACAAAAGAGAGTAATAAGGACAATTAAACAAGCTGCTTATCAAGAACCAACAAACAAACTGTTCCTAAATTCACAAAGCCTTAAATTTTATGAGCTTGTTGAATATAATACTGCACAAATGATGTTCAAAGTAAATAAAAATATGCTCCCAGAAAGTGCCCAGAAGATGTTTCAGATTCGAGCCAGTCAATATGAAGAAAGAGGGACTTGTGTGCATATGAAAGCCAAGGTACGAGCAAATAAAACATGGATGAATGTTCAATGAAGGAGTCATTATATTGAATGAAAACTTGTGATACACTAAATAGATTTAAAAATGTATTTTAAAAACAATCTCATGAGTAAATATAAAACTGAATTGTGAGCACTTGCGAGCATAACTGCTTGTTGCGTGCCACAGATATACAAACTACACTAAAGAATTTAGTACAAGCTATGCTGCAACTATTATTGTTTGTTCACTTTGTTTTCTTTTTATGGTAAAAGAATTGACAAGGCGCAGATCATGAGGGGTGTTGGGCTTTTGGGTGGAATGTCAGGATGGATGGGTGTGTGCTGTGGCCTCTGCTGGTAGGCTTGGCTTAGCCTTCCCTGGGCTTCTGGGTGTGTGTGTCTGGGTATTTGACGTTTCAGTGCTCTTGCGCGGCTTGCTGTTCTCTGACAAAGGCTGGGGCCACAAAGGCCTGCAGATGGCTCTTGTGGTGCCTGGGCTCGGTGGATGCTTCTTCTGGGAGCATCCTGTTTGGAGCCTCGCAATGATGAGGTCCAGTTGGTTGGATATTAGGTGTCATTTTGAAGGCATGTTGTTGACATGTTGGTGGAATGATGAAGAGGACTGTTGAATGACAGTACCAAACAATTATCGAAACCGCTCGTCCACCCATGGATCATGGGGGGGGGGGGGGGGGGGGGGGGGGGGTAGGCCCGTGGAGGTGATGGTGTGCGCTGGCTTTGTCCTGGGACCTCGCCTGGTGGCCTGATGTCCCCACCTTTTTGTGATTTTTCAAATTAGTCTGTATTGACACAGACAGAGAACAAATCTATAACTGAATTAGTGACTGCTGTGATATGGAGAAGCGGTAGGATTTAATAAGCTCTGCTTCTAAACTCAACTTGATGAGTTGGTCGACAGGCATGGATCTGATTGGGGGTTTAACACATTGATATTTGTCAAATAAGGTTTCCAAAATTAAGTTTCAAATGCCCTACACTCATTTTTGCCACATGTTTGATTCACATTTAGTGGCTGTGGTTAATTCCTCCCTCCGGTTCTGTTTTCAAATGTGTGTGGTCAGCATCTGAACCCAACCTGAAGCTTCGTTCCAGACTAAAGCAGAAGGTGACAGAGCGTCGTAGCAGCCCTCTCCTCCGTAGGAAAGACGGCCCCATCCCTGCTGCGAAGAAACGCTCCCTGGACATTGCTGGTGAGCATCATTGAGTTTGAATGTGACTTGGATGATGTTGCTTATTTAGAGACATTAGAAAGAATTTAAAAATCCTGATGCCACCCCTATATGGATACACAATACCTATCAAAGGGAGGTGCATAACTAAAATTAAAAGTAGCATCAAAGCCATTTAGAAAGGTAGCAAAGTGTTTTTCTTTCCAGAGTCTGCATGCAGCAGTGCACCGGGCTCTGGTCCCAGCTCCCCCAACACCAGCTCCAGTAATATTCCCCATGAGAATGGCATCCCTAGCAGCCCAGGAGAGGTAACACCATCTTGACTGCCCATCTGTTTTGTCTTTGCGTACAAATGTATGCGTATAAATACATAGGGTCTGCTTATCGTATTAACGAGTGCCAAAATCATGCGTGTCTCCATGCAGGTGTCCTTGCTTCAACGGTTGGTTTCAAAGGATGGGTCAGTCAGCCAGCTCTCACTTTACACCTCTCCTTCGCTGCCCAACATTACGCTGGGATTGCCAGCTACATGCCCGGGTAGCAATGTAAGTACACCTGATGTTATATTAAATAAATAGTAGCGGTTATTATTCCTTCTCACACCTCTCATTTCAAAAACATGGGATTTATCACAGGACATAAAAATAACAATTCTTATCAGAATTGTAACTTATCCTAAAGTAACTTATTGTACTTACTCTTAACCGTCCAGTCAGGTTACAGAGCCTTCCATAGCACTGAGTCTGCACTTTTAAAGGTTTTTAATGACCTATGATTAATGACTGACTCTGGTGATTCAGCTGTGCTTTTAGATTTGACTTGTTTTTGACACAGTGGATTACACTATTCTTTCATCTCGCTTGGAAAACTGTGTGGGTGCCAGGAGGACTGCCCTTGAGTGGTTTAGGTCCCACCTATCAGGCCTTACTGTGGGACTTGGGGACTCCACCTCATCCACCGCCCCCCTTGACTGTGGAGTCCCCCAGGGATCAATTCTTGGGCCCATTCTATTTGTTCTGTACCTGGTCCCACTTAGTGTAATGTTCAGAAAACATTGCATCGCCTATCACTTTCATGCAGATAACTGCCAAATTTACTTACCACTTACGAAAAATGACCATGCCCCCCTGACACCCCTTCCCGAGTGCTTAAGTGACATCAAGGTTTGGTTGGCTCAAAACCGCTTAAAGCTCTTTGAGAGGAAGACAGAGGTGATCCTGCTAAATCACACCGGTACCCTGTTGGACTTGGGCCCCCTCCACAACCATTTACGTCCCGCAGCCACCAGCCTTGGCGCCATAATTGACAGTGATCTTAAGCTCAACAAACAAATCAACGCAGATGTAAAATCCTGTTTTTATCATCTTCGGCTTTTATCTAAAATCAAATAAATTTTTATCTTTGCGTCATTTTGAGCAAGTCATGCACGCTTTTATTTTGTCACGTCTGGAAAAACTGTAATGCACTTTACTCTGGAATAAGCCACAAATCTCTTTTGCGCTTATAGTTGACCAGTACTCTGCGGCACGGCTGTTAACAGGAACCAAAAAAAGAGAGCATATCACCTCAACTCTAGCCTCCCTGCACTGGCTGCCTGTTCGTTGTAGAATTGATTTTAAGATTTTATTGTTGGTTTTTAAGGCATTGAAGGCACTGGTCCCTCAATACATCCCGGACCTCATGTAAATTTATATTCCAGCATGCTCATTGAGGTCCAAAGGCCAGCTCCAACTAGTGGCCCAAGACGAAACTTAAGACCAGGGGAGAACGGGCCTTTTCTGTAATCGGCCCCAAGCTGTGGAACGCTCTTCCCACTCATGTAAAACCAGCCCCCACAGTTGTGTGCTCGGCTTAAAACCCACTTTTATTTTCTGGCTTTTAACTTGGTGTGAATTGTGTGGTCCTCTGTGTCTTAATGCTTTTCTTTTAGTTTGTATTGGTTTCGCTTGTCCTAGTTTTTATTTTTATTGTTATTATTTTTTCCTATTTCTTTTTTTATTGTTGTTTTAAATGTCTTAAATGGTTTTGTTTTCATTTGTTTTATTAGTTTACTGTCTTAATTTTCTATTTTTACTTTTTATTATTTATTGTTTTACTAGTTGTTGCAGCACTTTGGAAACAGTGTTCATGAAATACACCATATAAATAAAGTGAATTGGAGTGGATCAGGGTTATTCATGGCTAGTTTTTGCAGAGCAGTCTGAGTCTTCTCGGTCTTAGGTATGTCTGATTTGACTTCCTTTGCATCTCAACAATGTCTGCCTTTATATTTCCTCTCTCCTCCTTGTGTCTAAATCTTTTTAGACAATATCAGGACATCAAGATCCTGAGAGTTGCCTGGCACTGTCTGCGCTGCAGCAGAGCATTCCTTTAACCTCCCCTTTCCTGCCTACTGCCCACTTGCCCCCCTACTTGGCATCTTCAGGTCTGGACAGAGAGGGGGCTGGAGGAGGCACAGCTGGTCATGCTCCCCTTCTCCAACACATGGTGCTGTTGGAACAGAGCCACAGTCCAATGGGTCAGTATTCACTGTAGTACTGTATGTACACAATTAGACTTGCTCCCAACCCCAACAGTTGATTATGTAATTTTTTACAGTTTATTGTACAGCATTCTACATTGCAAGATAAAATAGTTTTGTCTCCATTTACATTATTTCAATGCAGGCTTGATTGTTATTGGTGCTTTTTCACATTTGACATTTGACATTTACTTTTAATTGCATCTACATCCTTATATGTCAAGCTTATTGCTCTACCACTAATGTCAGATATCACAAATAATACCATTTTGCTTTTTTCTGCTCTTCCTCCAATGGGTTTAGTTGGCTTAAGCGGCCTCCCACTACCGTCATCGTCGATCTCTAAGCTCGTGCGAGGCCACCACCCCCTGGGTAGAACCCAATCAGCCCCTCTGCCCCAACAACAATGTGGTCAAGCCCAGGCATTGCAGCAGCTGGTGGTCCAGCAGCAGCACCAGCAGTTCCTGGAAAAGCACAAACAACAGTTCCAGCAGCAGCAACACATCATCAACAAGGTATGGCTTCATTCGTCACTCCATATGTAAATATTAGGGTTGTCAAATGATTAATATTGTTAATCTGATTAATCAAAGTTTCAAAATGAATTAATCATGATTAATCACCATGAGCAACTATTTCTGAAATATGCCAATTTTTTCTGTATATAATTAACAGAAAGATAAATGACTGATTATATATATTTGTGTGTATTATATATATACACTTTTGAATATCAGTGTTTGAATATCCATGTTCTTCTTTATCTTCCACGCACACATTTTAAAGGCGTTTTTGTGATGTTCGGAGTGTCCCTGAATGCATCTTGCGTTCTTGTAATGAGAATGAGGAAGTGTCATTCCCAGGATGAACAGACGGATTTGGAGATGCTGTACATACACTATATGGTGTTGGAATTGTACTGCTGTTGATGTGTTCATGTCAGAATGAAGTTATAAAAGAGCGTTAGACTCTGTGTGTCTGTGTGGGGACGCTCCACTGTGCTTCTGTCTGCTGTCATAACAGAGAGGTGTTTTTGCTCTGGTGTGCATGCATTCATTACACACAAAAAAATGAACATAATTAATGAAATAAATTAGTTACCGCCGTTTACGCATTCTTTTTGACAGCCCTGATAAAAAATGCAAGACTCTATATACAAAAGTTTTAGAACACTCCAATTTCTCTGGAGGAAATACCTTCATGTTTAAGTGTTAAGATGGTCTGTCTCTCTTCCATTGTTAATTCCCTTTTTTCTTACCCTTTTTGGAACAACAAATTACTTTCTCCAGTACAATGAGAAAGAAGGTAGCAAATACTCCAGAACTTGGCTTGATCAACCTCCATTTCTGCAGAACAACTTTAAATTGTTGACCCATTTTGTGGTCCCTGAAATTTTGTATAATTCTGAAATACACATTATTTTTTAGTTTTGGGTGACCTTACCTTTTTTCAACCTCTGGCACGTCACCACTTGCCTTTGTACCATTTCAAGCTATTCACTGGACTTCCAACGACTCGAATTTCAATAAATAACTGGAAAAATTGGGGTGTTCTAAAACTTTTGACCAGTAGTCTATATACACACACAAAATGCCTAAGTCCCTTAAATGCTGGACATGTTAGGTAGCACTTCTCCTCTGCCGATATAATCCATCCACTTTGGCATATCCTGATTAAACAGCATGATTATTGCCCAGAGGCTGGCTACAACAAAAGGCCACTTAAATTGTGCATGTGATTTACTATACTGGGGGCTTCACAAAACTAGGCAGTATCTGGTGTGACCAGCATTTGCCTAACGTAGTGCAACACATCATCTTCGCATGGAGTTGATCGGGTTGTTGTCGTATATGCTGATCCGGAGCATCCCAAACATGTTCAGCGGGTGACGTGTCGGGTGAGTATGCTTGCCATGCAAGAACTGGGATGTTTTTGCTTCCAGCATCCTTGCAACATGGGGCTGTGCATTATCATGCTGCAACATGAGCCGGGCCCTCTCATCCAACCTTGGAGACCAACTATGTACAACAGTTGCACAGACACACCCTGTAAAAGTTGCATGAACTTGAATTAGGCTTTAAAACCAGTTTAAGTGAGTTATGTTCAATCATGAATGTGAGTCCTGTCTTTCCTTCAGTAGCAGAATGAATCGACCTGCAATCAGAAAGTCTCCTAGCATTTCTTGTATGTGTTCTCTTTGTCACCATGGCAACTGTGCTCCTGACGAACCTGCCTCCGTGTATGGTCTTCCAGGAAATGTGACTCACAGTAATCATTGTGGGGGTGTGTGGTGGTGTATGTACACTCCTGATCAGAATTGCAAGGCCATTTGAAAAATTGCAAGAAATCAATTTTTTGCACTGTTGGAGCTTAAGGAGCTTTTAAGTAAAGCTTCAAAATAGAAAAAGTAGAAATGGGAGTGAGACAAAAAAATGAGTAAGCAATTTATTGCTCACAACTATTAAACTGAAATAGGCTGATAAAAAGTTTAAGACCGTAGCTAAAAAAAAAAATCAAAAATGTTCAAAAAAGGAGACTCAGGACTAAAGAAAAGCTGCGCCATTCTTGTGAATCACCTCAAAAATTGATTTTGGCGTGCTTGATGCCAGTGTTTCCAGGAGGCTAGTGGAAATGTTGCTCCAGGTGGTCGAAAATAGCTTCACGGAGGGCATCAACTGTCTGGAACATATGTCGATTTTTGTAAACTTCCCTTGCCATCCATCCCAAATGTTCTCAATTGGATTTACAGTACAGGCCAAAGGTTTGGACACACACAACACAACTAATGGTCCCAACCCCATTACTAAGGCAAGAAATTCCACTAAATAATCCTGACAAGGCACACCTGTGAAGTGAAAATCATTTCAGGTGACTACCTCATGAAGCTCATTGAGAGAACACCAAGGGTTTGCAGTGCTATCAAAAAAAAATGTAAAGACATAAAATATGTCTAAAATTTAGTTATTTCACACTTTTTAGTTAAGTACATAATTCCTCGTGTTCATTCATAGTTGTGAGAATCTACAATGTAAATAGTCATGAAAACAAAGAAAACACATAATGTAGAATGAGAAGGTGTCCAAACTTTTGGCCTATACTGTAGATCAGGAGAACAGGCAGGGTGGTCCAAAAGAGAGAGGTTATTCCTCTGGAGTCCTTTGTCAGGCGGGCATTGTGAACTGCAGCATTGTCCTGTTAAAAAACCCAGTCATTACCACACAGACGAGGGCCTTCAGTCATGTCCCCTGCAACATCTCCTCATAGCAAACTTGTGTTTGACGCCCCTGCACAACCTGAAGCTCCATTGTTTCATTGAGGAAAAAAACACCACAGATTATGATGGCTCCCCCTGCACTGTGCCGGGTGGAAAACATCTCAGGTGGGATCTCCTTGTCATGCCAGTAACGTTGGAAGCCATCAGGACCATCAAGGTGACATATTTGTTCTCATCAGAGAATAAAACACTCGTCCACCTTTCAATGTTCTATGTTTAGTGCTCTTGTGCAAATTCCAAACAGGCAATTGGGTGGCGTTGAAGGAGGAGAAGCCTTTGAAGACGTTTTTTTGTTTTTAAAAACCCTTCTCTCGCAGATGTCGTCTGATGGTTATTGGACTGCACCATTTGGGCAGAGAATTGTCCCGTGTCTTGATGGACAGCCAATCTGATCTTTTGGCTCCGGACCATTGAAATTTTTTTGGCTCTACCACTTGACTTTTTTCTACCATAACCCTCAAGATCTTTTAAGAAGTTTAAAATGACTTCTTACAGCGTCCAACCCCAGCTGCAATGGCACGCTGATAGAGGCCTTGCTTATACAGCTCACCAATCCGACTGTGTTCAAAGAGAGAAAGCTTTTTTGCCAGAAAATGACACTAAATCCACACTTTTGCCAAGATTTTGTCTTTTAAAGGCTGTGGTTGTAAACTTTTGATCAGCCTATTTCACTTTGCTTGGATTTGTGTGTGTGTGTGTGTAACTGAATTACTTGTTGTTGACTTCATGCATTTATATAGTTTAACACTAAGCCGCTTTGCTTTTATACTGTCCAGACAAGTCTCAAGAAGAAAACCTGATAAACCTGATAAACATCGTAGGATCCAGTTTGCTGTGGTTCTTTTTGGTTTAACTGCATCATTTAGTGTCAACATTCTAGCAGCCGCCACTATTGCCTGTGGTGTAAAGGTGGATGAAAGAGAGAGCAGAGAAAGAGAAAACAGAGGTAGCGAGGATGAGTGAGAACCAATGTAGCAGGACTGAATGGCTGTTTTGAGTTTGTTTGGAAAAGAGGGACTAGGATGAGGCAAGAGCCTGCTCTCTGACGTCAATGAACTGTTCCCTGGGCAATATGCCAGCCAAGTGTGTGCGTCTTTGTGTGCATGTGTGTGTGTGTCTTCCATGCATAAACAGTCATCCAGTCCAATTCTGATCTACGCAAGCTTTTCAATGACAGGAACAGAGACCTCAATCCCATCGAGATTCTTAAAAAAACAAACTCTTTTCTCTAATTCTTGTTTTTTTTTTTAAATCCCTCATATCATTTGCTAAGGGTTTTTCCATTTTCTTTCTTACAGGCCTGGACAAGTTACCCATACTTAATTTAGAATAGAGTACAGGGATTCTGTTAGGACTTTTTCAAGCAAACAAGTTCTTTGAACAGGTTGGGTTTTTTGATGTTCACAAACCATTCAGAAACGTTAAGCGAGTGGTACTTGGTTAGTACGAAATATTTATCATACTCACACGAGAGCTAATTAAAAAAGCCATGGATGAAATGGCCATATTAAAAAGATGGTTTGATAAAAACAGATTATCCTTGAACTTAAGTAAAACTAAAATATTGCTATTAATAGCTAGCTAGTAATAGCAGAAAGGACACGTATGACCAAATACAAATAGACAGAGTGGACATTGAAAGGGTGAACGTGGACAGTTCATAGGATGACATGTGGAACAGTGAATTGAATTATGTGATGTATTTCATTGTAACTTGCATGCATGTTCAAATAAAATTAAACCATCACCGTTACCATTACCATAGTTTGTCATGGAAGCAGCCAGACAGCTATTTAGCTTTTAAAAACATTTTCAATGACCCGGTACGTGCTGACGTGGTGCGGTGTGTTCTATCGTCAATCTCTTAGGAGGTTCCTTCAGGAAGGGGTGGCCATAGTACTGTCCATAAAGTATAGTGGAAAAGGCACTGATGGTCAAAGGCAGGGGTGTGCAAAGTATGGCCTGGGGGGCTACTTTTGGACTGCGGCTGTTTCTTTTATTGGCCCACGGCACATTCTACAAATATAATTTAACAAGAAAACAACATGCAGTGTGATGAAGTGTACCTAAGAACCATTCCTAAGACTGTGCATAACAAAATTAATTATCCGTGTTTTCCTTAGGTTTCCAGCAAACACTAAGCCTGCTCTAATATCACCGCTCCTTTGCAATCACATTTGTTTATACATCTTAATTTCTCAATCTTTCATTCATTCATAATTTAGTAGATATTCAGTGTTCTCCTTTTGTGTTGTCCTCTAATAGATGATGTCTAAACCCGGTGATCAAGGCTCAGCTGTCAGCTCCACTACAAATGTGTCATCCAGGCAGCACCAGAGTCACCCGGAGGAGACAGAAGAAGAACTCAGGGAGCACCAATGTCTTTCATCCTCTTCCTCCTCCTCATCTTCCTCTTTGACCATTAAGCAGGAGCCCCTTGACCCTCAAGAGCAAGAGGAGAGGGAGCAGAGGGAGAGGCAGGCTGAACACGAGCTCCTGTTCCGACAGGTAAGCACAAGTGGAGAGATATGTTGAGAGACATTGGGATAAGCGGCATATTGTATGATGGGAGTTGAAATGCAGTTCAATCTGCTTTTCAAAGTATCCCAACAAATCCCATCTCACTAACTCTGCCTTGTTATGTAACACACTCGCTTTTAAAGCACTGAGGGAAATGTTTTCACTGCTAAATGCTGGAAGGATTTCTAAAGCAAGTCAGTGGGAGCAGTGACAGATGGACAATAAACCATGATGCTCTCACCCTACTCTATTTAACTGTTCGCCCATTTTATTTGCAGTTAAATTATGCAGTAGCCCGGTCGGTGTCTCCTTAGTCTTTGTTTAAGTTGACCACGTTTATGTTGACAACCCGTCTAAATCGACCAAATTACCTCCGGTCCAACATGTACTTCTAACTACTAAAAAGTAGGGGTGTCACAAGATCAAAATGTGATGAAATTTCTCGATTGGAGAAAAGCTGTCCTGTGAGAACAGGGCAGCCAGAAGCCTTGGTGTTCCCAGCGTCAGCGAGTGACGTGTGGATGTTTTTTTTCCATCAAAGATGAACAGCTGCTGCACGTGTTAATATCCAAGCAGACACTGTATTAATTCTAAACTTTAACAAAGTCACTAGATCTATCAGATCAAAGCACGTAAATGTTTGGACTTGTCTGCACCCTTAATCACTGTTACCGTTAATCACCATCAACATTAATAATGGCAGCACCGGGCCTGCTCGGAGCAGGTGTCCAACTATAAGCACCATGGCGGCCACAGCAAGTGGCTCCCCCTGCTCTATACAGTACTCTGGTTCTCCTGTCCTCCGGAGCAGCACCGGCGCTGCCCACAGTGTGTGTCCGACATGATTGTGAGACACACTGGCAGTCCCTGCCTTCCTGGTGAAACATACATGGGTGTCCAAAGTGTGGCCCATGGGCCATCTGCGGGATATGGCTCTTTGCAGAAATTAAATACTGTAAAATAATAAGAACAGACAATATGAATTGCCTTTGAGAAAATACATGTTACAAACGCCAATTCCGACACTTTACAGAGTAAAAGTATAATAATTATTATTATTAATATTATATGTTATAACAGTGGTTTATTTGGTCTCAAAATTCTTTTCTAGGGTTGTCTGATAATATCGGCCAACAGATTATCACTTCACATTGATATTGTTTTTTTCTGCTGATAAGTGTGTTAAAATATATGGCTTGGAGCTGGTGCTAGTTCCCTCTGGTCCATTTACGTTGACGTGTCCTAGTAATGTTAAAGTCATTATTATTGCTTACATGTTTTTGCAAAACAGGTTTTTTTAAATGTGAAAATAAATGAAAACAAACAAAGAAGGGTAGGAAAGCAACAGGAAAGGAACTGCCACTTACTTTCAAAGCGATGGCATAGGATCTTTCTTCTTTTATGGTCGAATTCTCAGCTGTTATTTCTTCCCCCTTTCCACAACTAGCAAAATGTGCTCATTTAGCTTTTGGAGAAACTGGGGAAAACAATGTCAGCAAACTGCCTTCCTCTCCAATGTGCAAGCAATGGCTATTTTCGGTTATTTTGACAACTACTTAGGTCGCTGTTGACTTAAACGGGTTCAACTGTTCATATTTTGGTTCTTAATCATGTCTCACGCGGCTTAATCATGTTTACCCACTCTCTACTATTTCTGAACCAGACTCCAGATGGACATCCTCACATGCATTCATTGAAACACTGAAACAGTTGACAGTGCAAACAGATTATTCCGACTTTCCTGTATTTGCTTATAGATCAAAAGATAATTACTTATTAATGTTTCAATCTTTACACTCGCACTCCCACAGTGTACTCATAACGTTGGGTCCTCAACTGTTTGGTCTAGCCCATCTCTTCTGTCTTCAGCCAATCAAACACTGCTCTCGCTGTCACCATGGCGCCCATAGTGTGAGTAGACACACCTTCGCTTGGCGAGAGCGATGCACTCATGGAGTCGAAAGAGCATGTGCTCTTTTATGACACATAACAGAATAAGCAGTATGCCTGTGAATATTCTCATTCGTCCAGGCCATTGTTTCTCTCATACAATAGAACGCCAATAGAACAAGGGAGGACCACTGGCAGAATAATGCTGAGCATGTAAATGTGAAAGTTAACACTGATTATTATGCTAACTATACCCTACTAGTCCTTTAGTTTATCAATGCTCAGCATTGCCTTTACAATAAAGAAGTGTTTTGTTGCAGTTGATTGATACCTTGGAGTGCTTATTCCTCCAGCAAATATTGTAATATAAGAAGACCCACCCACTGAGTACTCATGCAAGGTCTGCTGCCGAACATTGGCCAAGTTAATATTTAATATTGCATTTTATTCCTGATGCGCGGCTCAAAAAGTGAACAAATGTAGTGGATTCCCTGGGCTGAAAATCGATATTTCTTATAGAGAATTTAATCAGTGTGATCTCAAAGTAGCCACTCCTGTCATAGCGCTGCTCAAATTACGTATTCTTGCTCCCACGTAAAGCCTGGCTTTACAATGAACACACCTGGCTAACCCATTAAACTTGCTTCGCAGTATACCACTTATCTGTACTTGTATTGGAAATAACATGAATTTTATTTTCCCTTGCCTTGTATCAATGTGTGTGCCTTTGAACCATATGCAGCAGCAAACAAGCTGTCACTGCTAGTGAATCTGTGCTCACGGCGCCATCTTATGGCAAGAAACACTTGGTGCAAGCCCACTGTTGCACACGATGTTAACATTGTGTTTGTGTGTGTCCAAGCAGCAGGCTCTACTGTTGGAGCAGCAGCGGATCCATCAGTTGAGGAGCTACCGGGCCTCAATGGAAGCGGCGGGATTGTCAGTGAGCTTTGCAGGCCACCGCCCCCTCTCTCGGGCCCAGTCATCTCCAGCCTCCTCCTCATCCTTCCCCATGATGGTGCAGGAGCCGGCAGCCAAGCCACGTTTTACTACAGGTTTGTTGAGGGGAAAAAACTAAACCATCCACCCACCAACACACACATTCACAGTGTAATTTACACATTTCCATGCACCTATATTGAATAATAACAACTAAATAATAATTTAATAATACAAATATGAATTAAATTAATAACCTACAACCATGCAAGAACTCACCGAGTGTTCTTCTCGTCAGAAAGTATAAAACAAATTCTGCAGACGATAATTTTCTGTGTGCATGTGTCTATTGTTCAGGTCTGGTGTATGACTCCTTGATGCAAAAGCATCAGTGTATGTGTGGTAACACAAACACTCATCCAGAGCATGCAGGTCGCATCCAGAGCATCTGGTCCCGCCTACAGGAAACAGGCCTAAGGGGACACTGCGAGGTAAGACCACAGTTCAGAGAGGTGGCCTGTATGAATTTTAGTATTACTGGCAAGGAGACCGACATAATAAAGTATATGAGATATTGTTTCACTCTCATTGAAAAACTTGGTTTGGTAAATTCCTTATTACTTTATTTTATGTAAAATGTTGAGAATAATAACTGTCACTATTAATAATTCTTAATACTTCTCTATTTGTTTTTTTCACGTTGTGATTTATTTGATTACTAATTTTGATTACCAACTAAAATGGACGGAAATAAATGTTTTCGACTTTAAATCCAGTGAGCAAAGAGGTGATTTTACCATTAGGGGGCAGTGTTTTGCTAGATACTGTGTTGTTGAACATTGGTGTGACCTCACATTTTTTTAATGAAGGTTACTCAAAGATGGATACTTAGTAATATTCTCCTAAAGTTCTCATTACAGACTATATGGATGGTTGTCGCAGATATATTATGTTGTCTTTTCTTTTTTCTCACTTTTTTCTCACTTTGTGTGTCCAGTGTATCCGGGGAAGGAAAGCCACATTGGAGGAACTCCAGACAGTCCACTCTGAACCCCATGTTCTGCTGTATGGAACCAACCCGCTCCGTCAGAAGCTGGACTGTACGTAACACAGTGGTGTATTCAATTGTTCACAAAAGAAAGGCGGTTCAGTTTTATGCGACTATGCAGACTGTTTGGTCTTTTTTTTTTTTTTTTGGAAATCTTCAATACTCAGGTGTTGCTTAGAGATGTAGCATAATTAAGATATGACATAAGGTGAGTCAGTGGTGCCTGGTGGATTTGGATGAACACCTACTGTAAAGGCCAACAATGATCATCCTAGCTTCCACTAGGGGCGGCCGATACATTGATCCCTGGTTAACTGGTTCCAGACCAGACCAAGATAAATGAATCTCCGTGAAGTCCGATTCCTTATTTATAAATTGAATATTTTCATAGTTAAAGCATAGAACACCTGGTTAGAACCTTCTAAATATGATTTTAGAGTGGTCTAGACATGAAATAAGCTCCTGTATAATCACTTTTACACTCGTATTAGTGTCCAATATAGTGGACATGAACACATCCATCTCACCATCCATTTATTTTTATATCACCTTTCCTCACTAGAGTCGCAGGTATGCTGGGGCCTATCCCAGCTGACTTTGGGTGAGAGGCAGGGGTACACCCTGGACTGGTTGTCAGCCAATCACAGGAAAAGAAAAGATATAAGGCATAAATAAGACATACTATAGACCGGGGGTCACCAACGTGGTGCCCACGGGCACCAGGTAGCCCCCCACGACCACATGAGGTGCCCGCAAGCCTGCTTTTCATTCAGGTTTTCAGTTAATAATGAAAGAACAGTAGAGAGAAATGCATTCTGAAATACAAAATGTGAGTTGTGGACACCAGCATTTTGTTAATGTTCTGGTAAAACAAGCATATTCACTTTGTTTGGGTTTAAAATAAGCTCTGAAAATAATTGTTACAAAAATGAGAAGCTATTGGCCATTTTCATTTTGTAAAAGTAGCTCTCAGAAGGAAAAACGTTGGTGACCCTTGCTATAGACTCACACATTAACAGTGGGTGAGTCCCTTGTTCCTTTTTGTTTAACTCAGTTTCTGCTACTTCCTGCAGTTGCTGTTGTCTCATCAATGTCACATTACTGACACCTAGTGACCAGTGTCAAATACAACATATAGGCTCTGTTTCATTTGATACGCTTATTGCATGCATGTATATTAATAGTAATAATACTCCACACAACAGTAACATGTGAAAATACTGTATTACCACTTGGTCGATGATGATGCTACGTAGATATGTGTGCAATGGAATGCCTTATATTTGTATTTTAGTTCATTTAGCTATTTTTATGCTTGTAAATATTTAATTTAGGCCAAAAAATCATACAATTGGCTTAATTATGCATTTTCTTTGAATAACAGGCCATAGTCAACCATGAAACAGCAATGATCTATATAAATATATTTTGGAAAAACCGTGATAGAGTGAAGCCGTGAAAGTTGAAGCGTAAAGTGGCGACTATATGACTATGTTTAAAATATAAACAGTGCCACGTACAAATTGACTTGAGGCGGTCAGGGCCTTTCTGCTCATGTGCCCCACACCCCCAGTGGTTGTGGCCGTAAACAACCGCAAAGAAAGCGGCCCTGATTAAACAGATCACTTAAAATGACAAGTCCAAAAGACATCATTGATGTCCCCCCTTCACCCCCTCCTCTCTTCAACTTTCCCAATTAAGGAGTGGCCTTACATACTTTTACGACTGGAACAGGTCAGAAAGTCAAATACAGAGTTTTAGAGGTCATGCAACCATTCGTGCATGTAAGAGAGACGTTCATCTGACTAACTTTGCTATTTCTTTTGCACCATCTCTGGTCTTTTAATCCTTATCATCTTCCTGCTTCCTTGCCAGGTTCTGCCAGTCCGATGTTTGTGAGGTTACCGTGCGGAGGCATTGGGGTAAGTCATTGTTTTTCTGTCCGTTTAGTAAGATGCGCTACATAATTAAGTGTGTTAGTCTGTCTGGCATTACAAGTCAATTACCATTAGTCACACCAGTGTTTTCAGTGGAAAACTATGTTTTTACAGCATCTAATTAACCAATAGGCTACCCAACTGACTCTACTCTGCTTTATATTTTTGTTCACAAGTAAACTTAGTTGCTGCTCTATGCACCCACTCACTCTGTGTCCCCTGCCTGAATAATATTTCCATTTGTTCTTGTTCCACCAAACAGTCGCACACAATCCTACCACACTCGCACGCACACACAAACACCGCCCCTCAAGCACCAGAGGCAACAAAAGCTGTTGCTTGCCTTTCCGTTGTATTTGGAATCGTAACCAGATGTTTTCTGCACACGGGCTGTGTGTGTGTGTGTGTGTGTGCGTGTGTGGGTGTGTATTCACATTAGCATGGTTGTGTGCATGTCTTGTGGATATATTATTTTAGCAGTGATTTGATTTATTGCTCAAAGTTTAAAGTACTTTCTATGTGATAGCTTCTACCTGTCTGTGTATTTAGGAATGTGTTTGTGTAAATACTGTACGTGTGTGTGTACTCCCATCCACTTGCACCAAGTCTTTCTTCATCCCCAACTTCAGAACTTTCAGCCCCTCTCTCCTAACCTTCACCCCTCCCTTCTGTAGGCCTTTATGACTGCTTTGGTGGGAACAAGAAGAGCCAGAGCTCAGTTCTGCTCTTTATAATGGCAAATGGGCCAAAATTGTTGTCTTCCTGTCATACCATGCATACAAAATGCATGCGCTCGCTTTACAGAGGAAGGGGGCTGAAATTAAGCTGTCAGCCTGTGGAGAACCATCATTCCATCATACAACACGCACCCACATTTTTTTGTACCTGATACACAAACTTGTGTAAATAACACTAACTTGTCCAAATAGTCTTCTCATACTGTTGGTGCTCAACAACCTGATTTGAATGCAATTCAGTTTCCTATGTACCCATGTGATCTGCATATAATCAACATGCGTGTGCTGTTTAGTGTCTTAGGCTCTTTGGAGGCTCCTGCCTTAACCCTTCCTGTGATGAAAGATGAGGAATTTTGAAGGCAAAGTCAAATAGTGCTGCAACAATTAATTGATGAATAGATGATTCATCAACTATCCAATTAATCAACAACCGTTTTGGTGTTTGATTAATAATTATTTTATTTAAAAATGTAAATATCCTCCGATTTCAGCCTCTCAACTTTGTATGTGTGAATATTTTTATACAGTATTTCCTTAGTCATCCTTGAAAGCAGACCTTATTGTCTTTGTGTTTTTGGCAAAACAAGGTATAGTAATCCCTTGTTTACCGCAGTTAATTGATTCCAGACCCGACCATAGTAAGTGAAGTAGGATTCCCTAGTTGTAAATGGAATATTTTCATAGTTTGAGAACAGAAAACTTGTTTAAAACCTGCTAAATACGGTTTTTAACATTAGTAGAGCCCTCTAGACATGAAATAACACCCCTACAGTCACCAGTGTTACCCAAGAAAATGGACATAATTACAGAAAATAAGCCATTTGAGAGATAAATAAGTTGTGTACTCATGAGTGTTGCTGTCAGTGTGTTCGATGCTAGGGGACAAGAAGTGACTTCAGGGGTTCAGTGTTGAGTTTTAGCTTTTAGGGATTATTGTGTCTGTTGTAAGATAATTGAAAACTGCAATAAAATCCTGTTGTTCCTAATTTTACAAGAATAGAGTCTAAATATTAGGAGAAAAAAGTCATTCTAACCAGGAAAATAGAAATTATATGCAATAATGAAATTATATGCAATATAATGAGGGGAAATAATATAATTTTAGTAGCATGTAGTTGAAATACCAATCCATGCGTTTTCAATGACGCTTATCCTAATTAGGGCTGCGGAGGTATGCTGGAGCCTATCCCACTTGACTTCGGCCAAGAGGCGGGGTACGCCCTGGACTGGTCGCCAGCCAATGGCAGGGCACATATAGACAAACAACCATTCACATTCACATTCATACCTAAGGACAATTTAGAGTCGCCAGTTAACCTAACATGCATGTTTTTGTGGGAGGAAATCGGAGTACCCGGAGAACCAATTATGTGAACCAAAAAAAAGTTGAAATTTTTGGAAAATTAGGTTGGGGAAAAAATTATAATATAATGGGAATAAAGTCAAAATATTCTGAAAAGAAAATTTATGAAGATAATTTAAGAAGAAAGTTCAATTATTTGGAAAAGTAAAAAAAACAAACAACAGCAGCAAAGATGATAAAAAAAAGAGCCAAGAGCAAAGTTGATACTAATAATACACTTGTCCACCTACAGTATATCACAAAGCTGAGTTGCAGTTTTTTCTTGTACAAAGTATGAAAGTGGCCCTTGCGTCCTTTCATTTTTCTGTATGTGGCCCTCGGTGGAAAAGGTTTGGACACCCCTGGTCTAGGCCATAACTGATGACCCGATTAATTGAAACAACAAGCTTCAGATGATTCGACTGAGAAATGAATCATTAGTTGTAGCCTGAAAGTCAAGTCAGGTCCATTTTTATTCATATAGTGCCAGTTCACAACAGAAGTTATTTCAAGGCGCTTTAGACATGGAGCAGGTCTCGGACCACGCTCCTCATACATTAAAGGGAACCCCTCATGAGCAAGCACTTGTCGACGGAGGCAAGGAAAAACTCCCTCTAGGGAAGAAACCTCAATCAGAACCCAGGCTCTGTGGGGTGGCTGACTGTCTCAAGCAGTTGGGCTTGAGATAGAGAGATAGTAGAGCGACATAAGGTTAAGTAGAGGTTTGACGACTGGGAAGGGAACAACAACATCCGTATCGACTATAATAATGGTCCCATGACGACGGTAATGTCTGCTTCCAGCATCACCGCCAATAATGAGCAAATCCAGTAAATGTGAAGGTGCAATGGTGCCCTTGTCTACCGTATCTCTGGAGGCGGGGAGCACCAACCGCAGGGGGAGAGAGAAAAGCAAAGCTATTACGGTACATCTTTTACTAAATGGACTGACTGAAGGTGATGAGCGCAATCTGACTCTCTGCTAGTCAAATATTTAAAAATATATACGAAAAGGTCGGCCGTCTGAGAGACCAGCAAGGCTGGCATGCGACAGTTCTCATATTTGAAGTCAAAGGGCCGTGAGTTTACTTCTGAAAGCCGCAACAGAACCCTGGCATCAACAACGGCACATGTGCGCAGTCCAAACACAATGACACACATACCTCCACATTCTTCTTTTCCTCTGCCAGCTTCTCTTCTCTGTGTTTATCTGCCCCGCCTGGCGGAGGCTGTGTATATTATCACGTACATCACTCTGTATACAATCTGTCAAGGCTATGTGGTGTGTACGTGTTGTGGTGCTGTGATTGGGGCTGAGGGTTGCCCGTGCTTCAGCGTTATTCAGAGTCAACCACTGAAACAAATATCCCTACACGCAGAATACTCGCTGTGTGTAGGGCCCCACACAGGGTGGGGGTGGGGGCATTGGGGGGCATGCAAAGGTGAATAATTAGGTACTTTCTGCCATCAAGTGGAGCATTTAATTGTTCTACCCGTCGCTGTACATCGCTGGCATCAATAGATGAACAAGGATACATCATTTGTAGCAAATAGATTTGTGAACAAATGCAAGATTCTAGCCAGCGGCCAATTTCCATCTTTAGTCCCAGAGGGCAGGTTGATGTTAAGTACAGTAACAATAACATTTGACATAAAAGAAGAGAAGAATGAATAAATAAAAACTGTAAAACAAAAGGCATAAAATCACGTGTACTTGACAGAACAATGAGTTTGGGGAGAGAAAGTGCTTGAGTGCTAAAGTGTTAAAGTAGTTGAGTGCTAAAGTGCTTAAGTGCTATGTCCTATCGTACCAGAACCTGCTGATGTTAGTTCATTAAATAAATAGCATGGTATCTCGGTTTTCCTGATTCATTTGTTCCAAAAGGTCAGACAAAAACCGAAACGTACAAAAACCGAGGCAATTTTTTTGCCTAGGAAATACTATAAACCCAATTAATGTGTTCCAAACACCAGAAAAAAAATATTTTTACAGGATAATTAGAATTTTACATGCTGAAAACGGTGCAAAATAAATATACGTGACAAATGAAATGGATAAATGAACGTTTAACATCATTTTTACCTTTACTGAAGACTCTTGCTGGCGTAGATTGCGATGACCGGGGAAGGAGATTGCCTTCGTACTTTGCAATGAGTTCTTTCTTGAATTCAATCATGTTGCTCACTTTTTTTTTTATCAAATTGCTGGTACTTGCTACTGTATTTGGCCCCATGTCAGGTTATTTACCACACAGTAAAAAAAATACACAGAAAGTGAGTCACCAACACTCAGGGTGCTTTGTTTGTGCACTCGATTCAGAATGATACAGTACAAAGCAAACGGACTTGTTTGTTACGTGCAATAATGTACGAAAACTGAGACAGTGTATGAAAATAAAGGCAAAATTTTGGCGAAGATTTTTCTTAAAAATCGAACCACATGTAAACTGGGCTGATCGAAAATAAAAATTTGACTGTAAAAATTTTTGGGAGAGTTTTTTTTTTTTTCCAGGTTTGTTCCAGTTTTTATGCGGCTCTCATTTCATCACATATAATTTGTAGCTATAATAGTATCCAACTATAACTTTTTCATTTAAAAAAAAAATATATATATATATACTGTATATATATTTATTTATTTTGATGTATTTTTCACTATGGGGATTTTACATTTGAATTTGTTTTGTGTACATACTGTCGACTAGAGCTGGATCATACAATTAGCTACAATCACTAAAAGTCGGATGGAAATAAATCAGGACAATCGTGCTCTTGGTTTTACAACTCCCGCCACTGTGAATCATCATCAGATAATCCTTAATGAATTATCAAATCGACACAGAAAACTCTTCTCATTGGCACTTGTGTGTTTTTGTTTGCAGGTGGACAGTGACACCATCTGGAATGAGGTCCATTCATCCAGCGCTGCTCGCCTGGCAGTTGGTTCTGTGGTGGAGCTGGTCTTCAAAGTAGCATCAGGAGAACTGAAGGTTAATTCATTCAGTCACTGGAGACACTTACTATGACCGACTTATTTAGTCTATTTTTTGTCTGTTATTTCAATCTTGGACCCTGAAATTGCTTAAAATAAGGATGTTACTTATTCCTGAGTAGATATTATTAAGCAAAGCGTCTGTGTAGGCTCTCAGTCGTACAGGAGTTGTCCATCGAGGAAAAGGCTTCTTGAGACGTCATCTGTACTTCTGTGTAGAAGGTGTCGGACGTTTCGCTCCTCATCCGAAGAGCTTCGTCAGCAAACTAATAAGTGCTGGTAGCTTAGGCCTTAAATACAGTAAGAGTGGGCGGAATTGGTGTGCCAACACCACATATTTTCAGTTTAGAGGGAAATTCTACAGACAAATTCATGGTTGTGCTATGGGCTCACCAGTCTCACCCATAGTGGCGAATCTGTACATGGAAGAGATGGAGAAACAGGCTCTCACATCCTTCTCAGGGACAAAACCAAGGCACTGGTTTAGATACGTGGATGACACCTTTGTCATAATCAAAAAACAAGAAATTCAGTCTTTCACAGATCACATCAATGCGGTGGACACCAATATCAAATTTACTCGCGAGGACACTAAAGAAAACCAACTAGCCTTCTTAGACTGCAAGGTAATTATAGGAAAGGACAGACAGCTAATTACAGAGGTCTTTAGAAAGGCCACACACACTGACCAATACCTGCTTTTTGAATCAAACCATCCACTACAACATAAACTAGGGGTTATTGGGACCCTCCAACATAGAGCGGAACAAATACCAACTAGTGCTGAGGGAAAGAAAAAGGAGACACAACATGTCCAGAGAGCGCTCTCAACCTGTGGGTACCCACGGTGGGCTTTTAACAAATGTCAAAAGAAGAGAGTAGGGAAAGAAACCCAAAAGCCCACAGAAGCAAAAAGGAGAGGAGTGGTAGTCCCTTATGTAGCGGGGGTCTCCGAAAAACTCCAGAGGATCTTATGGCAACACAAAATTCCTACCTATTTCAAACCAGTAAATACCCTGAGACAAAAATTAGTGCATCCTAAAGACAAGGCTCCAAACCAGAAACAGAGCAATGTGGTCTATTCCATCCACTGTAAAGATGAGGAATGCAAAGAGCACTACATTGGGGAAACTAAGCAAATGCTCCAAAAAAGGCTTTATCAACAGGGGACAATGCTAGTGGTCCTCAATCAGCAGTACATCTACACCTGAAAGCTACCAATCACTCTTTTCAGGACAGCGAGGTAAAGATTTTGGCCAAAGAAAACAGATGGTTTGAAAGAGGAGTAAAGGAAGCTATTTTTGTCAAACAACAGAACCCATCATTGAATCGGAATGGTGGTTTGAGGTTTAATTTGGACCCTGTGTTCAGCAGGTTACTGAGACCAAAACCCACAGCTCTTAGTCTTGCAAATGAGGTGGAGCCAGGGCCGAGCCAGAACAATAGATGCTAACAAGCCAGTATCAGAGTCGTTCATACCCAATTCAGGGAGCGACACTTCCCTTTTATCGTAGGTGTGAATAACAGGATAGGATTATACCACTGCTCCGCCCAGGCTTAGTGTAACGAACCAATAGGAGGAGGGTGTTGGCACACCAATTCCGCCCACTCTTACTGTATTTAAGGCCTAAGCTACCAGCACTTATTAGTTTGCTGACGAAGCTCTTCGGATGAGGAGCGAAACGTCCGACACCTTCTACACAGAAGTACAGATGACGTCTCAAGAAGCCTTTTCCTCGATTATTAAGCAAATTATTAAGGAATAGTAGATAAATACAGTATATTACACTTCTATGCAGTATAAAAGTTACATAAAAATAATCGGTTTAAAAGTAAATTACACTTCACGAACAGGTGTCTTAATATTTTGCTAACCTTTAAAAAAAATAGTACAGAAGGCACGCAGTGTCATGCAGTACACCACAGCTATATATGCAAGCACAATAATAAACATATTGTTAAATGAATCCCTGTATGACAGATTGTACAGGTGACCAATCAGTGTTTATGTAAGAGGAAAGCAAATCTGTATTGCTTTATAATACATTCATTGTTTATATGGAGCATCATAAACCATTGGAGGTAGGATCTGCGACTGTGGCATTTACTGTACATATAAACTCAAAGAAAAAATAATACAACCTTCTACGAGAACCACCCCTGTCCTGTGGTGCCTACCAGCCAGCCTTCCTTTGTCTGTGGCTGTACTGTTTGAACCCAGCGGGTTGCCACGCTGCAAGGGCCCTTGCAGACGCTTTGGGTCCAGACTAACAGGCCAGTTTTATTGGCCCGACACTGCAGCCACCTGCAAAGCAGACTTCGCACTTAGCATTAGCTTAGCACCCACATAAGGCAGACTAATTGTTCTCCTCAAAGAAACAGTAGTGCACCATGCTGCCCAGATAGATTCCTGGTATAATGCTCTGGTCTTCCACACTGAATTGTATCGTATTGGACAGCATCTTTGCTTAGAAAGGAAATCAACAAAGTTGTTATAGGACAAGGGTGTCCAAACTTTTTCTACTAAGAACCACATTCAGAAATGTGAAAAAGTTCAAGGGCCACGTTGATATTTTTCACAAAAAAAACTGCATCTCAGCTTTGTGATGTAGGTGAAAAAGTCTATTATTTGTATGAACTTCTAGTTTTGCTCTTTTTTCCCATGTTTGCTATTGTTTTTTTTCAAAATATTTAAACGTTCTTCTTAAATAATCTTTGTAAATTTTCTTTCCGTAATATTATGACTTTATTCACATAATATTTTTAGTTAATTCCCATAATATTCAAAGTTTTTCCTCAACCTAATTTACCAAGAATGTAAACTTGTTTCTCATAATATTGCAACTTTGCTTTAATATTTCAACTCTATGCTACTGAAATGACATTATTTTCTCTCATAATATTACGGGCTTGTTCTCGTAAAACTGCCCCTTTTTCCCTTGTTAGAATACACCTTTTTTATATTATCTTAATATAAATCTTGTTTTGTATAATAATCTTGTTTTTTCCAATAATTTCAATATTACTCTTCAAAATTTAATATTGTGACTTTATGCCCATACTTTGACTTTATACCCATAATATTGTAACTTTTTCTCCAACCTAATTTCCAAAGATTACAACTTCATTTTGTTTGTTTCTCATAATATTATGACTTTAGAAAAAATTACGCGTTTTTAAAAAAAATATTTTTAAACTCATAATATTACGACGTTACTCTTGTAAAATCACGACTTTTATTGAATTATAACTTTTTCCTTGGAATATTTTGCCTTTATTCTTGTAAAATTACTGCTGATTTTTCCATTTTTGCTGCTGTGGTTTTCAAAAAATGTTCTTGTTAAATTATAGCTTTAGAATGCCCGCACTTTAGACGCTACTGTTGTAGGAAAATAGAAAATAGTCTCTCAGGATTAGAGATTTGCATGACAAGGGTGAAAGTTCAGTTTATGGACTTGCCCTCGACCTAACTTCATCTTAACACATTCATGCACACATACTATATACACACACACACACACACACTTACACACATGCACGTGGTGATCTGAAGATCCTCCAGAGCCAAATTCCACCTGCACCAACAACTGTGAACTCCACAGGATGCCATAAATCGTCCCTCTTCACACTTGCAGCTGTGCCTTACCACTCGCTTTCTACTTGTTGTCAAGCAGCATTCCAATGCATAGGTATTTCCCCGCTACATATAGTGCATACACACAGTAACCAGTGTCTTTTATACACCCATATCCATACTATGTTCTACAGTTTACTTTAAAGGCAGCTGTAGATGTTGTCTCTCCAGTAATCTCCCGACTGGCCACTAATCCACAGCAGCTGGCTCAACATCATTAGTCCATCTTGCCTCGCTTAACATCACACTGGACATTTATCTAATGTCCCCATGTAGCAGTGGGAGTCCCCCGAAACAGTCGCCTTTAAAAACCCTGTGTGTGTGCAAGCATAATGTGTGTGCCAGAGTCCTAGTTAATTGTGTAAATAACTTGAAGAACGTGCGTTCTCTGACAGAATGGTTTTGCGGTGGTGCGACCACCTGGACACCATGCAGAGGAGAGCACTCCTATGTAAGTACATCACAAATACAGTATAACCAAGCCCATGTCCCACAACATTCCAGCTGCTCCAAGCTGTAAGCCGATGGACTTTGCAGGTTTCACTGTCTTGATACTGTATTGCTGCTAACCGTGTTGTTAAGAAACACTAGAAAGTGCTGATTATGTGTGTGAAAGCCAATAGAAGTGAAGAAAAAAATCTAATAGAATTGTGATCATTCTCTCACTTGTCTCCGTCCTCAGGGGATTCTGTTACTTTAACTCGGTGGCCATAGCGGCCAAGCTCCTGCAGCAGAGGCTCAGTGTCAGCAAGATCCTCATCGTGGACTGGGTGAGTTCCACATAAAACACAGTGGCCTGCGTGTTGCAAAACCACCAGCCATGATTCATGAACAACGAAAATGTGAAAATTGGACAGTATTTGTCTATTTATATTTGCTGTAGTATTACCATCAAAGTGCAATTGAATCATGATGTAACAAGGAGTCACTGGAACCGCGTGTTTCCTTTTTTATTGCATTATTGAACATGAATGTGTGCAAACTATATAAACTAATGAATTGATCATCTGACATAATCTTGTTTTCCCCACCTGGATTTTTATTAAGCCTTTGTTCTCCCTGAGCCCCGGTGACTTTTACTTTTGTCATAGCTCACATCTTCTTTAAATTCTTATTGGAAGGCATTGCTTACACATTTCATCAGAGACAAAGAGAATGGCTGACATGCTTATTTAAGCAAATTTGACATGTTTCTAGCCTAAATGAAGCGATTTCAACCATAAAAATGACTATCCATCCATCCATTCTCTATGCCGCTTCTCCTCATTAGGATCGCGGGGCATAAAAATGGCTCAATAAAGTAAAATTCAATTATAAGGCATTCAGAAGATGCATTCAAAAACATGTCGTTGATATGTAGTATTTTACACTGGTCATTAGGTGTCAGTAATGTTACATTGCTGACACAATAGCCACCACAGGAAGTAACCGCGACAAAGAACTCTCCCAATGCTGACAAGTGTTGAGTCTATATTTATGTGGAAATGGCTTATTTTCTTTTCTGGGTAATACTAATGTAAATGTGTCTAGAAGGGTGGAATTTCATGTCTAGAGGGTTCTAGTAATGCTAAAGCCCGTATTTAGAAGGTTGTAAACGGGTTTTCTGTTGTGGAACCATTGTCTGGAACCAATTAACTGCAATAAACGAGAAATAACTGTAATAATGTTATGATAATTTATTATATACTGTCGGTATTATTTATTGGCAGTCAACTTTTAAACGTCCAAACAATCTAAAAAAAAAATAAACAGGTATATTTTGTTATAATAAAACACTGTTCATGTCACCTGATAATCTACTGGTGCTGTTTTAGAAGTCTTTAAACGATCCCTTGTTTGCTGTCTAGCGTGTCACCATAGGAAAAAAATCATAAATAGATATTTCGCAACCTAGTTGAAGGACATGTCGTGCAAAGTGCTTTGAAGCGTGTATGACAAAGTCGTGGTTGTGTCTAGGTGGAGCGTGTCCCTGGCCAGTCATGGCTATTCTCAGGAGCCTTTGAAGGGCCTTTTCATTTCCTGTCTGTCTGTGGAGTGTTGTTCGCCAACTCATTGTCATGCCACGCTGCCACCAGACAATGGGGACATTTTGGTTCAAGTGTATTAAAACATTCTTGTGAAAGAGACACACAAGTCTTAATAGGCACCATATTGTTGACAATCACTTTTTGGAACTCATAAGAAGTTGTGGCTAGCCTTGGACACTCACTTCAATCCTGCTTGGAGAATGTATTCGTATTCCACATTCCATTATTTGTAGCACCTGTTATGTTCTTTGGCAAGTGTTTTGACGTCAATGAGGGATATCATGAATTTCCATGTACCTCTTCCAGTGGCGATATATAGATCACACATGGCAGGGTGCGACTCTCGTTTCAATTCTGCTTGTAGAATGCGTTTATATTCCACTTTGTATTATGTGTGGCACCTTTGATGTCGGCCGCTCGGTGGCCTTCGTGGTTAGAATGTGCATGTTTTCTCCGGGTACTGTGGTTTCCTCCCACATTCCAAAAACATGCATGTTAGGTAAATTGGCGACTCTAAATTGTCCATAGGTATGAATGTGAGTATGAATGGTTGTTTTATGTGCCCTGCGATTGGCTGGCGACCAGTCCTGGCTGTATCCCACCTCTTGTCCAGCATACCCCTGCGACCCTAGTGAGGACAAGCGGAAGTTTCTCAGTAAATAACTGATATCGAGCACATAGTAGGGTAAAGTAACACCAGCTGACACAAACGTTGACTTAAATGATTGAAGACCCATATATACAGGTAGATCTGTTTACCCCTTAAAAAGTTCTAGCGATAAGTCAACATTGTCAGCCGGTTCCCCCAATATTGTCTGTTCAACCTTGTGTCCTGTGTCCATATTGCATTATATTTTTTAATGCCATATTATAATATAATAAGCTATAATATGACACAAAACAGAGAGCTGATATGGTGAGAACAAACATTAACCTGATGTTTTTTGTTTTTTTGATACAACCAGGATGTTCACCATGGCAACGGCACCCAGCAGGCCTTCTACACTGACCCCAGTGTTCTTTATCTGTCACTGCATCGATACGACGACGGTAATTTTTTCCCTGGAAGTGGAGCCCCCGATGAGGTGCCAGTCTGACACACTTGTTCACCGGCTGCCATTTATGTATGTAGCCATTATTTAGTTGACTGAAGTGTTTGTTGGCTACTTTAGGTTGGCAGCGGCCCCGGTGCAGGCTTCAACGTGAACATGGCATTTACTGGAGGACTTGAACCTCCCATGGGTGATGCAGAGTACCTTGCAGCATTCAGGTAAGAATCATTTTCAGAAAGAAAGCAATTTGGACCAAAATGTGAATGTTGTTGAATTGGTTCCTTGTCATAGAAAGCATGAGGGAATAATTATCCTCGCATCCCAAGCAGTTTCGATCCTCCTGTTGTACATTTTTTAAGAAGGAAGGACTCTCCTCTGCAGGCTTGGTCTTATGTCTTAGGCTATTTATAACCGTAAACACACACAAAGTGCATACAAATGTCTAAAAGTATTTTGGTTCTTTGAAAATGAGCCATTGGTCCACAAATGTGTCCATCTGTCCAGAACTAAAGACATCCAACCACCAGTCTGTTGTCTTTCAGCCGCTTTATGCACGCTATCTCACGGAAGCGCAGCATATCTTCTTAATGCACGCCAGACCCGTTTGTGTTCTCTCTCTCAATCATGTGCATCCTCCGCACTCCTCTTGATGAGAATGTGTTCCTATTACGAATGCTTGAATAAAATGTAATATTAAACTACAAACACTAAAATCCGTATCCAAAAATTCATTGATCATGATGCACACAGGTTATTAAGAAATTCAATTTCGCACAATCGGAGACATAAAATCTCAGAAACCATTTATTCACACTGGTTTGGGGGTGTTCCATGCTCTTGCACTATGCGGGTGGTTTTCGGGTTACGAATGAGTTTCGTATATGCCAGTGATGTAACCTGATGTTTCGTGTAAGTACGAACATAGACCTTAATGAACACCAAAGTCAGTCACATTGTACACAGAACACATAAAGGACGTATAAAATACAATAATACAAATATTAAATATGAGAATTATATGAAAGAGTAATCAAAAAGGGGTGTTGCAAAGAAGGGAGATACAGGCTTGATAATGAGGCCACAATGCTGCTTATCACTGTCTATTTTATAGTAGAAACGATTCAAGATTCAAAGTGTTTAGTGTCATTCGCACAGTAAAGAAACACGTTTCCCTGTGCGATGGTAGTGCAATGTTCTGAGCAGCTGTTTCGGACGCCACTTTCAGGGCGTTCTATGACGTCTAATTTAATTTCACTTTTCACTTTCACATTCTTTTTCTTTCACATACTGCCACCAGAAGAGTCTGCCGCACACTTGGGAGCCATAATGGAGGTTAAAGTTAAAAAGCGTACTTAAAAGAATCAATATATCAATACGTTATGGGAGTAGTACGATGCCGAATCTAGGTACGAGGTAAAACACAGTCTGCTCAGTGGTGGAGTGGATGTTGTCATTTCCATTTAGCAACTAAAATGGAATGGGAAAAACAGATAGTGTCTCATTGATGTAGTCATCACTTGCCCGCCTACACAGTTGTACTGTACTGTACTGTACTGCGTTGGAGTAAATTAGTCGTCGTATTCCACTGTCAAAAAGCAGATGTGCAGACATTTTGGTCATATTTATGCATTCAAGAGCATATGTTACACATAAAGGCACAAATTAGCCTTATGCAATGAACAAAGACGTATCGGGCAGGTGTACTGGTGCCCTAGCACATTGATTTAATTCAGCACGTCAAAGAAATCCTCAATTATGAAACAACTGCAACCGATTTCTTTTGTGTCAGTATTTGTACATCTGAATGAATTAGCATATGGATGCACTTTTACCGTGTTTATTGGATTGCTTACTGTAACAAGTTATTTGGAAGAAGGCCAACCAGATTCAGGGAGGGACAACATCATTTGGATTTGTATGGGCCGAGACCCCATTATTCTCTGGAGGCAGTTGCATTATTGGACAATTTATAGGCCTCGGAGGACAGCAACAACCCTTTCTCACAGGTCATTGATCTTCCACACACATTACTATCGCATGCAAGTGCCTCCGATACTCAATAGTAGTGCGTCTATTAGGCGTGCAACCGTACATGTATCTACTGTATAATGAAGCGTTTGATACAGTGGTCTGGAGACCTATAGTCCGGAAGCTCCGACTCCTTTCAGACAAGTAGTTGCAATTTCTGAAGCCCAAGTCCAGTTTGTTTTCTCCGTTATTGTTCATCTATGTTGCAATCCTGCCTCACTATCGTCCTGCCCTCTCTTCTTTGGGATGCATACCTTGCAGCCCGAGCCTTCTTCTTCTACCGCTGGCCTGTGCCACGTTGCTTTTGCAGGAGATCAAGTTTGAGCCACAAGAAAGCACAGAGAAAAAAGATAAGAATATTGGTTGTAATGAATACCAGATACACCCTTTCTCTGTCTCTTTCTCTCTCTCTCTCTCTCATTCACCTCCTTTCACTTGCTCGTTCACCATAAGGAGAAGGGAGGAGAATTAAACTTAATTCAAAACAGCTCTCCTCAGAGCCAGATGACATGGCTTTGAAGTGTGCGTGTGAGTTTTTTTTTTTTTTTAAACTCTCGTTCCCTCTCTCGTCTCCCGTTCTCCTCTACTTTTTTATGAACGGAGGGGGAAGCCCTCAAGCCTTGCTATTTAACTTTTTGTGGGCTAGTTTTGGTGTGCGCTGCACCCTCCAAAAGTTTATTAAGTGGGCCTGATTGGATCTTGAATTAGCCATTCGCAAGGGTTGTGATATATCTGATGGTTGTGGTTTATCATATTTCATGATCCTTTAACACTACAATTTTGCAAGGGTATCTGAAAAATGGTTCGGAAATTATAATTATTTCTTCATATTATACAGTCAATTTGTAGAAGTTTAAATTGGGAACCCGAGGGTTCGGGGCTGGGTTAGACACCAGTGGTCAGTCAACCATTTGTGCACTTTATTCCCTAGACCAGTGACCTTCTCTGGGTCTACCTGCAAAGGATTGAGCCCTTTTATTATGTTTTAAAAGCCATTGTTGGTCTTGACCTTAACCCTAACCCCTATCCAGTCATGACTTGGCATGTTTAACGAACCATCTTATGTTTATTTGTGGCATTGCACATCACTCTAGCCATTTACACTCACACATTAATGCAAATATTAGTCTGAGAAGAAAAAACAATGTTATCATGGCTGTTTACTAGGGGTGCAACGATACATGTATCTGTATCGAAGCGTTTGACACGCTGGTCTCGGTTCAACAGCACTTTGAATCGAACAGTACTGCAACCCAGATGTAGCTGTCACATAATATCAGTCGGCTGACGGAAGTCTGTCTTTGTGGTATCGTTTCTGTCTTTTTGCTCTAATCGTCCATTCTAATCCTCAATCTTCTTTAGACATTCTTTTGTAATGTTGCCAGATGCATGGAAACATGCAACAGTGTGCCCAATCTTTGTATCCAGAAAGTTTCAAATACTACCTCCTTCCTTCCTTAGACCGCTGCATATAGATATGAATGTTATGTTGTGTTGGGGGGTGTGGTGTGCCCAGTTAAGGGTTATAATTTGGTGGTTAACAACCAAAAAAATAGTTGCCCCCAGAGTAAGAACATGCGTCTCACCCACAAATAGCAGCCATCACCGTGGGGACTTGCACTGCGACCCTGTGGTGCTCCTTCACTCCCTGCCACCATACAACACCTAAAGCTCCCAGGCCCTCAAAACATTTGTGTAAGTCTAACAATTAGTCTGACCATTATTCTAAGCACGAGAATAGTACACCTTCTCACATTCATGATCTAATTTTAAGATGCATTATTAACACAGTCAAACCCTGTTTTTTGTACATATCCGTTTTCAGATTTTGTCCAAAATGTTTGCTTAAAATTTTGCCAAGGTTTTCATACACTGTCTTGTTTTTTGTACAATAACGCACTTAACAACGTAATCTCTTCACCCTCTACTGTGTCGTTACGCGAAATCAGGTACGCCCCCCAAAAAAACACACTACACGTTACTTTCTCACTGTCAGTGATTTTTTTAATGAAGTGAAACTGCTAAATAACCCGCCATGGGGCCAAAGAAAGGTGCAAGTGCTTGCAATTTGATTTAAAAAAAAAAAAAAAAGGTGAGAATCATTATTGAATTAGATCTCACCAATATGTATGTGAATTCCGCATCAACAAGTTCAATCCATTTGTCATTTATAATAATTATGAAATGTATATTTTTGGTCATACTTTTGGGTGTCTGGAACAGATTAATTGGCTTTACATTATTTCGTATGGGAAAAATTGCCTCTTTTTTTGTATATTTTGGTCACACTCAGTTTCCCTGAGGGCACATGCCCAAGGAATTGATTTTAGGACAAAAAACGAGGTTCCACTGTTCATATACATTTCCATATTGCGTACCCCAGCGCTTTACAGATTGAACACTCAGTGTTGTACGCCAGGGGTGTCCAAGCTTTTTCCAGCGAGGGCCACATACTGAAAAGAAATCCATCCATCCATTTTCTATACCGCTTCTTCTCATTAGGGTCGCGGGGGTATGCTGGAGCCTATCCCAGCTGACCTCGGGCGACAGGCGGGGTATACCCTGGACTGGTCGCCAGCCAATGGCAGGGCACATATAGACAAACAACCATTCACACTCACATTCATACCTATGGAATATTTATCCAATCCACTTTATTTATGTAGCACATTTTATAAACACAGTTGCCAAAGTGCCGCACAATATAGTAAAATAAGAAATAAGTAAAACTACAAAGGAATGCTGTAAAAATTAATAAATCAAATAAAAACATGAACATTTAAAACATGAAAACATTCCAAACAAAGATAAAAACAGTAAAAGTAATAAATAAAATAAATAGCTAAAAAGAAAAAAATCGGATAAGTAAAATCAATCCACACTATAAGAAAAGAATATAAGACACACAGGATCACACAACTCCAGAAAATAAAAGTGTGTTTTAAGATACGACTTTAAGCGTTCAATTGTGGGGGCCGTTTTTACATGAGGGGGGAGAGTGTTCCACAGCTTAGGGCCGACTACAGAAAAGTCTCGTCTTAGGCACCACGAGTTGGATCTGGCCTTCGGACCTCAATGAGCGCGCAGGAGTTTAAATTTGGATGAGGTCCTGGATGTATTTAGGGGACAGTCCATTCAACGCCTTAAAAAAAAACAATAACATCTTAAAATTAATTCTAAAAGGAACAGACAGCCAGGCAATATATTTCAGGAAAAAACTGCATCTCAGCTTTGTGATATTGGTGAAAAAGCGGATTATTAGTATTAACTTGGTCTTTGCTCTTTTTTTTCCCCATTTTTGATGGGGTTTTTTTTTCATTTTTATAATTTTATTCTGAAATAAAAATTTTCTTTTGTAATATTATATATTACGACTTTATTCACATACATATTATGGTGTTATTTTCACAAAATTACAGCTTTTTCTTGTTAGATTACAACTTTTTTCTTCATATTTTGACTTTATTCTTGTAAAATTACTGCTGATTGTCAAGTTTTTGCCATTTTTTTTGGTTTTCTTGTCAACTTATACTTTCAGAATGGGCCAATAAAAAAAAACAGCCATGATCGGCAAATGGCCCCGGGGCCGGACTTTGGACACGCCTGCTGTATACATTATACAGTCCCGCTCAGCAAGCCGCATGTCATGTTTGTACACAGTTGTCGTTCACCACACCCATCCACTTTTAGAAGTATCTCCTGTACTTTACACACATACAATTATAACTGTCCTGTTTCTCCTTAAGGATCTTGTATTACTGCCTCCCAATTTTCTAAATGACCATTTGTAGAAACGCATGTGGTAACTTTCACTACCATGCACATCATGCTTCACAGACGCTCATTTTGTGTGTGTTTGTGGTAAAAAAAAAAAAAGTAATAAAAAGAGAGAGAGAGAGACTGCCCTTTATCGTCTCAACGCGTGTGTTTCGCTTCTTGTTACACTTAAGTGTATTCAGCAGTGACTTTTACCTCAATTGACAAGAGTTATATAACAGAATTATGGCAGAGTGACCAACTCTAAAATACCAGACAATTTCCCCCCATCAAATTGGCATATCATAAATTGTTTTTTTTTTTTTTTTGTTCATCATTTGCTGATCCGGATTTTGTGGTTTTGATTGCACTTAGAAAAGGGTGGAGTGACAGTTTTCTCAGGAAATGTTGTATATCTTGGAAGAATTCATGTTTGGCCTTGTCAGTAGCCGTATCGCTCAGCCCGCCTTTTCACATGAATAGAGATCCTCCAACTCCAAAAATAACTGTTAATGAAATGCTGAGGAAAAATACGACCTAAGAGAAAAGTTGACAGAAAAAGTTCTCATCTGGCTGAACGTTATTTAAGGTGGCTTTTCTCTACGCTTTCAATTCACATTATATGTTGCGTGGCAGGTTATCTTTTGCGTCAATATGAAATCACAATACTTTATTTACAGATCAAGTGTTAAGTGTCAAGTGTAATAAGCAGCAAATCTGTTTGCTTTGTCAATTTTCTTGTTGTTTTTGTAGGACTGTAGTGATGCCTATTGCCAATGAGTTTGCACCAGATGTGGTTCTGGTATCTTCTGGTTTTGATCCCGTGGAGGGCCATGCTCCACCACTGGGTGGATACAAGCTGACGGCCAAATGTAAGTACTGACCAATTAACAAAATGTACCTAATTTGATAGTTGTTTACATCAGTTACTTATTCTAGTGTGGTAATGGTAATGGTTTGGTTTATTTTATATTGTGAATTTCCTTCAGAATCAATAAAGTGCCTGTCTATCTATTTTAAACATGCCTAACCAAGTTACATTGAAGTACATTGCGTGTTTACACTTGTACAATTCTACTTGTTTGAAAAGGAGTCGGAAGAAGAATAGTTTATTTAATACGACCCCTTCTCCATGTCTCAGGAATTACTGGTAGTTTGTTTCAGGTTACCAATTTTGTTAATAGTAAAATAAAAAGATATGTAAAAATGTGTACAGTAATCCCATGCGCTCACTCTCATCACCATTTTTCAAAAATATATGAATTAATAAATCATGCCTTTTCATGGTTGAATACGGCCTATTATTCATTAAAAAAATGCATATTTGAGGTAATTGTATGTATTTTTGCCCTAAAATAAGCATTTTCAAGCATAAGAATGGCTAAATGAACAAAATACAAATACAGTATAAGGTATTCAGAAAATGCATTTAACGATGATATGCAGTATTCTACACTGGTCACTAGGTGTCAGCAATGTTACTATAATGTTTGGTGTGACTTACAAGCGACAGACTTGATTATCGGAACAACAGACTTTTATTGCAGGTTTGAATTATCTCACAATAGGCATAACAATAATCCTTAACACTCGCTACTGTTGCAGCCATAATCCACGTCAAGAACCCCGCACTTCCTGTTCGACACCGGAACACATTTGCAGCAACACACACGAGTATGAGTCATATTCTCTGATCATGTCTACTATATTGGGTAATACGACTATCGGGGTGTTATTTCATAACTAGAAGGCTCTACTAATGTTTTAAAAAAACACATTTAGAAGCTCGTCAACAGGTTTTCTCTGCTCTAACTACAACAATTCCATTTATTAAATCAGGAATCCTACTTTGCGGAAATTCACCTATCACAGACGGCTCTGGAACCAATTAACCGCAATAAACGAGGGATTGCTGTAATACTAAAGTTAATAAGAGTTTATAGATAACTTATTCAGTCATTTACAATAAAGAAATACAGTGCATAGGCAAGTAATAGTTGACAGAAACATTCCGTGGTGATAAATAAGTACATCATGTGTGATATGTAATGTCTTCGTTGAACTGTGTAAATATGTGTTTTTTTCATATTTTGCTCTAATCTGATGGCAGTGCCCCTTATTCAAATGCGATGGCATAAAGGGGACTGCAGCAGCACGGGATGGGGTACAGATGAGGGAGTAGAATGTTTGGCTAAGTACATATATTAAAATTCCTCTCATGAATGCAGGTGACCAAAAGCTGTAACAAAAGGCCTAATATAACTATTAACATTAAACCTGCCTCATATTATGGTATGTTTTACCCCCCCTATAAAACCACCTTTCTTCCTCTCCTTGATTGTCACCCCTTCTTTTAATCCATGCCCAACCCCCCTTTTTCTTTCTTGTTTCTTTGATCAACATCCAAAAAGGAAGTAAGAGCTACGGTAACACTGCACCCCTCCCCGACTTATACATTTTCCTCCTTTCCCTTCTCTTTGCTGTCATTTCCTGTGTGTCCAGGCTTTGGCTACCTGACCAGGCAGCTGATGGGCCTGGCGGGCGGTCGTCTGGTACTTGCCCTGGAGGGAGGTCATGACCTCACTGCCATATGTGATGCGTCTGAAGCCTGCGTCTCTGCTCTGCTTGGTAATGAGGTAAGATAGAAGAGCCTCATAAAATATATACAAACTGTCTTAAGACCAACTTTGTCTAATAGCAGTAGTAGTAGTAGTAGTAGTAGTAGATCCCACTAAATGAAAAATGGTGCGCATTCTCAGTATGGACGTTAACCAAAACTATCATTACATGTACCTCATGAAATAACTAAATATAATACTTTGTAGAGATGCTCGATATTTATATATATATATCCCTCCCGCACTTCATTTCCGATACCGATATGAACCGATATGGGCAGCAGCTCTTCCTTCAAACTAATGTCTTGTAATGAACACATTATGCTTCTTGTTACAAATAAACGCTGCTAAATAAGACAATAAGACAAATACTGCAATATGGAATGTACGTTATGGTTATGGTTGAATCTATTTGAACATGCATACAAGTTGCATTGGAATACATCACATATTGCAATTCACAGTTCCACATGTCCAAAAGGAGTAGGAAGAAGCAAAGCATATTTAATCCTACCTCCCCCCCCCCCCCCCCCCCCCCCCCACCCCCCTATCCGTTTTACATCAATTGCAATACATTTGTTCACTTCCTGCACTCTTTGATGGTTTAAATACATAGGAAAATGGTACGGTAATGTAATAATGTGGTAAAATAGTAGACATAGTTCTTGTCGCCTTAACTGCTTCATATGAATGGAGATTGCTTGTATAGTTATTTCCCCATAGCGCCACACAATAAGTTAATATTAATACCAGAGTAATACCAGAGAGCAACAGAGTATGGAGTGATTTTTGATTTTTTTCAACATTGATGTATTTGTCGACACTTTATGTTGTATGTTTTTTAATGTGAGATTTCCAGCTCATCTTTGCATCTATAATGACCCCCAGAAATGTATTTTTGCTCACCCTTTCAAGGTCCACTCCATCAATTTGTATTTGTGCGTACGTATCCTTTCTGCTATTACCGAATAGCATTATCTTAGTTTACTTTAGGGATAATCTGTTTTTATCATGACATCTTTTTAGAATAGTCATTTCATCTGTGAGTACGTTTACATGCAGTCAAATAACCCCATCGTAGCCGGAATATTAGCAATAACCTGGTTGCGCACGGCCATGTAAACACCAATAACCCTTTTGAAAAAACGGAATATGCTCATATTCCGACTATTACCCCTGGGTTCCTCCTTTTCTAACCGGAATATTGGGTCATGTATACGCCTAATGTACATAATTCCACATCTCTTCATTCATAGTTTTGAAAATCTACAATGTAAATTGTCATGAGAATAAAGAAAACGCATTGAATGAGAAGGTGTGTCCAAACTTTTGGCTCGTACTGTAATATTAGCTTTAAGTCTTTTGTAACTTTACAGTTGTCATTTATATGTAGGTTGAACAGCTATGGTCCCAGTATTGACCCCTGTGGTGTGCCACACAATATATTTAAACATGCCAAAGTGTATTCTCCTCGGTCCTTGTCGAAAAAGTGCCATATTTATTTTATACATTTAAAATAGCAAACTCTCATACTGTCAACAAGTAAGACAGGTTAGTCTTAATACATTCACAAGTAAGAATCCAGTTAAATAATGCTGGCAATGATACAATATGGAAAGCTGCACATTTCTTTGTGACACAAACATTTGTGTAAGAACAAAATGCAAAGAATGAAATTCTGAACTGATGCAGTCAGTGAAATTATAAAGTAGCCTCATTCGATTATAAACTGGCCTCATCGTCTGCGATTGATTATTAATTTGCTGCAGGTACTCTAGCTGCCTGTGGCTGCCTGATTCTTCCTGAGGTGTGATCTTAGAAAGGAAGACGCCTTACTCTCCCCTCAAAGCGTTTTGCAATCATTGCAAATTGAATATTTACAATCCGAAGGCAAAACTTGGAAACAATTCCAGACTGCGAACATTACTTGCATGCCAATAATCATTATCAGCAGAAAAACGATACCAACATGAACCGATATCTAATTTTTATGCAAATGTCAGCCGATATTATTCATACGTGGTCATATTTATGTGTGGGTTTTACATTTTTCTTAACCCAGCCACATGTTGCCCAGCAAGTGAAAGACAGAGAATGAACAACTTTAAAGTCGTTTCTTGGAGTCAAACACACATATCGAATTCTTCACTCTGACAGGAAGTCAGCACCACCCACACGTACACGCACTTATCCTCCACACACTCTCAGGCAGAAGGTTAATTGTGGGAGTGTGTAGGTTGGACTCTGGATCTGAACAAACATCTGTGCTTTATGATTCATAGCTCCCAGCAGAATTGCTTGTTGAAGCCGCCTCCTCTTTTTCTTCAAGCTGATGGAGAGGTTGGAGGTTGCTTTCTTGCAGAGACTCATGTTCTCCCTCTAGATTATGTAACTAAAATAACTTATTTTCTTGTTCAATAACTACTGTGCTGTGGTAGAAGACAGACTGAAGACCCACATGGAAACAATGGTGTCACTTTAATAGATTTAGAGATATTGATATCTATGTTGATATATTGTGGGTGCTCAGAGGGTGATCCAGCATCTCTATGGAAACTAGTCCAACCTCTATGCTCATTTTCGGTCCGGTTAAAACAAAGTATGGTCCGTTTGCTCTGTAGTACAGTTCAACAAACCCAGGACCGGATCAAACAAGCTGACCAAGACAGCCCGGAAGATGGGTCTCGGTCTGTAGGTAGAATCTGGTGCGCCTCACTTGAGTGCAAATGTGAACACTTACCGCACCAAAACACAGCATATTATGTCACCAAACGCGACTGCGCTCTCGACTCTCATTCGATGGACTGTTGTTTGATCCCAGGCATGCGCAGGGGCGGACCACACGGGTTTCATGAGAATACTTGTGACAGCAATTGTATCAAACCTCTAACCCTTGTCATCAATTGCCAATTGAGAATTGCCATTTCTCAGGTTCAGGACCTACTGTAAGTAGAACTTGCTAAGAGGCAGCAGTGCTTTCCATTGGATCACTGTGTCGTTTCAGGTTTCCTATTTCTCGAGGTGTCACGGCTATGTTGTCATCACTGACTGCTGCTAGATGAGGAAGAATAATGACTTCAAACTAAAAGTGATCAGTGAATCTACAGCAAGAGAAAGTACAACATTGCCAATACTGTAAAATACTGTATACATTTTTTTACAGCTACAGTCATCCTTCGCTACATCACGGTCCGAATATCGCTCCCTCTATCTTTTCTAAAAAAAATTGTTCATAAATGATCGCTGTTTCGTGGTTGACTATAGCCTTTTATTCTGTGTGGAAGTGGTACCTCTTTAGGCATTTATTTTAGGCGTTTATTTTGTCCTTCTTCCTTCTTCAGTTTAAAATCCATTGTTACGTTTCGGAAAAATAAATTGGAGGCTAACTAGTTAGCTTGGTATACAGTATTGCTATGTTTAAAGCAGCGGCCGTCTCTTTTGTCACTTCAGAGATGCCGAGACAAGCGGTGCGCGGAGTGTACATCTGTGTATGGCAGATTTATGTCAGGCTGGCATGGATATATCAATCAAGTGGCAAACGTCATAGTGAGGTTGGATGATAGGCTGAGGGTGATCTTTTTTTTTTTTTAATGCCATGCGATTGACCCACATTAAGTTGGAGATACTACGACAACAAGGAACTTTCCCAGTTATTATGTCTTATTGTTGCTTATCATGTCTGCTATATTACGTAATACGAGCATATAGGTGACTGCAGGGGTGTTATTTCATGTTTACAGGGCTCTAATAATGTTTAAAAAAAAACACGTTTTCTACTCTCTAACTATGAATATATTCCAATTATTAATATTGAATCCTACTCTAACAAATACTGTGTGTCACAACATGACTCAAGTGATGCCACACTGCTTCTGCTTTTTACTTTAAATGCGTCTAACTTTTATTTCACCCTTTCAAAGATTCAAAATAAAATTGAATAAAGTGAAACTTCAAGTTAAAATTCAAGTTGGCCAGATACCAATGCTGAGTATTAGATTGAACCATCCTTACTCAGCATGGGCCAAAAACTTCTTTCTTCAATTTTATTGATAAACTTATGATAACTAACTTACCGATCAAATTTCATACAAAACATACGTAAGTAAGTAATCATTGGGTGGTTGGATTGTCTTGTTAAACAACTTTGATGGTGTGTACATGAACATGTGCAGTACAGGGGTGTCATCTAGGACCATACATTTATCTTTCTACCTACCATTCCTGTCAATCCAGGGAAAACCTTTTTTCCCATTGCTTTCCCGTTTATATAGTTTCTCGTAAATTTCCCGTATTTTAACTTTCATCAAAAAAAAGGGTGACAGTAATCTGCCAGGACAATGGTGCAGCGCATTGGCTTTTTGCTGTCCTAAAAATCGTACAGAGGACTTCCCGTGCCACTGCTCTGCCGCAAAAACAAATGAAGTGGATCAGGGGGTGTGCATCTAAGGTTTCAGCAGCCTGAGGAGCACCAGACGTGGCAGGGTTTTTGAAGGAGGTCGTTGGATGAGTGCCACAGAGTGCTGAAAATGCGAAAATAGGCAGGAGGCATTGAGCGTCAATTGCCTCAGCCCTGCAGGACACTCACCCGTGCACCCAGGGACCCGTCATCGGTCCACATCTGAAAACAGTTACACTCACACCTCTTTCAGTGGGGTCGGCCCGGGCCTGGGGATCACATAGTGCAGGGAAATGCGGTAATCATTTGAAGTAGAGAGAGGGGAAACTATTGAAGGACCTGTGTACCTTTCACATCTTAAAAGTCTGGCAAGAAAAGGTGATTTGATTTTTAGTCTATAGAATGTATAAAGGATTTTGAAAAGGTTCGCTGCATACTTTGTATTAGGTGCAATTGTTTCTCCACTGATGCCATATACTGTATGCAGCAGAAGACATACTGTGGAATCTTTAAGAAACATTGATTAAGAAAAGTGAAACCATGACCAACGCAAATTAACCCAATGTCAACTTGCCAAAACCCATAGCTCTATTGACTTCCACCAATTGACTCCAAGCCAACGAGTGATGTCAGCCATGATAAAAGGCAGATCGTTCAGCTGTCTGGAGCTTTGATAGCGGATGGCAACCAAAGAGAGCCTGAAATGTCCCTGATCATATCAAAACAACAGGAAGCAAGCCGTCTTTATCATAATATCAGTGAAGGTCGTAATGGACGTGGAATGTAGCTGGAAAACGTCAATGGTGTATTGAGCTAGCGGTCTGGTTCTTTTTTTACCTCTGGCAAGTGCAATATTTTTTTACACACTTTGCTGGGACAGTACACCAGCATTGGGGCCAAGTGGGTCAATGACTAACCAGATACAATAGATGGCGCTTCAACTGCAGCACTTCAACGCAACAAAACGGCCTTACATGTCACGATTTTGAATCAAACAAGCCAGATGTATTGTCTAAAGCTTGTTCTCTACTCGAGGTTTGGTGTTTGGCAATAGTCTCAATAATTAGATTGAATGAATCGGATTCAATGATAAATGAGATTAGATTACATCAGTCATTCTCCATTATTTTCTGTCATGCCGCCCTTAGGGGACAGACATTTTTTAGTCTCATTTGCAAGCATCCTTTTTCGTTTAGTTTGTCCTTGGGATATTGCGTCAGTCTGACTGCCAATGTGTGTGTGCTAGTCCTGTCTCTTGTTGATCCGTACAAAATGTTTGCCTGCAAGTATGTTATGCTTAATATTAGGGCTGTCAAAAATAGCACGTTAAAGGCGGTAGCTAATGTATTTAATTAATTACGTTACATGTTTTTGTGTAATTAGTGCATACGCATGATGGCAAGCCACGCCTCTGATATGGCGGCACAGTGGAGCTCCCCACAGAGTCACGCAGAGTCTGCCGCTCTTTTATAACTTTACTCTGACATGAACACATCAACAGCAGAACAACACTTTCTCATTGTCACTCCACTACCACGAGATGCATTTATGGACACTCCGAACATCACAACAACGTCTTTATTATGCGTATATGTGTGATAAATAAACAAAATACAAAGAAAAACAATAAGTTAATATTGTCATCACTCACTTTGCATCTCTTAATGCGGAAATACAATTTGCTGCATTTACTGCAAGTATGCTCAGAAATCCCGGAAAATGAACTCAAAACATGTGATTTCATTTCAAGTTACGTGGTGTCTTTGAATGCACCCCCTCAGTGCTCATAAGTGTGATCCAAATGTTCTGCTACTATTAAAGAAACTAGTGTTAGGTAAAAAGATTTTCAGACATGAAGCTTTTCAGCTTGACATTCCATTCCATTTTCCTCCGCTTATCCGGGTCCGGGTCGCGGGGGCAGCAGTCTCAGTAGGGAAGCCCAGACTTCCCGGTCCCCGACCACCTCCTCCAGCTCCACCGGGAAGACACCAAGGCGTTCCCAGGCCAGTTGTGAGACATAATCCTTCCAGCGTGTCCTAGGTCTTCCCCCGGGCCTTCTCCCGGCTGGGCATGCCCGAAACACCTCACCAGGGAGGCGTCCGGGAGGCATCCGGACTAGATGCCCGAGCCACCTCAGCTGGCTCCTCTCGATGTGAAGGAGCAGCGGCTCTACTCTGAGCTCCTCCCGGATAACCGAGCTCCTCACCCTATCTCTTAGGGTGAGTCCCGCTACCCGACGAAGAAAACTCATTTCAGCCGCTTGTATCCGCGATCTCGTTCTTTTGGTCATGACCCAAAGCTTATGACCATAGGTGAGGGTGGGAACATAGATCGATCGGTGAATTGAGAGCTTTGCCTTCCGGCTCAGCTCTCTCTTCACCACGACGGTCCGGTACAGCGACCGCATTACTGCAGACGCTGCGTCGATCCGCCTATCCACCTCACGCTCCAACCTTCCCTCACTCGTGAACAAGACCCCGAGATACTTGAACTCCTCCACCTGGGGCAGGACCTCATTCCCAACCCAGAGGGAGCAATCCACCCTTTTCCGACTGAGAACCATGGCCTCGGATTTGGAGGTGCTGAGTCTCATCCCAGGAGCTTCCCACTCAAATGCAAACCGTCCCAGTTAACGCTGCAGGTCACAGCCCGATGAGGCCATCAGGACCACATTGTCTGCAAATAGCAGAGATGAGATCCTAGTGCCCCCGAACTGGACTCCCTCGACACCAGCTTGACTTAATCGTTCAGTTAATTTGGAGCTGTTAATACATGCAAATATATTAGAAGCCTGTGCTGTCTTGTATCTTTCTTTTATAATGTACAGTAAAAATCGGCACACTTCTGACATAGTCGCAAATGGTGATTAATCATGATTAATTAATTTCAAAAGTGTGATTAATCTGATTACAATTTTTAATCATTTGACACCCCCACTTATTATGCATTAGCTGTTTAAGTGGAATTTACATTTAAATGTCTAATTAGTCATTGGTCATATTTGGAAGTGTTTGAAATCACCATGGAAAATTGCTAATGCTAACCACTTGCGCGTATATGGGATGTCCAATGTAAATGAGCATCGAGCTTGTTTAAATGTATTTCGTTTATGTTGGATGTCATGATTAATATTGTTAATTTTTAATAATAATTTCAATGCTTCACTTCAGTATGTTGAGTTTTATAGTGCTTCAAAGTAAAGGTTCTGAAATGGAATTGGAGTCTTTACTGAGAACCTGTTATCTGTCTGCTGAGCTAGCCAAGCGTTAGCGGAAGCAGGACAACACTAATACTGGAAGTCCCTTCTGCCACTATTGTTGCTATTTCAGTTTGTAAAGACCACAAAGATAACCATGTCCCATGACCTCTTTACACTACTTGTATAACTTGTACTTCCAGTGCGTGTGTTTTTATTGTTAGTTAAGGCAAGCCATGCTATAATCAGAATTAGGTTTTTTGAAAAATCACTGAATTGACTTTGCGGGCTGTTTTACTTGCCCCCTCAACAATGCGGTGCGTAATTGTGAAGCTTCTCTAGCTAAATAGCTTACAAATTATGTATTGGCAACGGCAAGATTCAACTGTGAACTTAGTACTAATTAATGATTGCGAGCCAACAGATGTTGGCCCCTTAGATACGCGGTTCGTAGCAATTATTTGATAAACAACAGGCTAATATGCTAATTGTTGCCAGCTGTTGAGGAGGTTTTTCAGCATGTTTTCACTCCAGTTACTGTAAGACGCTTAAATTCACCTGACAATTCAACCTCAGCCCCCACAACCCGGCCGCAAGGCTCCGTCCCAAGTGGAAAACATCAGCGGGTCTACACAACACACACCATTACCTTGCTCAGTTAGCATGACATAATCAACAGGTTTTGGTTACTGGTAACATATGTACATCGCCACAACAGTAAACAATGGATGCCTTGTGCACCTTTCTTTTGCTGAACAAGTGGAATCCCACCTCTTTCCACTGTTTTTGTTTCAGCCTCCTTGTGGAATGTTTATACCGGCACACATTCCTCTTAAGTCCACTCCTCTTAGCTCGTGGCTTTCCGTAACGTCTCAGTTTTGTTTGCCAGTCACATCAGTCACTGCGAGAATAATGTCATATAGTGGCGCAAAACCATTGTTCCCCACTCCGACTTCAGTTCATATCAACTATGCATTGATGTCATCGTAGACAATGTATGCTTCTCGATAGTTGGCGGATATGTGTTTGCCATTCCTGCCAGGTGGGGGCCCCTGGAGGACCCTGACATAAGCCATTAAAGTTTATAAGCGTGAGGCCCAGCTGTCAATCAAGCAGACAGGCAACCTCTCTCTGAAGTGAACGCCACAAAACCCCGGAGAACCCCTGACCTCACTTTTGACGGAGAGCTCAGACAAGCGGGGTTAGTCTGGCTTTCACCGGCTGGGGTGCTTGTGTGTCATTTTTGTCTTTTGCCTGAAGGCTCAGAAAAGAGAACATTAGGGAAACGCTCGGGTGGTTGGGGAAATTTGTCTTCAGTGGCACTTTCGGCAGAAATGCTCAAAAATGAGGTTGCACGACATCTGATGGCTGTATGGACGCCTCAAGTCGTTGATGGATGACATGAACGTATGATAGACAGGCTTTCCTGTTGATGATGATGCACAGTGACAGCTTCTTCTTGAAGAGAAACTTGCACTGGAAGTTAGAGTTCCAACTAGTATGCCGTACTCTGGCGTCTCACAATAATGATTTCCCTCACATAACACACGACTATTTTTAACTTTACGAAATGCTATTATCGTCATTTAAGACCGCCTGTTCTGCACACCTGTGAACATACGTTGCTCTATCATTCTAAGTTATTGCAGTCAAATTTTTACTAGTAAATGAATCTGTCTTGTTGCAGTTATTGTTGGCTTTTATTGCCTGTCAAACTGTCTGTGCGATAAAACAGAGGCATCACTAGGCTTTAAGGACAGGGGAGTCACAGGTAGGGTTGCCAACCGTCCCTTAAAAAACACAATCGTCCTGTATTTAGAAACAAATATATGCGTGCCGTATTGAATTGAAAAGGGCCGAACATATTTTTTTGCCTAAATTCAAGCATAAAAGTGTCTATGTGAACTAAGTACAAGGCATTCAGAAGATGCATTCAAATACGTTGTGGTGATCTGTAGCATTCTACACTGGTCACTAGGTGTCATTAACGTGAAATTGATGGGACAATAGCTGCTGCAGAAACTACTGTCTAGAACAGGAAGTAAAACAAGAACAACAAGGAACTCTCATAAGCCTTAAATGGGGTATTTTCTGTTATTATGTCTACTATATTAGGTAAAATGAGTGTGAAGGTAACTTTAGGGGTGTTCATTTCAAGAGGGCACTAATAATGTTAAAAAAAGAAAAACTTACGACGGTTGAGTCTGGAACCAATTAACAGCAATAGACGAGGGAATATTGTACTGCAAAACATGCATCTAATTGTTTTTTGTTTTTTTTAATAAAACAGCACCAAATTAGTAATAAACACTCCCATCACTTTTTGATAACAAAGCAACAGCTGGTATAGCTTGCCATTTTTTTTTAAAACAGTCAAACAAACTTAGCTTAGCTTTTCAACTCGGAGTGAGATTTTCAGGGAAATATTTGATAATTGGATAGAAATTGTGCACATTATGTGTGTCCAATGTCCAGTACCCTGTCTATGCCTGTGTGCATGATGTAGTTTGGCGTGACACAGCAGGATTAAAGTATCCTTCTCCCTGCACTGCCTCTTCCTTCTTCCCCAAATGACCCCTCCCACACGTTATTTGTTCAAATTAAAAGAAATATTCTGACCTGGCTGAAGAAAGCCTTTGACATTTCCCTCTTCTTTTTTGGCTCTGGCTTGCCTACTTCCAAGTATTCACACAAGCAACTTCTTTGTGTGCTTCTGTTGGTTTATTTTTATGTCACTAGGGTTCATGATTGATTAGAAAAGGGATGCATGACAAGAAATGAGTGACAAAAGTGTTGTGTATGCAGTCGGCCAAAGGGGAAATTAAATGATTCCGAGTTGGGAAGGCACTTTGGGGAAAAAGGCTGTGTGACCTACAGCTTGGATAGTGTTGTTAGCTTAACTGTGCTCTGTATGTGTGTGTGTGTGTGTTTGAGCGGTCCCGAGTTTTCATGTATGCTTTGTGTGTGCAGGCGGTTTCCATGTGCATGTGTCCTTGGGGTGGGTCAAAGCACAAAGACCGCATTGTAGTTTTTGTCATAAAGTGGTAGGAGGTGTGAAACTGCAGCCCATTTTTTGATTGTGTCAGCAATTTCAGTTTGTTCTCCACCTCTTGGCCTGCGGTTCACATTCAAAGGTGACCTGGAGACAACAGTTAAAAGTTCAGTTGAGGTCACTAGTTGGTACTTTGGTTTGTAAATACAGAATGACAATGAATCTAGCACAATGTCAAAAAAAAAAAAAATGCCATGCAACAATCCACTTAGAATGAGGGAAATCATGAATTCATCCCCTGCTGACGAAGGTTTAACTTGTATGTGTTTGAGTGAAATTAGTATTTCATCTCATTCCAACCAGCAAATATTCTGACCCCCACCGACTTGTTGTGTCACACAAGCACACAAATTAGTTTTGCCTCTTCGCTCGACCATTCAAAAATGGAAGAAATACTGTGCAAGATAACACTCCGGCACCCTCACTGTGGAGCTCCGTGCAAGAGTTCACCTTTTAGCCCAGAATTACACGGGCGTCACCAAGGAAACCAACCAACCACCCACCTTGTGCTCAAGAAGGCTCATGTACAGTCCCGTCTGACGTTTTTCAATGAACACCTGAATAATTCAGTGAACGTGCGGGAGAATGTGATGAGGCCAAAATTGAGCTCTTTGGCAGAGAAATGTTGGATATGACCACAACAACACCATCCACACTGTCAAACTCGGAGGCACAAACATTCTGCTTTTGGGATGTTTCTCCACTGAGCGTGCAGGAAGACTTCACCGCATTACGGGGGTGATGAACGACGCCACGGTCAGCAGAATCTTGGATGAGAATCTTCTGGCCTTAGTCAGTCTTCATACCTTAATCCCACAGATGATCTGTGGACGGTGCTGAAACTTCTGTTTGCCAAGTTACCAACAGCCTTGAAACCTTGAGGGTTTGGAGAGTATTTATAAAGATGAGCGGACCAACATCCTTCCTAAGATATGCACAACGTTGGTACTACAAGAAACATCTGACCTCAGTGCTTGCCAGAGTTTCTCCACCAAGTACTAAGTCACGTTTTGCTTGCAGATCACATATCAAATTCAAATTCATTTATAATCTTTATTTAATGTTTGTTTCTTGATTTTTGTATTTTTTTTTGGTTGATCTCTCGCTGTGAAAGTACAGCTCCCGAAAAGTCATGGACTGCTCATGTGTTTTCAGGGGGAAAACTTACAAAATCAGCAGGGGATCAAGTAATTATTTCCCCCACGGGACATAGCCAGTGCTCCCAATCATTGGACGTTTGAGCAGACCCTAATAACTCCAGTAAACCAACAACTGATTTGCACAAACCTCTTACACGGGAATATTTACGGTAGATATTTGTTCTGTTTCAGTTGGAGCCCATCTCAGATGATGTGTTGCATCAAAGACCACACACCAATGCTGTCCACTCAATGGAGAAAGTTCTTGAAGCTCACAGTGAGTCATTGTTTTCACCTTCCTTCATCATTGCCAATGTACTTGATTGAAAACATGTTAAAGCAGCTAGTCTACACGTACGAACAGGCTTACAGACCAACACAAAAGTTGCTTGTCTTGGTTGCAGGTAAATACTGGCGCTCATTACAACGCTCTGCCTCCACGCTCGGATGCTCTTTGAGCGAATCCCTAAGGCGTGACGCTGAGGAGGCTGAGACTGTCTCTGCTATGGCTTCACTATCTGTTGCCAACAAGCACATTGGAGAGAAGTAGGTGGTACCAGCTGGTAGACAGTGACTTGGCATGTGCATGAAGTATATTTATTTTATTTATTGTTCATTTTAAAGATGATAGTTATCGAATAAACAGTACCAAAATAACAGTACCTCACAAAAGTGAGTCAACACACAGCCATTAATATCTAAACTGCTGGCAACAAAAGTGACTACACCCAAAAGTGAAAATGTGCAAATTGGGCCCAATTGGGCCATGTTCCCTCCCTGGTATCATGTGACCTGTTCATGTCACAGAGTCTCAGGTGCGAATGGGGGTCAGGTGTGTTCAATTTGGTGTTATTGATCCCACCCTTTCTGGTCACTGGAAGTTCAACATGGCACCTCATGGCAAAGAGCTCTCTGAAGATGTGGCAGGAATAATTGTTGCTCTACATGAAGATGTTCTAGGCTATAAGAAGATTGCCAACACCCGGAAACTGAACTGCAGCACGGTGGCCAAGACCATACAGCAGTTTAAACGGACAGCTTTCGCTCAGAGCAGGTCTCGCCATGGTCAACCAAAGAAGTTGAGTGCATGTGCTCAGCATCATATCCAGAGGCTGTGTTTGGAAAATAGATGTATGAGTGCTACCAGCATTGCTGCAGAGGCTGAAGGGGTCGGGGGTTAGTCTGTCAGTGAGCCCGAGTAATCGGTTAGGCCCTTGACGGATGAAATCAATATGAACCAAACACAAACAGTTAGTGGTTTGTCCGCAACATTTCAGAAAAGAGGCAAAAATGTTGATCACTGTTTCATTTTCATTTAAAAAACGATTCCTGGAATACCAAAATAGTTGTCAAATAAGGGGTTAATCAAGTAATCATTAATTTGTCAATTAAATGTTGTAGCTCTAATGATACACATCTGTTTACTGAGTCTGAAAAAAGTATGGAATTTCGAAATGTCAAATCCGTAGGAACCCCGTCTGGGGCTGCATGAGTGCTGCCGGCACTGGGGAGCTCCTGTTCATTGAGGGAAACATGAATGCCAATACTGTATGTACTGTGTAACATACTGAAGCAGAGCACGATCCCTTGCTTTCGGAAACTGAGCCACAGGGCAGTTTTCCAACATGATAAGGACCCCAGACACACCTCCAAGGCGACCGCTGCCTCGTTCAAGATGCGGAGGGTAAAGGTGATGGACCTAAACCCCACTGAGCATCTGTGGTGCATCTTCAAACAGAAGGTGGAGGAGCGCAAGGTGGCGCTGGTGAACTCCAGTGTTGGAAGATAATGCTATCCACACTAAATATTCACACACTGGACAGTTTTATTAGATGTCTACTCACTTCCGTGAGGTACTGTATATGTGTATATTATACAGTATACTCAAAGAGTTATATTAATGTGTATGTTTCCCCCTCTCTAGGGCTCAAGAGGAACCAATGGAAGAGGAAGCCCCCCTGTAAAGAGGCCTTATTGGCTTTCGAGCACTGAGACTTTGTATGAGAGTGCACTCACACAGCACGATCTTGATTTCATTGCCACTACTGCAACTGCGCTCTTGTCATGTCAAGATGCTGTCTGACGACGGTGAGCGGACACGCTGTGTTGGTGCATTCACTGATTAACTGTGCGCAGCACGGTTAGCAAAAAAAAAGAGACATTATCTATTCAGCACTACCTTCATATTCCATAATTACAAAATTTAGTGCCAGTACTTTTCGAAAACTAATTCCACATTCTTTGGTACGTTTTAGAATGCCAGTCAAAAACATGTACAGTTTGCGTTCCCTTTTTTAGATTGTTTTTTTTTGTGTTAAAGCTTTCATCCATCAGATTGTGATCCTGCATCAAGGGTGGATCACCCGTGCTCTTTTTTTCTTAGCTAACGGAAAGAATGGAACAAAGAAGTCAATTTGTCCACATTTTTCCAATCCCTTGTCTGCAAGTGTTGTTCTCATACCGGAATTACTGACCGTGAAAGAAATGTGTGCCTTTATTTTTGTTATTGTTCAACTAGTATGGATAGTTTGAGTACAATATGCCTTAAAACAGGCTCAATTAAAAGGGTCTCCAATCCAACTACGCTAATGTCTGACACATCCAATGTGTGCATGTTAGTGGCACAGACTTAGCATGTTTACCTTTAATGCCCTGCAGCTTATCTCTCCTTTCATTTCCATTTGCATCTAATCTTGGAAGGTGAGATCCAGCCATCCGTTCAGTCTTAACATTTCAAAACTACATTTAAGTGGGAGATCGTGAAGTAGCATGCACTGTAAGACCTGTGAAAACTGCATTCTTGTCTTTGCATTGTGTAGAATGTCACTTATCCATCCACTGAATGACAACACTTTTCTTAAAAAGACACCCCGGCGAATATTTAAACATGTGAGGATGGAAACGTGTGTTTTTGACAACATTGTTTCCACAATAACAAGGACCAAACCACCAGAGAGTTTCCAGAGGGGTGCATCAAGGCCGCACGAGCGCAGCTGCTTGAACATCTGCTCCCCAAATGTCAGGTGTTAGAGCATGTGGCAGGTGTGTGTACATCTATGCAGTTCACCGCACATTTCCAATGTTTTTTGGAGGGTTTTTTTTTTGCCCCAAACCCCACACCACCGCCCCACACCCACCCCGTGTCGCCTTATTTCAGTGGTTCTCTATTATTTTCTGTCATGCCCCCACTGGGCAGAAATGTTTTCGCCCCCGCCCCCAAATTGGAAATACTGTTGAGACATTGATAATATCAGTTTATTTATCTGTACTGTACAGACTGAGCTCACACATGTTGGCAGGTGTGCACTAATATTGGAAACACTGCCTTATTTGGAGATTTTGAGACTGATCAAACTGATCAAGCTAGCATTAATTATAATGAAAGAAAAGTAGATCATATAACAAATTTGGAATTTAATTCATTTATTTTTTATTTTATTATCTAACAGTCTTTTGTGGCTAATTTGTAGAGTCCATTTTTTGGGGGCAGCTACTTTCTCTCCTGTGTCATCACAGCTTAACGAATATTGTCAGTAAACACACTGTGAAATTTGTTGTCGTTTACTGGACGTTTGGACACGATCGCCCTCAATGTTCCTGCCACGCGCTTACGACAAATGACATTCTTTCCATTTTTCTCCGTCTTTGCAGGGATGTTGACTGACTTTGTTTTGTATTTTGTATCATTTTGTATATTTTGTTCATATTGCCTTCTTGGTGTCTGTTACAATGCGACAGATGAGGGTTCCGACATTTGGAAATAACGTGCTGTTCTGGATTGAGGGTTTCTGTGGGAAATGTTTCTACTTTGTATACAATTGTGTATTTACTGTCTGTTCATAGTAGAGTTATATATGAAAAGAAACGATTATATTCTATAACAAGTATGAATGTGTTCTTACGTGTAGTTGGCGCTTTGTTACTGAAGGCACCATTTGCAGTCCTTGGTTACAGCTTGTTGTTTGATTGTGCTTTTTATTAACTGTCTTTTGGTCCATGATGACAAGTTGGAGACATTCATTCCTGTGGCACCAGATCTTTGTCGCCATTGCCTGCCGACCTGCTTCGCATATTCACACACATACAGTGGATCCCCACAGATTTGCAGGAAAAAATATATTTTCTGAACTGACGTAAGGACGTGACGTCTTCTGGCTTCAGCAGAATTAGCTTGTTGAAGCGCTAGTCTGACAACCAAATGCTTGGCTGCGACTCCTATTCCGTCTGTTCTATCGATCATCAAGCATCATTATCCCTCATTAGTGGTGCGTACCGATACATTTTATCATTTCAAATGTGTTTAATACCGGATTGAGCATTTAGCTTGTTAGCGTCCGAGTGACAATGGCAGAGGATTCTGTAGCTGAACCGAATCTAATAATTACAACAGACAGCTTTATTGCAAATAAAGGAGCAGGGAGCGTCAACACCTAGCTAGCAGGAGGGTAGAAAAATAAAAAAAGACATTTTTCTGGCCGTATTAGTTACTTTTTTGCCATTTTCTGCTGGTGCCGGATGGTAACCCCTGCGAAAAGCAGGGATCTACTGTATTTGTACTTTTCCAAATGTCCTTGTCTGTTTTTGTCTGTAGATTTTTGATTGTAGAAGAAAATGCATTTTATATGGCACCTGTTACATTTTAGTAATTCCAGAAACCTGAGACAATATTAAATTTGATTTTTACAATTGCCATTGTTGACCATTTGATTTGTAAAGCTGTTTGATTTACAATTTACAGTATGTCTATTTCTATGTTCCATATATATATACTGTATATATTAGGGGTGCTCCGATCAGGGTTTTATGCTGTCGATTCATCGATCATCCATGAGTGAATTTGGCCGATAGTGATACCAGTCGCATGGATTAATTATAAATTTTGCAATTTATTTATGATGAGTGCTGTTGGCCAGGGGTGCTGTGATAAGGGACAAAGGTCAGGACAATTCCAAGGTCCCCTAACTGCTAGGGGACCCAAAAATAGGTAATTACCAGTACTAATAAAATGTTTTAATTAATAAAAAAAAAGGGGGGGGAAAGGTGCAACCCTGCTGTTGGCTGATATGAAAAAGGGAACCATAAAATCACCTTAATTTAGTTTCACTTGTGAAACTTACAGAGGATGAGACCCCTTCTTTAAGGAGACTTTGGATGTGAGTACATTGGTGGAGCTCTAGCAGGACTTCCAGGTAGCACATAGGTGACGAAGGGTGGTCGTCGTGTCCAATGAATACAATTATTTTTCAGGTTATTTGCGTAGTCTTCTGACTGCCACGCACATACGGCCGAGTGATTTCCAGCTACTTGGCTGAATAAGCTGTCGTTTGTCTGATGATCACACCGTGACCGCCATGCCCCGTCAAGTGTTTGTTCTTCAAATGCCGTATTAACTTTTTAACGTGCTACCCCTGTGAGATAGTTTTCGTGGCATGTGTTGGCAGGTAAGTTCCACATGGCAGACGTGTTTGTTTTTGTTGTGGCACGCCTGCACGGTGTGAACAAAACTGGGCGGAGGACGCTACCCAAGATGTTAGTTAGGGCAAGACACTACACTGCACGCAGGGGTCGCTACAGGCTGCAATAGTAAAAGCCACGGGTGATTGGCTTTTGTGATCGGCCTTGAAAGGCATATTCCAATCACATGCTTTTCGATCATCACATGCTTTACGAGCATCCCTCGATCGGAGTGTGTGTGTGAATTAAAAGCACCCACGGTAAATTAATCTATGTGAATCAACAGATAATTCAATATGGTAGAGGTGGACAGATGATTAAATAAGCAAAACAATGAATGCCAAGGTTGCCTCCATTTAGACCTCAGTGACCGTGTCAGTCCAGGCCAACTAAACAGTACGAGGTGTGTCAGAAAAGTTGCAGGACTGATGTCACAAAAGATTTACTTCAAATCCAAACTTCAAGTTTTCCCCTTCGAAGAAATCCCCCCGGAGTCTAACGCACTTTCCCAGCCTTCTCAGCCACGCCTTCATGTATTCCTGGGAGGATTCTTCCGGAATTCTTCGCAGCTCCAATTCATGTTCATCAATGACATCACGACACGCAACGTGCAGTGAGGTTTATGGCTGGTGAGGCACAGAGCTGGAGTTGTTTTTGGAAAATTTGACATTTGTATGGATGGATGGACTTCTCAGTTCCATTTATATATATTTTTTTAATAAATTGAAAAACCTTAATGGTCTTACCTTTTGTTTGTTCATGAAATACATGCACCCTATCTTTCTCTCGGAAAAGTTCCGACACTTTGTTGTCAAAGTCTGATCACCTTCTGTTGAGTTTGGGTAAATAATCCTCCATCTTGGAAGTCAAATGACTTCATTCATTCAGCAGAACATAGCAAAATCTTTAATATCTTTAAAGCATTTGCTATCAAAAAAAATGCAGGTATTTCCTTTGTATGGAAGGATGGCAGTGACAAGCACCAACTCACACCTGCCCCCGCCTTTTCAGCAAGAGGCAAGTCCGCATATGACATTTCTATGTATTATCTGATTAGCAAGAATAATGATGTCACGCTCATATTGAAGACATTCCACAGGCTGTGACCTGCTGACACACAGAAACTGGCAGGCACCATGATCCAACTCAACAGATGGTAGGCAGGGATTGTGCACTAGGCCGAGAAGAGACACTCATGGCAGACTCATCTTGGGTTTCTGTCCTGTATTTGATCAGGAAATGTGTAAATTCATCAATTTTGACTTAAGAAAATGTTCAAAATGATCGGAACCCTACAGAAAATACATTCATAAAACAACCAATGGAGAAATATTTATATTTATTTTAAACATGTAATTTTAGCAACTTTTTACAAAACAAGTGCCACAAGGCGGGCTGCACAATGTCCTAGTGGTTAGCATGTTGGCCTCACAGTCAGGAGATCGTGGGTTCGTATCTCAGCTTGCATGTTCACCCCGTGCCTGCGTGGATTCTCTCCCGGTACTCCGGCTTCCTCCCACATTCCAGACATATCCATGCTGGTTTAATTGTGCATAGGTTTGAATGTGAATATAAAAGGTTGTTTGTCTATATGTGTACCCTGCCTCTTGCCTGAAGACAGCAGGGATAGGCTCCAGCATACCTGTGACCCTAATGGGGACGACCGGTACATAATATGGATGGATGGAAGTGCCGCAAGGCATGCTGGGAGTTGGCATCACTCCCATCACTTGCGAAATTCAAGAGTGCGTAAATATTCTATTTTTATATTTATGTTTCATATTTGTATCGCTTACAGTAATGCTGGACGGTGATGATCGACAACTTAGTCACTTAGTTGAAACGGGATTCCGGAGTGCATACTTGATGTGGCCCAGCATTACCCAGATTCTACCTCCAGCGGCCAGGTAAGTTGAGTTTGAGACCCCTGTTCTACACTGTGTACTTAGTCCCTGAGTGCACAAAGTATGGCAGTGTAGCACTGTCCCAAACCCATTACTGTTGTTGCACACTCACAGGAAAGGACTATCACAATATTTATTCACTTCTTCCTCTTCTCTCCTTTTTAATGCTGAATTGCGACCAATTGTAAGTTAGTCCCTCCCCTTCCGCTGTGTAGTCAAGATGGCAACCATTAGATCCAGGTCCAGGACTACTTGTTAGCCCAGCTCATTGCAGAAAACCACTACTTGGTCTCCTCGGTATCACCTGGACTGGGAGTCACTGACATTTGTGTACACATGAACTCACTTGAGTGAGATGCTTTTTTGTAAGCCATCCCACGATATTCCCAGAACCTTTTTCACAGCAGTGCCAGTTATCGTAACAGCAGCAGACTTGGGTTTTCTACTGTTGAATGATTTACTTTCTCCAGTGGAGCCAAAACTAGCACTGTCTGGCTACACTGTCTGCTTGGCTCCGCTGTTCATCTTAAAGCGATGTCCAAACACACACAAATGGCTACATTCCATTTTCTTATAAGTTCCATTTATTATGAGGAAGCATATCTTTGTGTTGTGGACCTTTTGAAGTTCAGTCCAGACAGGACCTGGACCTGTTTTTGTAGGCAGCCTGCACTAATTCTAGATCTTTCTCTGCATGATCCTTATGTCTGGATGCACTACATCTACAGTACCTGTCTGTCCTTCCGCTGCCGTATATCAGCACAAAGATCAAGCACTCAAAGTCCGTATTGTCAGCTCTGTCCATCGTGTTTTCTACATTCTTTCTTCCTGTTTCTGAGGAGAGGCCCTGGCTGCACAGTGTACTACTCTTGTACTATCTTGTATTAGTATTACTTCTCCTTTGCCGAGATAATCCATCCACCTCACGGGTGTGGCATATAGTCATGCTGATTATGCAGCATTATTATTGTATTATATGTACAGTATGTATTATTGTACTATATGTATACATTATTGTACAGGTGTGCATAGGCTGGCTACAATAAAAGGCCACACATTACACAGACAAAGGGCTCATATTCACGTACAGTGGGAGTTGTTTATGTCAACAACCTGTCTAAGTCAACCAATTCATTGGTGTGTGGATTTGAAAACGAGTTAATATCCAGAAGTACAACTTTAATCGTTTTGGTTGCAGTAGTTTCTTGAATAGCAGTCACATTATTAACAGGTGTTGTCATTACTCAATCCTTACCGGGAACGCATTTGGTTCTACGCCTGTGGAGAACACGTCTACGGTCGGCCTCTTTTTCTGCAGTCACGTGTTGGGCAAGCCGATTTGTACTACTACGCATGTGCAATATACGTCACCCAACTGCCAAAAAATGTTATTAAAAGTTGAGAAATTACAACATAATCAGCCTTTTTTTTTCATATGTCATATCCATGGTGCTTTTTTATGCGGGAGGTAGAGTCTGGCTGAGGCTGGAGCGCATTACGTATCGGGAGTAGGGTTGGGATACCTCACAATACGATACGATACGATACGATATACGTGATACATGGCTCACAATAACAATAATATCTCAATACGGTGATAAGGTGAACCAAATTAAAATAATAAATAAATAATGGCATAGTGTATATTTTGCTGCATTCAGCTGGGATAGGCTCCGCCTTACTCGTGACCCAATGAGGATAAGCGGAATAGAAAGTGGATGGAATTTTTGCAGCATATTTTAAGCAGAAGGGTGAGAAGCGATGTCATCCAGGAGAAAGTCGGAGTAGAACCTTTGCTTCTCCACATTGAGAGGAGCCAGATGAGGTGGCTTGGGCATCTGGTCAGGATGCCACCCGGACGCCTCCCTGAGGAGGTGTTCAGGGCACGTCCGACCGGTAGGACGCCTCAGGGAAGTTTTCTTCCAGAGCATGGTAGCGAACGAGGTGGCTGTTTATGCCTGTGGCACGCCCATTTGTCGTATTTTCATCAAGACACTTCTTCCATACTGCAAAGTTTTTACCCAGCGGTGTCTCGTCCACACTATAAAAGCCAAAGTGACTCCGCACTTTTGATTTGAACTATGCTGGCACATCCATTTAACTTCACGATTACGTGCCGTTTGTTTATCTTCTTCTTCTGTGACGTCCACCCAGTTTCTGCCATTCTGGCGAGGAGCTCCTCCTAGATGACACGTAAAATGGTGACTTGACTCAGGAACGATGATTGAAGTTTATAGCAGCTCTATTTTAATAATAATACTGATTTTTAAAAATGGCTCAACGGTGGCCTAGTGGTTCACGTTTTGGCCACACAGTCAGGTGATTGGGAAGATCTGGGTTGGAATCTCCGTTGGGCATCTCTGTGTGGAGTTTGCATGATCTCCCCGTGAGTGCGTGGGTTTTCTCCAGGTCCTCCGGTTTCCTCCCACATTCCAAAAACATGCATGTTAGGTTAATTGGCGACTCTAAATTGTCCATAGGTATGAATGTGAGTGTGAATGGTTGTTTGTCTATATGTGCCATGCGATTGGCTAGCGACCAGTCCAGGGTGTACCCCTGACTTCTCGCCCGAAGTCAGCTGGGATAGGCTGCAGCATACCCGCGACCCTAATGAGGATACGCGGCATAGAAGATGGATGGATGGATGAATTAAAAAAACAAACATACACAACAAAAGGTATTGATAATCCATCATAATGTTTAATATTGCGATAGCTGGATATGTACTGTCGATGTTTTGTCACAAACGTATTTGGGAGTGATGTCGACTCCCAGCATGCATTGTGGCACATGGTTTGTAATAAGTTGCGAAAGTTACGTGTTTATTATTCGCCATAGTAGTAGTCGTGTATTTACTGACCTGTTACATGTGCTCTCATTTTGTGTGTGTGTGTGTTAGAACCGCGATTATAGGTAGTGTTCTGTCTAATGACCCCCCTATCAATTTCCCCATGTGACATTCTCACTCTTACTTTCGTGGTGCCTTATGCTTGCACCCTATGAGCATCATTGGCTTAATTTAGACCTTGCGGGCTGCAATTACAGTAATCTTTGATGTCAAGTCACGGGCCACAAAATGTGTCTTGGTGGGCCACAAATGCCCCGCGCGCTCTAGATGAATGCATCATTGCACTCTGCTTATGGTTGTTTGCTTTCAAATATTACTGCATTTACTACATTTACATTTACATTTACTACATTTACTGTGTTGTTTTATTATTATCTGCACATGCGCTGCATGCAATGCATATGTTTTTACGTAGCTCAGTCTTGGTGAATAAAGACGATGGAAACATCTGCATGCTCACAAAGTCTTTTACTAAGAGTCACTAATATATATATATTACATAGATGAACCATATATTGACCATTTGTGTTCATACTTTTTAAAAATAATAAGAACTAACTAACTATTCAGTAGCCATTCAGTAGCTTCAACAGGGACAAACCACCCATTTGGAAAGGTCAAAGGTTTGAGCTTGTCCTCAAACAAACAGACGAGAATCCCTGTTGGTGGCGGAACTAACGCAAAGACAACATTTCAAAAGCAAATAAAACCAAATTCTGCCTTACGTCCTCTCAAATAAACACACATTCCACTGCTCTGTTGTCTGAAGTGGGAATTAAGAGAGTAACAGTAACAATTGTACCACTGCGAAGATTGTGTAAATCAATCCAAAAGCCGAAGTCCATCCTGGACGGGGACCATTTGCGGCCCGCAGCTAGTTTTTTTTTTTGCAGCTAGCTTGCTTAAGTGTCATGCCAGCAGTTTTTTTTTTTTTTTTATTGGCCTGCAATGTATTTAAAAAAAAACAAAAAAACATTAAATACGGCCTACATCAAATCATTTTGAAGGATGATCAGGGCCATACTGAAAAGAAAAAAAAAAGTATTGACCTCAATTTGGATATTAAAAAACGAATTTAAATACAATTGCATGTCAAAAAAATAGCAGTACATCATTAATCAATTTACTGGAAAGAAAAATCACATTAATCAGGAATTATTTGTTAATTCAATTATTTTATTTATTTTAACATTACAACATGTTGGATTTAACTTTACAAACACAAACTTTGCATTGGACACCCCCAGGTGTAAATCAGGTGGGGACACTGCACCGTGTAAACGCTTGAGACCTTTGAGAGAAAAAGACACTTTCTATTTGCACTCATCCAGACACTGAAAAGGCTCCCAATGGTGGAAGATGTTGAAGAATGTGCCGACTTTATGGCCCCCCCGTGCAGGAGAATGCTGCAGTATGCTTTAGACAAGCAGACCTTTAGTTCATAGACGTGTGGACGCATCCATCATCTCCACCATGTAGAGACGTGTAACCCCGTGACCCGACCGCAAGGTCAGGTCAGAGAAAAGGTGGAGCCCTGCCAGCTGAACTTTCCTCCTTCCTGAAGGTCTGCCCAAAAGACGGTGGCCTTGTCCCCACAACAAAGGACTGAAATGTCACGAAGGAGTGAATTACGGTACAAAAAAACCCCTCCCTATCTTATTTTTTTTCCCCCTCTTGATTCCTCACTGTGACATTCTGGTCTGCGGCATCTATCTCTCCTCGCTCATCCTCTCACAGCGTCTGCCGTTGTCAGTTCTCTCTATCATTACGCAGCCACACGTGTGCATAGAGAGGCCGCATCTACCCAGCTGGACTCATCACAGCACATTTTAATTTCAGGTTCCAGTGTCTAAATGAGTGATGCTGCTTTGGCCAGCGAAACTAATTACAGATTAGTCATTACAATCACTTTTGGATCATCAACAGAGAGGCGTGGAAAAGGTACACTGTCGGAGAGTATGAACGGATATTGGAATAAAAATAGTCAAGTCACGTAGATGTGCAAATAACACGCTAATGTTCTGTTTCCAGACTTTGAACGAAACAGCGGAGAAGGACATGAGGCAGTCTGCAGACAGCGGTGTTCTTTCCAGCGTGCATTCCGCCAGTCTGCCTGCAGCTGCTGATCCATAGTATGTTTGAGAAACTGCACATGTTCGCTTGTTTTAGAGTTTAGTCTGGCGTTTCACACGTGCGCTGACATCAAACCTTTGAAGATGCGTGGAAATTGTCACGGCCAAAAGAAGCTCTTTGCTCCACTTTTGTGAAAACAATGTTTATTGAGTACTGAAAAGTGTCACCCTGGGTGCGATTTTACATGGCACCCACCTCCATCGGCGCTTTACATGCGCTAACAAAAGAAATGGAATGGCATTGTTTTTACCGTCGTCTTTCATTTGTAAGATTACATGTCAACCAATTTACATGCTTCTCAAATTCCAAATAAAAACAACACAAATCTTAAATACAATAGAAATATCCTTACCACCAAATAAAAATCTTGTAAATAATCATTCAGTAATTATAATACAATACTCAGCTTGCACACAATAACGCAATATATAAGCTACAATAACTACATAAACAAGCTATAGAACATACCTACAGTATGTACAACTATATGCAAAAATATGTAGAAAAATGTTGGGCACGGGGAGACTTTTTTGTTATCATTTTTAGTATTTTTTACATGATTTTTGGCAGCCCCTGGAAGCAATGGCGCCCCTGCAATCTGCTTATATTGCCTAATGGGCCAGCTGGCTCTGTATCCAATTTCAGGGTTCTAAAAAGGTGAACATTTTCAGGTAAGGCGTGGTTTATTAGAAATATTAGTTGATTTGTGAATAGTCGCGATTAAGAAAAACATAATAGAATAATAAAATGGTGCCGGTGGAGGTGGAGTCCAGTGAGGCTGGGCAGCATCACCTATTGCGAGTGATGCTGGGTGCTTTGCGGTACTTCCATCCATTAATTTTCTATGCCGCTTATTCTCACTAGAGTTGTGGGGCTTAGAGTTAACGTAGTCGTTGCTTATTATTCCCTATAGTAGTAGTTGCCCTTTGTTTGTGGTGCCACTACGCTTGCAGTTAATATTGTTTGTGCTTTTTGTTTAATGTTATATATACACTTACTGTGAGTGTTTCCTATGATACTCAATAGTAACGATCATGAAAAGCATCATGAAATAAACCTTAACTAGCTTAAGGACGGAACATACCAGCACTGTGGCATCTGGTCGGCCAGCAGTTGTTCTGGAAAGGGATTCTTTCACAGCGAGGGTCCTCTGCATCAAAACTTCAAGTGTTGGTTGTAAAGTCCCATGAGGACAGTCACCTTGTAAAATGTAGAGTGCAGCTGTCAGAGGCTTCATGGCGGTGCAGTACTCATGCAGGAATTGGTACTCCTTATCTCTGAAGCATCCAGGTATTCAGGTCAGTCATGGGGATGCCAGTAATTCTCCTTACAGGAGTTCCACCTTGTGGATGTAGGTACCAGGAGTTTTCTTTTGCTGATTTCCTCCACTGTTTCGGATGCAAGAGATGATCTCGATTTGGTCCAAAGAGCTGCGCACTTTGCTATGCTAGTCCTACACACAGCCTCGGCTTCTGGGTTAGATGTCAAACATTTCTCTGCATCCGAAGTGGAGATGATGTTGGTTGTGTGAGAAGCACACCTGTGGTGTGGGGGGAGAGACAGCTGGCCGTCACTCTCATTCTCATCTGAGAGGCCTTTTGACACATCTAAAAAAGTGACATCGTCGTCGTCGTCATCAGGATTGGACACGACCTCCCCCGTTTCATTGTCATCATGAGATGCCGGGACAGGCTGATGAACGTTCAACACCTTGACAAAGTTGGATCCGTTATCAGTCACTCTTGCAACAACTTTGTTGAGCAGTTCATACGCAGAGTGAATGTTTTCAATTTCGGCACCAGTAACATCATAAGTATGCCTACGGCGAATTCTCCTGCACGCCAATGCAGCCTTACTGCGCTCCAAAGAGGATCTACTGATCCAGGGGCGCGTCACTCCCATATAGTGCAACCCCTGTTATTCGCCATCCAAATATCAACAGCAGTTGACACAAAGTCGACATCTTTCATCAGCAGTCTTGATATTACGTTCCATGTCAGCATACTCCTCCAGCGGGGATGAAAATGACGTTCTGTGAGGAAGCTCGGCAATGACAGTTAGCGGGGCAATCAACCTCTTCAACCCCCCCTCTACTTACTTATGTTTATGCTCATTTTCCACCGAAGTCCAGTTTCTGTTGTTTGAGTGGCGTCGGACCTGCTGCACTCGTAGCTCTCCTTTTCGCTACGCCAGTAGGAACGTTCGACGTGAGCTTGACTGTGCCGTGCTGCGAGTCCCAATGTTTCTTCAAGTTCGATGTTGTTTTATTAACAGTTTATCTCCGGGACAGAGCGTACAAAGAACCGTAATATTCATATCTTCGTCGGACACGGACTCGAAGTCGTGACTCTATTTCCACCGAGTAAAAGCCAAGCTCCCTCCTGCCGCCGTTGTTGTTGATGCTCGTCACTCGCCACCGTCACAGCGGCAATTATGGTTTTCTATTTGTTGAAAAATAGTAACGCAGAGTAACGTCAATGAGATCACTGGTTTTGAAATAGTAACGCGTTAGATTACTCGTTACTGAAAAATAAGGTTTCCTACCACAAAGTAAGGTGCATATATTTTTACATCATTTCAATGTCATATAGATTACCTGACGACACCTTTTTTTTAAATAAAAATCATACATTTTTACAAACAAAGCAACAAACAACCCTAATAAATAACAGCTTACAACCAGCAGTGTAGCAACATTTATAAAGATAGAAATAACAATACAACAAACTTCATACAACATTCAACAAATATATAAACCTTGTCAAGCATCATTTCAAGGTTTAAAAACGTTGCTGTTTTGGCCTCACTCTGCTCCTGTTGTTGATGTTCTCTCTCAGATTCTTTTGTAAGGAAGTCCAGAATGGCATTTTGTTGCATTTGACTTTTCCATACTGGGATTGCAGCTTTTGAAAGGTCCCGGAGTGCTGCGTGGTGTAGCAGAGGACTCACTTCAGTGGGCTCAGCATCTCCTGGAAAATGACACATATGCACGATTGATGGGCTACAAATATTATCTAATTGCAAGGAATAATAGTAATATCGTATAATAATATTGGGCTGAAAGCGTTTCATGAGTGATAATATAAAACGCCAACGTCACAGTCCAGCCCAGTAATATAGATTCCCCTCACTGTAACTAGCGACAACCAACAATTCAAAACATGGCAAATATTTATGTGGAGTAGCAAATGATTGAATATTTAATAAAATGAGTGATGTTACTATGAAAATCAATAATTGTGCTTACTTATTTACATTTATGTGCTTCATTTGGTCTCCGCTCTGCCGTCTTGTCAGCGGGTGTTGTAGCTAATCATACCCCTTCATTTCGAGTCTGGTCACCGACCACACTTGGTTTCTAGGGATGTACACCCCTTAGCGCGTACCTCTTACCCCTTGATTTAAGGAGAACTGGGAAACCACTTGAGTCTCTTGAATGCGTAAAACCTTGGGATAAGGGGGACGGGGTGGAATCGGGATTCAGCCTTACACTAATCTTTGATGTCACGTAGGGTGTCACCAAATATGGCCTGCGGGCCATGAGTTTGAGACCCCTGCCTCAGTTTTTACACGAAATGCCCTTCCTGACGCAGTCCTCTGCTCAGGATCATCGCTTGCTGACAATTTACACGTATGCATTTGTACGTTTTTGCTGTCACTGCAACTTTTGCGTTCCTTTTTTATACAGTGGGAGAAGGAATTATTTCATCCCGGCTGATTTTGTACGGCGACCCCCTTCCAAAAGTCCATAAACTTCCATAAACATGAACAAAATATGAAATGTAGGTTATAAATTAATTTGTACTGGACTGAGTGTAATAAGTATTTGATCCCCAAGCTGACTTCGTACTTGATGGAGAAACCCTTGTTGATTTTGCTCATTGTTGTGTTTGATTTGATTGGCTCAAAGGGAAGGTCCGCTTTCTTCTATCTTCACTTCCTGCTGGCAGAGGACGACGTGTCCCAATATTTATGTGCATCTATTGTATGTGGATGCTTCCTGCTATTTGCGTTTTAAAGCACTGTATCTCCTTCAGTAACTCTGCATGTTATTTTTGGCTTCACTTCCTGTCACCTTCTCTGTGGGGTGGTCTCACACGGTAGGGAAGGAAAAGTAAAAACAAAAGCCGGTCGGCTCCTGAGCTAGTGTGACCTTGTGACCTCTGCTGACCTCTGCGCCATCACTGCTGCTAATGAGCTGAGGGGAAGTGGTTTCTCGCCAATGACAGAAAACAAGCTCTGCAGCCAAAAAGAATCAAACTGAAAAAAATAACAATACAAATGAATTGTCCAGCGGACACAAATTTGACCTAAAAGCGCAAGGATTTTGTTTTGTTTATGCAACTGACGGCTTGTTGCTTTTATAACAAGCTTTGAAAATATTCCCCAGTGGAGATGATGTCATCTCGGCTCCATGCTCGCAAAACTGTAATTATTGTTCAGCAAACATCACTGATGTTTAAGTTTGGGCGGACCGTACCATGCTGGACCTGGGTGTGCTTCCCCCTCACTCTCCTGGCCCCCGCTGGCGTACGCTCGCACCGAACATTCAAGCTTTGGCCCGTTTGCTTGTCTCATCACTTTTTTACTGCTGGTTTGCTGCAATTCTCCTGACTTTGTGGACTATTTCCCATCTGTCTATTTCTATGGTGCCAGGTGTTGTCTGTCATTAATTGCTAACGAGAGGAGTGATCATATTAATTAAATTACACTTTATGCACACAAATGTAGTCGTGGGTGAGTGAGCGTGCAGTGTGTTTGACTTTTGGATAGTCTTTGTATTTTATTTCTATTATAAAATGTGTCATTATTATTAAGAACTTGTGAGTAATGAGGTAAAGGTGACTATAGGGGTGTTATTTCATGTTTAGAGGGCACTGATAATGTTAAAAAACCGTATTTAGAAAGTCGGAAACAGATTTTCTGTGCTCTAACTATGAAAATGGTCCATTTATAATTAAGGACTCCTACTTCACTTATCGCGGTCGAGTTTGGAACCACTGAACCGCGATAAACGAGGGATTACATTGTTCCCGTGCTACGTTGCGGTCCACCTTTCGAGCACCCGCTGTTTTTCATAGTGCTTTTTTTTTTTTTTTACAGCGTATGAATGTGCATTGTGTTCAACCCACGCATTGTGTTCTGCATCCTGATTGGCTAACGGATTGTAGACCATTGTCAGCCAGTCTCCTCCGTGCATTCCTGTGCAGTACAGAATGCGTTCGGCTTGCCAAATTTACATCAATGTTCGATCGCGAGCGGTGTGACTCTGAACGCTGTATGTTTGCAGGTTTGATCCCCGACAACACCCACAATGGCGATGAAACATTCCGCACCGTCAAAGGCACCTGCGGTCGCACCCAGGAGGCAGAGGAGGATGCTAACCATCGCACAAAACGTTGGACTCCTGGACATGCTGAAGGAAGGTAGAAGTTGCGGCTGTAGGGCACCATTAAGGAATAAATGAATCTTCGGTTGGAGGAGGATGAGGAGGAGAAAAACACCAGGAGAAAAATGTTTTAACAAGGATACAAAAACGTTACAGCACAGTAGAACGGTGCCAGGTCAGAGGAGTGAAACACGCGTGAGTCACTTAATAATTTCTTGTGTCCAACCTCGTAACCTCAACCTTGTTGATCTTTACAGTTCAAACTAAGGTTTGGACGTTTTTTGAGAGTGTTTAAAAATGGTGGAAATGTGAGAAAATGTTAATAACTGTTTGAGAAAATTGTATAAAGTGTATAGTGAAGTATATGGTTAAAACATATATAATAATGTAAAAAAAAAACAGCATTCAGTATTTCAGTATTTGTGTGTGTGTGTGTGTGTGTGAGAGAGAGAGGAGACACCTGGAGATAACATACAGGTGTCCACATGCTTCATGCATGCACTGAAAGTCTTCTTGCTCGGTACACGCATGAGCTCCATTGGCGGTGTAATGATACAGCTGCTACCTTTTATGGCAGAGGGTGTGGGTTTGATCCCAGGCCTGGACAGTTTTTTTTTCTGTTAATTTGTTATCACTATGGCTAGGGTTTGTAACGGTTCGTTTTAATAACAGTTCGATTTGTATCACAATTCGTGGTTGCTGATACGGTTCGAGGAAGATATTGGTTCATTTAGAACGATACGATCCGAAACGATTCGATAACTTTAAATCGATTCAGTAATTCAACCAGTTTGACTGTGAAATAAATAATAAAGTTTCCCAGATCCCCACTGTTTTTTGGAAGGGACTCGGGTGTAAATTAATTGTGGATGTAAACAAACAAATAAACAACAATGAATGGCGAATGCATTAGCATTTTATTTGAATACGGTGCAACCAACACTTCAGGTTGAATTAACAATGAATGAATTAACAGGTTGAATTAAATCAGGTCTGTGATTAATTCTGTCAAAATGCAATGCAGTGCTTGAGTGCAGGATCGGGAGGCATGGAGTTTCAACAGCGTGCATCTTTCACACATAAAGTGAAAGGTACGCCAAAGTGGGGGACTATTTATCATTCAGGGATAAAAGGGGTGATGGTAATGGAAAATAAAGTACTTTTATGTAGCTGTCCAGTCCTTCACACGTCATCGTGTGTGTAGTTGTGTTCAAAACAAATGATGTGCTGTACAACACAAGCCAGGAGGTATTGCTTCACAACGTAATCCATCCGTTTTCAGCTCGCAAATGAGCTGGAGCTGGATCTCCTGCTAATATGCTAACAACGTTTCCTCCGTATAGACACAAATGAAGGCCTCCTGAGTTTGAGGCCGTGGAAACCTTCAGAGGTCGATCAGGAAGACACTTTCCATTCTCGGATTGACGGCTCTGTGCACAGTCTACATAAAAGATGGATTAACTTTTCCTTCCATTTCCTGCAAAAGCGATTGAACACGTTGCAGTCTGCATGCTGGGTCGCCCGTTGGTAATGTCCCTTCATAAAGAAACACTATTCGCATGTGCACCAATTGCAATTCACTGGACAAGTGTTATAAGGACATAAAAGCTACAAAAGTGAACTGTGATGCGTCATTGTTCTTTCCATTGTGACTTGTTCATACTTCGAAACCCCTGCCCTTGTCATGCAAAGTAATGATAGTTTTAATCCTTCCATGTGCTGGCAAAGCCACGCCGTTCCCCTACGCACGCCTCCAATATGTCCTGGTGTAAAGGTAATATTTGCGAGTAATCCCGATGAAGTCAGAGTGATGTTTGAGGGGCACAGAATGTAAACCTTTACTTTATTCTCCCTTTTACTGCAAATTAAAGTTTTGTAGCTTTTTCCGTCTGATTTTACAGGAAACATCTGGATCTCTCGCCCCACCAGAGCAGTGGCCCCGGGTGATTGTATGCTGCTCAGCTGTGAGGGCTCGGGATAATGAGCGGGTATCAAACGGGTTCCTACGGATGAGCGGGGCGTCCAGCGGCATCCTAGACCCCCGCGACACTGGAACATCGTCTCGCGTGTAAATGTTTCACACGTCGTAAGAAGCGCTTACGACATTCATCGATAGAAATGTGTGTTCCTGCGGGACTGTTTACACTTTAATACTACTCACATAAGACCAAATATAGGATAACCCAAAGTTTTGGGGGAAAATGGTAGATCTTGGTGGTTTTGTACGGTGGCCGAGAAAGAGAAGGAGAGCAGAAATACGGAAGTCACAGCAGCGTAGGTAAAGCGGAAGCCCGACGGGCAAATGGCCACAACACAAACTCCACAACGCAACAGAAGTGACCCGCAATGGAAATATAGCACAACTATTATTGATGTGGATTTGCAACAAACCCGCAACAAAGTCTGATGTCAGAACCAGCAAAACAATGGTACAACGTGTACCAATATTGGAGGAAATAAAGCTAGGGGTGTCCAAAATGTTTCCATTGCGTTCTTTTTTTTTTTTTTTTTTTTAAAAAAAGGTATTTAGGGGGAATTTTTATATGTTTTTATATATTTTTTTATTTTAGTTTTTATATATAATATTTTTTTTATTCTTGTAAATTGGCTAAAACCAATCCATGTACAATAGATATGCTAAGACATTATATAGATTTTTTTTTAAGTGTCCATTCCAGCTTTACTGTATTTTGTAGCTGACAAAACCTTTTTAAATTAATTCAATATTAACAAATGGAATTATCAAAAATATATATGTATATATTTATTTTATAAATTCAATATTTATTAAATTAGTACTAACATTTCAATTTTCTCTCTTTGCATTACGCTTCTTTGGTCTTTTTTCCAACCTTTGCTGTTGTTTTCTTGTTTAGCTGTATTTTTAGAATGTGCAGCGGACAAATAAAATACGAGCTGTGCGCCGCCCTTTGGACACCCCTTCACTGAGCAGCGGTCCCATCGAGTGAAAAGTGCACATCTTGCCCTGCTGGCGATTGGGTCATAATGAAACCCGTTTAAGGTTTAAAGAGTTCAATGATCTGAGATGTTTGTGAAAGCAAAGACTTTCAGTCACACCAGTGGCCTCACCTCAACAATGAAGTTCTTTCACAGCGGTTTTTAGATTGCATCAAACTAAGTCTGGGAAACAAAATGTTTGAAGAGTTTAGGCATTACTTTAGTTGGGGTTCTTTTTTTAAGTCATTTGCAAGGCCAGTGTTGTTGTTCTTATCTTGGTTGTTGGGGGCTCTCCGCTCATTAAAAGGCCCACAGGCATTTGAAATGATTACTGGTTATTCAAGCAGACAAGCTTTTTTTTTTTATATGGCCGAGTTTGAAACTGGCTCGAATTTCCTCCACTCTTAATGAAGCCGAGTTTTATGATCTTTTTTTTTTTTTTTTTTGCCCAACTTTCCTACAGGCTGCAGGAAACAACCATGCGGGTATTTTGGAGCTAATAACACTCCAACTATCAGGGAGATGCGAAAAAGCCCTGCAAATAAATACATTTTGTTGACATGTGCTTACGAATCCTCAGCTGCTACTCGGATGAAGACACAAAACACTACTTTTTGTTCAAAAATATGTTTTAATAAATAAGCAAAAATGTACAAAAAGAGTTTGGAGACTCAAAGAATGTCTGCGAATGATGCATTGGTCCCTTTGCAGGCTATAGGTACACTTACACAGGTATGTACAATATGCATTCATTTAGATATACTTTGGTTTTAAAGTCTTTGGGGAACAAAATATATATCCTTCATGAAGATTTTGCTGGAATATCCGCGCTATCGTCCTCAACCACAGCGCTTTGCTTTCTTCTTCTTCGTCTTTCAACAGCTCAACAACAGCCTTCCAGAGGCAGTGTGGTCAGTCTGCAGCCACACACTCCTCAATGCACACGTGCGCGCGTGCGCGTGTGTGTGTGTGTGTGTGTGTGTCACATTACGTCTCAATGCCACTCAGGTCCGTGGGCTGCTCAATAATCCATTTGATTTTGGAGAGTTCAGACAGTCTGCAAGAAAAGCAGAAATGAAATGAGAAAATCTTTTGGTGATAGCATTCAATGGATTTTTAAAACATGATTTATTTACATTTTTAGAAATGTTATTTCCTATTATACAAAATAAAAAGAGCTTATATTGAGGAACCTCCAAAGTTAAATTGGATGTTTCCTTTGGTCATTTTTTGTCTGCTACCAAATTAAATGTTTTTTTGATTGATTTAATTTCGATTATATTTATTTGAGTATTTTTTTATTTTAAGGGAAAAAAAGCTATTTTTTTCTGTCATTTTGGGCACAGCATTCTGTATTTTAAAAATCAAAACACAAAAACAGATCCTCCAAAATATCTTCCCCTTCTTGTTAATATGGGCCTGCGTTTTTTTATTGTCCAGCACTTTCATGCCCATTCCTGTGGTGTGCACACAGCAAAACGCAGCTGCATTTTTGGTATTTTGGTGCAGCCGGGTTATTTACGGAAGAAAATGGGAATTAAAAATTAAAAGCAAAGCAAGGATTGGTAGGTTGTATAGTCTGGGGAAATGTGTGCATTTTTATTATTATCGATCTACTCCAAATAGGAATCGATTATTCTTGATAGATTATAATGTTAAAAAAAGGAAAGTGTAGAGTATTTCGTCAAGGGTGCACAACGTAATAAAGGTGCCTCAGATAGTCACTAATACTCTACATCCTGGCTTTTTAATATTATTTAGGTTTAAAATGACGTCAGAAGCAGTAAAAAGTGTTTAGATGTATGTGTTGGTGTCCATCGTCATCTGCGTGCAACGTACCGCTTGGGCATCCTTGAAGCTGTGCAGATGTTAGTGGGAGGTAGACATGGACCAAGCACCCTCCATCCTCCACACGGAGAAGGCGTAGCTGAGTCTTTCGTGGGCCACGTAGCTGCAGCTGGACATCTTGTTGTCCATCTCGTCGCTCTGCAGCACCTGACACAGGAAGTCGATGTACCTGGAAGCGAGCTTCAGCGTCTGGATCTTGCTCAGTTTGTCCGACGGCAGAGTGGGGATGATCTTGCGTAAAGACGCAAAGGCCTCGTTGAGAGACTGCGTTCGTTGACGCTCCCGGACGTTGGCCAGCACCCGCTGGTTCTGGAGCTCCTCGTACGACTGCGTGCCGGTCGGGCTCGGCTTCTTGGGCCGCTTCACAGGCCCCGGACTGAGGCCGCTGCTGCTGCTGCTGTCCTCAGCGGACTTTTTGCTGGGTGTCCTCTTCCTGGCGCAGCGCTTGTGCTGGCGGTCCATGTCCTCCTCGCTGCTTCCCAGGCTGTCCACCGGGGACACCGGGGAGCTGGAGCCCTCCTCCATTTCTTTCTTGAAGAAATGCAAGGGCGGAGAGGAGAAAACGGTGTCCACCTTTGAAGCCGTGGTGAGAAAAAGTATCCGTCAAGATGGGAGAAGAACCTGGAGGACTGTGCGCGCTTCGAAGTGCGCCTTGGCTTAAAAGGAGACTGACTTCAAACTGAAGCTTGGCATGCCTCTCCTCTTCTCGCAGGAAGTTTTTCCCAATTTTTTTGGAAACCTTATCCTGGTTTGGGATGCTAAATACTTGTGGAGGGTGGAAGGGGAGGGCTTTGTGGGGTTGGAGGGGGAGCTTGTGCGCCTTTTTGGTTGTGTCTGCTATAAGTCAAAAACAACTATTATGTGTTCCACTTTAGTGTTCACACCATGTCGTTATTTGACGGATATTTTTAAAGTGACTTTTAGCTCGGACTGGGCTCCTCAATCCAAAAATGAGTGTACTTGTGTGTTGTTTATCTTGTTACACTGCTGACATGATCATATGTACATACTGTTATATTGTTTACAAACTCAGGGAACACGTGACACAGGAGCGCTTTAGGGGCAAAAAGCCAAAGGATTGGAAGGAGAGCCATTTGTTGATAGATTTTTTGCTCAAACACGCAATAAAAGTGAATACTTTTGTTATTCTGTTTGTTTTTATTATTGTTACATTATATTATATTGTTGAATATATCATTATATTTTACATTGATATATTATTACATTTAATTGTTCCCAAATAAGTTTGTTGATAAAAAGATTTTGGTTTTCTTCAAATATTTGTTCTTGATTAATCTGATTATTATCGAGATCAACAAATTAAAGGCAAAATCACAAAACAATCAACGACACTGAAAATTTAAAATAAAAGAATTGGTATCTGCAAAATATTCACTCAGTATCGGCTCACTACCAAGATTTTGCAGGATGGCCCACCCCTACTTTTAGCCTCCCGTAAATTAAACGTATAAATATTGAATTATAAAATAAAAAAGAACACTTTGGACACACTTTGAAAAGGGGTAGCATTTTCACAACGCAGGCCGCGCTTCTCCCTATATTGAAATATTGTGAATAATATTACAATTTGCAAGTAACGTAAAGAAATGCTGTTAAAAAGAGTGAAAGACCCATGAGGCTCTTTTCCACATGCATTCTTGAGGCAAGAGGAAAATCGAGATGCTTGATCTCTGCTGTTATCAGGTCTCGGGGTGCCTATAACGTGGAAGTCAAACAGGAAGTGGCCTTAAACTAACTGAGGAGAGCGTGCATGTCTGCAGATTTACCTCCAGTGGATGGCGTCCATGCAGCCATGCTGTTTGTCAGAGGTCCACCTCTTCATCTGACATGTCATGTTTCTTCTGCAAAGAGCAGCACACATGGCTCACATTATATAAGGCTGACTTCATCTGCTGCCAATATGCACACTTTGTCCGAATCAGCTGACTGAACTCTTGAGGTTTGTGCATGTTTTGGAATACTGTCGATACGATGCTGAGAAGTAACTCAAATCTGTGGTCATTTAACTGCTGGTTTTGGTTTTTTTGTTTTTTTGCGTGTGATACATTATGTGAAAATTACAGCATCTGTTTTCTGTTGAAATGAATACAAATGTTTCTTATTGTTATTTTCACTGTGTTCATTAGGTCTTTAATTAAGTCAATCATTCATCAAGCTGGTTCACATTAGGAAGCAATTGAGATGAATTACACTCTACTTTTCACATCAGTTCAACTAAACCACCTCAATAATGTGTGGATATAGGCACTAGACTACCAGGGAGGATGGTCTCTGTACATTTTGAAACCGTTTTTTACCGTTTGCTGACCTGGAGCTTGCAGACCTGATGCCTCAAACTTCTGTAAGTCTGAGCCAGAGGTTTTATACGGGTCCTGAATGCATCTCCATATTAAATAGAGCCATCAAAATAGCAATAGTATTGATGCAAAGGACAGTATCAGTATCAGAGCGATTCTAGCTTGACCTGATCCATTTTAAACATGTCTTTGTACAAACCAAAACTCAGCTCAGGCAAGAACTGGGACACCGGAGGCCTTTTAAAGACAAAAAAAAAGTTTTCCTTTTTTTATTTTTTTTATTTTTTAAAAAAGTTTTGCTCTATTTTGCTCAAACAATTGTATGTACTAAAAGGGAATAATCGTATTATTTCATTGATATTGTTACATTGTCTTATATTGTCATAGCGACGTATTGTTAAATTGTTTAGAAATAACTTAATACAAATACTTTGTTTTTATTGCCGAAAATATTTATCCCGTGTTTTAATCATGGTCAACAAATTTAAAGCAAAATCACAAAATCATTCAATGATGTTGCAAAATGTAATGTAAAAAGGTATCAGTATCGGTATCGGCAGCACTGGCGCTGTATTCACTCGGGATCGGCTCAATACCAAATTTTGCAGGTTTAGCCCAACCCGAGGTTGCATGTTTGCTGGTCTACATTTTCATGCAGGTAATGTTTCGTGTGACGGGTACCAGCTGGTGCAGTTGTGAAAAAGTACATTGGCAAACCTCACTCCCTGACTCCTTAAGAGCAGCGCTGGACAACGAGTCGACAGCTCGGGCTTTAAGCTCGTTGGCGGGGATGTGTGAATGCAGGTTCAATGCAAGGCAGGATGCGGGGCTGACTGGACCGCGTGTGAACGTGTCACATATGCAGCCGCCAAAGTAAAGCTCATCGGTTGCTTGTCCGTTGCATGAAAAGCGGAGGACATAAACTTTCCACGATTATGCACTCAAGCCTGCTTGCAGACCTACAGGGGGCCCTGCGTGCCATGGGGAGGGAGGTTCTGCACAGTGTCTCTGAGGTACTGCGTTCACATCCAACGCTTCGCATGAACAAAATGAGGGAGCAGGGGCCCCCAATCTGGACTTTTCCATCCACGCTGCCGGCAATGACAAGCAAAGAGTGACTCAAAGAGGCCCGCTGTGAACAATGAGAATGACAGCTTTCCTCATGTCCACGCTCATTGAAATGCATCCCTACTCTAATTCAACCATTGGGATCTGACTGCAATCTTCAGGGTTTGAACAGCAGGCAATGTCACAGTTCAAGGCTCCAAAAGGTGCTTGTGTCCCTTTACTTTCCACCGGTATCGGATGGATACGAGGTTGATGAGATAGTTCAGTTCAAGTAAAAACTTTTTATATCCGCTGCACTCAAAGGTTCAAAGGTTACTTTATTGGTACCCGAAGGTAAACTTGTTTTGCAGCCAGCAAGATTCGGGTAACCATTAACATACAGGATAAACACAGGCATGCCATAAAAAGACCTACCATAGCACAAGTACTGTACTGGAAAAAACAGGACGATGTTACATTATTTTTGTTGTATTATTATTTTTACTCTCTTTTTAATCATAGCGCTTACTGTGTCTCTGTGTTTTATTATTGTCATTTTTTATTGTTATGAGTTGTATTCGTTTTATCTTCCGGCGTTCCTCAGAGGGAGTAAATGTGCGTGCGTACGTGTGTGGGGGGGTTGGGGTTTGGGGGTATCAAGTATGGGGGAGGGGAATTGTTTGCAGTATCATCCACCTTTACTACAAAGTATTACTAAAGTACAACCACAGTAAAATATTTACACTGACAGTTTCTGACAGAAACGTATTAAGGGCAGAATTAGTAGTAAATAGTAGTAGTACTGTAGTACTGTAGTACTGTAGCTCTTATGTCGGATATTATCAGATACACTCCTGATCAAAATGTTAAGACCAGTGGAAAAACTGCAATATTTAATATTTTGTACTGTTTGAGCTGAGGGAGGTTCGAAGCAGAGCTTGAAAATGCAAAAAGAAGAAATGGGAGTGAGACAAAAAAGGTTTTGAGTAAGCAAAGAAGCATTAAACGGAAATAGGCTAATCAAAAGTTTAAGACCGTAGCTCAAACCACCCGGAACCCCACTTAAAACAGAAATAAAATGTTCAAAAAAGGATCTTTTAAGAAATTTCAAACGCTTTTCTTACTGCGTGCGACGTCAGCAGCAACGGCACGCCACGAGAGGCCTTGCTCATGAAGCTCAAAGACAGAACGTTTTTTTGCCTTTGCCATCAAGATATCATGACAGTGTGAATAGCTGACAGAAAATGACACAGAATCCACATTTTTGCCAAGATTTTGGCTTTTAAAGGCTGTGGTCATCTGATGAACAGCCTATTTCGCTGTAATGTTTGTTTGCAATACATTTCTCATTCAAACATTTACTTGTCATTACGGTCAAACTTCGGTTCTTGCATGCCCCTCATATGATTCAGTTTTCGTCTAAAATGTTGCCCAATTTTTGCCTGGGTTTTTGCACAGTGTCGCACATAACAAACTAGACTATCTACCCTCTACTGCGCTGTGCTGTGTCATCGAGCGCCCAAACAAAGCACTGACTCTCTGTTGGTGCATTTTTTTATTGCGTGCGACTGCTGAATAATTTTTGGGTGTGTGGAATAGATGATTTGGACTTACATTATTTTAAAAAAATGGGGAAAATCGCCTCAGTTTTTGCATGTTTTAATTTTTGTCTAACCTTTTGGAAAAATTCTACCCGAGAACACAGAAAAGCATCCAGTCGTCCCACGTATGGGCGTCAGTGCTGTACCTCATCCACGTGTTGCTGGGAGAGAGAAAAGCTCGTCTCTGTGGCTCAGATAATCTCCTGATAGAGATGGAATTTTATTTTATTTTTTTTTTTAAATATGGAAATGAGTGAGACTGTAAGCCAAAAAGACCCGAAGGCTAAAGACACAGGTGGCCGACACGGAATAAATCATCCGTCAGATGAAAAATATCAGAGCACGCTGTACTTCCATCCTACACGTCCAGACGTAGATGCTCTGGAGCCTGAGACCTGGTGTTGAAAGATGAGAAAATGGAGAGGAGAGAAAGAAAGGAAGGATAAAAAAGCCGGAGAGGGCAGAGGGACGCAGGACGATCCTGGAAAGGCTTTGAACTTGACACACAGGCTTCTGCATATGTGAGTGACGTTATGGAAGAGATGATTTGTTAGAGTGTGATGAGTGGAATCTTACCGTCCATGTGCTCGCCAGGATCAGTAATCTTTGATTCTACTTGGACTTCAACCCCCGCAAACGCTTGTGGCGCTCACCCCAAATGATCTTGGCCTGAGGATCTGAAGCCTGCCTTCTCGCAAATGTGTGTGCCCGAGCGCTGTATACGTTATCACCTGATTATCTACACCTGTCTCCTCATGCATGCCCTCTCCGATGTGTGTGTGTGTAAGTGGTTCAAGATGCACCAAGCATGTTCAGCAGAGGAAGCCTGCAGCTGCTTCTCATTGTTCGGAATACACCGTCTATCACTTTTCAAGCTACTTGTGACCCCACGGAGGCTATTAGAGCAAGTGTTTAGATCTATACCGCACTGGAAACAAACCCTTCAAAAAGTCAGCTTTCACAAACGAGAAAAAATATACTAAAATTGGTTAGAATAGCCTTAAAATGAGCGCAAACTTTAAAAGTATAGAAAGTCTGCTTTCAAGCATGGAGGCAAGTTAAATATCTCCGGTAAAAGCAACTGGACAAATGATCTTACCCAACAAGGAAGACGCACGATATACGTGACGTGACTTACTTACTCGGGCGTGTGACTTAATTTCAATTGATCAAATACTAAAAAAAAAAAAAAAAAAAAAAAAAAGCCCACACTGACCAGAGTCAAGATAAATGTAAGCCCACATCTGACTAATTAGCAAACTCAGTGGTGGAATGAATTGCCGTTGACTGTTGGTTGTCCAACTTTATATGCTACAAATCGTTAAAATATGTTTACATGCAGTAAAAAACTGATGTTCAAAAACAAACTATTAAAAACTTAGACAATGACAACCAAGTGCTTGAGTTTACTTCATGAAAACATGTATGATTATTATACTACACATTGCACTTTAAAATATCTACCAGCGATAACATTTAGCGCTTACGGATTTTTGGTATGCTAAGATGCACTTGCTTATTTCGGTACGATAATTCATTGTATGCCTGTACATGTCATCAGGGTAATGCGCTCGTTGCAAGGCATTACTGTGTTCTTTGAGGTTAGAAATGGACATTTGTTTTAAAAACTCTTGTCAAGCTGTTTATTTTAAGTCAATTCTAAATAATTTTAGCCAAGACACTAATTGCGTACTTCCTGTTTTACAGAGAAAGCCTTTGGACTTAGCTTTTTTTGTGTGTTTCGTGTTAGCAAAAGGCATTTTGGTATCGGTTTGTGAGCAAAAACCAAACAGACGTAGTTTTTTTTTTTTTTACTGAGCATTTGTTTCCAGTAAAGTGTGACTCACAAGTCGGTCCAGATCAACAACTCGCACGTCAGCCTTGATTGCAAAGCTAATTCTGAGATCAGTTGACGCAAGATGTGAAAAGGATTACCTCATGTGGAAGGAACAATGCCGTGATTAAAAACAAAAATCTGTATTTCAGTCTTTAATTGTATGCTCATAAACTGCGCAACCAGCTTTCCTTTGATATGAACTCGCAAAACTGTCAGTTCATGAATGATTCTGTATTGAGGAGAGGTCTCTATAATGCATGAAACCAAAGGCAGGTACACGTTGGCCAATAAAACCGTAGACGGCTACAGTACACCGCGGGAGCAGCATTCATTCATAGCCACACTTCCCTGCTAGCGGCTGATGACAAGGTGTTTCTGAAATCGCATTAGGGGCCCTTTCATAAAGCTTTAATTGGGAGTGTGTAGCAGCTTGAAGCGTTTAGGCTTTGTTTAATGTGATGCAGACTCACTGCTCGCTGCTTTGTCTCCTGTGTGGAATGGGGCCCGGGATACCAGGGACCCCCACTGTCAGTGTTTACTTTGATATGTGAAGGTGGAGGGGGGAATAGGGCCGAATATCCCCCATTTCCTAAACACGCATAGACATGCACCACCATCCCCAAATACTGTACACAACAGGCCAAAACTGTCCTCTTGGAAATTCAAGCCTGGCGTACATACAGTACCACATACCACATACCACATACCACAACTACTGTATATAACTTGTCTGACTTGCTATTAGCATTAGCCGAATGAGCAGTTCTTATTAGATCCGGTTTGAGTACACAAGGTGCCCCAAAACATTCCACATCCTTTCAATTAGGAATATCTGAGTAATGGGCTAGGGTTTGGGTTTGAGTTAGGGTTCGGTTTCGGGGGTTCGTGTTAGGCGTTACGGCCAGGGTTGGGATTAGGGAATTCGTGTTTGGAGCTATGGTTAGAATTAGGGCTGGGGGTTAGGGTTAGGGTGTTCGAGATTGTAATACGACGACCCTCCCCATAACACCCTTGTCGATTGCATGGAGCCCAGTCAATAACATCAGGTAAGGTAGGTATGGTCATACAGTCATGACCAAAAATATTGGCATACCAATGATGCCAATGTTTTTGGCCATGCCTGTGTGGAAGACAACCAAATCAGCCTAATTTAAACAAAAACATTGGCATCTTTGGCATACCAATATTTCTGGCCATGACTGGATCTCCATCTGTGAGACTCTTCCAATTGAAAATGTCTGGGCAATTTTTCAAAGTTCCATTTTTCACACATTTCTCAACCGATTCAAAACCATACCATAGACAAAACGAGCATCCCATTTGGGACTTGTTACTTTTGTGAGCAGTTTGAGGTGGCATCGCGTGATGTGGGATGCAACTTTCCTCAGTAAAAGCCAAGGTCAACACAAGAGAATCAACACCATTGAGAATCCACAACAAGTCACCTAAAAAAATGAATACATTTTTAAGAAACAAACAATGAGACTGGCAAAATGAAAAAAAAAAATAAAAGGTTAAATAAATAAATACTAAAGCAACCCATAGCAATATCTGTAGCGAGATGCATTGGAGCCAATCTCAGCTCAAATACACTTTATTGACTTGACAGTTACAAAAAACAGCGTCCCTGGAGCAATTATGTTGGTTTTAAGGCAATTATATTCATTATGCATGTACTACTTCCAGGATCTGAACTTTAACCAGGCCAAACTGGAGGGAGGGAGAGAACGAGGGATGGGGGAGGGAGGCGTGCAGGACTTGTTGATGGGGTCAGCGTGAATTTGTTGAACAAATGACAAGGGACTGTGCACTTGGGTGCTGTTGGTGGAGCCTCCTGCACAAATAGCAGAGTGTAATTAGTTGTGCACTTGTGACCCTGGTGCCAAGGTTAGCATTGCGGTCGGGTCCACATTCACATGGCGACATATCAACCAGGTGGCCTGAGTGGGGTTGAGCTACTGTGAGGTAAATCTGAGCCTTGAGACCCTTTGGAGGGAGGGGAGAGGCCTAAAAGAAGAAGACTAGACAAACAGCAGCATTGTTGATTCTGCTGATTGTGCTCGGGGACAAGCAGGGTGAAGACCAGCGGATGTCAACAAAGGGGAGGCCTTTACAGTCCGCTGTCACTGACTCACGGTCACCTGTGTCACCAAAAATACCTTGTTTTTTAAATACAGTGCTTTAAAGGACATTTTGACTCATAGAAGGACGGATACAGATGGATGCAGTTTGCAGGATAGCAAAATAAAACCCAACAACACGGATTCCCATGAATCCATTTCATGTTGGTGAGAATTTGGTTGAAGAAATGTCGTCACACAATGTGAGTCACTATTGCAGGGGTGTCCAAGCTTTTTCCATTGAGGGTAACATAATGAAAAATCAAAGGCTGTGGGAGGCCATTTTGATCATTTTCGACCTGTAAAAAAGGCAAAAACTAATCCAGTTTGCTAAAAAGTTATATAATGTGGGTTTTCAAAGAAAAAGCGATGCAAATTTTCACAAGGGGAATAAAGTAAATCCAATTAATCCATTCCAGAAACCCAAAAATATTTTTAAAAATAC